>NC_140589.1:617048044-617653982 GCF_964204655.1 Triturus cristatus | reverse complement strand
CCTTTGTGTTCTACTGCAGCTTCCCAGAGTGTTCCAAAGAACTACTAGAGCGCTAACAGTCCTACCTATGATAAACGTATGGCACACCTGAAGCCATCTTGCTTGGAATAAAGTGGTAACTCTTAAAACATTTAATTTCAAAAGGAACAAAATGAGGGGGTTCATTTTTCCATAAAAAGTATGATTAGTGCTGCAGAAAGAAAAATTAGGGCACATTTTGAGTGACTTCTCAAATCCTCTTCTATTTCATTAAAAAATTCTGACATGCAGACTGAAACATGAACTTTCAATACCAGCAGCAGTTTTCCCTGGTGAGCAGTAGCTTTACTACAGTGATCTAATGAGCAAAAAGAGTGCTAACATTCTGAATTTATGGCAAATGTGTGACACATCTGAATGCCTTCTTGATGGAATCAAAGTAAAAAACTGAAAGTATTTCCTACTGAGGAGACTGCAGTAAATGAGGAAATTAGGAAACTTCATAACAAATAAGTCTCCCAAGATGGCCACCAGAGACAAAAGAGCCCAAATGTAGCCCAAATATCACCCAGATGTAGCCCAAGTATAGCCCAATGACAGAATGTCCCAGAATGTTCTTAAAAACAACTAGAGCGTTTACTGTCTTCATTATGACAAAAGTATGGCACACCTGAAGCCATCTTGATTGGAATAAACTGGTAACACTTAAAACATTTAATTTAAAAAGGAACACAATGAGGGGGTTCATTTTGCCATAGAAATTATCATTAATGCTGAAGAAAGAAAATGAGGGCACATTTTGAGTGACTTCTCAAATCCTCTTCTATTTCATTAAAAAATTCTGACATGCAGACTGAAACATGCACTTTTAATACCAGGAGCAGACTTCCATGGTGAACAGTAGTTTTACTACAGTGATCTAATGAGCAACTAGAGTGCTAACATTCAGAATTTATGGCAAATGTGTGACATATCTGAATACCTTCATGATGGAATCAACGTAAAAAACTGAAAGCATTTCCTACTGAGGAGACTGCAGTACATGAGGAAATTAGGAAACTTCATAACAAATAAATCTCCCAAGATGGCCACCGGAGACAAAAGAGCCCAAATGTAGCCCAAAATCACCCAGATGTAGCCCAAATATAGCCCAATGACAGAAGTGTGCAAAACACTTATTATTTAGTGTTTTTGCAGTGTTATATAGTGCAGACTTGTCAGGTATTGGAGTGCTTTACATGAGCATTGGTTACATCACACAAGCACATATTCATTTTGGTTGTAGACATGGGGAGACTAAGTGATTTGACCAGAATCACAGAATGTCGAGCTGAAGCAGAAACTTCAACCTGGTTCCCCAGTTGCAAAGTCTGCAGTTCTGGAAGTAACACCACATCCTCTCCCCTAAGTGCAACATTTAATCAAGTGGTCAACTGGATAAAAAAACATAAAGATAACAAATAATTTAAAAGTGCTTTGTCGCTATTTGAAAACTCAGACAAAATGTCCTTATTTTAGTCTTTTAGAGCACTAACCATAATTTTGATGCAAATAAGACCCTCTCATATATGTAATTTCTAAAGGAAATGCTCTAGGTATTACAGTTTTGATTACATCAAGATGATGTCAGGCGTTCCACACTTTTGTAATAAATATAGAATGTTAGCAATCTAGTTGTTCATTGGGATACTGTTGAGAGGCAAAGGCCAGGGGCACGGACTCTGAAAATTGAAGGCAGGTAGGAGAGTGCAAAGGCAACAATTTAACCACACTGAGCAGGCAGGAAGGGCCGTGGAAGCACAACAGACTATGGAGGGCAGTGGAAAGGGGGGCAGGGGCAACAAACCAACAATACAGGACTTGCAAGAGAGGCTGTTGGAGGGAAGATCTATTACGGGTCAAGGAAGCTAGAGGCGGTCCCCAGAGCCCCGGGAGCCACCACAGAACTGAGCAGGAGAGTGAGTCAGGGACAAAAGGGGCACCTTAATTTGAGCCGGGGTGCCTAGGAACGCTTGCTCCAAAAATGAAGAAAACAGACATATGAGACATGGAATTGGTGGCAGAATACAATGGCAGTTTAATGAGAAGATACAACTTCAAAGAAACCGCAGAATAGAGACATAAAGTACAAAATACAGAATCCAGATAATCATACAGCTGTCATGATATTCTCTGTATCTCAATTAATGTACTGACAGAGAGAGAGAGAGAAAACACATCTATAAATGCATCATGAGAAACAAGTTACACCAAGGAAAATGTTACCTAGGAACACTCACGTTTACTCTTAGAGCAAGCATTCCTGCAATTACAATACAAAATCTTTTAAATGCAAAAGTAAAGAGAACAATGGTTAAACATAACATGACATTTCATATAGGTAAAATAGAATAAGATACTTCAAGCAAAGCAGAGCAAGACATTTTAAGCAAAGGAAGACAAGAGCTCCCAGCTCTTGGGGAAAACCTGCACAGCCTGTTAACCTACATACAGACGGCGAGGTAGTCCGTCGATATCTGTGGGTGCTCCCTTTTTATATCATTTTGTGGGCTCCTTTGCACGCTACATCTACCTACGTATGCTACCCAAAAGCTTCGTCTGCAGATTTTACCAGACATTTCGTCATTTACCCACTTAATGCTGACAATGGACTGGGTGAAAAGGTCAGTCTCTCAGGCCAATCGCTTATCGTAAGTTCCATAGAGCAAGCAGAAAATAATGGGTATTGTACTGGAATTCAATATATTCATGTACAAAATCTCCTCAGTTCTCCTAACTTGACGCTCTGCGGTTGCCACTTCCTTAAAAGCGGGAAACCTGCCCAGGAAGCAAGTACCAGTCCAGGATGCAGCCTACTGTATGTCGACAGCTTCAGTGGGATGTTGAACTTTGATACCGAGCACGGAGCACTCGGGTAGGGTGGGGGCTACTAGTTTGGAGCAGAAGGCCTCGCAGACCTGCCTTCAGACTGCTATACACTAAAATTGCAGAGCTATGGTCAATTTAACAAAGAGGCCTACATATTGAACAGAAGGGCCTACACAGGGGTTTTATGCTGGCTGAGTGGTAAGGATGTCTCAGGATAAGTATATAGCAACACAGGACCCGCTGGTCAATTTAATACGGCCTACAAATGCGGCTGGCAGGGCAAGGACAAGGGTCTCATACTTCAGGTGTGGACAGAACGGGCCAGGGGCCCCCTGTGATACAAAATCTACCCTCCTTCAAGGCTGTGGCAATGTAATAGACCATTGTGGGCAGAAGGAAGAGGCAATGGTAGTACAACCATACATGCCAACAGACCCGATTCAGCCAGGAAACGTCCAATGTTTTTAAGCTCAAATGGGCTTTATTTGATCTGTCTCCTGTCTACAATATCCTCTTTTTCAATGTAACTCAAAGGGGAAAATCAATACCCCAGTTGTTTTTTCAAAATCTCCCTCTTACCAAGTTCAAAATGTTCGCAAGTATGGTACATTGGATCATGGAAGGAAATGGGATAGGGACATGGACTTGGATAACAGAGGACAAGAGGGACATGGAGAGGTGCACCAAACTGACCCTGCAGGGCAGGCATCAGGGTTTGCAGCAGCACAATACACCACACAGGGCATGCAGGACGGGAGTGCAGCACAACAATCCATAGAAAGCAAGAGGGAGGGGACAGGACCATGCACATGGACAACAGAGAACAGAGGGGCAAGAGGCAATGGTAGCTAGCTGACCATAATGGACAGACAGGAGAGAAAGCTGCAGCATTACAGACCATAAAGGGCAGTAGGGACGGATCAGGGGCATTACAATGGAACAGACAAGCCAGGAGGGAGGGAGTAGGGGTCTTCACATGTAAACAGAGGGCTGGGGGCAAGGGGGCAGGGCAGGAGCAGCAAGATAGCCATGGAGGTCAGGCAGGATGGGCACTAGAAGCAAGACACACCATGAAGAGCAACAGTGAGACTGTGATGGCATACACACAGACCATGGAGGGAAGGTGGGAGGGGGTCAGGGGCAGCTAACTGACCACACAGGGAAGGTGGGAGGGGCCATGGCAGCACAGAAGACCAATGGCTATGATGGGCAAGAAGGAGGGTGCAGGGGCATGCACAAAGGACGATGGAGGATAGAAGGGAGGGTCAGGACCTGTGCACAGACAAGAAAGTTCAGGGGAAGGGACCTCACAACAGACCACACGGGGCAGGCAGGAGGAGCAGTTGCAGCACAACAGACCAGGGAGGGCAGAAGGGTGTGGCAGTACAATGGACCATGTAGGACAGGAGGAAGAGGATAGGGGCATGGCATGTGGACAGGCAGGGTGGAGGTGGCAGGGACAGGTTACAGTCATCTGACAATGCTAGGCAGGTGGGAGGGGAGTGGCAGCTCAACAGAACACTCGGAGTAGATAGGAGTGGCAGGTCCATGGGACATGGTGGGCAAAAAGGATGGAGCAGGGGCATGCACAAAGACATCAGAGGGCAGGGGGAAGGAGAATAGGGGCAGCAAGCTAAGCACAGAGTTTAAGCAGGAGGTAAATGATGGGGCATAGAATTGGGCAATGGAGGGCAGGAGGAGTGGACTGGTACATCATACTAAATTGAGGGCAGTGGCAGCACATCAGACCATGCATGGCAGGAGGGAGGAGGCTATTCCATGGATTCACACAACAGAGGATAGGGAGGAGGGGGATGGGGCAGCAAGCTAACTGTTCAGAGAAGGCGGGTATTAGGAACTTTATTGTTTTTAAAACGTGTGTCTGTGCGAACTACTTAAAATATGAACAAGTATGCAGCATAATCTCACTTTTATTCAGGAAGAAGAAGACGTTTGTGACTGTGAATCCGGGCTCACTTGGCAGAAGAACCTCCTGACCCTCCACCCCCTATCGCAAAATGTAATGCCCGTGAAAAGGGTAGGTGAACACAGTGTTATATAGAACATAGTCCTGAGAGCACGATTGAAAATGAAAACTAGATATAGTGTATGGTATAAACTATGCACCGAAAAGTGTGATATAAGATGAACCGGGCGTGAAATATGATATGCAATATATTGTGCGCAATGACAGATTCATTGGAGAGCGCGAGATAGCACAGGCACTAGTGGCAGCATGTGCAATGTATATGTATGTATATATATATTCACTGAAAAAACCATAGGTTTCACACACGTTATAGTTAGGAATTAGCATTTAAAAAACCTTGCAAATTCACTGAAAAAAACATAGGTTTCACACATGTTATAGTTAGCGGAAATTTTACTGATAAAAAACCAATGAAATTCCCCCGTTATAGTTACTGCAGGCAACTATAACTCACGCGACCGCAATCTTCTGCTGATGACATATGTGTCTTTATGAAAAAAAAATATTTGTAATATATGTATAGCTAAAAATGTATGGAAGAAGACATGGGCAAATAAGTGTCTAAATACAGTATTAGCATCAGCAGAGGATTGCGGTCGCGTGAGTTATAGTTGCCTGCAGTAACTATAACGGGGGAATTTCATTGGTTTTTTATCAGTAAAATTTCCGCTAACTATAACATGTGTGAAACCTATGTTTTTTTCAGTGAATATATATATGTGTATATATATATATACATATATACAGCTCGGCATGGACAGCACTGTGCTAGTCCTATGCTGTAGAAATGGCAAAAGACTTTGTCCATTTCTATCTCGGCATGGAAAGCACTGTGCTAATCCTATGCTTAAAGTCTTTGATAGAAAAGCAGACATTTGAGGTGAGCAGATCTAGGGTGTCGCTGGTGTTGAGAGTGCTCTATACAAGAGCTGCTTTCCACCTAAACTTGAGAACTACCCAGAGTTCTCTGCTTTTTTGCATCATTTATTAATCACTCTATGCCTGAAAGGGTATTTGTGTACTCCCTTGTGTCTGGACAAAGCTATACCTCTCTGATGAGCTCTAATTAGAGCGAAACACTGTGTCAGGGGTTGCTTTTACTCATTTCAGGTTGGCTTGGTTGGTATTTTACCAATTCAAAGCTGTAATACTGTGCCTTGAGTGGTAAATGGCTTTTGTCATTTTACAGCTCGGCAAGGACAGCACTGTGCTAGTCCTATGTTTAAAGACTTTGCTGTAAAAATGGCAAAAGACTTTGTCCATTTGTATCTCGGCGTGGATAGCACTGTGCTAATCCTATGCTTAAAGACTTTGATAGAAAAGCAGACATTTGAGGTGAGCAGATCTAGAGTGTCACTGGTGTTGAGAGTGCTCTATACAGGAGCTGCTTTCCACCTAAACTTGAGAACTACCCAGAGTTCTCTGCTTCTTTTTGGCATATATATATATATATATATTATCTACTGGCGGTCGCCAGTAGATAGTTATAGTTAGGACCCTCTTAACATAGGAAATCTGCAACATTCTATTTTGAATAACTTTGGCGCCGGTCGACGAATCCTCGCAAACTTTTCAAAATAGGTGGGGCGTTGAGCTCCGCTCCTACCCTGAAAGTCTCGGGGGGATTCGTCAAGCGGGGGCTGAGATAAAAGGGGGGTCCCAAAACGCGTTTTTCCCATGCATTTTTCCATAGGACCTTTAGACAGAGCTACAGCCCGAACGGCTGAACAGAATTTAATGAAATTTGGCAGAGAGGTAGTCCTCAGGTCAAGGAAGTGCCTTTTGTAGGTTTGGTGTAAATCTGTTCAGTAGATTCTGAGAAAATAGCCTTTAAATCAATATATATATCTGAGCCAGCTTACGGTGCGCTTACGGTGCGCTTACCGTACGCGTACGGTGACATGCGCGAGCGCGATTCTGATTGGCCGTTAGATCTTAGTAAACATTCGAATCGGTCGAAACCAGGAAGCGGCGGCTGCCATTTTCTCTCTCGCACTCTGACAGGGGGTTGAAAAACAAAGTGCAAAAACATGTAAAGGGGCTGTTTAGACAGCTCCCAAGCACCTAGCCATGTCGAGGGAGTCCCCAACGATCCCCCAAGTGAAAAAAGGCAATTTTAATTTTTCGAAAATTTCGCCGATTACGCTTACCGTACGCGTACGGTAATAAATAATAAAAAAAAAAATATCCACATTCTCCCCACCCCGTGTGCAAATGGTGCCCGAAGGGCACCATTTGAGCATGGCTTATTAAAGCAAAACAAAACATATATTTTACCTGTCACAACGATGCTCATCATATGTCCTCGATGTGCGCACGGTGCGCGAAGCGCATCGTGCGTTCATGGCCCATCTAGCGTAACGTGGGCACGCGGTGCGCGAAGCGCACCGCGTGCTCACTGTGCGCGCACGGAACGAACTGCGTTAAGTGGGCGCGCACGCCACAAATGGCGTAAAGTAACTTAGCATTTAAAAAACCGTACAAATTCACTGAAAAAACCATAGGTTTCACACACGTTATAGTTAGGAATTAGCATTTAAAAAACCTTGCAAATTCACTAAAAAAACCATAGGTTTCACACATGTTATAGTTAGCTGGACATTTTACTGATAAAAAACCAATGAAATTCCCCCGTTATAGTTACTGTAGGCAACTATAACTCACGCGACCGTAATCCTCTGCTGATGACATATGTGTCTTTATGAAAAAAAAATATTTGTAATATATGTATAGCTAAAATTTAATGGAAGAAGACATGGGCAAATAAGTGTCTAAATACAGTATTAGCATCAGCAGAGGATTACGGTCGCGTGAGTTTAATGCAATTGTACTGCAATTATTTAATGTGTGGATGTATATATGTAAATTCGGGCTTAGAGTACTAAGGGACTAAAGTCCGCCCGCCACCCAAGCTGTACTGGGACCGGCCGCCAGTGGTGCGGAGGACCCGCACCACCAATTAGGATGCGACCCCCACCGTGACGGTCGCATCCCGCATATACAACATTGTGGCAGGCGGTGCTGTGAGCAGCACCAGCCACAATGTAGGAAATGCATTATGTGCACTGGCATGCACAACATGACAGGTACTGCACGGTGCCTGCCACCTTGTGTGTGCCAATATAGGGGGTACCATGGGTACCCCCTAAGTGCATACCCCCACACCCCGACCCCTCCAGGGGCCCGCAAAGTAAACGCTGCATGCCTTTCCATGGCGGAGTCTCCGCCATGGAAAGGCATGAAACCGCCAACATCATAATATGGATGGCGGTGCCACCATATTGCAGGCCTTTTGCCTACTGGCAGAAAAGCGGTGGACGGTCTTTCCGTCTGCCGCGGTACCCCCTGCCATGCTAATGTGGCAGTGGGTAAAAGGCCGTCGGGTGGGGTGTTTTGGTGGGCGGTCGCCACAGCAGGTCGGGCGGTGGCGATCCGCCCGCCATGCTAATGGGCCCCTTAGTACTTTTGAAGCTCTCAGCTTAGATTTCATTGATAAATTATCTTCTTACTGTTTGAAAAATACCTTTTGGGCAATGTGATTACAGATTTTGTCACTTACGTGGGACTTGCAAACTGTTTATAACAGAAAGGAAGGAAATATTTTACCTCAGGATAAGAAAAATTCTGCATTGTACTAACTGATCTCTGGCCTATTACGATATGACTTTCTTACATGAAAATCAAAGTTTAATGCTTTAACCGATCTTACATTTCATCTCCTCTGCTGAGGCTTGAAAATATTTTTTTAGCATGATGAGTCAATCGGCTGCCGTCCTTCACGGTGTTTCCTCAAGAATCACCCGCTGATTTATTGTAACTGCGCTGGGTTTGTTTTGCTTATGATTGTCAGAAGCCTGTGACTAGTCTGGTTGGATCCTTCCAGGAGCTTGTAACATGAAGAAAGGAGAACTTCGCCCACTGTGTGAGAGCTCCACATATGTATGTAACAAAGTCTCAAGTGATTCCTTCAGGTGGATGTCCAATCAGGATCCAAGAGTGTTGATTCACAATAGATTTTCTGGTTAGCCACACTAGATATGGTTCCAGACTACAAATATAAATATAACCCATAGCATCTTCTGTGATTATGATGAATGAGTGGCATAAAGGCCTCTGTCCCGGACCTACTTTGGACACTTCTGACCCAGGCAATTCAACAAAGCGCACCAGTTTGCCCCTTAATTTTAGATTACTTAGTCATTTGACTGAATCAAACTCGTAAAAAATCAGGCACATCCTTACAACTCTGACTTAACCCCTGGATATTCTAAATACATTATATTAAGTTACAGATAGTAAGACTATTCCTAAAGCTCCCTACCCGGTATTTAACATTAGTCTAATGATAGTAACCAAGTTAGGTAATTAGTTATAGTTAGTCAATTTGATATAGACAAGACAATGCAGAATTTTCATAGAAACTAAGGGATAAACTGACACCCACAAATTACCTGGAGAAAGGACAATGCCCAGCAGCACAAATGTATCTAATGATTTAGACAATATATCACTTAGAAAATGTCCTAATTTGTAACCGCCAGAGAAATTACCCTGAGCTGCTCCCTCATGAAACCCCACAGCCACCACCAACACCAATTCAGATTCTATTAACATATTGTACCTATACTGTACAACACCTGCATCTTGCAACTTAGTATAGATCTCACTAACAATGGGTGGTGTCCTAGATTCAGTTGTTTTTTAGTGCTTTGATGTGATGAGAGGCTTTCTTTTCAATCAACAAAACCCAAATTTATACTTCGACCAAGCAGGGAAATCTTAAGGATTTTGGGGTCCCTGGGCCAAACGTATTTTGAGGGCTTTGAATTTATGATTCAATTTCAGCTTTTTCATGTGTTCTTTGGCCAGGTATCTGGTGGTGCACAGGCACAGTTGTCAACATTCTGGATGTGCTTACATCTAATATTGAGGGATGGTGTTGTGTGTTTTCGATACTGTAACAAAGTGGCAGCTCACTAATATTAAAGCAAATGATCTCTGTGCCACCCTCCTATTTCTCAAATGTGAGGTCCTGTTTTGATTTAAAAGAAACGTTTTATGTATGTTGCATGAAACATAAACACATTTCTCTGCAAAATGTCTGCAACAGACTTCCGCCCATCTCTCACATTCAAAATGCATTAAAGGAAAATTTATTTAAAACAATCTTTTAAGAATTTTTCAAGGTCAACAGGGCAAGACTCTCTGTAGAGCTGTCTCTATGGGTGGGTTGGGGGGGCTGAAAGGCAGGGGGCCTGGGCCAGAGCTCCCTTTGCCCATGCCTTAAAAGATCTCTGCGACCAAGCATGAAAAAGGCAAAATGAATGTTCTATCTTTTTAGAGTAGCATTTATAATGTAACATTGTCCAAAACTGTGAATAACTGTCGGAAACTCCAAGTAATCGCTTTTTTTTTAGGCTAATTATTTTCTTGTTGCAAAACATTTTCATTCATTTCCTCTGTTCCTTGGTTTGTGCCTGGGTTGGTTGCAAATGTTGTAGCGTGTCTGTAAAATTGAAAGGCGTGATCTGGAGCTGACAGGAGGAAGGGTCCTTGTAGCGTATGACGATGACTGACCACTTACAATCATGCCCCTTACTGAGCTCTGATGCCAATGAAGGACAGTATCATAGTATGTCTCCATGATGGCCACCCTAGTGCTGCCCCATATTCTTTGGAGGCTAGCCACAAATAATTGGCCTGGAGGGCAATGACCAGGGGCTGTTGGAGACCTGGATCGTTAATTAATCTAATCATCTCTTCTGATAATCGCCAGCTCAAATTGCCAAGGGGACCTTGTTATGGGTTGGCGGTACAGGTAAGCAGCCATTATCTGCAATAAAGCCTTTGTCCTGTGACATCTTGAAGATCTTCTTGAAATCCTCGTGGCCGACTCGCCGAGTGGTCGGCCATGCTGACTCTTGATGAATTTTTATCTGCCATTTTTTTTTTCTGGGAAGAAAAATTATAGCTTGTTAGGCGAAAGCTCATTTGAAGTCTCAATTTCGTTAAGTACCGAGCCCTTGCAGGGAGTGCCAGGTGTGCCGGGGAGGCAGCGGCTAGTGGGCTTACGTGAAGGCTGTACGACGACTGGCAGGCTGCAAGTCTTTGATTTCTCTTTCGCTTATGGGAGATTGTGCGCCTTGACATCAGAAACAAGGCTTAATAGTTCCTCTTTGATGAGTCGCATGCTTAAAAATAATGAAAGAATCTTTTAAAAGGAAAGAGTCCCAATTTGAGATTTATAGACGATACTTTCTTGTAAGGTAAATGCGTTTCACATTTCCTGCATCACACGCACATTTTAGGGGGAGCATCTCTCCGCCTTGGTCATGCACTTTTTATATTCCATCATTTACATGAGCAGCATAAGACATGAATGGCAGCACTGGTCTTGGGTGTCTATTATCTTGTGGCTCAAGTAGTGGCAACTAATGAAACCTGTCTTTTTTAAAGAACAACAAGAAAAAGGCATGTTTATTGTTTCTCTTGTGACCCCGTAATTCCAAGATGCCTAGGTGTGAGACTGCTGAATGTATGCATTGTTAAATAAATAAATAACTACTACAAATCATCACTGCACCCTCTAGACTGGACCAAGGATGAACAGATTGGGATTGCAGCTTTAACCTTCCAGCTGCAACCAGTTTGCAAAAGAACGAAGGCTAAAGTACTCTTTTGCTAAATGTTGTTGCTTCGGAACAAGGAGTGTGGTGCAGTCCCTAACTTTGAGCTCTCTGAAAGTATTACAGCATTGACATCTCAGGAAGAAGCACATACACTGGAGACATATCTTTGGGCCAGTTTGCTCATTTTACTTGTACCGTGCAATGAATACCTCTAACTTGTAATAATAAAATACATTTAACATACTCCGATTTAAACTATTTAATCATTCAGTTCTTGTTCTGGTTTCTTTCATGTGCTCTTTTCTTACTTTTTAACAGCCCCTTTTGGGGGAATGCGGCTACAGCATTTCTCACTTAGGTGGGACCAGCAAACTCGTCACAACAGTAGAAAGGTAGGATGAGAAAACTTTGCACTGTAGTATCTGAGCTCTGGCCTGTTACCACGTGACTGCCTTGTGTGAAAATTGAAGTATGAACTACTCCTGAATTATGCTGGTGGTTTAAACATCCATGTACTGTTGAGTTTCACTGACTCTTAGGGGCATATGTACAAGCCCCTAGCCCCACCGGATAGTCTCTTTTTTTGATGCTCCGGTGGTGGTATGCCCTGCACCATATTCACAAAGTGGCATTAAGCCACTTTCAGTGGCTTAACGCTGCTTTGTAAATATGTTACCCTTTCATGCAGGTATCTGTGCGAAAAGGACGTGCAGTGGGTGTTGCTGTGGGCATTCCACCGCAACACCCTTTGCTTTGTAATGCTGCCCCAGATTTACAAGGAGGTATAAATCAGTGGCAGCCCCAAAAATGAATGCCATGCAGGCTTTAGAATGGCACACGAGGAGGATGGCTTTTATTTCTCCTCTGTTTTTATTTTTCCGCAGCACACATAGAAAGAGCAAAAAGCCATTGATGATTGTTTATGTGCAGAAGGTGGCCCTTCCTGCACATAAACAGTCATTAAATAATAATGATGATTTGCTACTTCTATGTGTGCTGCAGAGAGCACACATAGAAGTCACAAATAGCCATTATGGATTGATTGTTTACGTACAGGAAGGGACACTTCCTGCATATAAACAATTCAATCCCTACAACGCAGGCACCCTTGCACTATGGTGCAAGGGTGTCTGCGTTGGCGCTAGGCAGCTAATTCTAGTGCCAGCGCTAGGAATTCATACGGGTGTGCTATATTGTAGTAAATATGGCGCATCCCTGCATTTTTAAAATAATTGAGCTTGGCGCTGCCAAACGTGGCACAGCTCCGACATTTTGTTGTACATATGCCCTTAACTAACTTACCAGTCCCTCCCTGTCCACCAACTGTGTAAATGATCTAACCCTAGATTAGAAGTTTTGTCCTACCTCTTTTTCTTTCTCTGCTTGGCAGTCCTTCCCACAATGTACTCACTGAGCCCTCTCAATATCACTCGGGCAGGAACAGATTGAGAGAAAGTTCTGATAGCTGAGGCACAAGTATGTACAAGATATGTTTGTTGACTCATGACTTAAAGTTCCCCTTGGGGGTGAAACCACCCAGAGAACTGCTAATGTGCAGGCACTGCTCTTCTTTCCTCTTTTATTGGGGAGTGCAAATCCTCTTTTAGTTTATGGACATCTGAGAGGCACAACGGCATTCCAAGCTCTAGCTTTTGTTCTCATATTCTCTCTAGGAACCGCACATCCTAAATCCAGGGTGTTTGAACTTCAAGTTCAGTTCCAAGGTATCGGCAGAAAGCCCTCACTCAGTATGAGAGCGAGGACTGGCTCAAATTGAATATGAAGGGGCTTATTTACAAGCACCTTGCGCTGCGGGTACACCACTTTTTCCCATATTAAAAGAAATGCACCTGCGGCGTAAGGTGCTTATAAATAAAGCCTGAAGTGCGCTTCTTTCCCAATACAATTCATCATATATATATGTGCACTAAGGCAGTAGTGGTGCTGATAAGCATTCTCCGCAATCTTTCTCACCAATGTTCATGAGCAGGATTCATGCTGTGGATCCCAGTGAATAACTGTGATTGCATTGAATAAAAGCCTGCATTGGAAATGTAGATTTCCATCTCCGCAATCCACTTGTTAAAAGCGTCTTTATTAATTGTTTCGACCCTTGTCTTTGCTTTTTGTACGGTGCACAGTTAAAATATAGACATTACAACCTGAATAAAAGGTGACATATAGGTTATAGCGATGAAGATAAACAGGACTTTGGTTTGCTGGGCACGTAGACATCTATGATGGAGTTTTGGTCCATAATCGATATCTTACTCACATCTTCTCTGTAATCACGTTCACAATGTGTTCGAATTGTTAAATAAAGGGACTAAAGTCATAATGTCAAATAAAATGGCACTTTGGTGGAGAAGTCAGTGGCCCGTAAAACCCCTGTCTGCACCCACAGTGCTGACATAAGTCCCTCACACATAGGATGCTGTCACCCACAGACATCCCCTTTTCGAATGCTTAACAAATGTGATTATGACCCACAGGGCACACATTGCAAGCTGGAGAGCAAAGTGGTTGGCAAAAGAGCATCCCTGTTTACTTGCAACTCGCAAGAATATTAATGTTTTGAAACTACTCATGGTTTGTAAAAATTGAATGGTTACTGACAGCGCACATCAATTGCAACTCATAATGCACTTATGACATGTCATTTTTGTTTTTGTCCTCAAGGGACCCCTTCATCCTTGTGATTGTTGAAAAACATTTTTAATGAGTAGGCAGTGGGCATGTAACCACTGATTACTCTTAATAAAAGTTTTGAAACTTGTTTTAAATGTATTCTATTCTCTTTAGGGAAAACAAGCAATCTCAGACACACATGGTGGTATGCTGACCCTAGCTGGCCACCATCCGTGTAATGGCAACAAATTGTAGTGGGTCGCAATTTACAACTTACCTCATTAATATTAATGAGGTAAGTCGAATTGCGACCCACTTCAATTCAGTATTTTGTGAACCAATCTATTAATACACAGATTGGTTAAACAAATACCAATGAATTTGGCAAAAGTTGGGGTGCAAATTGTGCCCAATTTTACCAAATGCATTGTACATTTATCTGGCCCACAATTTGCTAGGTCAATGTATGTTACATTAGTTGTTTCACTTTTTCATGGATTGGAGTGAACCAGGTGAAGACAGACAGATCCCTGAAATGTTTTTGTTGTGAACAACCCACTCTGGAACCTTTTTTTTACTGGATAATTCAATTTTCGGTTTGTCCCCACCCTCTTGAAAAAGAGATACACTCAGTAGCGGCTACTACCGACCAGGGTGGTGAGACAGGTGGGCAGCTGGGGGATGGAGGGAGGGGGGAAATAATAAAAAGAAAAGGAATTGCCTTTTTACCACTGACTGCCGCCTCTTCTTTCTCCGTCCTCTACTCTGCACGTCAGGAAGCACAAAGCTTCACGCCCTCATCACCAGCAGACTGGACTACGGCAACGCCCTCTATGCTGGAATCAACAAAAAACTCCTCCACAAACCCAAGACCATCCAGAATGCCACAGCCAAACTAATCCTTGATACCCAATGGCACAACCATAAAACCCAACACCTCTGTGACCTCCACTGGCTCCCTGTCGAAAGAAGAATAACTTTCAAGCTGCTCATGCCCGCCTACAAGGCCCTCCCACAACATCTGACTTCAATACCTCAATGACCGCCTCTCCTTCCATGCCCCCAAGAGAAACCTCTGCTCAGCTGACCTCTCCATAGCCACCATCCCCTGCTTCTACAGGACCAGAGCAGGTGTAAGGTCCTTCTCCTACCTTGCAGCCCAGACCTGGAACGATCTCCACCTCCGTCAAAGCCTGACACTGCACCAATTCAGGAAAGACCTCAAGACCAGGCTCTTCGAATTACCCCAACAGAGCTGCTCACAACCACCTCTCAGCAGCATGAGACCCTAACGGGTGAGTGGTGCACTCTACAATACCCTGATTGATTGATTGAGCCTCCCAGAATCCCATGGTCAATCATAACGCTGCCTTGGTAGCATTGTGATTGGTCTGAGCGCCGTGGTTCGGCACTCAGACAAGGGATGGCAGGCTGTGCATGTTTTCCATGCAGGCTGTAACACAGCCTGCATGGAGAACATTCAAAGTGCGCATGACGCTTTGGCCAGTATGAGACAGCCAGCCAAAGTGTCATGTGCACTTTAGGTGCTGCCACCACTCCTTCCCCTGTGACGTGCAGGAAGCCCAGCTCTGCCTGCCTGGCTTCAGCTGCAAGCTGAATGCACAAAATAAAATGATAATAATATTTGTTATTATTATTTAGTTTATTGCACTCAGCTTGCAGCTGAAGCAGTGGGGTGACGCTCCTCTGCCTTACCGGAGGAGCTGCCACTGGAAACAGTCTCACTATAATTTTAGAATATCAAAACAGATGTACCTAACCTTCTATTTGTGCTGGTAAGTGAAAAAGTATTCCTGTTTAACTATTTTATTATTGGATATGCACTCACACACATGCATGCACTCTCGTGCACACAGAAAGAGGCAAAACAAATTAGGCAACTATTTAATGGTATGGCAACCTTGAAAACAGATAATGTTCTACATACAAGGGCTGAGTAATTTGGTCTCTGTTTGAGTTGATGTCAAAGGTGGTTACTTTGACCTCACATAGGGCCTTATTACGGGTTTGGTGGTCTGTGGACCACCGTACTGGAGATGGCAGTCCGACTGTGGAGAGGATGGCTGTCTGACTGCCGTACTACGAGTTGGGTGGATTGCCTTTACGAAGACTGTGGCTGAACCACCGAGACCGCTAGCAGACCTCTGACTGCCAGGTTTTTGGTTGGGGAAAAGCAGCCACAATAGGGCAATACAGGGAAGCTGCACCACCGTCTGTATTACGTGTTGCCTTTACCACAAGCTGACCGCTGGTGTCTGACCACCTGCATCAAGGTGGCAGAAACGAAGGATTTGGGATGCGTACTCACCCTTTTCTTGGTCTTTCAGGCAGGATCAAATGTGGATCTCTTTCTTCAGGTCCCCCCTTCACAGCAGGATCTTTCCCCTGGGGATTACAACCCTACTTGCGACGATCTACTAGTGAGTCCTTTTTGTACCATATAACCATTGCCAGGACTGGCCACATGTGGACCAGTCTACAGCAATGGTTAGATGGTTATTTCATGCATATTTGTGCATCTGACACATATGCAGTCGAAATGCACACACTGACATTGATATGTTTGTAAAAAGTACTCACCACTGCTCCAAGATCTCTGTATCCACACTGCCGGAACCAAGGTCAACTTGTAATATGGCAGTCTATAAACCGCCAGCGCTGTGGGCTACTGGAGGGCACGGTTCTCGGGTGGTCGGACTGCCAAACTCGTAATCAGGGTTTAGTGTATTAACTGAATGAGTCTCTGTGATATAGTTACACTTTGATGGAAGTTGTGCTATTTGAGGACTACTGACTAAAACGTTTAATAGCAATCAACACAATATTGAGTGTTGAACAACAGCAGATGCTCTTAATTCATTGTAAAACAAATCTCTTATTGCACAGAGGCACTTTTCTATTCCTACCAGCTGTAAATTACCAAAATCTGCTCAAAACCTGTCAAGATTTTTTTAAATCACTGGGACCAATTCACAAAGGCACTTATGAGTACATGAAGGTGAACTTCCAGAGAATGACTTCATGTTCTCACAAATACATTTGGGAACAGGCCTTGTTGTTTTTACAAAGCTTAAATTAGGCATTTTACTTATTGTATTAAACAATTGTTCGTACCAACTGTTTTAAATGGTATACTTTTTATAAGCTTTTTTAAAACTCAAATGGAAATAATTACATTCCCCACCTATCTGTGATTCTGGATTCTGCCCACCCTTAAGATGGCAAGCAGTTGCATACACAGCTTTATCTATTCTCACCCACTGTGTTAAACTCATACTATGCGCAGCGACAGTGAGGCTCAGTGCATTAGGCATCCACCACATCCTGAAATCCCACACACCTCATGCAGCATGTCCAATATAGGCCAAATCACAAACAAGACTCCTTCAACCAAGAACTCCAATGAGAGCCCAGGAACCTGATGCAGATCTGAACACTCCATGTCTTCACCAGGGATATGATGCACGATAGAACGAAAAAATATTTTTAGGCTATGCAGTGATTATGGGAAACACAATATAAACTAACAATGCAATACACTACAATGTTCTTTTAAAAATGTGTGGTTTATCTTAAAATTTGTGTTTTCTATCTGGAAGTTAGGTGAGGGTTAAGGTTTCCAAACTTTCTAGCCAGATCTTTCTTTCTTGTGTGAGCAATTCTCCCTTCACTCTGGAGTAGATTAATATCCACAACATGCTGAAGTATGGTGAACAAAGGCAGTCGCATTGCTGGTGTACTTCAGGACAGGAGATTATCGACTGGTTCTCTAACTCAGAAGGAACAAACTCTTAGCTTTCGCAGCAGAGCTGTTAGGCTTCATCAAGTAGTAATGAAGTATGGACCGCACATGAAGACCTGCAAATGCATAACCCTGATTGGTAAGCTACAAACAGTCGCTTCAGCCTTTTGATGAAACAGTTGATTGGGTCAACACTAGTTGTTTTGAACATTGATTTCACCATGTATGTGTGGTGGACTTTATAAATATCACGACTCACACAATGACATTTCACAGATCGTTTGCTGTGCTTCCTGTGCAGACAAATATTCTGGGTGCATAATTGACACCCTGATCCAAGACCTTCCTTGGAACCTTTGAAGGTTTGGCTCTGCTGTCATGCCCTCTCAGACACTATCTCCTTTGGGTATAAAGTCATGTTTTTTTTAAGTATCCATTGAATTTATTCTAACAATAACCTCAAATGGAGCTGGATATCCAGTACATATGATCTCTAAGAACCAATTTTGCCATTTTCTAGCTCAGCGTGAATGGCAATGTGCTAATCCTATGCTTAACACATCCGGTAAGAGAAACAGACACTTGAGGTGAGTAGATTTGGATTGTCTGTGGTGTTCTAGAGCATTCCACATTAAGAAGCTGCGTTCAGCTAAATCTTGGAAGCTATCTAGGATTCCCTGCTTTTTGCCTCATTTATGCGCCACTCTAAGCCCAAAAGGGAATTGTTTTGGATTATACTGGGTGCTTCCATATGTCTGGACAAAGCTATACCTATCTGAAAAGCTCTAATAAGAGCAAACCAAATGTGTCAGGTGTTGGTTTTATCCATTCCATGTTGGCTTCAATGGTATTTTATCAATCCAAAACGGTACTACTGTGCCTGGAATGGTGTAGGAAGCTGGCTCTCTATAAAGTGTACTAAACAGAAGTACACCGTGCAGAGACCTCAGAGAATCCTGGTACACAGAGGTGAAAGCAGATAATTCTAATGCTCTTTTCGTGGTAGTGTGGGCGAGCAGCTAGGCTTATTAGAGGGTAGTGGTAAGCAAGTGTTGTACTCATAGAGGCAATAAATGAGAGACACACTCAAGAATAAATCCAAGACCAATTTGTAAAAAACGTTTATGTAAGACCAAGAACACATTTCTAAAGTAAGTACTTTATTGTTTGTGGTTAATAAAGGACAGATACAGAAGAGACCTGCTAAAGTTAGTAATGATAGTTTCAGGTAGGCAGCTACAGACAGAGAAGGGTAGCATAGATACATGCACAAACATGATACATTGCTCCACTGCAAAGTATGAAGCAGTACCCTTAACAGACACATATGGAAGATATCCTTCACAAAACATGCAATAACCTGTATATTTCTTGCAAAATATATCGTGTACCTTGCAATGATTAAGCAGACGTTTTCAGAAAGCTTTTGTGATATCTTCATAATGTGGGAAGATTGAAAAATCCCAGTATCACAAATAGTTATTTTCAGATAAAGAATTGTTTTCGCAACATAGGTGAAAATGGCAGGCTGGATTTAGAAGAGCATGCCATCAAACAAACACAACATATTTTGGCACAGAAGAAACATTGTACACGGACATCTGCCTGCTATTGGGCTGTTTACCTTGTTCCTCAGACATGTGCGGGCCAGGCGAGTACCCTAGCTTCATCACAAGAAAGTGACCATAAGGTGGAAAAAGTCTCATCTGACACAAGATGCTTTGATACAGCCAAGCTCCAGGTAAGCAGCTCTGTGACCTGCCCAGGACTGACTTTTACTTCCCTTTCCTCTGCGTTTCTGACCTCTTCACAGCCCACTAATTAGGCTTCCAGGTAGTTTCTAGTTTTAACCCGGTACTTGACCTGTGCGTGGATGAGATGGCAGTACTTATCTGAATTAGTATACTAAAAAAGGGTCTTAAGAGGCTCTCTTTACATGCAGGATATGATAGAAACAGAGACAAAAAGAATTGTATAATCCAGGTGAATCAATCAACTACAGAGACTAAACCACGACCTAATAAACAGAATATAATGAGACACACGGGAGAAATTAACAGTAGCCAAGATTTTTGGCATTACAGATTTATGCTGTCCTCAGTTTCCCTGGCGAGGTGTGTTGGTGCTACATTTGTGGTAGGGAAGAGAACAGGGTTTCAGCCTTAATGTGTAAGGACCGTCTCAGCTCTGTGGGCCTCATTGCTAGAGCCCCTCAATCCACCTACAACTGGTAAGATAACTTGCCCCATCTGGAATCACAAATTGTGCAGGAAGATTACGGGTTCACAGTTTTTCCACCTTGTATTTCTTGCAGGAGTTGGTGTGGAAATATAGACATCTGCATGTTAGTCTTTTTTTACCGTGCAATTGGAAGTAAATCCACCCTGCTCAAATTATCGATGCTCAAAGTATTGGCAATTCTGGGGGGATAACTGTTAAAATTACCTGCCTACTTGTAATGGTCTCCTTTCTGGTATCAAGGGATGTGCTCCTAAAGGCTGGGGGTGTCCCCTCTTCGCTAGGTTTCCAAATGAAGGAATGTAGGTGCAGAAGTGTAGATAGATAGATAGATAGATAGATAGATAGATAGATAGATAGGTAGGTAGGTAGGTAGGTAGGTAGGTAGGTAGGTAGGTAGGTAGGTAGGTAGGTAGATAGATAGATAGATAGATAGATAGATAGATAGATAGATAGATAGATAGATAGATAGATAGATAGATAGATAGATAGATAGATAGATAGATAGATAGAGAGAGAGAGAGAGAGAGAGAGAGAGATAGATAGATAGATAGATAGATAGATAGATAGATAGATAGATAGAGAGAGAGAGAGAGAGAGAGAGAGAGAGAGAGAGAGATAGATAGATAGATAGGTAGGTAGGTAGGTAGGTAGGTAGGTAGGTAGGTAGGTAGATAGATAGATAGATAGATAGATAGATAGATAGATAGATAGATAGATAGATAGATAGATAGATAGATAGATAGATAGATAGATAGATAGATAGACAGACAGACAGACAGACAGACAGACGGACGGACGGACGGACGGACGCATGCATGGATGGATAGATGGATGGATAGATAAGATTTTTTATAGTTTCAAGTTATGGAAAACGGACACAATATAAAAACCACAAACAAAATAAAAAAATACATAGCTGCATCATTCTATAAATATAGCAGCACGCGACTCTGTTAGAAACCAGTTTCACTAAAGTGCAAGGTGCAATGCTAATCACATATAAAAAGGAGTTGTCAGAATAAAACAAACAGCTCTATATAATTGCGAAGGATGTGAAGTGCCCCCCAAAAAACTGGAATATCCACTGAGCCAGTTCCTATCACTAGGTGCGAGTAGTAAGCCCCTCTGGCAACTTCTATGCGATTTTATCCAATCACCAGGGCGTATTTCCTACAATTATTAGAATAGAAAAATAATGCCCTACTAAAAACTACTACATTTGACTAAAGCCCACTAACAAATTGAGTACATAAAACAGCAAATACTCACTAAACAAATTCAGTATATAAAACAGCAAATACTCCCTAGCCCACTTAACCATGCAAAAAAAAGATGTGCTCTCAGCAATTATGATACATTCATTGTCGCAATTCCATAAACACCCAAAACACAGACATTTGAATAGAATAAGGACGTAGCTTCACTGAGGGATGTATTAACATTATGACAATGATGGAACCCTAACCATCCTGGCAACACAATAATTGATTTACAACATTGCCATTGGATCTGATTGCAATGGAACCGTCTGTGATTTGCCAGTGACCATCTGACCTGAACGGTGTCCCTAGCCAGGGTTCATTGAAACTGGGACTTCCACAGCATGTCGCAAACCATCTAACAGGCAAATAATCAAACCAACTATTTTATATAAAAAGGTCACCATGGCCAGCCTAATAACCAGGCCACAAACAGGAAATCACAAACTTGACCCTGGTGTGAAAGGTGACTTCTCATTCTTCGGCCACTTAGTGTCTGGGAGACGTATCTGGGCTCTACATGATCCTCCACTTCAGGTATCATATTGTGCAGTAGAAATGACCAGAGGACGATTTTAGTACTAACCTCTGTAGCACTTGACTCCCTGTATTTCTTGTCATTCTTTTTTCTTGTGGAGTGCTGTGCCAGGCAAGGCAGTTCCAGGAGGGGCCAACCTTTATGGAGGACATGGCTCCACAGGAGAAGTGAGAGTGCTGACAGTTACAGCCTGAAGGCAAACTATGCAGCCTGGAACAAAACCAGCTTGCTGCATGCGGTATTAGGCAAGCGGCAAAAATGGTGCAAGTATTTTTGCCCTTTTTTAAGCCAGACACAGGTTTTGGGATTTGCCCATTGAACTCACAACTGGACAATCAAGGACCCAATTGGGAATCTCCAGATCCACTTTCAGTTAATTTTTCAGGTGATATTCTCTGATCAAGGGGATGACTGAATGAATGATTGAAGTAGCACTTCTAGTCGCTCCAGGCCTTTTGTGCAAGCACTTTCATATCCAATGTAATTCCAGTAAGACCATACATAAATAACAACTCAAAAAGTGCAAGGGCAGTTAAGCAATTTAGATATATGCTAAATAGTCAATTAACTGTGCGGGGTATAAGTACCTGAAACGTCAAGTGTCAAAAATCAGGCCGGGTATGGATATTGAAAATAAAAGTCCCACAGCCCTCATCATAGCATGATAGACTCCCACGTGCATCACTTTAGGGTCCAACAGACGATAATAATATTAACCATCAAGGAAAAACAGACAAAAAGTTTAGGCGATAAGATGGGAGATTCATAGTTACCAACATTTGGAAAAAAAATCCCGGGACACTTTGCAGCACAGGGCTGCTGCATGTAGAAAGTTCTTGTTTGCACCCCTGTGTGTAAGAAAGAGCAACAGCTTCTGCAACAATATTGCCCGGGACAGTCTCCAACTTGCAGGGACTGTCCCTGCAAAAACTGGTCAGTTGGCAACTATGAACATTTGTGGCCTCGAAAGCCAAAGCACAACATCAGTGTGGAATTATTTTCTTCAGACATAAACAAGTACTGTGACATAAAACCACTTATAATGCAAAATGACGTGATTAGTCGATGGGGGCTCCTGAGCCTCCCATATCTCACAGATATCCACAGACCTTTGGCTAAATAGGGGTTTCCTGAAGGATGGGGGGTCTCATCTGTCGCTGGGTCGCAGAGACCTGAATTACTCCCCTGCTTAACGTCATATACAGTATTCTTTTCGGACTAGTACAATGGCAAACGCCGATTCCACACAGATGTTGAAAACCGGGGCTCTCTGTGGTGTTCACGGCCAGAATGCATGTGGCCAATTTAGGCGGCCAGTGTCGCAGCAACAAAACAGCGCTATTCAGGTCATTCATGGGTCCTCTCAAGATCTGAAATTGTTAATAATGGCATCAAAACCACTTGCCATCAGACTGCCTTACTCTCGAGAAACAAGTAATTGCTGATCTAGACGAAGAAAAGGCTGCTAAGTGCTCGGCGTATGATGAATGTGTCTTTAAACGGCATCTGGGTTTTCAAACACGCGGGCTCGTTCTCGCGGGCTCTTCAGATCTTGGAGGCTGCGCGAGACTTTTCAGAATTAGAGGTTGCCTTGACTCTGGCGGCCTACTGACTGAGTCACGCTGTGACGACTCTGAAATATAATATATACACACCTGCATACCGTCTTGTTGATAAAAAAGACACACACTTGTTTAAGAAAAAAATGCTTCTTAGTACACTTCTGCCATTGCTAAGCACTATTGCTGTTACCCTCTTTAATGACACAATTCAGTAATCTCTGAAGGGTTTAACATAAGGCTGCCTTCTCCTATGTGCCTTATGTAGAAGCTACTTAGCTTTCAATGCCCTATCACCTATCAGCCCTGCAGTTTTCCTGGTTCACGCCTGATGTTCTGCTGCAGTCCAGGTTTTTTCTTTGAATTCTGGGAATTCGAATCTTTTTTAGTCCATTGTAATACAGGACTGCAACTCCTAGTGTTCCCCAAAAAATTGACCTGAATCAGCATACCGCACGTGTTGGACTTAACCCTCTCTGCAGGGTCAACCCCAGACTTTTTGCCTTCAGCCTTCCTATATTTGCAGAATTTGTTTTTGTTGGCCTTAGGGCTCTGTGCACTTCCCACAGCAAACCAGTGCTAAAGTGCTCACTTCCTAAAACAGGGTAAAATTGGCTTACACCTGATTGGCATATTTAATTTACTTATAAGTCCCTAGTAAAGTGGTATACCATATGCCCAGGGTCTGTAAATTAAATGCTGCTAGTGGGTCAGCAGCACTTATTATGTCACCCACTTAATTAGCCCTAAAAACATGTTCCAGGTCTGCCATTGCAGCCTGAATGCAATTTTAAACTGCCACTTCGACTTGGCAATATACCCCTTTACCAAGCCTTAAACTCCCCTTTTATTAGATATAAATCACCCCCAATGTAGGCCCTAGCTAGCCATTAGAATAGGGTGCATTTTAATTAAAAGGTTGGACATGTACTTTTAAGTTTTAAAGGTCCTAGTAGTAAAAATCTTCTAGATTCATTTTTCAGTACTGTGAGGCATACCTCTCTCATAGGATAACATGTGGTTACATTTAATAAGTGCTAGCTTTTGATTGGGAACAGGTTAGAATTTCGTGTTGGTGTCTGGGAAATTGTAATTGAAGTCGTATTTTAAGGTACAATTAAAAAAATGTAACTTTTTAGGAAGTTGGCATTTTCCTGCCCTAACTATTTGGTGCATGCAGCCATTTCTTGGGTCACATGATTGGGTGTAGTTTGCAGTTGGACTTTGTTTATTCCTCCCAGACAGCCACATAACAAAGGAATTCGGTGTGTCTGGATGGGCCATCAACTGGCAGGTTTGGGAGCGGAGCTGGGTGAAGCCACACTTGCAACTCAATAGGCTGTGCTCTGCGTTGCCACCTCGGCATTACTCTTGCAGCTAGCTTGGAGTCAAGAAATGGGAAGCAGAAAACTTCGAGGACTTCAAAGTGAATTCTCTAGAAACCTCTCATACTTCAAAGGACACATCAGGTATCAAAATAGGACCCTCAGAACCATGCTTCAGTTCTTTTTCTGGCCCTGCGGAAGAACTCTAAGAGCCTGCCTTCTGCTGTCACCCGCTGTGTACTTCAGAAGACTACCTTGCTGCAGCTGGAAGAACTGCTTTGCCACCTGAAGTCTGTCTTGAACCCCCATAGGCCTGCCCTGCTGTTTGAGCCCTAGTCTACTGCTTAACCCAGGGCTACCAGAGTGACTCCAACGGCTAGTTGGTCGGCCTCCATATCATAGCCTCAGGGACAGAAAAGGCTTCAACCATCTAAAACCTGCATCTGGACCCAGCCTGAGTGAGTCCTTACCCACCAAGTGGTGGTCCTCCAGTCTTGGACCCTTGATGGTGGTGCTAAAGGTGTACAATTTGCCAAAAGCCATAACTTGGGAGTTGGAACATTTTGGGGTAAAACTGGTCCGAGAACAGAAAGGAGACCAGGACCAACCTCCTCACCAATACGCCCAAGGTGCATTGCCAGTCTGCCTGACTTTACAGCAGCTTCTACTACGTTCTTCTCCACAGCAGAAAAGAAGGTCAGTGACGGTGGTGGTGTGCCGTATTATCTGATCTGAGCTTACAGAACCTAATGGGGTGTGGATATTAAGCTGTGAAATTTATATATGGTCACCTGGTATTTCCATACAACAATAAAAGAACAGTACTAGTGTCCCATGACGTTTGTGGAGAACTGATCCATTTTACACGTAGACTTCAATGTGACATTGCTGTAAAGAAATAAATTAACCCTGATGAAGTCCACTCGGAGGATAAAACGCGTTTGCCGGGGGGTTTCTTTGATGTATTTAAAAAATAATAGGAGAATTGTTTTGAGACTTCATATCATGGCTCCCATGGTATTTTGATATTGGAAAAGAGCACATTGTTATTGACACCATTGAACTATGTGTATTTCATGAAAGGAGGAGAGAAGAAACAATTAGAAAAAACTCTACAATAAAATTGTTGGATTCTTGAGGCACTCCCTTTTGTGTGATTTTTCTGGTTTAAGGTATTAATGGTTTTGGAGTAGTTTGAGCATTAGAGGGTGAGTGCAGACCACTATTACCTTGTGGAACTAGCATGTGTGCAGCTATCTTTAGCCGGAACTATTCATTCTTTGGGATGATTTGCATTGCCGGTCTGCCTGACTTTGCTACAGCTACCGCTACGTTCTTCTTCAAAGCATCAAATCCTGTCTGCGGTCCTTTGGCAAAGGGGTATCCAGCCTCCTGGAACTGAAGTCTTCAGGCTCACCCTACTGGAGATTTATGACTTGCAAAAAAGATGCTGAGTAGAACGTAGAACTCTTAATTGTGACTTTGTCCAACAGCTCCCAGATGACGATGCTTCCTCCTAGGAGACTGTCCGCAGCCTTGCCCCTCTGAACTTTACCTTCTCAGAGCACCTTTCTTCAAAATGTCTTCTAAGTCTGGTTGGTAGGCCGACCAGGACCGATCCACTTTTGTATCCAAACACCGGACTCCATCGTGGCCAGTCATATTTTTTGACTTTGACTCGGTCTCGCGCGACTAGATGTCCACGTTTGGCGCTTTGATATTTTAGTTGCCAGTTTTTACCTTAAACTTTAAAAAATCATATTTGTGATTTTACTAATAGAATTTTTGTCATTTTTGTGTCAAATAATGTATTAACCTCTTGAGTGCCCATGACGAGCTGGTCTCGTCATGGGCCGCGGTTGCGCTGTGCCCATGACGAGACCAGCTCGTCATTAACCCCGCCCGCTAATGCAACGGCCGGCACAGGGCGGGGAAAGGGGCGGGCACTCAAGGGGTTAAAACTTACTCTCTTTTTCTAATTTGTGTGGGATTTTTCTTGTGTGGTATTTTCATTTTATTACTGTTTGTGTGCTGTGTAAATTCTTTACACATTGCCTCTAAGAAACGCCTGCCTACTTTTGTGCCACGTTACAAAAGAGTTAAGAACAGGTTAATTTAGTGACTATTGGGGTTCGCCATGACAGGAATTGTGGCTGTTGCTTAAGCAGAGTTAACACCCCACTCAACCAACAACCCAGTTTTTAACAGCATGGACCTGAAAATCTTGACAGCTATGGAGTATACTTACCGATTACGCAAATGCATTGCACGCATGTGCAAGAGCAACGCCATGTTTTAGTGTCCCACATTCTGAGACAACCACAATATGAGGAAACTGAAATAGAATAGTAGGAATAAGATATGAGGCTGGAGATGGCACCAGATGACAGTGCAGAGTCTTTAACTGTGCTAAACAATCTTGCAGACTTAAGTGTGTTTATTTTTCTTACAGTGCTGTATTCGTGACACAATAGAGATCAAGCCAGATTATTTATAGGAAGACCCGAACCAGGGGTATTGCTTGACTCTAGGAGCCAACCCTTGAGGCGAGCTTGTAAAATAATTGTTATTTGACTTTTGCAATAAAATATTTTGTAAATCAAAAGATCGCAAAATAATGTAAATTATGGTTAATATATGCTATGTATATATCAATAATTTACAATAAAAACATTTGTATTCTAATATAAGAGCAACACTTTTCTCATAGAAAAAAGTGATTTACAGGCTGTCGTATTCAATCCAATACTAGAAATACAAAACTACAAGTTTCTGAATGCTAAAAACCGGATCACTGACATAATATCAATGCACACAATATTGAAACACAAAAATATTGGTAAATAAACACAGCAAAAATATCACCTTCCTATTCATAAATAATACAACCAAAAGTATCGATAACACAAATATCGTTGTTAAGAATATCAATTTTTACTTATATCGAACTTTAAATAAACATATGATAGCTCAAAAATATTGCCTGACGCAATATCGACAACAATATCTCCAAAATAATTACATTATTATTCATAAACCTAAAAATAACTTCTTTGATTTTCTAAAGATCTACATTTTAGCATTAAAAGGTGAGTGCAACAGGGTTGCATTTTGGCCCTTTTTTTGTTTAACGTTTACATCAACAGATTAGAAAAGACCTTGGCTGATATAAAAGCTGATTGTTTTAACATTCTCAGCTTTCTGAAATTAGCAGTAAGGCTGAGGAATAGCAGTGAATAGGTATCCTGCAAAAGATCGTTGGTGTCTATTATCTGGTAGTAAACACTTTATCAGCGATATTTGCACTTTTGGATAAACTTTCTAGGTCTGTTTACATTGTAATATTTTATGAAATTTATTGATGTTGCATTTTATCGATGTAATGTACTTTGCATATGCTTTTATGGTTTTCTTTTACCTAAAACCGAATAAAGATAAGTTTGAATGATTGATACTTTGGATGTTAACAAATCATTTTCATAAACATTAAACAATATATACGCTTGTTTGAATAAAATACAATTATATAACATCATCAAAATATTTATAATCTACCCCAATAATAAACATAAAAAATACATAAACGTATAAGCAAAACAAAAATATTGACATAAATTTCAAACACTCATTCAACAATTTCATATTTCTAAATACATATATAAAATTATAAAAACGAATGAACTACATCTTAAACATTATAAATTAATCCTAAATTAGCTTTTACCATAGGACATAACTGATAAATAAAAATCAAACTAAAACTAAACTAACCAATAAAATCCAACTATAAACAAACTTAAGCAATAAAATCACTCAAACAATTAAATTCAATAATATAAAATGCACACAAATTTCATCAACTGAATACTTAAAAAATGATAGAAGCTGCAAGTCAAGGAAACTCTGCAGGGTTCTCTGACCAGACCCTTAAAAAAAAAGAAATATATATATATATATATATATATATATATATATATATTACCTACTGGCGATAGCCAGTAGGTAGTTATAGTTAGGACCACGTTTCCATAGGAAAACCTCAACATTCTATTTTGAATAACTTTGGCGCCGGTCGACGAATCCTCGCGAATTTCTCAAAATAGGTGGGGCGCTACGCTCCGCTCCTACCCTGAAAGTCTCGGGGGGATTCGTCAAGCGGGGGCTGAGATAAAAGGGGGGTCCCAAAACGCGTTTTTCCCATGCATTTTTCCATAGGACCTTTAGAACGAGCTACAGCCCGAATGGCTGAACAGAATTACTCAAAATTTGGCAGAGAGGTAGTCCCTAGGTCAAGGAAGTGCCTTTTGTAGGTTTGGTGTAAATCTGTTCAGTAGATTCTGAGAAAATAGCCTTTAAATCAATATATATATCTGAGCCAGCTTACGGTACGCTTACCGTACGCTTACGGTAAGCGTACGGTGGCGTGCGCGAGTGCGATTCTGATTGGCTCTTAGATCTTAGTAAACATTCGAATCGGCCGAAACCAGGAAGCGGCGGCCGCCATTTTGTCTCTCGCACTGAGAGAGATTTTTAAAATCGGAAGCCCAAAAACATGTAAAGGGGCTGTTTTGACAACTCCCTCCCACATAGTCATGTTGAGGGAGTCCCCAAACATCCCCCAAGTGCAAAAACGGTTTTATTTTTTTTTCGGCAATTTCGCGGGGTACGCTTACCGTACGCTTACGGTAAGCGTACGGTAAAAAAATAAAAATAAAAAAAACACTATCCACACTTACCCCACCCCCTGTGCTTTTGGTGGCCGAAGGCCACCAAATGTGCTGGGCTTATTACAATGGAAAAAAACACTATCCACACTTACCCCACCCCCTGTGCTTTTGGTGGCCGTAGGCCACCAAATGTACAGGGCTTATTATAAGGGAAAAAAACTTAGCATTTAAAAAACCGTACTAATTCACTGAAAAAACCATAGGTTTCACACACGTTATAGTTAGGAATTAGCATTTAAAAAACCTTGCAAATTCACTGAAAAAACCATAGGTTTCACACATGTTATAGTTAGTGGAAATTTTACTGATAAAAAACCAATGAAATTGCCCCGTTATAGTTAGCGCAGGCAACTATAACTCACGCGACCGCAATCCTCTGCTGATGACATATGTGTCTTTATGAAAAAAAAATATTTGTAATATATGTATAGCTAAAAATGTATGGAAGAAGACATGGGCAAATAAGTGTCTAAATACAGTATTAGCATCAGCAGAGGATTGTGGTCGCGTGAGTTATAGTTGCCTGCGCTAACTATAACGGGGCAATTTCATTGGTTTTTTATCAGTAAAATTTCCACTAACTATAACATGTGTGAAACCTATGGTTTTTTCAGTGAATATATATATATATATATATATATATATATATATCTGGACAACTACCTTGCAAAGCAAATAATTAAGAAAACATTCTCCAAGTTCTATCTCTTTAGATGTTTTATTTATTTATAGAGTTTTTTTATAGCACAAACTCGACTCTAAGGTATCAGAGCGCTTTAGATTGATGGTAAATTCACAGTTACAAGAGTTTAACATGGGGTACATACAAACATGTAGTAGGCACAAACATAGCCACATTATGCAAGAGAGTATAAGATATACAGTAACAGTTGCATGAGTTCCATGTGGAATAAATGCATAGCCGCAGTATACACAGGAAGTATATGGTAAACCGTTGCAATGGCTTGAGTTACCTCTGGAGTAAATGCAGTTATATGGGATAAGCACAGATACATGGCAGCAGAGTATATAGGACGCATACGGTGGACAGTAGGAAATGTGGTGCATACGGTTCTCAGGTAGTTATGCTATGGTGTTTTGACTTAGGAAACAATGTATGCAACATTATGCATAGAAGAGTATACGATAAACAATAGCAGTTGCACAAGTTATACACATAGTAGGCATAGAGTAGGCACAAGAGCCTATAGGGCCAAATACATAGCTCCAGTATACACAAGGAGTATACGGTAAACAGCAGCTGTTGCACGAGTTACATGAGGAGTATATGTTGTTACATGGGGTAAGCTCAGATACATGACAACAAAGTAAGTAAGAGGTATACGATGGACAGTAGGAAATGTGGACTGTATTGGTTTGAGGTAGTTACGGTAGGGTGTATTAACTTAGGATACAGTGAACGCAGCAGTGTATACAAGAGGTATATGATAGACAGTTGCAGTTGCATGAGTTACAAAAGGAGTAGACATAGAATGAGCAGAAAAAGAATACAGGCGTAAAGTAACATATAGGCAGAAAGTAACAGTGTAGACCAGTGTTGACATAGGATGAGCAAATGAACATTTGGGCATAGAATAACAGTGTGGTCCCAAACACATGGCAGTCCCTTGGTCAGCCGTCATTGTGACTGCAGTACTATAATGTGTGGGTAAAATACACTATATTGATGTTTGCAGGTCCACTTTAAGTAAAAGGAAAAAAGAAATGTGCATATCTGAAATTCCTGCAAATGAGAAATGCCATTGAATGAGCAACTTTATTTATATTTTGTGGAGTTTGAGTTTTCTAGGTAAGGTAGTGGTTCTGAAGTAGCCTTCTCTTTTGTGATCTACTTTGCAAGCGCATCAGCTTGTAAATTTTATTCCGTGCAGAGGAGGTGGTAGATCCTCCCGATTTTAAGAACACTTGGACTCAGACAATGTCGCCCTGCCTGGTACTGGTTTTACAACTTTTAGACAAATATCTTTTTATTACGTCTATAACTGTGTTTTTAAAAAACATTTTTAAATGTAGGAAAACAATTATGATGTGAATTTATAGAAGTGGACAATAAAGAAATTGGTTTGATATGTCTGTAAATACTGGATCCCTGAATTTTCTATATTTTGTTATTTAAAAATGTGTGGGCTTTTATCTGCTTTTATGATTCTCTTATTTAAGATATTGAATAAAGCTTTATTGAATTGAATTGAATCGAATTGAATTGTGTGATTTATGAGGTCTGCATTTGATCATGTCTTATTAGGGTAAATGACTGTAAGCATGGTTTAAGACTGCCTAGTAAATTGCATTTATGTGCAGGAGCTGGCAAATGTTGTAATGATTCAAAGTATGTGCTTGTGCTGGCCTGTTCTATCTCCATGGTAGTGTCTCAAGAGAGACAGTTCAACCAGGAGAGCTGACAGGCTGGCAGCAGGAGTTGATGGTTGAGAGTTACAAGAAATAAACTCTTCTAAAACTTACCAGTGTGTAGCTTCTTAACACTGGCGACGAGCGACACTTGCGAGGGACAAGTTTGCCACCAACTCTCCCTCTTCGTGAACTCACGGATATTGTTTTCCTGTTTCTGCTGCATTGGTTGACTGGCTGGTGAGGAGGTACCTGTGAGGAGCTGCTATGCATGCCTGGATGCTTTCCGCGGATTTCCCGGCGTCCAGTGAGCTTTGGAGTGATTTTTATTGATTTTGGACTGTTTGCAAGTTTTTCGCCATCTTTTCTGGCTCGCAACGCTGCACAAGCATTCTGACATGCTCATTGAGCTCGCACTAACAAGTCATCACGTCCTCTAGAGTTACGTGCCACCATCTTGGATGTTGTCAATCTCCATGACAACTGCAGCACTAAGTTTTACCGAGCCCGTTTCTCGCGAAACATTGGACTAATAACTCGGTAACTCTGCAGGTACAATTTTTTTTTCACAACTATCGCTATCGTTTTTCATGACTTTCTGCCTCATTGTCATTCCTCAAGTTGTATTTGAATACCGCTGTTGCCTTAATGAACATTCTAATGATGGATTTGGGACTCATACGACCATATGACTTTCTCTAATGCAGTTTCTTCACCATAATTTTGCACACAACCAAATTTTTGCCATTTTTTTTAACCTGCCAAACAAATATTGCAATACATCTTAATACAACATGGCAGACTCTAATATGAGTCAACCTCCTGCATTCCTTTGTGAAAAAGGTGAGCCTCTGTTACCCTGGAAGAGATGGAAATTACTATGCGATTCATATTTTGTTGCTATCGGTGGTGAACAACCTTCTGCTCATAGAAGACAAGTGATGCTGCTTCACAACCTCGGAATAGAAGGACGCAACATTTATGAGAGCTTCACTTTCGAAGGATCCGACGGCAGCATCCTAGTCTTCAGGCCCACTGTGCTGGCCCTTATCAAGGAGGCCGACCTAGTCACATTAATTTGTGCACAACTTATTCCACGTTGCTGTTTATTCTTCTTTGCGACGTATTGAATCAACTGGACCTATTTCACGCTCTATTTATGAAAACATCTGGGGAACCCAGGACCATCTCCCCCCAGTATCACACATCACTTGAAAGAAACGCGTTGGCTGGTATTTTTTACTTTTGGATGTTTATGAAAATAAAGGATTTACTGATGCAATGCGACAAGACCAATTGACTTATTGATATACAACCATTGCTTCTGAGTAGTGCACCACTCCAAGTTTGGGTCTGTTCTTCCTCTGCCTAGCAGCTGGCACCCAACGACAGCAGGTGCTGGAATTGCATGTGCACACTCGCTGGGACTTACTGTTGAGATAAATACCAAGGGAACACAGCAGGGAAGTGCGGTTACCATGTCCGCCGTTGTTCGTAAAAAAAAAATCAACATTTATGAGAGTATTGATACAATTCCCGTTGGGGAAGGGGATGGCGAACCATCTGATGTGTTTGTAATGTCTATAAAAATGTTAGAGATGTATTTTGGGCCACGTATTAACGTCGTTTTGGAGAGGCATACATTTTTTATGAGAGTCCAAGAACCTAATGAAAAGGTTGGCAACTACATAGCGTCCCTAAAGACACTTGCACGCCCTTGTGAGTTTGGTGCTCTCACTGACTCATTGATACGTGATCAATTGGTCAGGTGTACAAACAGCACTAGGGTGCAAAAAAAACCTCTTATCTAAGAACCCGTCACTCAAGAAAGCTGTAGCCATTGTGGAAGGAATGATAAACACCTCCGGTTGGGTTAAGGAAATTAAGGCCCACAAAACATCAACTGACGATGTTCCTACACCCAGTAGCATTCATGCATTGACTGAAAAAGAGGCACCTGTTGACAATGTCTCTAAAGTTATGCGTGGAGCCAAGTCCAAGCTCTCCACAGATTTTTCAAGGATAAAATGTTACAGATGTTATGCAAGAAACAATACCTGCCACAAATGTGGAATGAAGGGTCACTATGCTAGGGTGTGTAGATCTGGTGGCAGGGTACGCACAGTGGAGAATGTGTGTGAGAATGCTGAGACAAATGTCTCCCCGAGAACCACCATGTTGAGTGTGAGAGGTGACGGCAGGGTGGATGCAGACCTCATCAGCATGCTGGAATGTGAAGTGGTGATCGGATTAAAGTTGTTTGTAGTTCTAGCAGACTCTGGTTCTCCTTTTACCATGCTGGGCAATGAACTTTGGGACAAGACCTTCCCTGAAATGCAACTTTTTCCACCAGATATCAACCCAGTCAGTTATGGTGGTTCACACATCGATGTAATTGGATTTGCCATCATGAAGATTCACTTCAAAGGAAGAGAGACCATTGGGAAGATTTACGTCGCCAAGCGTGGTGACAACCTCCTTGGTTGGAGACATCAGTGAGACTCGGGAATTATTCTCAACCCTAATGCTCGTTATCCTTCTGAGCAAGTCATGTTGGTTGATCACAATACTATCTCTAAAAAGTTTTTTGAGGAGTTTCCTCAAGTTTTTTTCAATAACCTGGGGTTGCTTAAAGATTTTGACCATCGTATTGTAATAAAGCAAAAAGCTGTACTGGTAGTGCACAAAGTTAGGAAAGTTCCTAACATGATGTTAGAACCCCTGAGGTGTGAACTGAAGAGGCTAGTCACACTGTGTGTAACTGAGGAAATTGAATCCTCCGAATGGTTGGCCCCAGTGGTTTTGGCCCCTAAGGATGGAAGAAATAATATTAGGATGTGTGTGGACTTGAGAAGTTTAAACAGGTGGATATGGGTGGATCTATTAACATGCTTGGTGGTGCGAAGGTTTTCAGCGTGTTAGATTTATCTTTGGCTTATCATTAAGTCCCCCTCCATCCAGGCTCCAAACACCTTACATTATTTGTGACACCACTGGGGGCTTTCCGTTTCATCTGAATGCCATTTGGGCTAGCCTCGGCAGCTGCCTGTTTTCAACCCATTATGAAAGTGATCCTGGGTGATATCTCCAACATCATGTTTTTCCAGAATGATATTTTAGTCTATGGAAAAGATGATTCGGAATATGAGAGTGTTTTGAGACTCACTTTACACAGACTAGCTAAGAAAGGTTTAACTGTGAATCATTTGAAATGTAGGATTAGTGTGTCCCCTGTTACTTACTTGGGACACGTTTTATCTGAAGAGGGCATCCGACCAAAACTGGACCTAGCAAAAAGTATTGTTGATGCTCCTGCTCCAACTGACAAAGAGCAAGTGAGGTCCTTCCTCTGCCTTGCTGAGTTTTATGCCAAATGTATTCAAGGTTTTGCCTCCACTGTTGAACCTATCAGAGTTCTTCTTAGGAAGGGAACACATGAACACATGGTCACCTGAGTGTGCTGCAACTTTCAGTGCTATTAAGCAAGCTATAGGAAAGATGCCAACCTTGGGCCACTTTGACTCTAAGAAGAAAACTTTCCTAACAACCGATGCTAGCTTGTGTGGTCTTGGGGCTGTACTCTCTCAAGTGGATGGTGGTGAAGAAAGAGTTGTTGCGTTCGCCTCCAGAGCGTCGAAGAAGCCTGAGCAACACTATTCTTGCATTGAGAGGGAGGTTTTGGCCATTGTGTGGGCAGTAAAGCATTTTAAGTTTTACTTGTGGGGCATTCCTTTCATAGTAAGATCGGATCACCGCCCCTTAGTTCACGTGTTTTCCTGTGCAGGAAGTGAAAGGCTTACTCCAAGACTCAAACGATGGAGCGAAGGGCTAGAAGAGTACAATTTTTGTGTTGAATATCTCCCTGGTTCTGCCAACAAGGCAGCAGTTTGCCTACCAAGACTACCTATTGAATGTTGTGCAGATACACCAGACTCTGATACTGTAAATGTTTGTTGGGTAAAGGAACCTGCCATTCTAGAGTGTGAGTGGAAACAAGCTTTGATGGAAGATTTGTTGCTTCCTGTTGTAACACGCTTTGTCACTGAAGGTTGGCCTGACAACAAGATGATGGACGCTGAATTATTGTACTTTTGGTCCATCAGAAATGAGCTTACCCTTTGTGATGGTCAACTTATGCGTGGTGAAAGAGTGATTCCGCCTGATGCCCTTAAGTTGAAGCTTATAAACTTGGCTCACGAAGGGCATCTTGGAAGAAACCTCACTAAGTCATGTCTCCGTGAAAGGTATTGGTGGCCAAAAATGGATGGCCAGGTTGAAAATGTAGTTAAAGAGTGTTACCAGTTTGCCTTCTGTGACAAGTCCTGAGTTATCAACACTCCTCCACTATCACCTGTAGAAGTCCAACGGGAACCTTGGGTCAAACTTGGGTTGGATCTCATGGGACCTTTTGACCTATTAAATCCTGCACAGAGATTTGTCATTCTTTTGGTGGACTATTCATCCAAGTGGGTCTCCACTAAATGTATAAGTTCTGTCAGTACCAGCGTAGTTATTGATTTTCTAAGGGATGAATTTGCTAGTGAGGGCATTCCCAAATTCCTTGTCACAGATAATGGGGTGCAATTTGTTTCTCAGGAGATGCATGAATTTTTTACAGATTATGGCATTATTCATCAGAAGACTGCCATTTATGCACCGCAGGCCAATGGGCTTGTGGAGCGCATGAACAGGGTAGTCAAAGCATGTGTGCAGAGAGCAATTGAGATGAGAGTTTACCTCAAAGGTGTTCTAAGGGACACTTGGTGGGCTCATCGCACGGCTGTCAATACTGTTCTGCAGAGATCTCCTTTTCAGGTGTTGCGAGGGAGGGTTGCGTTATCTAAACTCAATCCTGGGTGGTTACTCCTCATTGAAGGTCCTGTTTTGCATGAGGAGGAGGTGAGTAGTTAAATCAGATCTTACCAGAATAAGTACAAGGAAAGGTTTGATTTTAGGAAATCAACCAAGGTTATAACATGGAAGGTTAGCGTTTGGGTACTTATCAAGAGACTGCGGTGGCATAAAAAAGGAGTCACTGAGTTTATGGGACCGTTTGTTATTACTTCTGTTTATAAGAATGTGGTTACAGTTCATAATGGTGGTAAGTGGAGCATGTCTCGTCTGGTGAAGTTCCAAGGTGACAGGTCTAAGTTTCCCTCATGCCCGAATGTCTCATCAGATTTAAGTTTACCCACCAAGTCTGGTTCTTTGCCTCTTCCTCCAAGGTCTCGCTGTCTTCCCAAGAGGTACGAAGACTATGAAATGTATTGACTGTTCATGAGTTGTTTTCAACTGTTTTAGTACATTGTTTTGTTTTATGAAGACTATGGAATGTATTTATGCTTTTTACAGTGGTTTTTGAACTGTTTTAGTACCTTGTTCTGACTATATTATTTTCTTCTCTTCTTGCTAGTTTCTTCTTTTCTACTATTCTCCTTTTCTTCTGTTTTCCCTGTAAGGGGTATGTGTTGTAATGATTCAAAGTATGTGCTTGTGCTGGCCTGTTCTATCTCCATGGTAGTGTCTCAAGAGAGACAGTTGTAACCAGGAGAGCTGACAGGCTGGAACCAGGAGTTGGAGGTTGAGAGTTACAAGAAATAAACTCTTCTAAAACTTACCAGTGTGTAGCTTCTTAACACAAATCCTACGCTACTCTCAGTACATTTGGGCCCATCATAGGCATATCCACACAATTAGCTGAGCTGTGCTTATGTTCAGTGTGTGATAGGGAGATGCACTCATTAAATGGACAGCTTGCTTGACTGAACTTACAAAAAAAAATCATTCCAACTGTCACACGTATGGCAATCAGATGTCACACATAAACACTGCACACACAGAAATGTCACACTTATGGAGTTAGAAACCTTGGCACCTATGGCATAGTCCTGCTAAGCATGGGTGACATTATATAGTTTGCAAGAAAGTTCCACTCATAGTCGTTAATGTCACTCACATTTGCACTGAAGTTATGAAAAAGTCACCCACAGACAATCTGAAATCTTGGCAGCTATGGATGGGTCCCTATGGGTCCGACAGGCTGCTTGCCATCAGGGGATCGAGTGAGGTAGCATATTGACCTAGACAGCGACCGTAAGTCTCTGCAGTTAGCCCCGGTCTGCAGCTGTCGTGTAGACAAGTCTCAGAAGCACACAGGCAGAGGTAGTGAGACTGGACTCACTTCTCTCTAATCAAGAAGTAGTCAAGTGTGTATGTAGGTCAGGGCGATCAACAGTGTGCCACTCAATGACATTGAGGTAGAGAGACTAGGGCATTGGGATCCGGCCTGTCATTGGAGCGCAGGCTGTCTGCGTTGAGGAAGAGAGAAGGGTGTGGGAGCCTGCTAGTTGTCAGTGCGGCCCACGCTGTGTTATCGATGCAGAGAAACCGGGGCATCAGGAGCAGTTGGGGCGGAACGAGGAGGGCAATTGATAAGTGGTAGTGATGGGGGACCGGAAAACTGCTCTGATGGAGTAACCCAACAACAGATGCACAGCAGGCTCACCCTGGGGAACACTTTTAACTCCCTCTGTCGAGGTGTGCCTTCAGGTCCACAACGCCACTCTCTGGCAGGGAATCGAGGGAAGTGGAGTGGCGTCATAGGGCTCCAGCAGCAGCTGGTTGTCAGCACTGGTACCAGAACTGGTCTCTCCGCTGTAGGTCAGGCTGGGCTGGTGGAAGTCCCTCCATCATGATGCAGCAGTCTCCGAGATGGAGGAGAGACCTTGTGCAAGGGAACAGCCATTTCGGTTCCCAGCACCGCTTGCGAGCAGAGAATTGGATGAGGCAGCGTCTGAGGTCTCCGGCAGCAGTCAGGCGCCAGTGCTGTCCTCTCCCCTGGACTGGGCCTGTGGAACTGGACTCCTGTCTCCTGCCCAGTGTCGTGGGTCGCTGGCCTCTTTTCACTCAATCTGCCCACAGGTAGAATATCTAGATTTCACTGTTGGTTTCCTCGGTTTGCGGTGGCTTAATTGCTTGATGGCAGGGCTTTTGCTGGGGATTTATGCTGATGGCCATCCCTAGCCTGGGAGCTCCTTCACAGTCAGCCATCTCGGATAGATCTGTACTTTCTAAAAGAAAGTACTACAACTTCAAGAAAGTGCTAACCTTCCAAAAAAAACAACACCAATCACAAACCACAAAAAAGACATAAAAAAGAAAGTGTATATCAATTATCATAGAATAGAAACACACCGAAAAGTGATTACAATAACGCCTAAAATCCTCAACCTCTATAAGCTACCACCAAAAAAGTATTTTTAATGAAACTGACACTTTTTTGTTTACAACAGAAAATAATGCGCTTGCTCCACAATAAACACCCTCAACAGAAATGTTGCCAAAATGTGTGAAACATCTAAAAAAACTTACATGTAAGTATAAATAATAAAAGTATTTGCATACTTTTAAATATAAATAACAAACCTTATAAACATTTTAAAGAACAACATACATAACATCCCAGAAAGGAAAGCAATTACTAAGTCACATGGGCTACACCTACAGCCAAGAAAGTACAGCAGTGGAATAGGTGAATTGAAAATGTACCAAATAATATTCTAATGCATGCTATGGGAGGGCCACTACAAAAGATAATGTTGTAATTAATGTAAGTGAACATAACCACACCTCAAATGTAACAGAAATATAAGTAAGAAGTATTGCAGGATATCAGAGAGACAAACACTAGCTCCCAGGAACCCACAATCAAAATCCTAAAAATATACTTCCTATAGTCCCCAAACACATCAAAGGACAACTACCACCTATACCCAAATTAAAACATTTACTTGCACAAACTAAACAATACTGCCAGTGATACTCCTCTTGCCCCTAGAAGATACCAAGGTATAGAAATACCTAGACACTTATGACACATAATGAGGAGTCCATCTTGTTATATGGCAACCTGAACAATGATAGACAAATCCTAAAATTTTCTACAGCAGATAATTTACTAGATATTGAACTTTATTCGATATGTAAAAACAGTATCAAAAAAGTACATACATATAAAAAGTCGATTAAAAACAATTAAAATTACATTCAATTTATAACATGATTAAGTTCACAGAAATTAAAAAAGTAGATACACTCAGGCCTCAAGATATAAGTCCGCTTAGGTCTGCATTGATGTCCTCAACCTCATCGTCATTTTCAGGTAAGATGACATGGCTGCCAGGACTAAAGGGGTTTCCAGAGTTTTTAATTTGTTGTATACCCGTTTGCATGAGCGTAAACCCCAAGATTTGAGCAATGGTTTTAAAAAAAAGGTCCTTGGCAATTGATAAAATCTACAGAATAGGATGCAGTGAATGTTAGATTGAATCGAGAGGCCATCACAGGGGCATTTCTGTAAGTCGTTGGACCAGCAATTTGGGTTAGGGAAGGTTAGAAGTCTAAAAAAGGTGTTGGTGCGGAAACGGGTCAGGAGCATGCGGGTAAACGGTGACGGTTCTAATAGTAGATATTGCTGGGTGCCACTCACAGTTATCCAATTTTGATAGTCAACAATTGTAGTCTTCTGTTTTTCTAAGAACCAGCGTTTGCGGCACAGGTGATTTAGAACAAGTCGCTTTAGCTCGGCTTTTGATATATTAGTTAAGGTGGGTGGGTCTGCAAAAAATTCCGGGTGCCCGATGTCAGTGGACAACCTTTTGACGTAGTTCAACCACTTAATGTTCCTGACCTCTGTCAGTTTTAGACAGTCTGTGATAATTTCCCTATTAAATGGGGTCTCTTCGTTGGTCCAGACTTTATGTCATAAAATAAGGGGAGAGGAATTAATCGTATCTACGATGTGTGTGAGGCCCAATACGGTATGCACCATATGAGTAGAAGTGCCTTGGGGGACAGCCAAGAGGTAGCGTAGAAAAGCATTCTCGAGGCGTTGGATTTGTTCAACGGGTTCGATCCCCCAGATCCCAGATCCATAGGTACCAGTTGAAATACACTTCGCCCGATAGATCTCAAGCAAAGGGCGCATTGGGCGACCTCCTAGTTTTTTAGAAAAATTTGTCAGTGCGCCTATAGCTTTAGACAATGCTAAACCTCTGGCTTGAGCCGCGGTTAGCCAGGTACCTCTTTTGTTAAAAGTGATGCCCAAGTAAGGGAAGCTATCAATATTAATTAGTTTTTTACCGTTCAGAAAAATGGTACATGGCTTTTTTCCGACCCCTAAACCACAGGACATAGTACAGGTTTTAGAGGTGTTAACATTTACTAAAACTAAGCCATTGTCAAACCTGGATGATGGATCAGTTCCAAATCATTCACTGAGATGTACACCATGCATGGTGAATATCAAAACACAAAAATCCCTTTTATACATGCCCTGCTACCAATTAAACAAAATAGCATTTACTACAAACCCTTAGACCACATTACAAATAAAATAAATAACTGCTACCCAGAAAAACATTATCATAAACTCTGAACAAGCCATGATTTGAACCATCCATTTTAAAGCTTTACCCTCACCCAGCCATACAAGGCTGTTACTACCATTTCAATCAAAGAATATGGAGATTCCTCCAGCAATCTGCAGTAGTTGTAGCATATGCTACATTCAATTTGCCTTTGAAAAAAAATAAATTATAGCACTAGCATATGTCCCTGTCACTGAGGCAGCTACTATAATTTTTTTTAACTAATAGAAACCCCCTTCTACCAAAAACAACAAACCCATACTAAGCCTCATAAAGGATTATTTAAAAAATACTTGGGTTTGCACACTATATACCTTCAGACACAGATGCCAACCAACATCCAATACCATAGTGGAACGTCAAAAGCGAGAACAAGCAACTCAGTGGAAGTATGCCTTCCAATCCACTCTAGGAAGAACCCAGCCTACACATTATAAATGTATAGAAACCCTACAACCAAGCAAAAGCTACCAACAACTACAAATGGGGCAATCTGTAACCCAAATTGTGCTAAACTTAGCAAACAACCCCAAAGAATGTACAACATGATACAATTTAAAATCAAACTATTTATAAACAACAAAGGAGTAGAATACTTAGCAATAATAGTCAAAAGCATTATATGAAATGAATACTAACCTAAAAAACTACCCAAAGGGTATAACAGAGTCTTAACCAACATGACAAATCATTTTTATACATCTAATACACATAATATTTTATTATAACAGGCAAAACATTAAATAAAACTCCAATCTTAAATAAGAGTAATGTAATAAAATAATATCTAAATTATTTATATAAAAAATCTAAACCTCAAAAAGCTCAAACCACAAACGCAATCCATTACCAAAAATAATTACAACATGAAATACACATTTCCAAATAACAATCACGTAATAGTTACACAAATAATAAAACATAACATTTCCCACCCAAAAGAAATAAATTAAATATTACTTACTATTCTGCAGCTGAAGATCATCCTCTATATCCACCTAGTCAAAAGTATAATAAAAAAAAAATGGGAAAAATATTTTCCAAAATGCACAAAACCATGCAAAAATAAAGCCAATATAATAAAGATCCCTGGAAACAATCCAAAGTATCAAGGAACCATAAAAAAGCCCCAAAAAGTGTTTTAAAAAGAACTCTCCTGGAAACCTGATAAACAGGAAATCAAAGTTAAAAATATTGGTTAGGTATAAACCAGACACATTTCCTGGAAAAATAAAAACGTTAGGGACTAATGCCCACTGGACAATTTCGGAGAGAAAAACCTGCAAAGTAAAACAGAAAACCCACCCACGAAACATTACATTCTCAAAAGCTCATGTATATTATAGTTAATCATCATAAAGCAATTATCATCACCCAGGCCCTCATCTCTAGCCGACTGTACTACAGCAAAGCTCTTTTCACTGGGACCGAAGCTCACCTCGTCCAGACTACAGACCCTACAGTACACTGCAGCCAGACTTGTTTTGGATATCCCCAGATGGCCCCACTTCCCCCTCCCTCTGTGAACTCAACTGGTTCCCTGTACAGAACAGATGCCTGTTCAAGCTCCTGACCCATGCATACAAGGCCCTACACAACTGTGGACCACCCTACTTGAACCACCGACTGAACTTCCATCAGCCCACCAGACACATCCGCTCTGCGTCCTTTTCTCTAACCCTCACTCTCCAGCATCCGATGTTGCGATGCGGAGGTCTCTCCTCCTACCTATCAGCGAAGACACGAAACAAGCTACCTTTTCATCTATGGCCCTCCCCATCTCTTCCAGAGTTCTGAACGTCCCTGAAGACCTGGCTATTCAGCTAATCAACTGGACCCTACTAGCGCCCGGATACCTTCAGGGGTGACAAGTTTTGCTTTATAAATCTAATGATTGATTGAAAAAAGGACATCACTTAGTGATGTTGGTACAGGCATTTACGATTTGTGCAGGCACTAAAGCCTCACTAATAGTGTCATTGGAAGCTATCCTGCAATCTTTAATTGTTATTTTGATGTTGAAATGTATGATGTCATTTTTGGTCTTTGTTTAATGTTCAAAAAACAAAAGCAACTCCTACGTTGAACCACATAATTGAGGCTCACTGCTCTACACCCCCCCCCCCCCCAACTTCAGCTTTGAAAACATGCCCAGGCTAGAAAGGGGATATGCATTACAATCAAACACATAGTTACATAAATATATCTTAAAAAATACATATTGTTGATAATAGAAGTGAAATTGAATGCAACGCATAGGAAAAGCCATAAAGGAATATCTTGTAATTTTTAGGTTAAATGATTTTTATTGATTTTCAAATTCATCAACGCATAAAAGTGTAAATTCAGCACATACATAGTAAAACTTATCATATGGAACATACAAGCTTTGAATATATTGGTTGCATAACAAGATAAAGTAATATAACAAGGCATAGATCATTTTTGGTTTGACTACCTGTGGAGATAGATAATGAGTAACAGCCATAGCTCAGTTAATTGTGATTAGGATTTTTATACAGACTTCATAACTCATTTGGATTTGTAATTCTCTTTGTTTTAGTGAAGACTGAATTTCTGTGTTTTACTTAGGGGTGAGCCACTTAAAGCTAGAGCCAGGCTCGAGCCCAATGGCTGCCTCCGGCTCAGCTTGAGGTGCTCTTGGAACCTCAAGCCCAAAACAAGCCATGTTTTTATGATAGACAATGTGGCCTAATGTCTACCGCTGCCAACCATGTATCATGTGGAACTAGGTGCGAATTATGGCCTCTGCTCAGCATCATGCGAATCCTAGCAAATCTACATGAGCTGAAAGCAAACATTTTTATGTAGTCTGTGTCAGTTGTAAAGTGCTTCAATGTCCTTGGGCAAAGAAAAACTGCCCAAAATAAAATGTGGATTCTGTCTGTTACCCACAAGCCATTCTCATCCTCCAAGAAATAAGGACAAAAGGTTAGTTTTTGATGTCAGAAAAAGATACCTATTCACTGGCTGAATTGCACAAGTGAAACTGTAAAATCTGGGATCAATTCCAGCTGCATTGCTTCATCACATTGTGTCATCCAAGGCAAATCGCTTATTTTACTCCGCCTCCTTTTTGTTCTTTATCACATATGAGCAGACCTTAAAATACGTGAGTTCAGGGTGTGCACTGTACAAAAAAACGGTCTTGTTTTATTTAATAGCCAATAACATTGCTCCATATGTATTAAGGTTCCAGGCCACATGTAGGGTGCACAGAACTCCTGACTTTTCTCTTAGTTCATTAATATTATTGTCATCAGGAGGGGACAGGAATGTTTCTAACTTTAGGTTTAAACACTCTCACTTTCAAAGAATACTTGACAAATAATCTGAGGTACTAGGGTGAAACACTTTCACGTGTTAAAGAAATCACTTTATTCAATTTTGAAGACACCTCTAATATGATTTTTATTGCACGATTTACATGGCAACAATTTTTGGGGCTTAACTTGTGCATGGGCTCTTAGAGCCAGAGCCCGCCCTTGGTTTGGCTCTGGTTCAGCTCTCTCTATTAATTTGTTGGCCTGCCCACCTCTAGCTTTACTGTTTTAAACTGTCTATCTCAAGGTGTGTTATACTCAACTTATTTCGAAGGTTTTTATTGAATGAGAAGTCACAAATGCTTTTGCTGGTCCCAATTTTGGCCCTTTCCTGTCTAACAAATAGGACTTCTACTAATGTTTTCCTGTCTATGAAAGACTCTTTGATGCCTCGTGTTTCTTGTTCATTTTTATTTGATGCTACAGGCTACAATAGCTCCACTATTAGTGCTACAGGCTACACTGTTTACATGCCCTGAATCCTGCAAAGAGTGCTTTTCTGAAGCTAAATCTGCTTTGTGTGTGCATGTGTGGATGAGCAAAAAAGAGTTTTAAGTGTGGGAAAGCAACAACTGCTGCGAAAGAGTTGCCATGAGGCAGTTCATCACAAATGGATGGAATAACACATGCAAAGTGGGCTAATGATCCACAGAACTCTTCTGTTCCCCCACAAACATGCATACTAATATATCAACAATGTATCAGAGTATGAGATGCAGCCCTGAAAAGGCTCCACCACCTCGTGTCTCCTCCTCCTCATCCTTTCTAGAAACCCCAACGAACCCAGATTCTAGCATTCTAAGTTGGCACGAAGAAAAAGAGCGCGGGGAACAACAGGTTATAACACATGCAGTCTTTTCTTCTGAGTTGATTAGAAAACTGAGGCTGAGTAGATAATACATTCAGGCATCAATGGCAGGTATGGAATTAGCATTGTTTCTTCTTCCCAGGAATCAAAACAAAACTTGGCAGGGTGGTTTTGTTTGCCATACTTATTTATTATTTACATATCATGTTTTACATAGGGTAAACCTGACCAGATCGCTCTACAGCATGTATGAGCAGGCAAAATGACAGACGTATCCATTACAGGAACTCTCTGCTTCCAGAGAACACTCAGCCTGCTGTTCGGTGATGGAGATTTTCTGAGGGGGCGAATGGAGGTGTTTACACGGTTTGCTAATCAGCCCCTTCCTCTTTGTGCCTTCCTTATCCTGTCATGGAGGTAATGCTTTTTCTTCTGACTTACCACAGCATGCACTGAGTTAGAGAAAGAAAACTGAAAGCTGCTTTCAGTCATGGTCTTTAGTATGTCACATGCTTCAGCTTTTTTATTTTGTCATTTTAAGTCCAAGGACCGGTAGCAAATTTGAAAAGTCTTTGTCAGACACAGACTACTCTGGGAGAGGGAGAGTCTTCATTTCCGAGAAATATCTTTTTTTGGAATCCTGTGAATCCCCGGATTCTCTGTGAGGTCCAGTGTGGATCCCTGGGGAATTGCAGCAAATCTGTGTAATGAGTAACAAATGGCCAGGTAAGATGTAATCTTGTTTATTTAGGTTTGTCCTGGTAAGTACAGAAGCAGGCTCATTGGCACGTCTTCAAACACCTGCTAGCATCTCCAACTGTCCCTGACAATACCCCCATAGCTGGAATGCATAATCACACCAAGAACCCACACACCCCACATTCCATAAAGAAACCTCATACAATAATATGAGCATACAACATCTCCCCCTTACAACAACAAAAAACAACTAGGGATAAAACAGAGAAACAGAAAAATACGAGGAAAAAGTCAATAATAATAAGAAATACATTGCATATAATTCATAATGTTAAACAAATTATACATCATTACTTGGTAAATAGCTCATTTTTTAAGAATCCGGCCAGGCCTAGTAGTGATAACTTCTGTACATTTATCTACAGCAAATCCTTCATCATGAGAAATCATAGAAGACCTTTCAAATGAAGAAGGCTACTCAGAATGACTTGCAGGAACCTGCAGAAGGTTCCTTTTCTTATATATTTGTGTCTAGAATAATCACTTTCTTGAAACATCCCTACTGGAAGAAAATTACTATTCTTAGGAATACTCAAACTTTTCATAAGACTGTTCTTTTGAAAATCTTGCAAAAGGACTACATTCTTTTTGACCACCAGTGGTTATCTACTGATTGAACAGAAGTACAAGCCACTTTAGACACTTCAAATGGTCCATTATAATGAAAATCAACTTTTGACTTCTTAGGCTTCATATTGCATAACATCACCCAATCACCCACATTAATTCTGGTATTACTTAAAGAATGTGTTTGATTATGGTATCTTTTCATTTCGTTCTGTGAACTCCTTCCTTTAGTTTTCAACTCATCATCCGTTAACCTTTCTTGCATCACTCTTGAAGGTGCTTTATCATCTAACCACGAGGGTAGTAAACCTGTATGAGCCTCCCTGCCTCTCAGCAATGAAAAAGGAGAAACTCCAGTGACAGAGTGAGGTGTGTTGTGATAAACCCATGATTTATTTCTTATAAAGTTCTTCACATCTACATCACAAGTGATAGCAGTTTGAATCCCTTCTTTAAGTATTCTATTCCCTCTCTTGACAGCTCCATTGACATTAGGGCTTAAAAGTGCAACAGTTTAATGTTTGATGCCTCTGTTATTAAGAAATGTTTCCATTTTAGAGGTATCAATTGCACCCCATTATCTGTGATTAACTCTGAAGGATCATCTTCTAATGTAAAAACGTATTCAAGAAAATCAACAGCCACTTGGGTACTAACTTCTCCAACAAATTTGTGATAAACCCACTTGAAAAAGTAAACCACAAGAACAGTCATATATTTTGAACCATCCTCTAGATGGGGAATAGGTCCCGAAAAATCCAAGGCTAACGTACTCCATGGACATTCAGGAAAAGAAGCCGGCATCAAAGGAGCCTCCTTAGTCCTCCAATGCTTATTGGAAAGTTAACAATTCTCACATCTATCCACAAATTTCTGCACTTGGTTGTTCATGTAAGTCCACCAAAAATGACGTCTTAAAACGTTCTTGGTAGATGTAGATCCCAAATTTCCAGAGTGAGTTAAACCAATGATCTTACACTTAATACTGCTTGGAGGAACACATTTGCCTGTTCTTAACCAAATGCTAGATTCCACAGTAAGTTGTGATGCTATCTGTCAGTAGCAATGAAATTCCAACAGCAAATGCTTAAGTGGTGGACACCCTTTGTTAACAAAATCAATCACCTTCAATAGATAAGCATCTTCTGCCACACCCTTGTTCCATTCCTCCTGAGTAATAGTTCCTTGACAAACTTCCGCTACATTAAGTCCAGCAACAACACATTCTGAACTCAAACTACAGATTCATCTATCTGAGACTTCAAGGGCAATCGTGATAAACAATCCGCCCTGCATTATTACCTCCTGATATGTACCTGATGTTGAAATTCTGCTCCAGGGGCTTAGAAAGAATACAGATACGTGTAGAAGAAGCTGCAGACTATCCCTTATCACTCAATAGGTACATCAAAGGTTTATGGTCAGTGCATTAAAAAAATGGTACCCCAAAGATATGTTTTATACTTTTCAACAGCCCATGCACATGCTATTGGACTGTATCTCTTTTCTGCGTCCGATAAAATTCTGGTTTCAAACGCTATAGTATGTTCTTCTGCACCAACTCTTTGACAAAAGACAACACCAAGTCCAACTGCACTAGCATCTGCAGATATGATCCAAGTTGCACCACTTTCAAACGTTTTTAACGCTGGTACCTTAGCCAGTGTGAATTTAATTTCCTCAAATAATTGTCTTTGTTCTCCCTCCCACACAAATTTTCATTTTTTTCTTAAAATCTTCTTAAAAGGCTCCATAAGAGTAGCATATTCGGTTACAAAGATAACATAGTAATCACTCAACCCAATAAAGGACTTGAGCTCATCCTTGTTCTGCGGACATGGTGTATCTCTCAATGGTTTGATAAGATCCTCTTTAGGTTTAACACCATCAGCTGTTATGCAGTGCCCCAAATAATCCAAAGATTTGAACAAAAATCTACATTTGTCTCTTGAAACTGTCATTCCATGTTTACAAAGAATGAATAAAAAAGCTTGAACCCCAGATACATCTTTAAATAAATAAAACATACATTTGTGACAAACGCTGAGAGAGGATGCTAACCAAAATGGTAATCGTAGCTATTTCAACTCCCCAAATGGTGCAATGAATGTGGTTAGCATTTGTGATTCTTTCTTCAATCTGACTTGATGGTAGGCAGCTTTTAAATCAATATTAGTAAAAACTTTGCCCAATATCGTTAACACCTCATGGATTTTAGGTAATGGGTGACAGTCCCCGATAATTTTCCTTATTTAATGCACGCAAATCCACACACAAACGAATACCGCCATTTTATCTTTTTGCTATACCCACAGCACTTACCCATTCAGACATGTTCACAGGTTAAATAATACAATCCTCACACAATTGATCTAAATGCTTCCTTAACTCCTCCCTAACACACAAAGGTACTTCACGTACTTTCTGCACCACTGGTGTAGCATTCTGTTTTAAGATAATCTCATGTTCAAATTCTGTCACTTCTCCAATCTTGTCTTCAAAAACATGAGGATATTTTTTTTAAATATCATTCACATCACCAACGACATCAGACATTTTATCAATTAACATAATAGGAACCTTTGTACCCAATCTTAATATCATTCCCAACTTTCCTTGACCAATCCGTCCTAGAATATCTTTACCTTTTACTGCCACAAACACTTTGGTAGAAATATCTCTGTCCTGAAAATGCAAACATTCTTCAAAAATCCCTAAAGTTTCAATTTCAGTGTCACCATAAGCAATTGCTCTAATATAAGATGCATCAAGTTTCATATCCTTCCATAAAGTACGTAAAGTTATCGCTGACAGCATAGTTACTGGTGAACCAGAGCCCACCATAATATTCACTGCAACATCGCCTTTTCCACCCTTGCTGCCGTCCTTCCTGCCTGTAACAGGGACTTCAACCCCCAGCTGTCTTCGCGTCAGGAGCCGCGGGAGCCCATCGACGAGCCAGGAGGCGCTATAAAACTTGCTCAGGGCTCCCGCACCGGGAGCCCTTCACTGCAACATTGCCTTTGCCGCCCTTGCTGCTGCCCTTCCTGCCTGTAATATGGACTTCAACCCCCAGCTGTCTTTGCGGCAGGAGCCATGCAAGCCCATCGACGTGCCACGAGGTGCTATCAAACTTGCTCAGGGCTCCCGCGCGTGGGAGCCCTTCACTGCAACATTCCCTTTGCTGCCCTTGCTGCCGCCCTTCTGGCCTATAATGGGGACTTCAACGCCCAGCTGTCTTCGTGACAAGAGCTGCGCAAGCCCATCGACGCACCAGGAGGCGCTATAAAACTTGCTCAGGGCTCCTGCGGCATGGAAGACCTTTACTGCAACATTGCATTTGCTTCCCCTACTGCCCTTGCTGCTGCCCTTCCTGCCTGTAACGGGGACTTCAACTCCAGGCTGTCTTTGCGGCAGGAGCCGCGCGAGCCCATCAACACACCAGGAGGCGCTATAAAACTTGCTCAGGGCTCCCACGGTGCGAGAGCCCTTCACTGCAACATCGCCTTTGTTGCTCTTGCTGCCGCCCTTCCTGCCTGCAACGGGGGCTTCAACCCCCACCTGTCTTCACGGCAGGAGCCGGGAGAGCCCATCGACACGCCAGGAAGCGCTATAAAAGTTGCTCAGGGCTCCTGCGGTGCGGGACGCATACGGGCGTGCCCAGGATGCGCTGGGCTGTGCCTATTCTTTAACATCTGGTTATTGAGAATCTTGGGCTTATCGGAAGCTCCGGCCCATAATGTACTGTGATATATTTCTTTCTTTTACTAATATTGTTTGGGGACACCAAAATGAGCAAACGAAAGATGATTAGTGATCAGCGGGCCCCTGGAGTAGTGGGCTGAATCAGTCCACATACATGAGATAGAGGTGACGGAGCGCCAGCTCTCCATGGAGCCTTTGACTACGCAGAAACAGGGTTCTCTTGTTGAACATTCTATGGGCAATAATTCAGAAGTTTTGAACCCCCTTAATTGCACATACCCAAGATACAGTGTTAGAACCTGAAACACCATCACCACCTGTGTTAGCTGATGTGCCTAACATACTTACTCGGAGCCAGATGGCCAAAACAAGTCGGGATAGTAACAGTGAGCCCCATCTGAAAAGAGAAAGGGGCGAGGGCCTCAGAAGTATAAACAAAAATCTTCATTACCAAAGAGTAGCGTTGATACAACCAGAGATGGAGACCATGAACTGGGGTCCGGTTTAGTACCGAAGATCAATGAATCCGCCACACAACTTTCAAGGTTAAATGAGGTGGACTTTTGGAAAAGGCTGGAGACTATGTTGTCTGTTTTAGTTAAGCCACTGTCACAAAAACTATCTCAAATGGAAGATAGACTTGTTAAACTGGAGGGGCTGGTTATAAATATTTGTCCAGTCTCCCAGGACTTACACACCAATAGGGGTCATGAGCTTTTGATAAATCAGGGATTGGGGTGTGGGGCACAAAATACTGTAACTATCCTAGAGAGCGGTCAAACATTCTATGCAGGTACTAATGTTAGTACTGCTGAAGCCCTAGCTCCAGCTCAACCCCCTCCCCAATCCCTAAAATACCCAGAATCCTAAGAATTCCCCGGGCATACGTCTAGTAAATTAGGTCCCTCTACCTCATGTTTACAGGCTTTTAACTCCTTTAATAGGTCTGTATCTAATGTACGGCCCTCAATGTTAGGTGAAGGGAGAAATATCATCACTCAGAATGCTCAAAGGACCAATTCGAGCCATCCCATAAACCCAAATTTGACCCTCCACATCCCACCAGGGGCAACCCCATACATGATCGTGCTGGGAAATGTTCCCCCTTTACCCTCAAATGTTCTTGAACACTGGACTACTTAAAGGAACAAGGCATTACACCTGTTGGGCACCAGAACGGGCCTAAATGACATCCTCTTTTTGGAATTCAAAATAGCCAGACAAATAGGATGGGTCGGCAAAACAAATAAGCGTCTGGCAGGCGATTGTGTGTTCCTGACCTTTAGGTCCCCCCACCTGGTGCAGACTATCCTTAATAGGGCTGGTAATCACTCTATTATGGCTCAGGGCATGAACATCCTACCACTGGGGTATTTTTATCAACCCCAAAGGGGACTATGGATCAATCCCGGGGGAGAACTTTGAAGGTATTACGCAGTACAGGTATAGGGTCCCAGTTAGCAATCGATTTGATGCTTTTAACACATTAGAAGATGTAGACTGACTACTTCAGAGCAAAGATCCATATCGTACTCGTGAGAATGACCCTTGTAGTATTGAGTGTGCAAATTTACTGAAGGGTACAACCCCTCCCGAGCCTGCATCAAAAGAAACTAACAATTATTCTCCTTTATCGGCCCTTCCTAACCTAAGAGAAGAGTCATCAAGCAGTAGTAATCTGAATGTGCCCTCCAAATTTATTAATCCCTTAAGTCAAACCCAAGCATCAAGCACTAATAGCGCAGAAGTATCAGGTACCTCATGTAACATCCACAGTGTTTCCTGTAACTTAGTCTTCTGGAACATTTCGGGCACTCAATCAAAGCTGACTAACCCTGTATGGCCCAATTTTATCTCTCATTTCAATATAATGTGTTTCCAGGAAACATGGGTAAAGGATTCAATACATATTAATGGTTTTAAAACCTTTCACACGGCAGCTGTTGGGGCTGTTTATGGAAGGGCAAAAGGAGGTTTATGTGCTTACATTTCCAACAGGTTGAATGTAATTAAAACAGAGATGTACAAAGAAGATATTTATTATCAAATGTTTTAATCCATGTGGATAGGAAACACTGCATTGTACTGATACATTTTTATAATAATATTTCACAGGATCAATCTGGAGTAGTTGTTACACAATTCATTTCATAATGGTAATATGAAGGACATATTCATAATCTTGGGAGGAGATTTTAACTCCTCACTTTGTGTACATAATGGGGGGAAGTCGTGTGGTTTCACAAATGGAGATGGAAATAGTAATACACACTTTCGCCACTCTAAATTGGGGGAACTTTATAATGAATTGTTGTTTGGTCTCGATTTTGGTTTTGCGAGTGAACTATGTATCATGCCTGTTCTGATGAGCTACACTTTTAACGGGGGAGGCTGTTTTACCACCATAGATTACATATTAGTGTCAAACAGCCATGCATCTAGACTACAAACATTTACCACGAATGACATCTTATTAAGTGACCACTTCCCATTGAGCATCACTGTTCTATTGTCGAATAGATCACTCAGAAAAGGGAAAGAAATTATACATGTCTCACAAAATGTAACTATTAATAAGACAAATGGTTATTCATTGCGTTGGTCGATGGTGGACCCGCAAAAAATTTTAAAACAGGTGATTACCAGGTGTAAATTAGCCTTTGAAGCTTGCCTGAGCGAGATAACTCCCCCTGACAGTATTTTAAAATCCTTCCAAGTAATATCGGGATCTGTGAAGGAGGCTTTATTCGTACAAAATACCAAAAATGGGAAAAAACAGGGATGGTTTGATTCTAAGTGTACACAAGAATACGCCCATCCAAAGCATGAAATACAAGGCCCCAAAAAACCGAAACGATATTTAACAGGCTAGGAAGGCTTACAGGCTAGCCCTCAAAGATTGTAAGGCTTCAGTGAGAAATGATGCCTGGATTGCACTGCATGAGGCCTCTCTGTCCAGAGACAGTTCCGCCTTTTGGAAAGCTGTGAAAACTCAATTTTTGGCTTCTGGTGAGGGCCCGGCAATTGAAATAGCCATAACAGAGGAGCAATGGATTTAGCACTTCTCTGCAATGTATAATGGTGCGGTGGGTACCGATGTACCAGGGACACGGGATAATTGGGATGGCACTCTGGTACCCCTGATCCAGCACATCGATCTCCAGTTTACAATGGATGAAGTAAACCGTGCTATTTCAGCGAGTCTAGGGGGTAAGGCCCCTAAGCCGGATGGGGTCCCGGTGGTAGACATTTACAAGTCAAATGTGGCATTATGGGACCCGTAAATAACCCAGGTACTCACCGCAAGTTGCTTCTCCCCTTTTTATATGAACCTGGGTCGAATTGATCATAGTCCCAATTTCCAAAAAGGGGGTTCGCCAGGATCCCGGCCGCTATAGGCCAATTTCACTGTTAGACTCCTTGATGAAGGTGACTGGCCGAATTATTTTGGAACGGCTAGAGGATTGGGCCGAGGATAATAAGGTCTTATCTGATATTCAGTATGGTTTTCGCAAAGGCCTAGGAACTGTTGAACAGAGTTTATATTTAACTATTATTATTAGGAAGTATACGCGGGTTAAGAAGGGTAGGTTCTTTTGAGCTTTTGTGGATCTCACTGCCGCCTTTGATTGCTTTAGGCATAGTAAGCTTTGGGAGATCCTTGAAGGCCTGGGAGTGGAAAAACAAATTATCCACTTTCTTAGATGGCTATACAGCGATGCCAGGACTAGTGTACGGTTTGCTGTGAATGGTGAGTGTTCTGCCCCGTTTCCAATAAGGAGGGGGGTAAGGTTAGCCCCCTTTCTGTTTAATCTTTATATTAATGGCTTGGGCGAAGCACTGGTTAAGGACTGCCAAGACATCCTACAAGTAGGTGGACGTCTAATACCTGCGCTCCTTTATGCGGATGACGCAGTTTTGATGTCACGCACCCAGGTGGGACTGCAAAGGGTTTTAGATAGTTTTTCAGCTTTTATGTGCAATCTTGTTCTCAGGGTGAACACATCGACAACTTTTATAATGAGGTGTAGCCATGGAAGTCAGAAATGTAGGACAATGTTTATTGACCAACAGAAGATAGGGTTTACCAAGAGGTTCTCATATTTTGGCATATTATTCGATCAAAAGCACACATGGGCCCAAGCGGTCTTAGCCAAAAAATTGACTTTTCTAAAGACCACAGCTGCACTTACTAACTTTGCAAGAAAGCTGGGTAGGAGGCTACCTGTAGAACTCTTGCAGATTTATAAGGCAAAAAGTTTCTCAGCGGCCATGTATGGGGCTGGGGCTTTTCAGAGGTCTACCTTCTACAAATAGTGGAAAACGCGCTCTTGCGCTATGTTTTGGCAGTTCCAAGTGGCACATCATCGTATGTTTGCCATTCGGAACTGGGCTTACCATGCATTGCAGACCTTATAAAAATGGAGCCCATTCTCCTATGGCATAGAATCTGGTCATCGCCCAAAACAAAGCTTAATCAGGACATCCTAAAGGACAGTTTAAGATTGGTAGGGGCTTCTTCTATCCCATGGCTACAGTATGTCCATGGTTTCATGAGCGATCTTGGGCATTCAGAATATTATTCTGAGCCTAGCACTATGTCCACCATTTCAAGAAAAGAGTTAAAAAAAGAACGTCTTATGTTATTAGATTCACTTTGAATATCGGTAGAGATCATAAAGACCACGGTGTTGTTCAGCCAAATGCTTTTAACAACTTTTAATATTCAAACATATTTAACCATGGTACCGGGTGGATATGATAGATATCTATTGACCAGATTCAGACTTGGGATTTTTCAGAAGCTTGTAAGCTTCCCTAAAATGGATGACTGGTCATGAGTGACGCATCTCTGTTCCTGTGACAATCACTCAGTACAGTCCACTATGCATGTTGTTTTATTTTGCAGATTTTATTCTGAATTAAGGAAAATGTGGATTGTCACAATCTTAAAATTACTGGGGATTAGACAATGTTGTTCCGCGTTCATTGCTTTACAACATTTGGAAAACAGACATAAAGTCTGGAGGGTAGCCATGTTTTTAAAGAGTGTTTTCAGGCACAGGAAAAGCATCATAATATAAATGTCTAACAAACCAAGAATTAAGGGATAATGATCTAGTTGAATACATTTTATAATTAATCGTATGTTTTTAAAAAAAATAATCTGACTGTGTATCAAATTGTGTTTTTTATATGTGCTTTTATGATTGTGTATAAAGCAATCAAATAAAGTTTATTTGAATTGAATTTTGAATTCACACAAACCTCCACGATCTTCATGTCACAGTACGGTTCATTCTTGCTAGCAATATCTCCAGCATCCAAATTAACATCCACCATCAAAATAGTGGTAGTAGAAATACCTGCAACATCCTGACACTCAAACCCACTTACTTCCTGTTGCTCCTTCTCTGAAACATAATTTACATTCATGCTAGTGCATGTACTTTTGCATACTTTTGCAGAATCTCCCACCTTATTGCACTTATTACATGTTCTCCCTTGAGCAGGACACTTCACATAGTTACTGAAATGGTAACCTGATCCACACCTATATATAGCATGCACTACCCCGAGCCATAACACTTCCAGTTTTTGGAGTATCACATTTTTTATCTAAACTAACGTCCATGTTGTCTGACTTGCCAGGTTGACCTGCATTTTCTAAAATTTTGACAGATTTTAAGAAATGTTTTATGCCTTTAGCAACTTTCATTGTTTGTTCCAAAGAAGGGTTTGTGCAGCTCAATAAATGTTCCTGTACTTTTTTTATATAACAATTCAATACTATCTGATCCCTAATATATGGATCCACAGCACTCTCAAATTTGCACGTAATGGCCAGAATCCTGAAAGCGGCAACATATTGGTCTATAGTTTTCACAGAATCTTGTTTGCATGAATAAAAATTAAAACGTTCCAAAACAATACTAGGTTCTTCATAAAACTTCTTTGACAATCGTTTTCCGCCCCCACAACCTCATTCCAAAAACCAGAATCTCCAGACTCTTCACCTGGAGGTTGTATCCATGGCAAATGGTAAAAACCCTTTGTCCTTCATTGCTTAGCAGTCAAACATCAGTGCAAATTTTCTTCCAGGTGAGTACTCACAAGCATCTATTACTGTTAAATAGTTTTGGAATGCTCTAAACCACCTGTTTCATTCCATTGAAGGTTTGCCATACATTAAAAAATGAGGGGGTTGTTGTATTTGACTATTGTTAGCCATTACTGTTTATTATTTTGGTAACTGAATACACTTCTGGTGTAGGTTAGTAGATTAGTACTTCAAGCACGGGGTGCTTATTAATGAAACAAAATAGAAATTTACCATACAATACCAGCTTTGATGAAAGAATATAAAGATCCTTCACTTCTTTCCCTTTTTCAAATATAAATGTCACTCCTTTACCTCCCATGTGCATTTGTGCTGGTTTATGACTCTTCCGGCTTCACGTCTAATAAAACAAAATGGCTGCCGGTGGTTATGCGGATGTGAGGTCCAGTGCCATACATAAGCTGGAAATCACACTGAATTTCTTTGGATTTCTTTTAAGATGGCCACTGATCGTACTGACGATAGATGCATAGACGTGTATACCTCACTTCACGCACACGTCTTTGACATCCAATGCCTGGTCACCGCGTCGTATCGTCTCAATGGTCTTTCGATCCCGCAATCGGCTCCAAAGTGACTACTTAGAAAATCTCTCTTATCTTGGCATGTATCAGCCCTTCAACACATCTGGGATATCTGGTTCCTCAATTAGCTTCAAGGATTAATAGTAAACGATGGAACAAGAAAATTCCCACACCGTTACTTCACTCGAAGCCGAAAAGCCGCCAGTCTGTTCCCCAGATCATGGCCAATTTGTGATGAGTTACAAATAGCCACGTAAGATCTAATCTTCTCTATTTAGGTTCATCCTGGTAAGTACGGAAACAAGGCTCAACAGCACATCAAACACTGGTTAGCATCTCCAACTGTCCCTGACAGAAACCCCATAGCTGGAATGCATAATCACACCAAGAACCCACGCGCCCCCTATTCCATAAAGAGACCTTATACAATAATATAAGGAAGTGCTTAAAAATATAAATCCATTCTGTCAGCCATGCACAGCTGGGGGTGGCAGCATGCAGCAGGCCAGATCCTGCTGCGAATCCCACCCATGCATGGTCATTTACATATTTCTTTCAATAAAAATGAACGTGATGTTATAGTGAGGAATTGTAAAATCTTACTTTACATGAAAACATCCTGCAAATTCACTTATAAATAATCGTTAAAGGAATGTTATAGGTAGTTGAAAATGCCAATTAAAGCATAACATTTTAAAATAACAAAACCACAGAAATTCACCAGTTATATTTATCTCAAGCAACTATAACTTGTGCTCTAAAGTAACTATACCTCACACCCTCGCAATGCACTGTTTCAAACCTTACATATTACATCACTCATGAGTTGTTCAATGACTGCATTGATAACATGCCTAATGACACTTAAATTACATCATTGTTAACACTGTGCATGGCAAGGGTGCACGTCACAGGTACTTCAGGGCACGAGTACCAAATGGGAGTCCGTGCAGGGCATGGCCATTTGCCAGGATCTCTGGCCAACCCATGCCACGCACTGCAGACAGGGACAGACATGACAAACAACATGAAATTCTTCATATATTCTTGACCCAGTAAAGGTGGTTTTAAAACTAACCTTTTTTTTAAGCTGTTATTCATTTTTGTTTGAATTAAACTGCTTTGGGGGATTAAACTGAAAATAGCTGAAAATCAATATATCGGGACATGGGAAGAGAAATTATAAAAAAACACTTTTTACAAATGGACTGGTTAGCCGTCACTTAGTTATTTGTGGCAGTAGGACTCTCCTCACCTACAGCGATAACTGTGCCACCATCCTCGTAGAAGATTCCAGCTCTAGGAGAGTATAGATCACAGTTGTCCCATTGAACATCTGCTGGAAGTGTGTCTCCAGGAGTCACCATGTGGTAAATGGCAGTACCAGATGTAGATGCCCCCCTGCTCCCCCTGCCTTAATATTTTCACAGCATTTAGCTGCTTGGAATGCTATGCCTTCAGGTGTTTGAGCATGCCTGAAGTACAGAAAGAGTACTTCTTCTCTGTTCCTCATCTGAACTCCTTGTCACAGATGTTGCATGTGCCCGTTTTTGCCAAGGGCCTTTGTCTCACTGAGTGGAATTGAGAAGAATTATGATGTATTTGAAAGTGCCTCTACTTTTCTCCTGCTAATGTTCCAGGTCTTGACATTATGTAATCCTGATGCAATTTTCCAGATCATTTTTTTTAAAATCCCCCAAAAAGGGAAAGTAAAAAAAACAATAAGGACAGATTTCACAAGGTGTGAGCCAAGTGATATCCAAAGCCTTAATGCAGTAACTGTGGCTGTAACTCTTCAGTTAGATGAATACAATCACACTTATGTATCAAATGAGGTTTTAATGAGAGCCATTGTTACCCAAGTATCATTCTTTTGTACTACAGTACTGTGGCACTTGAAAAAGCAGACATTTTAATATAAAACACAACATTTCTAAGTTATTTGGGCCTTTTAGCAAACCCCTAATCTTAGACTTGATAAAAATAACATCTTCACAGTAAACAAAACGTTTTTTTAGAAAACTTCTGGGTCAGGCAAAATTACCACAGGATGAGAAGAAGAAAGTAAAGGCTTTGCTGAGGTGATGCTGCACTCTATCATTGGCTCATTGGGACCCAAGGAAGTACTGCGGTACCAAGGAGGCACCAAAAAGCATTAAAAACATGGAAGCTTACTCCTGGTTGGCTACTCTAGGGACACGACTATAAAAATAAGCTCACAAACCCCAGAAAAATCCTCAAATTAATTTTTTCAATGAATGGTTGTTGAAAACTAATGCAATGCATCATGGACTCAGAGGGAACTGCACAGCAGGACACGCCAATTACATCATCCAATGGCCATAGTACAGGTGCAGTATCACAAGAAGGCGAATATATTGTTATTGCATCATTATCTGCAGCAGCACAACCTCATAGCCCAGAAAAAGAATCAGTGGTGTGAAAGTTTTTCATCTTGGCAAAAAAACAAATAGGTGCATAGGAGGTTATGTGCACTTTGTGCATACAGGCGCTCCATAGGGGTAAAGCTGGCCAGTATGGAACAATTGGAATGTGAAAGCATCTGAGGCCTAGGCATTCCATCAAAATAACTCATGCTGAGGTGGAGTACAGAGAAGGCACAGTGTCAACAGCAAGAGGAGGATAATGATAAAATGCGACATTTCATACATTTTGCAAGCACTGCCTAAAAGCTGTGGCCTGTGGAAAAACAAACAAAAGATTTTTTTCCAAAGCCATAGAAGATTATCTAAAGAAAATACATTAAGGCTTAAAGAAAATGAAGAGAAATAAAATAAAATGTTACAGAACAAATATTTAAAAAAGTAAAGTTAAAGATCAGTAGTTCACAACGGTTAAAAAAATGTGCAAAATACAAAACATATATTGTCTAGAGGTAAAAAAACAGAAATTCGATGAAACAAATAAAGGTGAAAGTGACATTATAGTTTGGATATAAAGCTACACAAGAACTCATGCTTACAAAACTGAAAAAACACAGAAATTGGCTTGTTATAGGTAACAGGACTTACTATATCTTGCAAGCCCCTTATGCACAGCTTATGACTTTGCATATTGCATCATTGGTGACTTCACTGATGACATCTCAAATTGCATCACTGATGACATTATTGATGAAACCATAAGTGAAATTACTCATGAGACTCATTACAAGGCCCTGTGGTTACCTCTGACGTGGAAAGGGAATGCTGTACTTATGCTGATGTCTCCATCTTGAACTCTTTTTAGCTCCTTTAAAAATACATTATTTATTATATTACTAAAAATCCATACCTCCCAAAACATTTTTAACCTGCTGCTTTTCAGCCCCTATTCGAAAATGGCGTTTAGGAGTGTCTTGCCTTTGTTTTGAATACAAAAATGTTAGCACTTTAGTTGTTCATTAAAACTCTGTGGAGAAGCTGCCGTTGATCAGTAGGGAGTTAACTGAAAGACTGCTGCTGGTGCTGGAAGAACATGTTGAACTCTGCATGCCACAATATTTCACTGACATGGATGAGAAAAATATTTGCGAACTCACAGTAAATGTGCCCTGATTTAACATTCTAGAGCACTTATCAAAATGTCTATGACAAAAAGAAACAGTTCATACTTTCTGTATTACAAATTTGATTCCATCAAAATGGCTTACAGGTGTAAAACATTTTTGTCATGAATGCAGAATGTTAGTGCTCCATTTGTTCATTTGAACACTACGATGAGGCTACAATGGAAAAGTAGGGACTCAACTGACAGGCTACTCCTGCTGTTGAAGTACATATTTCTTCAGCATACCAGACTTCTTTCTGTCTTTGATGAGGAAGATATCTGAGAATTCATTTAAAATGGGTCCTCAGGTAAGCATTTGAGCACTAACCATAATTTGTATGACAAAATGAACCCACACACATTTTGTTCATTTCTAAACTAAATGATTGCAGTTTTATAGCTTTGATTCAATTAAAGTTCAAGTGTAACACACACTTCAAGTGTGCCACACGCATGAACTAGTTGTTCACTGGAGATATGTGGTGAAACTGCAATAGAACATTGGAGAATCAACTGACAGGCTGCTGCTGCTGTTGAAAATAGAGGTTTTCCGCTGAAGAAGATAGTGCAAACGTACAAAAAATGTGGCCTCATTTTAAGGGCTGGAGCATCTTCCATAACCTCTATGCAAACATCATGAGAATAAACCCATTAATATACATATGATAATCAAATAATCATAGAATAGAAAAAATAGGGTAATTTGCATTGTGCTGCCCACTATCACAACAATAACACTTAAATTTACCACCACCCCTTTTGTGCTTCCACTCTCTCACCACCCTTTATCAACCTCTTTGTCATCCTTCTTGGAGCTCGCAACCTTAGAAACTGCTCCTTCCTCACAATATTCTTTCTGCATTTCCTTCACTCAACAGGCAGAATGCTCAATTCCCTCAACAATGGCAATGGCTTCTTTTAAATTGGGATTTTTTGACAACAGCCTCACCTGCACTTTAACATTGTTTTTACAAAGAAGAAGTTGGTCTTGAATCAAAAAATCAGTTAGATCACCAAACTCACACGTCCTAGCCAAATTCCTTAAGCAAAAATGTACTTCTCAAATGGGGGTGCGCAGCTCAAGAAGTCAAGTAGACTAGTGTTAATAGAAAATTAACTTCTTTATTCCAAATTTGTAAAAGCAATCAGACACAAACGTTCCAGCCAACGCGTGTTATTCCCTTACCGGGAACTTCATCAAGGCTGAAAAGATTCAGCAAGACGACATATATCCCATTCAAAGTTTGAGACACAGGACTTAAGCAAAACAAATGTCCAAAACACTGTACAGAGAAAACACAAAGAACATTTTGTGCACATAACTGGACAACAACAACAAATATAGCACCAATATTGCAAACAATACAAGGTCTAAACATTTATATAAAGCCTAATAAATACTATATAGCATCAAATGAAGAAAGATATATATATGACATGATAACCAATGTCATTCGTACTTGTTCGTACTTGTTCCTCAGGTTCAAATTAATACTCATAGTTCGAATGTCTAATCATAAAATATTCTTGGGTGAAGAACTAATAAGTTATGGAATCAATTATCTATTAATTCCTAATCATCTCATTTTGACAGGAGGCATCATATCTGCCTGTTGTATGATTAGGCCTGAGTGCAATACACTTGACCACATGAAAAAACGGAGCTTACTTTGATAATCAGCGGATAGAGAGGTATGATTCCCCATAATATATATATTATTTTGGCTTTCTTGCGGTCAGGGATCAATAAATGTTGATTTGTGGGACTGGATGTCTTTATCTATGATGGACTCAGGGGGTACCTGTCTGTGCAGAAGAACAGAAAGCATTCTTATCACTTTACGCAACCTTATGTTTATTACTCTTTGTCATAGATTATATTCGACCATAGGAGTTTTCTGCATCTGGCTACAGTGCGGTACACGGAACTGTTACCGTAACAACACTCGGAAATTGTTTCTGTCACGACAGGTGTGTTCTCTATTTTCTGGGTCGATTACAATAAATTCATGCTACTCAGTTTCTCTTTAAATCATTTCTGGTTTCAACAATTTTTTCATGCCCATTTTTAAGTATAGAATTCTGAACACTCACGAATTGTTTGATCTGATGGCTACATGATCACTTTGATCTTTATTTCTGATGAGGCAGGTACACTCCTATGTGGGGTGCCTGTTACACTCTTGGTACTTTTGGCCCTTACCTAGCTTTCAGAGATATCAAGAACAAGTTTGCTGCATATCTGCTCCTGATCATGTTTAATTACTTTGTATTGTATCTCTCAGGCTTACATAGGATACATATTTTCGCCCTGGGAGGGTTCCGCTCACATTGCAGAACACATGCTACTTCTGAAGCCTATTGACATTTTGGATTTAGTATTTTTATTTGTCGGTAAGATATGTTATTTGTTCTTTTTCTCTCCCTTTTTGTTAAATTTAGAATTATATTTTTTTCTCTTTTCAGCTCAGACATTTCATCTGTGATAATTCCTCAGGATAGGTATTTATGTGTGTTGGTATCTGTCTAGCTGTCACTCTTTATTGGTAGGATTTGTGATGTTGTCTTTCTGTCTTGTGTCAATCTTACTTTGCACTGTATGCTTTGAACTTTAAAGTACATGTGAGAAAATGTCATGATTAGACATTCGAACTATGAGTATTAATTGGAACTTGAGGAACAAGTACGAATTACATGGGTTATCATGTTATATATATTTTTTTCTTCATTTGATGCTATATAGTATTTATTAGGTTATATATAAATGTTTGGACCTTGTATTGTTTGCAATATTGGTGCTATATTTGTTGTTGTTGTCCAGTTATGTGCAAAATGTTATTTGTGTTTTCTCTGTACAGTGTTTTGGACATTTGTTTTGCTTAAGGCCTGTGTCTCAAATTTTGAATGTGATATGTATGTCGTCTTGTTGAATCTTTTCAGCCCTGATGAAGTTCCCAGTAAGGGAATGAAACGCGTTGACTGTAGCGTGTGTGTCTGATGGCTTTTACTAATTTGGAATAAAGAAGTGAATTTTCTATTAACACAAGTATACTGGACTTCTTGAGCTGCGCACCCCCATTTGACAAGTAATTATTCCCTTCATCTGGAGCACAGCAATGCCATGCAACGGCTGGCGTCGGGGTTGGTTGCACGGTGAATCTACTTATTGGAACTGGTGTGAGGTGCGGCACAGGAAGTCCGCCGTTGCTTCATTTGGAAAATTCCTTAAGCATGCTACGTAACTACCTACGTGATCACATTTGTCTTGTTGACATGTAAAGAACTTATGGAATTCTAGGACCACATGTATCTGAGTTCGGAATTGCAACTCTAACATTTCCACCTTCATCATGCCCCATGGAATTTCCTCCAAGCTTTCATAAATATTTCTGCCCTCCACATTAGGATTGTGCAACAAAAACTCTTTGTTTTCTGGTGGCAGAAATTTTCTCCCCAACCAATTGACACCAAATAGGAAACAAACAGTTTTTTCCACCTAACCCATGGTAGCATTGTGGGGGTTATAGCATCATTCCTGGGAACGGAATGTTCCCTCTTTACACCACAACAAACTAAACGGTGACAGCCCGGGCAGGTAAGCACTTTAGGGTCCAGGTTGGGGCGTGAAAGTGACAAATGACAGGATAGGGAATGGAAAATAAATAAATCCACTTACCTTGCGCTCGCCGTATCGCCAACTTGGCAGCACTGAAACAGATTGTTTTCTTCTTGAACCCATTTCCAATTGCCAGTTCCCTCTCACAGCATTCCAAATAGAATTCAGTGACTTGAAGGCCCACTATTACATCACTGTGAAGTTCATAACACAACACAGTGGTTGGCCATGCATGGTGCTGAACGTACTTTAGCTCTCAGCAGAAGTCATGTACTATGGTTTTAGGTCTCTTTTTGGTTTTTAGTAATTTTAGAAGTGTAGTATGTGAATAGCAATAGGCTTACTTTTTTGTGTTTGTGTTCATGTCCCTCCCTAAACCCTCCTTACCATTCCTACTTACTCCTCTCCTATTTAGAAGTAAGTATACTTCGTTTTCCTGTCCGACATTCCCCACGGCTCCTCCAATATTTACTACTAAGTAGTAAAATTACATGTGTGAGGATCTCCCCATAGAAAGGATGGGAGAGATGGAGGTGGTAGATTTGTGAATAACATTTTGTGATTCGTTTAACAGTACTACTAAACATACTTCAAAAGAATGTTTGTGAATAGACACCACAGCCTTTAGCGCTCTCTTGAATATGTGTTTGTTTATTTGAATTCTGATTTTTCGTTATTGTTTTAGTACTCATCATATTTTGTTTGACACATCTGTTGGTTAGGCTAATTTGCTAGATCAGGACAAAGTGAGATGTCACCTTCTGCAGGTGGTTGAGTTAATTTGCCCAAGAAGACCTTAATTGTCAAATCGATAGAAGACATTATTTTCTCTGCACAATCACAACAGCATTAATACCCTATGATACCCCATGATCACCTGGCCACCGACAAAAAGAAGAAATAATGGTGAATTATCTTGTGACCCCAACAAAGGGATTCAGGAACAAACAATACAGTGTAATAAAAATGCTCTATAACACAATGCAGGTTCATCTCCAGAGAAAACTGGTGGATCACTTATTTTAACTTCTGGTTCTATGTCTGGTCCTCACTAATACTGCACCTACCTCTAAAGAAGTGTCAAGTCCTGGCATTCTTGAACTGCGGCAAACGAGAGCTGCTAAGTATGTAATGAATGAAATAATGTATTATTGCACATAGCTCATTCAATGCGGTCTTGCCAGACCTGACTCTGGCGCATCTCCAGCAAACACACGGGTCCGATTCACGAAGGTAAACTGAGACAAAAGTCTAACTTTATGACTTTCGGTATTCGCAAAGGGTATTTACGAGTAGCAGAGTTAGACTTTTGTCTCAGTTTAAGTTAAGTTTTGACCTTAAGTCAAACTGAAACAAAAGGTAAGTTAACTGAGAAAAAAGTCTTACTTTACTACTCGTAAATGCCCTTTGTGAATATCGAAAGTCGTTAAGTTAGACTTTTGTCTCCGTTTACCTTTGTGAATCGGCCTTCGTAAGTTCTACACAGAGGAGAAGTAAAATAAAAACAAAAGGGGCACACACTGGGTGATAATAATTGGGAGTTTTATGACATCTGACACATTGTTGTGTGGTGCAATAGTTTCTAGTTCTCTCGCCTCTCAAGAAATTAAATTTCCTCAGTGCTTCCATTGTGACAATGATTAAAAACACTGTTTACTCACAGTGAACAAGAGACTTATGAGTTTGATTTGCATATAAACATAATATAAATATTTACTCCAAGACGCAACTATTGCTGTGAACATTAACTGCAGGGGTTCAGAATGAAATAATATGTTTCTAAAGTGCCACTTTATTTTGCCAAATCTCGCACTGTACGAGCAAAATCTCCTTGTAACATGAAAGCAGGTCAGCCCAATTCTTTATAAAAGAATTATCTAAATTGCGATAAACCCCTCAAAGGATGAAACCACATGCACTTAGAGTTATGATAAAATACAGAAGCTCCACAGTGAAGCTGCATTGGATAGAAACACCAAAAGCAAGACTAACAAGGGATGGAGTCAAGATGGCAGATACCACTACAAGTCACACCTCGTCATGCGCCTATGGAACCCTCAATGAGTATCTTCGAGAAGGAGGAGGGCATGATTTAAATACTCAGCGCCCAAAATGGCATCAGTAAAACTTGTGCCTCCCTGGCGAGGTGACAACTCCTGTGAAACCTGCTAATAGGGAGAGGATCACAAATGCTGATCGGAAAAAAAACAACGTATCGGAAATGCAATTGTCTGAATGAAACAAGCAACACTGCCCATGAAGCATAAGAATCCGCCTTGATGCACGGTTGAGTGACTGTTGGAAAGGCATCCTGGGGCCTGGTGGAGCTCATTCTGCAGGTTATCCATCCCCTGATGCCCCTTTGAACTAGAACCTATCTACCTGCTGTACCTGTGGTTTTCATTTAAGCTCTACTGATCTGCCAGACTTCTGTTTATCTCGCAAAGCGAGATCCACCTGGCACCATAGCCAGTTTCTTCTTGGGGAGAGGTCTGTCTGATTTCAATGTGGTCTGCATTGGATAGCCAAGCTCTTCTGGTTTTACTTTTGTTCCTATTTGAAAGAAAGAAACTGAAGACACATCTGGCACAGCGATGGTGAGTCTTTAATTGCATCGCTGATTCTCCCACACATAAAGTTCTCCAAACTGCATTGACCCCTGTGCTGAGGCTCTATGGGTTGCCTCAGACATAATCCTATTTCACATTGTAGCCAACTCAAATAACATGACATATAGGAGTTGGGTACTGCCTCCCAAGGGTAGTCTCGCAGTATGCTAATCATCCCACGTCCACAAAGTCTACAGACTTCGGTCTCTGCAATAACAGGCTTAAATAATAGCAATCGTAGGACCTCCACTTTCCAAAGGTGGGCGCTGAAATGAACTGATATGCTTTGAAATACAAGCCCCTCTGTTTAAAAAAAATAATCAGCAGTTAACTGCCCACTCTACTTCACCACTCATTTAGACCACAGTTCTCACTTCCTGAAGGTGAAAAGGGTAATCAACCCAGAAGCCATCTTGCTCGTATCAAAATCCTTCATCTGGCTCATTATTTAGCTTTCAAACATTCTATTGGCACTTTATGGTTACTAGGAAATCCTCACCTCACTTGGGGCCTCATGTAGGTAGCCAAATACCGGTCGGTAACGGCCGATTTCCGGTAAATATGCCGTTACCGACCGGTATTCAGACAAGTGAGATGTAGGAGTCCAAAAATCAAATTTCGGTAATTATGAGGCGGTAAATACCGATTCATATTTACCGAATACATAATTAACGATTCGGTAAATATGAAGTGGTAAATATGAAGTGGTAAAAATTAAAATGACATGTAGGAGCACTCGGTAATTAAGAAATCCAAGAAAATCGGTATATAAGAGTCGGTAATTAACACGGATTGAAAGCAGGTGGTAACCATCATCAGTGCAGATAAGCAATCCCAAAATGCAACTGCGTGGACAACATGCCCGCCATGCACGTCATTGCAAGGCGCCTACATCTACAGGCAGCAGGACTGAGTGTTTGGCGACGGGAGGAACGCATCTACGGACAGCGCATCACACTATTCCAGCTGACTGATGCAGAGATACATGACAGGTACAGGCTACACCCCGAAACCATCATGGACTCAATCAGGAACTCCACCCACTCCACCAATGTGAATACCGAATTGAATGAATTTGGGAATGGTCCTGTGGGTGGCAGAACCAAAAGGTGGGCGTATGCTATTGACAACGAAGTCTGCAAGTTGTCGCACAGTGAGGCGGCGTCCAGTTTGAGAGCTACTGACCAAGCAAACATGGAGAAGGCCTTAGCCGTCATATATAATAGCTCCAGCACTCTCACTTCTAGGATTCATACATGAGACAATAGGCACATGCAAGTACACGGCGCATGCAATGTACAAGCCCCGATTGTGGCGTGCATCCTACGAGGTATCCCAGTGCCTGTGATTACACCTTCTTCCACTCTGCTTGCAAACGGTATTTATTTCTTTTTGATTGATGAAGCGTGCTGCGGGATGTGATTGTGAATCCCGTACATAACTGTCTCGCATGAAGTTGTCTGCTGCGATACAGTTCTTTTTCCACCCCCGCATGTGCGGCGGGATGTTTCCATCTGGCCTTCGATTGCAACCTTGAAAGCAGGGTGCAACAAGTTGAGCTGAATAGAGCGCCATTGTCCCACAAAGAGGTGCCTTTGACTCCCTCCCGTGAAAAATTTGTCCTTCACGTTGCTAAAACGCGCACTGATGTACAGGCGCCTCTGAATACTGACCTCCCCCTGCATTTCGGCTCTGTGATCCAAACTATAATCAATGCCTCGTCCACCACCGGGCTGGCTCATTTTTTTAAACATGTGGGCTCGGGTCTCGTGACCTCTTTCCAAACTATTTTTGGTGTAATTCCGGCATTTGTACATTCACTTTTCTCGTGCATCTTTGGAGGTGTCCCGCTGCTTCTGGCGCTGGTGGCAGGTGTGCTGCTTTTCCTTTTCATACTCCGGAATGGCTGCTCCTTCTGTGCCACACGAGCACCTGTCCCGTCTGCATCTTCTTCGTGATAGGATGCTTGACTTCTATGGTACTTTGCCATTGGCGACTTTGAGCCTGGCTTATGGATTATCCTTCAGGTATTCCTACTTCACCTGCGTACAACCTGTATTGCACTGCCTGGATTGTCCCTTTGAATGGCCTCTGGATTTGTGCTTGACCAACATGGTGTCTCCGGTGCCGGATTTCGATCGACTGATGAGGCCCTTGGTGTCTCACGAGTTGGCCTGTTCTGGTGTCCGGATCATGGCGTGTGGTGCGGCGCATGGTATCCTGGGTAATTGGGACATCTCAGCGGCAGCCTACGACTTCTTGTCCATGAGCTATTTGGAGGAACATTCCGGGTGCCCTCTGATTGTGCTAGAGGCTCCGTTGGTTGGAGAACACGTATGTTCCTTTTCATTACTTAATTGGATGGCTGAGACTTTTAGTGGCCCTGAAAACGATTTTTTGTTGGAAGCCGTGGCCACATATGCTGCCTATACATTCATGGATTAACTGGATTGTCGTCCATTGCGCCTGTGCTACTGGACAGCACCCTGGCGCAACATTCATTTCTTTCATTTGTCGTTTTACTCTTCCTGATGGTCTGCTTGAGTTTTTTACTATACTTGCATTGTGTTTTTAGGTATTTCATGCTGCAATTAATTGGACTTACAGACTTTGGCACTGCATTGGTTACGCCTTGTTCTGCTCTGACGGAAATGTACTCTGCGTTCTCTCTTTTCTTGTCTATTACATATTGCTTCGCTGAAGGGGGCGTGTAGTGAGTTCTCCCTGAATACGTACATACATTGTTCAGTTAGCATAACCACGTTGAATGTTATGTAGCCATATTTTTGTCTTTGCACACGACACTGCGTTTACATGTTCTGTCTTGAATAAACTGCTGACTCGAGACTTCCTTCAGACGAGTGCATTCTGTTGTTCCCATCCACAGCTCTGCGCAGCGACCTTGGTCTGTACATGCTGTGACACACAGTCTGGATTTTTACACAATGCATGTTTTCCACTCTAGGTTGTTCGACCCACTATTTAGCCATGACACACGCGCAGCTGCACATACCTGATAGTTGGTGCTTTTCATGTCACAGACATCATGTTTATTGTTCAGACCGAAGACGAGCCTTCCTGCGAGTAGACTCCTGATGCTCCTGTGATGTGATTACACTGAGCTGATTTTTGAGGTATGGGGTCCCCTATTCCAGCCTGAGAGGCCTTCTATGATAACATGATTCTGATATTGGCTACTTAGTGAAGGGAAGGTGGTAGTATCCTCGGTATTTTCCGAATCGGTAAATACCACCTCGGTATTTTCCGATTCGGTAAATACCACCTCGGTATTTACCGATTCGGTGTTTTCCGATTCGTATTTACCGACTGTTACCGAATCGGTAACTGTTACCGAATTTTTACCTACATATAACTTACCGATTCTAATTTACCGATTCGGTACGGCTCGGTATTTAAGAACCGGTAAAATTTATTTACCTACATGAGGCCCCTGGTGAGGAAAAAAAGAAAACTCAACAGCTTACTGCTATCAGGTGAGGCTTATCATTCTGAATTAGAAAGGAAACTATTTGAAATATGTATGTAAATTCTGGATAACCCAGATATGAAATAATGGAAAATTTTACAGCATGTAACTCATAAATTTACCTCTCCTCTTACCAAGTAAAATATCAATTTTTCACTATAGCCTATGCTTACTTGCCTTAAACTCACCTCCTAATTCCCCCGCGTCGAATGTCTCTCTAAATCACATGTGCCTTCCCCACCTTGGATTAAATTTGCATCTTTCTAGATTCTGCCTCTCAAGTAGGTATACTTGTGGTTCTCTCTTACTATCCTCACTCCAAAAGGTTTTGCTTCAGAAATTTCTCTGTACCTATAATTACTTCTCTGAATCTTCCCCAGGATTTTCTCATTTATTCTTTCAACTGTCTTTTTACTTCTCCTCAGTTCTCCAACTTACCAGAGTCTTACTATGCAGTTTGTGCTACTTCAAAACATTGTTCAGTGACCACCCTTAAGTTTTTTTAACCAAGTCCTTCCTCTATATTCAAGTACTAATAGTCAGCTGCTGAAACAAAAGAGAATGAGGTTTTGCACTGATGCACTCAAACAACTTTTTTTGCACAACTTTGCCTATCACATTTTCCTATTCCTTCGAGAATCTCATGATGAAATGTAAATTAGGCAACAGCCATACCTGCATCTTAGTCATACATAGACTATCCCAATACAACAACAACTTCCTTATCAACTTTCATGAGCATTGCAAAGCCCTTCAAAACCTCAACCGGTAATCATTTGAGGGGGCAAGTACTAGGAGAGAACCAATCACTCAGGACAGGAAAAAAAGGAGAACACAAAAAAGATTAATCAGGCAGTAAATTATTTTTGTAAGTAGTTATATCGGCACTACAATACAGTTTATGCAAAAGCAACAAGAACACACAATTGTGCACTGAACATGCTAGTGATAGTGAACGGCACAATCAGAAGTCAGAGTCAGAAATCTTGACTCTGTCTATAATCCTCATTGTTTCGTTCACCACTTTTCAATCTCTGTATATATTTCTTGTGCCACTCACGCTGTTCTTCACCCCTTTGTGCCACTGCGCCATTCACTATCACTAGCAATTTCACTTCCTGTTGAAATTGTGGAGAGAGATCCCAAAGGCTTGACCTATGCCCACTTGTACCCAGGACTGAGAAGTGGACGGCTGGTGCTCTGTTAAGCTACAGAGACACAAAAACTGCAAGAAGCCCACCTTGCTGAAGAGTGCAGCTGGTCAGTTCTAATTTGACTTGCCCTGTACCCTACTGGTGCCTTACCTTGGAATGAGTCCTGAACCCCAAGTTGTGTCCCTAAGGTCCGGAGGCTGTTTATTAAGTGCCAGAGCGTACTTCTCCTGCCAAACCATATAAGGGACTTAGAAACTTTTTCTTGTTTTTTTGGACAAAAAAAACAGAGGCTACCATCGTCCTGCTGCCAAGCTGTAGCTGGAGACCTCAAACTGCTGTTTGGGCTAAACTTGCTGCTTTTACCCCATGGAAAGGTTACTGACTTCCAGAAAGGTTTATAAGCCTGAACGTAAAGAACTTCACTGGGAACAATGCTGAGAGGCACCCCATTGATGAGAACACCTTTGTGCGCCCAGACTTTGCATGCTTAGAGTTTTCCTGCCATTGACATCGAACGCCTTAAACGTCTAGCTGAAGGTGAGGCCCCCACAAAGGTTCTGCACTTCAGCCGACCACCATTTATGAGCCCCCCCATCAGAATCCACGACCCCCTACCAACTCATCAATGAGGACTTTTCTCTAGAAAAATGATTATGTCAGAAGGTAAACTTTCTGCTAGGATGACCCTGGCCCCAGTATCTAACTTGTGTTCCATCAAGGTTGGCCTCAACATTTGACTTTTCCCCTGTCTAGTATTATCAGAAACCCATTGTTTGTGCTTTGTGCTATTTTGGTGCTAGAAACACCTAAAAATGTTAGAACTGTCCCCAGTTCCCTACATCGGATTGTTGTCATTTTGATGTCTATTTGTGTATTAACATTTTCTATATTTTTGTAAGTTGGAGTGGAATTTTTATTGTGTTGTGTTTTCTACGTTTTATCTGTCTTGGAGCTGATAAATGCTTTACATATTGCTCATAGGTTGACCCTGTCTGCTCTGTGCTACACCTGCCAAGGGTTGAACTGAGGTTTAAATTATTTAGACCTATCTTGACCTAGTAAGGAATAGTGCCCTTATTACTTAAGGAGAACTACCATCCCCACCAATTAATAACTCACTTTCTTACAGTCTACTAAACATTATCTGTGTCAGTTTGTTTTTAATTTTTGCCTCTAAAGTGTACTTCATAGCAATGGATGACACTTTTCCTGTTGTAGGAGGGAAGTAGAAAAGGTTGTGTAAAACCATTCTTAGTGTGTAGGCAGTACTTGCAGCAGTAGAGCAGTACGATTGAGTGGAATCTGTTATATTGAATTGAAAAATGGGGGAGCATGATGAATGTGAAGAGAAGTAGGTCAAGACGCTGCAGGTGGGACTCTCTTTGCTCTGGGTAGTCTAGCAGAATGTACACACCTACTGTGCATAGAAGAGAGGCTGATAATTACAGTGTCTGGCAATTCCCCCTACCTCCACAGAATGTGGAATGGCCACTGATGAAATCTGTAATATTAATGAATGAGGCTATGTGTTGAAGCATAGGTAAGTCTGCAAACAATACAGTTTAGGCTCAGCTACTATGCTGAAACACATGCAAGTGCATCATTATCATTGCATTCCATGCAGTCTACACCCACAGCTGTGTAGTGGGTTGAGGAATCGCCTTCCTAAACAAAATGGTCAGATTGGTTAAGGTCAACCATGCTACACTATTAAAAAGAAAGATGGTGTTTGTGAGAAGGTAGCCTGATATATGCTGTCCACTAGTTCTAGTGGGCACCTTGTATCAGTCCAAACAACCCCTTATGGTGATAGGCTAAAGACAACCTTTATTGAAAGCTATCCTAGTGGTAGCTATGGAGAGCAGCCTTCAGGCTAAGTCTTGAAGGAATGTAAAGCAGCGTGTTTTACCAGTCTATAATGTTATGTTATGTTATGTTATGTTATGTTATGTTATTGTAGCTTATAAAGCGCACGATTACCTTGCGGTGTCCTGGCGCTAAGCACTGCCAACTAACCATAACAAGAAACTAGAACTGTGAGAAAAACCAAGTCTTGAGATGTTTTCTGAAAAAGCATAACTCAGTGAAGCTTCTTAACATAAATGGGAGTTCATTCCAGATCTTGCAAGCATTATGTACAAAGCTTCTGCCTCCCCAATTGGCTTTTTTAAACCGGAGTGTTTGTACTAGTCCTCGGTGGATCTGAGAGTTCTACTAGGAGCGTACCAGAAAAACTTTTGTCTTAAGAACTCTGGACCGATCCCGTTCAGAGCCCTAAACACAATACACGCAGCCTTGAAACACGCTCTCAGACGAATAGGGAGCCAGTGCAGCTTCTGTAATTCACCCTTGACTGAAACAGTCCCAGGGGACCGAGTCAGCAATCTGGCGGCAGCATTTTGAATAACCTGTAAGCGATTAAGATGTTGTATCTGGGTGGAGCAAGATGAAGTCGGCTTGAGCGCTCGCGCCGCTCGGCTGCTCACGCCAGACGCGGGAACGATCGGCTAGCTGCCCTGCGTCCTGCAATGCGATGCCGGCGCTGAGAACACAGAGAACGCTGAGGCTGTCACTGGGAGGGCACGAATCTCGGCATTTATTACGTGGATGTGGCTCCAACCTCGAGGCGAGAATCAAGGCCACTTTTCACTTTTTTATTCATCCATCGGATTCCCTGCCCCTGCCTGGTCGGTGCTGTACTGCGGCCTTGATCTGGACATCGCTGTTTACCGCTCCTTTGGCTTTATCAAACAGCAATCTTTGCATCCCCGACATGAGTGCCCGGGGGGCCAGGAAAGGAGGCAAAACGAAGACAGCAGCCATTCTTGAACCTAAAGAACCCAAAGAACCTAGGGATGCTGCATCGGCTGATGGGACAGTCAAACCCAGGCAAGAGGTTAGTGGCAACAAAAAACTGCTGGGTAAAGCAGGGGGGGCGGGCCGCTTAAAGATTCAAAAGTTACAAAAGATTCAACACCTATGCAGCCCCCCCTAGCAAAAATATTTACGGGAGCCAGAGCTCAATCATCAGGCGCTATTTCTAAAGCTCTTGCGCTCCCAATTGAGAGTGCTCCCACGGCCCCACTAACCATGCTGGCCGCACCAGCCTCTGTACCCGGTCCGCCGCAAGAGGACTGCTTTGCGATTAACCAGGAGACTGCCCCAACAGAAACCGGACCCAGGAAAAGCCTAGCATTGACGCTGGCTTTAGCTCCAACGGCACTTCAGTGGGGCGATTAGATTCTGCTACGAACTCAGACATCTTTCCCTGTGCGCCTCCTATTGAAGGGGCAACTACGCAACAGACTATGGAACAAACTTTATTAACTTTGCCCTTTGTAGCACAGGAACTCGGCAATGGCTCCAATGTTGCGATCCCTGGCTCCTCTCTCACCGCGCCAGAAACGCAGTCATTCGGTACAGCTAACTGTATCCAGCGCCTAGAGGTTCCCCTTGGCGCACAAGCTCCCTGGACCCCAGAAGCAGGGCCTGAGCATTTCTATTCCGTCTCAGATAGTACACCCAGCTCCTCGGGTGAGGGGGAGGGTGGGTCCAATACAAGTGAAAGAGACAGTGATGCCTCAATTCAGGACACTGGCACAGTCCAGCGACCAAAGAAACCAAGAAGCAAGAACAAGCGGCGCAGCCAGTTGAAATGGGACTACTCAGACTCTCATATATCTTATCTCCTGGACGAGGACAATCCCAACACAACACAGTGGGGGTCTATAAAAAATCCGCCCACTGACCTGGTTGAGCCATCCCTCGCCTCTATCCTAGCTTCCATCAAAGAGTTTCAGGAGGAGGTTCGGGCCAACAGTCGCGCAGCCAAAGGCGCTGCCAAGAAACTTCAAGGAGGCTTAAGAAGGCTGAATAAAGCCTGCACCGATATTAGCGACCGCGTCTCCATGGTAGAAGCACGTAGCGAGCATTTGGAAACCGAATCCGTGGCAGCCAAGCAACTGAGCGAATCCAACACTGCCTGCCTGGTAGACCTAATGTCTAAGATGGAGGACCAGGAAAATCGTCAACGCAGGAACAATCTTCGCTTGCTTGGTATTCCGGAGGGGAAGGAAAGGGACGATCCTAGACGCTTCATTGTGAAACTTCTGCAGGACTCTTTCCCCGACCAACAGGGCTGGGATTGGGACCATGAGGTGCAGAGGGCGCATCGCTTCCCCTTTAACCAGAGACGGCAACATGATCGTGGCAATACCACCGGGGGACAGCCAAGGGCATTCCTGGTCTATTTTGGCAACTTTCTTTTGAGACAGCTAATTTATGATCAGGCTCGCCCTAACTCTAAGAAAGGGGCCAATGGAATAACATTCTTCGCCAAACCTGACTTTTGCCATCAGACAGTTGAGCGGAGATGGCGTCTGAGACAACTGATCTCTCCGTTCCAGCAGCTGGGGGCCGAAGTTTACTTAATGAACCCTGCTAGACTCAAAGTAATCTTCAACGGAGGCACTAAGGTCTTCCTATCTGAAATAAAAGCTGGCGAATATTTGAACGAGCTGAAATCCAGGAAGAGCCTTGGCTGAAAAGCCCACTCGTTCTTTTTTCTTTCTCTGCCCCAGCTATCTTCTCTCATTCACGCCCTATAGTCTTTTTCAACTTGCAAAACCTCCAAGGGCCAAGGGCCATGACATGGACAATGGTCGGATTATGGCTTTTTGAACTCTAAAAACGGATATGGTGGACAACCCTTTGTTTTTCTCGATTGTCTTTTCCGTTTTTTTTTTTTTTTAAACAAGGGGGCAACTAGCCGATTGAAAGCTTAACTTGGTTCTTTTTAGGCGTGGTAGACGGCGCTGGGGCTCTTGACTGACTATCATCACTCAGGTTTTTCCTGATTGCTCAGAAGAAGGGAGGGGGGGCGGGCTGGGTGGGGGGGTTCGGACGGGCACTAGAAATGGCACAGAAGAATTAAAGGCACTCTTTGGCATGTATATATCTCCGTACTTATCAGTTAAGAGATTGAGCAAGGTGAAACTCTTCTTTTATTTTCTCAACATTTTAGATGGCTAAGATACACTCACTAAGGTTTGTCTCTGCTAATATCTGTGGTTTGAATGACATCTCTAAAAGGCAAAATGTTGCCGAGGGGCTGCGCTCTCTAGGGGGCAACATAACCTGCCTCCAGGAGACCCACATAGAGGGTTCACAGAAACACCTCTTAGACACGCTAGGGTTCAAAGTTGTAGGGGCTACCACACAGGGTGCCAAGACAAAAGGGGTCGGAATTTTGGCGGATAGAAGACTCTCTCTTGGCAATACCCGGGTTAAATCAGACCCATTGGGCCGATGGGTAATAGCTGAGTGCCACCTTTTCTCCAACTCTCCGTTTACCCTCTGCTCACTGTATGGTAGCAATATAGATGACCCAGGGATTATTAACATGGTTTCAGGGGAACTTGCCCACTGGCCCACTCCCATCATCCTATGTGGTGACCTTAATATACATTTGCCTTCTGATTGGAAAACTGACAGTAAATGGAGATACAAAGGCAGAAAGCCCCGAGTATTCCAATCACGAGTTAACTTAGCCCAGATCCATGGGCTAAGTGATATCTGGGCTAGTCTAAATCCTACACAACCTGGCTACACTTTTTTTTCGGCCCCACATAACACTCTTGTTAGATTAGATTATTTTTTTTGTTTCATCTTCACTGCTTAGCAACTGTACCATAGAATCCGCACCTCGTTTTATGTCAGACCACAACCCTCTTATAGTAAATAGCAAGGGATTAGGGAATTGGAAGGAGGCACCCAGATGGAGCTTCGAGAGAGCCCTCTTACAAAACACAGACTACCGGGCACATATGCAGGGTTGGATTCAGGAATTCCTGGAAATAAATACCGGAACTGCCTCAACGATGACTGTTTGGGACACACTAAAGGCTGGGATCAGGGGTGAAATGTTGAACTTCTCAGCAAGGAAAAACATGAAGGAGAAGTTGTTAATTAGTGATTTACAGGAGAAACTAAGGATAGTAGAAACAAATCTGGTCCTAGTGGTTAAGTCTGGACAGGATACCGAAAATGCCCAAAATGAGGTAGTCCTTGCTAAAGCAAAAATAGGAGCAGTATTTGCGGAAAAAACTGCAGCCAAGTGGGCAACCTTGCGGGAAAAAAATTATGAATGCAGTGATTGCATTGGGCATCATTTAGCTGTCAAAACCAGGCAACAGTCCACAAGCAATGAAATACATGTAATTAAATTAATCTCAGGGAATGTGACTAACAATCCTGACGCAATTCAGAAGGGATTTCGGGATTTCTACACCGAGTTATACACTGAGGAGAACTGTAGGCTCACTCGAAAGCGAGATAGCTAGTTACTTAAGTGAAATAGATCTTAGACAGCTTAACTCTGATAACAGCGAGCTGTTAGAACTCACTCCAACTTGGGACGAAGTTTTGAAGGCTCTAGCTAGCTTACCAGATGGGAAAGCTGCAGGAATGGGTGGCATTCCTGTAGAGTTTTATAAGATCTTCGCCCCTCAAATTAAATCAATTTTCACCGATGTAGTAACATCTATCTTTAATGGGGCTTCCCCCCCTCCTTCCTGGTCCAATGCTAGAATTTCCATATTCCCCAAAAAGGGTAAGTCTCCACTAGAGATGAGCTCCTACAGACCCATCACACTCATCAACTGTGACTCCAAAGTCTTTTCTAAAATATTAGCATCTTGAATTTCCTCTGTGGTTGAGTCCTTAGTTTCAGAATGGCAACATGGTTTCATTCCTAAAAAAGGCACCACGGAACACGTCAGGCGGGCCATCACCCTGTTTGACGCTGCGCAGGTAGCAGGAGACCCGATGTCACTAACCTTACTAGATGCTGAAAAAGCTTTTGACCGGGTCTCCTGGCGGTTCTTGTGGGCTGTCATGGGCAGGATGGGCTTTGGGCCTAGACTTACGCAGTCGGTACAGGCTCTATATTCTAAACCAACGGCTTGTGTCTCCATTAATGGGCGATTCACCGACCAATTCAACATCTCTCGGGGCACCAGACAGGGCTGTCCTTGCTCCCCTCTGTTATTTGCCCTCTACCTAGATCCATTCATCAAACAAATTGAAAGGAATCCCGCCATTCTAGCAACTAGCATCCAGGGCATTAACACTAAAATCATGGCTTATGCGGACGACTTGGCCATAACGTCCCCTGACCCCGAAAATGCCATACCAGCACTAGAGCTAGAGGCACAAAAATTTGGGAAAATCTCGGGCTATGCTTTGAATAAAAATAAAACCCAAATAATCATAAACAGTGAAATCACTTGGACTGATGCTAGGATAGTGCCAAAAGCTAAATACCTTGGGGTTTTTATATCTACTAATATCGACAAAATTATAACCGATAACTTAGCTCCTCTGGCTGCAGAAACCAAGAAGGCACTTAAACAAATTGACAACCTACATCTGACACTTGTTGGGAGATGCAACGTTATTAAAATGACATATTTTCCTAAACTTCTTTACTTCTTTCGCACTGTACCCTTGGAATTCAGTAAAGCTAATCTACAAAAATTTCAGCAAATATTCACGCAGTTTATTTGGGCTTACTCACAACCAAGGAGGGCTCTAAGGCAACTATCTCTTCCCAGAGAGCGGGGCGGGTGGGCCTTCCCCAACATTATGCTTTATTACTCGGCCGCAGTTATGCAATACAGCTCTGAGCTGTTGAGGGAACCCCCCCTATCACTTGCATCTGGCCTATCCTAGCCTTTCCAACTTCTACTGGGGGAAGAACACTGGGGCTGTCTCCTCCGAGAGACTTCGTTTGGATACTACAAACGTGTGAGATTCAAGACGTTAATGAACTCATATATGGTTTTCCAAAATATCCGCAGAATATTTGGATTGGGAAGATTTAACTTTTACTCTCCCATTATGACAAATTGCAATCTTCCAGCTATTTTTGACAGGTCCTATTTTTTAGATTGGCACAGGGCAGGTGTCACGAAACTTGGGGATCTCATTACTAGTGAGGGAGTTAAACCATTCGCAAACCAGCAATTTAAATATAGTTTGAAAGATCAAGACGTTTTTAAGTACCTATCCATATCTAGTTTTCTTTCCAAAAAGGTTGGGGGAAATGCAGGGTTCACGGAAGTGGAACTTCTTAACAAACTACGTGACACCACGGCCCCTCGGATAGGTCTTTTGTATAAAATACTAATCAGACAAACTCCAGATGATCTACCAAAGATTGCCGATAAATGGCACACTAAACTTGAATCCTCACACAGTTCATTCTTCAACTCCTTAACACTGTCTCAAAATATTCTGCTGTCGGCTAAATTACAGGCACAACATTTTAAAACTGTTTTTTTTCTCTACATTACTCCTAGCAAAATCGCCAAATGGGGAGTTGGCAAAGGGACATTATGCCCACGGTGCTCTGAGTTTGGGGTCGACTCAATTCACATCTTCGCAATTTGTCCTAAACTCGCCCCAATCCTTCTCAAAGTACAAGAATTCTTAAGGGAAGTCACCACTCAGACTATTGTGCTAACCCCCACTGTCAATATGCTGGGGACTCAGTCTGAAACCACCAGGATCAAAACTGGGGGCTTAATATTCATCGCAATGGCAGTCTGGAGGATCTGTGTAGCTTCAGCATGGTTGGATGCTGATCCCCCACCTTTCTCTCAGTGGCTGGCCAGACTAGCGGCCACTTACCATCTAGAAAAAGCAATCTACGCCAGGCAAGGGCGCAAAAATCGGAAGAAGGGCTTGGATGTGTGGGGAAAGTTTACATCTTGGTTAGAGCAGCCGGGTTAACCTGGCCTGTGTTCTCTCCCTTGCCTGTTTTCTTCTCCTCACTTGTTATATTCTTTTTTCTTTGTTTTCTTTTTTTTGTATTCGCCCTTTTTTCATTATCCTTTCTCTTCTCTTATGATTTTTACAGCGCTATTCTCTTATGTTTACCCTTTTTTCTGTGCCATTGTTCTCGCTGTTTTATAGAGTGGGGGGTGGGGGGAGGGATGGGCGTCTTGAACGTCATACCTCTGTAATATTCTTTGTTATGACAAAAAAAAAAAAAAAAAAAGATGTTGTATCTGCATATTAACGTACAGGCTGTTGCAATAATCAAGACGTGATAGTATAAGTGCTGTCACCACTGTTCTGAGGCATCCCTCCGAAAGGTATGGTTTAATTTTTCTAATCATTCTGAGGACCAAGGAGCATCCAGATGTCACCTTGCTCACCTGGTCCCCCAACATAAGTTTGTCATCCATCATCACACCCAAGTTTTTAACTTTTTTGCAGGGAGTGGGATATGTGCCAAGCATGTCCGGCCACCAGTCGGGTGTCCACATCCGAGGGTTATTACCAAATCTCATAACCTCTGTTTTGGCTCAGTTCAATTTGAGGCAGTTAGCCGACATCCACCTGGAGATGGATCCCATACAGTCCGAAAAACGAACCCCTGTTTCCTTTTCGGTTCCTTCCATCACAGACAGCACAATTTGAGTGTCGTCAGCGTAGGAAGTAAGCTGGAACCCATGTGATCTGATGATACCCGCCAGAGGTGCCACATAAACATTAAATAATGTGGGGCTAAGGAATGAACCCTGCGGAACCCCGCAAGGAAGGGAAAAAGGTTCGGAGATATCTCCGTTGAATTCGACAGTTTGAGATCTGTCCTTCAGAAAGGAGTGCAGCAGATTCCATGCCTGACCACCTATCCCTATCTCAGAAAGCCTGTTCATCAATACCCTATGGTGAACGGTATCGAAGGCTGCAGACAAATCTAATAGAATCAGCATCGCACTTCCTCCCTTGTCCATCACCTTTCTAATCTCCTCTGTGGATTTAAGAAGAGCCAGTTCCGTGCTGTGATGGGCTCTAAAACCAAATTGTGAGTGATCCAGGGAGTTGTTATCTAGAAGGAAGTCGCTAAGTTGCCTATTCATGGCTTTTTCTACTATCTCAGCAGGGAGAGGAAGTCTGGAGATAGGGCGATAGTTAGTTGGATCTGTAGGGTCCAAGGACTGTTTTTTTAGAAGTGGAAGTACTGATGCTTTTTTCCAAGAGTTGGGAAAAGTTCCAGTACGGAACATATCATTAAACAGGGGAGTCAGGACACTACAGATAGTGCCCGCGATCTGCTTGATAATCCAGGTGGGGCAAGGATCAGAGGGAGCGCCTGATTTGATATTGGTCATAAATTTATTGGTGTCCTCAAAATTCAGAGGTAGGAAATGATCAAAGGTACTATCTGAAGGGTGCGAGATTTTAGAACTAGGGTTGTCATAGGTTTTATCTATCTGTTCTGAGAGTGAAAGAAAGATAGTTTCCACTTTTGACTTAAAAAAAGTGGCTATGATTTTGCAAAAATCTAGGGCAACAGGACCGTTAGGCGTCCTGGGGTTGGACAGTTTAATTACTGTTTTAAAAAGCTCCTTAGTGTCTGACTCAGCTTTCATGATCTGCGAGGAAAAATATTCCATCTTGGCTAACAGGAGGGATTGTTTGTATCTGGAAATGGTAAGTTTAAATTCTACTCTGTCAGCCAAATCGTAGTTCTTCCGCCATATTTTATCAGCCCGCTTGCATAATCATTTTTTGTCCCTAAGTTCACCAGAGTACCAAGGGGCAGTAGATAGTGCCCTTTTTGGAATCCATTTTTTAGGGGGAACTAGTTTGAGACAGGCATCATTTATCCAACTGTTGTAGCAGCCAGTCGCTGCATCAGGATCTTGTGGGGCAGTGTACATTGAATCAATGAGAGTAGATTACAGGTGTTTAACATCTAACTTACCCCAAGCCCTGGTAGTGATTTCCTTCTTATGTTCGAAGCCCCCTCTCACATGGTTAACTTCGAAAGCGACTACAAAATGGTCGGACCAGGTGATCGGAAAGACAGAGATGTTGGTCAGATCACAGTTGTTGGAGAATATCCCATCTAGGGTATGCCCTTTCGAGTGAGTGGGAGAAGAGACCAGTTGTTTGAGACCATCTAAGGCCATAATGTTGTTCAATCTGGCTGTGTCTGGATCTTCAGTTTTTTCCAAATGGAAATTGAAGTCTCCGAGTACCATGAAAGTTTGTTGGCTCAAACCATCTTCAAGCATCAGACTTAGTGAGTTTAAAAAGTCATTTTTCCCTCCAGGAGGGCGATAGATAAGAGTCCCTTTCAAAGGTTTATAGGAAACTGAGAAGATCTTGAAAGACAAAGCTTCACATCCTAGTACTTGGACAGGAAGAAAATGGGGGGTCAGTGAGTCATGATATATTACTGCGAGCCCTCCGCCTCTTTTATGAGTTTGGTCCAGTGAATAGCACCGGTAGCCAAAAGGAGTAGCTTTCACCAGGTCAGGACCCGACGAAGTCTCCAGCCATGTCTCAGTAATAAAAGCCAGTTTAATATTCTTTTCCTCCAACAGGAGAGCGCATTCCTCCGAATGTTTAACTAGCGATCTAGCATTAAATAAAGTACATTTCAGAGTGTCCCCTCCAAAACCGTTGTCTGGAGCCTGAGTGCAAACCGTTTGTTTGATAGGGAGGTTTAATAGCCTAGGCAACTGGGTGAGACAATCCTTACATATGGGGTTCCTGTCATTTCTGTCTAAGATCTTATCCGTACCATAAAGGGATGCTGGAGACAGTTTATGACAGTGTATTCCCTTGTCTGCATAGTCCCACCTAAGCATATCGTTACCCGAGTAAGCGATTCTCCTAACCGGCGGGGGAGGGCTAGGGGGTATGGCCCTGTGCCCGGCCTGAGCGCGGACGGGCGCAGACGGGCTTGCCTTGGGCGCGCCTTTTAATGATCAAATGAAAGGACAACCACGCCAGGTATATATTTAAAATATATGTATTTAGGTTAACACACACCCCTCTAGTCTCTTTATGAGACTGGAGTTCGAAGTACTTAGTTTACAAGATAGCAATCATCAGTAATAGCACAAATACACGTTTGAGCCCTAGGGGCGTACCAAACCATATACCAAAAAAGTGGTATAAGAACCACGAAGAAACTAGACACAAGGTTCAGGAGGCGTCGACATAGTCCACGAGCTGGATTCGAGCTGTCTCACAAAGTCTGTCGAGTGCTGCAGTGTCAGCGACCAGATTGGACCCAACAAGCCTTGGCAACGGCAAGTCACTTGAATTCAGAGAAAGTCTGAGGGACTCACCCAGCAAGGATAAGTAAGGACACGTCTGGAGCAACCAGGAAAGTCCAAGCAGAAAAGGTGTTGCCTTCGTGGGGACCTGCTAGCCAACGGGCTAGTGATCGCGAAGGAGCCTCAAGCGGTCGCAATGGAATCTGGCCCACGGGTCACTCGTGGAGTGGAGGCCAACTATCTTTGGTGCAGGAGGTGCTCAAGGCTGGGCATACTCGGAGCCCAAAGCACAACTTCAAGGAGGTCCAGGAAGAAAGTGTTGCTGCAAAAGATCCAGTTATCCAGGGGTCACAGTTCCACATCAACCACGATAGCCACAGGCCTCAGCTTTGCTGTGGACTCAGGGTAGCCTCGGGGAAGTCTGAAAATCCACCTCTGGTGATACAAAGACTTCGGCATCCGGCGGGAGCTTCAGTGATGCAGACCGGTCAGTTGCGTCTTTGGTGCCTGCCAAGCAGGGGAGTCACTCCTTGACCCCAAGGGAGATTTCTCCAGTCTTCTAGTTAAAGTAGAACGTTGAAGGTCCAGGATATATGTTTCAGAGTTTCGTCCAGGGTAATCTAAAGTCCTAGGGACTGGATTCCTATACTTATAGTAAGTTTAGGGGCTGGACTAACTCTAAGGCCCCACCTATGGGTGGGCTTGGAAAGAGGGGTGGTTAAACCCATCTCCTTTGTCCAGTTTCACGCCAGAGCAGGGGCAGGTAGCCCCTGCAACCGGTTTGAACTGGAGTATGCACAGGGACACCAAGTGTGCCCCCAGTGCAGGACTTCAAAGCACCAGAGAGTGCTCCCACCCAGCCCCAATACACATCAGCCTATCTGGGGAGGTGGTTACACCTCCCCTCGACAGGAAACCTATTGTCCAGGCCTCCCCTGCCAGAGTTTCGGCCAGCAGCAGGAGGCCAGACCCATGTCTGTGGCAGAGGGATCCATTTTGTGATGCCAGGGTTCAGGAAAGTCCTATCGGGTTTAGCCAGTGTGAACATGTCTCTCTGTCTAGAAGGGTGGAATGCTACCCCTGCTGCCAGAATTGGCAGGGGGGTAGTATTCCAAAGTGTTTGACACCAAACACGACATGTTTTGATGCAGCCACCCCAAAGTTAGCATTTACCACGAGGTTATAATGCACTTAAGAGTATATGTTATGGCTGTATCACAGAACAGCTATAAGGAAGTATTTCCGAAAGCTGCAGAGGGGCTCAGCTCATGCTTGAGCACCCTCTCACATAAAACCAAGCACTCTGCCTTCAGGATTGTCAAAGCCTGCCATAGGAGTGGCTTACAGGTTTATATGTGTCTGTATAGGGTAATGATATAGGTAGCCTATACCACAGTAATGGGTGCAAGCACACCCTTACCCAGGTTGCAGTAGCAGACCTGTGGTTTCATTTAGGAGTGCTTCCCAGGGGTGGCATAATACATGCTGCAGCCCCTGGTAGGCCTCTGAGGTACCTATGCCCTAGGTACATAGTATACCATATACTAGGGGCTTATAAGGCACTCCAGAATCCAATTAGATATGTACCTAATGTACATGCAAACCATTTTAGAGAGGAAGCAGCTAGGCTGTGGTCCTGATTAGCAGGGCCACAGCCAGACTAAGGTCGAAAAACAGTGAAACACCAGCAAAAAGTTGGGGTACCCATGTGAAGCAGATCCTACTCTCCTACTGTGTTAGACCTTCCTCTTCTGCTGTAGCCACCCTGAGTGTAATTGCATCAGTGGTATGGCAACAAATAGAGACGCCTACTACCGACATAGGCGGAAAGATGACTTTAATAAATTTTTCATAGCTGCCATGCTAACCTCTGCTCATCAACAGCAAATAATGATGAGTGGGAAAATGCTGGAACCACCCATCTCCTGATAAGCCCCACAGGTACAGACAGTGAACGAAGTACACACTGTTGACTTTTTTCTTCCCGCTAAATTTTTCCACCCTTGCCAAGTCAGACCAAAGTCCTATCAGGAACACCAATTTGCTTAAATAAAGGGGTTTCCTATTTTGTGTGTATGATATGTCATGTTATGATAACGTTCATCAACTGATCAGAATAAAATGAGTGTGATTGAGTGCTTGTGCATTTGTGGGTTTAGGGGTGCGTACATATGTATTTATGTGTATGTGTATATGTGTTAGTGTACTGGGTGTATGTGATTATGTAATTCTATGTATGTATATCAATAGCTCTTTGCACCTGTGTATCTGCAAAATTATGTTTATAGTCATGTTTTTGTTTGTTTGTTGTGTATGTTTGTGTGTGCATGTCTGTATCTGTGTATTTATGTATGTGCACATGTGTTTGTATATTTGTATGTAAATATAGGTTTAAGTGTTTATGTGTGCTTATAAAATGATGCTCACAATCATCTCTGTAGAATAATATTATGTTAGGGTGTGTGTTGGTGTGTGTTTATCTGGGCATCTGTGCATCTGTATTTGTTTGTATGTAAGGGCCCATGTCCATGTATGTATGTCTATGTGTGTTTATGTGTGTGTATTTCTTTTTCACTTGGCAATCCCCTTCTCTCAGTCCCTGCTGACACCAACATATCTGTAGGGCCTGGATCCTACAGTTGTGTGTTTTAAACTTTTTTCAGAGCTCTGGAACCTGGTTGCAAACCCCAGGGCCCATTTCGAGCTGTGGAAAGCAGTCTTGAGTTCTTCAACACATGGAACTGCTTGCAGCACATGATCCCAACCCTAGCCTTTGTAAATCCTTAGTAATAAACGGTTTTCTTTATTTGAGGGGAATTACTGGGCATGGCTTGGGTTCAGGGGATGAAATTGCAGTCCCTTTCCATTGTTTTCTCGATGCTGTACAAAGTCCCTTGTCCTGCAATGGCAGATGCAACATAAATGTTACTGTTGTTTCCAGCCATTTAGAGAGTTCAGTTTCACAAACCTGAGTTTGGGTTCACAAACCTGTGATAGAGCGCCATGTTATTCTGAAAATTTGTAGGGGTGCACCATAATCATTGTTAGACCGCACCCACATATTTAGTGAAATCATATTAACGTGTGACTTAGAAATGTAATACTAAAGGTTGCTGATATTAGTGCAATTAGAAATGTGATCATGTCATTTATGAATCTCAATGTAGTGGTTAATTACACGTGTATTTTAGACAATGCCTAATGATTGATTTTCGTATAATGTGATGCATTAGGTTTGAACGTGCACCATGTTAAAGTCTGCACGTGTAGTTTTGCTTATTCGTATATGAAGAATAATGAAATCAATGCTTATAGTGTGATTCTAGAAATATGTGTTCAAATTGTGTAAAGCAAAACACACAAGATGATGGACGGAATGTTTCACATTGGCAAAACATTCACCCCCAGTCACAGATCTGGGCTTAATCCATCGTTATTTTGCTCACCACGCCACCCTAGTTCAGACATGGCCATATGCAAATCAGTCTTGACCCTGTACCTCATGGGAACTGGTCCAGGGAAGACCTGGCTTGGCAGTGCGGGCTGGACTGTTCCCATGAGGCACAGGGTGATGGTAAGACAGATAAGAATCCGGCTTTAGAAGAGTTGCTCTTTGTAGCCAAGCATGTGACTTGTAAGGCAAGGACTGCACATGAGAAACTGACTGATCTGGCCAAGAAGCACAAGGTAGATCTGTCTAAGACTAATTCATTGCAAGGGAGTCATAGGTTGCAGTATAGCGACCAAGAACTGGAAGAGAGAAGGGTCATAGGACTGAGGACACATATTAGAGACCTAATTGTAGGGATGCGCACATGGATCATGCTTGACAAATGGGACGAAAGGTGGTCTAAGAAGAATGGTTCCAAAAGGACTGTGGGAGAGATGCCACCTCCAGGTGGAGGGACGTTAAGCGTAGGGAATTTCCCTTTACAAGAGGTACAAAATGGAGGGTACGTGCATGTGCCTTGGAGTTGGGGTGATTTGGCTGCATTTACGAACGATTTTCCTCGGCTGAGGGAGAAGCCTGTAGAATGGTACAAGCAGGTCGATAGCTCTGTTAAAATCTCAAAAGTGTTGTGGATTGATTTGAACACGTTGTTTGACATCGTGGTTCCAGGGGATTTATGGTCTGCATGCAAGGTTGCTGTTGAATGGCCGACTTCTGAGCCGGAAAGGGATCCTGTCACAAATAGTCCGTCACCTATAGTCATGAAAAAGTTTGAGCAAGTGATTACATGGTTAAAATTGAAAATCTCGCCTCAGGATATTGATTGGGTTAAGATAGACAGGATGGTTCAGGAACCAAAAGAGACGGTGCACGAGTATTATGAACACCTTTTGCAGGCCTTCAAACAGTACAGTGGATTGGATGCCTTAGATTCTAAGGACATGGAACAGTTCGTTTCGAAGTTTGTGTTGGGATTGAGGCCAGAGTTTAGCCTCGTGATACAGCAACATTTGTTCTGTTGGCAGAACAAGCCGGTAGATGATATCTTGCGGTATGCTAGATATTGCAGTGATGAGGTAGATTCGAAACATAGGAAGTTGAAAGATAAGCTTATACTTGTCCAAATGCAAACAGCCCATGCTCAGCCTAATGGAGGGACGTTAGGAAGGAGACAGGGAAATAACCAAGGAGGAAATCAGAATGTGCAAGGTCAGGGAAGAGTTACGTCTGTTGATCCCAAGACAGGAATGGATGTGGCGACAATGAAGAAGACCACTGCGTGCCATCTTTGTCACCAGATTGGACATTGGAAGCGCATGTGTCCTTTGAATTCGATTAATCAAGTGCAGCAGGAGGTAGAGATAGTTCAGGTACCTGCACCTGACGCGATCCCTACGGTGACTAGACCAAGGTCGATGAAAGGAGGGACGTTCAGTCTGCAGGTACAAGTTCCTCAGCCACCGAGGGTTCAGCAGGGAACTCGGACTTACCAACAGATGCCTTTGTTCGAAGGGTATGATGAGTTCAGCCCAGACCCGTTGGCATGACGGTGCCTGAGGGGGAGGAAGACTGCACACTTGGAGCAGTCTTGGAGGTAGACCAGGGTGGACCATTTGTGGAAGCAGATGTTGATGGTCACCCTACCACCTTTTTGGTTGACACTGTTGCTACCCGTTCTGCTGTAAGATCAGCAGTAGTCCCTAACCAACCCCCCTCGAGACAATCGATCCAAGTTGTTGGAGTGGCGAACAAGAAAATGACTAGTCCTTTAACAGAGCCAATTCCTGTAAGGATAGGAACTTTCCGAGATCGACACCAGTTTGTGGTGTGTGACTCGAGTCCAGTTTGTCTGTTGGGAAGAGATTTACTGTGCAAGATAAATTGTACCATCTATTGTACACCTAAGGGAGTTGAAGTGCAGACGAAGGATGACAACGCAACCTTTAAGGTTGCCAATCAGCACCTGTTTATAGAAATGTACCCAACGCTGACAGTGGAAGAACTTCCACTTGACCTGAGAGATTCAGTGTCACATGAGGTGTGGGAGTTCACCAGAGAGGGGATTAGGTTGATCAAGGGTGTAGAACCAGTGAAGATCCAGGTCAAGCAGAATGTAGAATTCCCTAGGATGCCCCAGTACAATTTGTTACCTGAGACAATCGCAGGGATCAAACTGGTGATCGAGTCCATGATCAAGCAGGGAATTCTGAAAGAGATTATGGGTAGCCCATGTAATTCACCTATCATGGGATTACAGAAACCGAGTGGGAAATTTAGGATCGTGCAAGACCTGCAAAAGGTCAACACAATAGTTGTTCCATGTTGTCCAGTGGTGCCGAATCCATCTGTGATCCTGTTTCAGATTCCATGTGAAGCTGAGTGGTTTACGGTGATTGACCTGTGTCAAGCATTCTTCTCGATACCACTCCATGAGGAAAGCCAATTTCTTTTTGCTTTCCGGCTGGAAAATCGTGTGTTAACGTGGTGTCGTATCCCTCAAGGGTATACGGAAAGTCCATCGATGTTTAATCAGATGTTGAAGAAGAATCTTGAGAGTCTTGTGTTGCCGCAGAATTTACCTCTGAAACAGAAGACGCTTGTAGGATTGATATTATTGCTCTACTGAATCATTTGGCAGAAAATGGACACAAAATGTCCCCAAACAAATTGCAGTACTGTTTCAGCGAAGTACAGTATTTGGGTCACAGGATTGAGAAGGGCAAGAGGAAGGTGTCACCAGATCGCATTGAGGCAATTATGAAAATGCCTGTGCCCACCACACAGAGAGAAGTCAGAATGTTCCTGGGGATGGTTGGCTACTGTCGCCAATGGATTCACAACTTCTCTTTTGAAGCGAAGCCTTTACAGAGGCTGACGCTCAAGGATATGAGTGATCCAGTACCATGGGACAATGACTGTTTAATGTCGTTTTTAATAATGAGAGAAGCCATGTGCCGAGCCCCGGCTTTGGGAATGCCTGATTTCAACAAGGCTTTCTCATTGTTCTGTTGGGAGAGAGAGAAGGTTGTGCATTGTCAGTTCTGACTCAGAATCATGGAGGTGTCCGTAGATCAGTTGCCTATTTTTCAGCTACTTTAGATCCAGTAGCTTCTGCGTTGCCCGGATGTCTGAAATCCGTTGCTTTGAGAAGCACCCCCAATGATTTGCGGTGTGTCCCCCAGGCACTGGTTGAAAGCCGCTCATGCGGTTTTTAACTCATACAATGAAAAAGGGCAGAAACATTCGCCTTCGGACATGACGAAGCCGCCAGAATCTACGCTCTTATACACGAGGATTCAACAACATATTCCAGTCACAACACCAAAGAACAGAACATCCGTCAACTTCTCTACCTTTCCAAAAAAGAGATCAATCAGCGCCTACACGCAAGCACCATGATCAGGTACCATAAAGTGCAAAGAATTCCCAGGGGCCTTAGAGTACCTTTAAAACCCTCGCTCTGCAAGAACCAACAGAAATTTAAAGACAAGTGGTTCGCAATTCTGAACAAATGTTCGCTAGATCTAATCCTTTTGATCATCGAGGAATTGTCATCTATCCTAGAAGAACTTACCAAAGATATCAATGACATCAAAAACGAGCTACAGAAGTCGTTAACAGCAGAGGAGCTCACCAGCATACTAGAGAACATCAACTCCCAACTAGCTAAACACACAGCGGAAGTGAATGAACGCAAAATTCGTAAATTTCGCAGGGATACAACAGATTATAAGATGGGAGAAGTATACTCATGGGCTGAAATATACGCAAAACGTCGACAAAACAAACCATACTCAGTCAACACTGACACTTCATCGTCAGACAGCGACCGCACTCAACAACCCAGAAGATTCACACCCAGAGACAGTACATCTGAAACCACGGTTCCAACTGATTTACCTTCAGCATCAACCACTACTTCTACCTCCGTAACTTCTGAAGAAACGATTCCTTCACCTTCTTCTTTTTTAGAGGTAGGTCACACAGACCAAGACGACCCAGGAGGAGCAACAGAAAAAATCAAAGACAAAGAAAAAGAGAAGGATCCACCTCAAACTCGCACAACCTCGGCCAAGAAGGACCGACAGAAACGAGCGAATCAACAGAGAACTTAGCCATCAACATCTCTGATCATCACTTCAGTGACATCCAACTTAGAATTTTACAAAAAGGCACGTCCTTTGTGCCAACTTCCGGCAGCAACACGCTTGAACTAGACATTAGTTTTTTCAAATTAATGAGAAAGCTCAGACTGCGCCATTTTTTTGACAACGTCTTAAAGATCATTAAGGAACAAGAACAAGATCCCCTCATGGGTTTACAAGTTAAAAGCAACTACATGGCACCTACAAGCCACAAGAGTCTCGACCTGTTTGAATCTGTAGTGAAAAAAGATATAGCGAAACTCAATTCCAAAAAGGCACCCAAGTTCCAAAATCTCACTAACAAAGAATTGGGTATCATCAAAGCCATTGCACGGAATCCAGACATCATTTGTACCAAGGCCGACAAAGGAGGAGCTCTCGTTATCCTCAACACTCACTACTACAATTCCCAAATAATGATTCATCTACAGGACAAGAACACTTACATGAAACTGGCATTCAACCCCACAACATCATATATGGGAATTCTACAACTTTTGATTCAAAAAGCCCTCGAAATGGGTACCATCAATGAGAAGGTCAAGAAATACCTCATACAACCAAACCCAAAAAGTCCCACAATATTCTTGGTACCAAAAATTCACAAACACCCAACCCAACCACCATGCCGACCAATTGTTACCACACGAGGAAGCCTACATGAACCAGTGGGCAAATATCTCGACCGTCACTTGCAACCCAGTGTTTACAACATGAGATCTTTCATTAAGGATACAACCGACTTTCTAACCAAACTACATGAAACAACTATCACCGAAGAAGAAAACATTATCCTATGCACAGTGGACGTCAATTCTCTGTACACATCCATCCCTCATTCATCCGGTTTGGAAGCCATTGAACACGCACTATTACAATCCAATTACTCACAAGACCTACAAGTTTTTCTAATGGAATTGATGCAATTCACTCTCCTACACAGCTACTTCCAACATAACAACGAGTGGTTTCAGCAACTAACGGGCACTTCCATGGGAAACTGTGCAGCCCCGGCGTACGCCAATATCTTTATGAATCGGTTCGAAGAAGACAACATTCTAAGCATCAAAACATGGATGGACCACCTAAAGCTCTACTTGAGATTCATAGATGATATCTTTATAGTATGGAACGGCCCCATCGACGTCCTTGAAAACCAACTGGAACAACTTAACCTCATTGACCAACGTATACAGTTTACTTTCAACATCAATCCTCATTCCATCACTTTTCTGGACGTTAACATCACTCGATCTTCCACCGGTTTTGAAACAGATCTGTATAGGAAAATCACAGACAGAAACAATACTCTTCACTACCACAGCTTCCACCCTTTACCCCTCAAACAACACCTTCCGTATTCACAAATGCTTAGGATCAAAAGAATTGTTTCCAACCCCATCAGATCCAATACACAAATGGACACCTTAATGAGCAGATTCAGATCTCGTGGATACCCTGATCACATATTGCATGAAGCACTGAAACGATCATCAACCAAGACCCATAATGAACTTCTGAAGCCTCAAACTAAAAACTCCAAAAACCAAATCACTGTAGTGTCCAAGTATTCAACCTTGAGCACTTCATACAAACGTATCATTCGCAAACATTGGCAACTTCTCACATTGGAACAGGACTTCAACCACATATTTGACGAAACACCAATCTTTGCTTTCACCAGGAACAAGAACCTTGGGGAAATTTTGCAACAAACGCAACCAACCGTCCAGCAAACATTCAAAGGCACAATCCCATGCCTAAACTGCAACAACTGCCACAATATCATTAAAGGTCCATATATAACACATCCATTGAAAGGGCATAAAATCAAAGTCAGAACAACAGCCACTTGTGACACTTCCAACGTCATATATATGCTCAAATGCCCTTGTGGCATGGTTTATGTTGGACAAACTGAACGAAAAATCAAAGTCAGATTAAATGAACACAAGTCAAACATTAGAACCAAACAATTGAAGTCATCTGTCGCCCAACATTTTACAGAAGCAATGCACACTGTTAGCCAATTGAGATTCTGCATTTTGGAAACCATCGAGAAAAAAGAAGGGAGAGACAACCATAATTTCCTTCTGCAACGGGAAACCACTGGATTTATCTGCTGAACTCCATGAAGCCAAAAGGAATGAATGACCGCATAGAATTTACCTGTTACCTATAGTATCAACCGCTGGTCATTAAGAGAAGGATTGACTACTAGTACCGCTTCATTTAAACCTCCATGTTTGTTACATCTTTACACCATCACTCATGTTCTGTTCAGAAATGTTGTCACTGCTTTCACTTCTTTATCCTCTTTCTTTTCTTCTCCTCTTTCTTTTCCTTCGCTTTTCTCATCTATCCCATTACAACTCTTCAACACCGCTCACAAGAGGGTTTTCCAGCCCTCTCGAAATACAACTCAATTCTAGAAACCCATTTAAATTTAAATCGTTTTTATGCTCCTTTATGTTCTTTTCACTCTGATCATACTAATTCTCATTTGTCACTTTTTATTCACACCGATCACGTTTGTGTTCCACACTTTTAACCTTCTTATTACACCTTTAGTCTCTCTTTTGTTCGTATAGCTACTCACTATCTTCGCATAGTCTGTTTTCACCCTCTAACGCATTACCCGTATCACGTGATCACATCTTTTTTTAAATCTTTGCATGAGACCCGACCACTACCACACCATTGAGCCCGCGCGTCAGAACTCCACACATTCGGTAAGAACATATCAACCTAGATATTAGCGCATGTTGGAACTTGTTTAACTACACGTTTTTTAGAATTAATCCCACCCGTTACCGCTAACAGCACTATCTAGTTGATCGTACCCGGCACTCTCCACCACTAGACCACGATCGTTTACCGGCACAACCCGTTATTTCCCGAAAACCTCTCACTAGCAACCGGAGACACGCTCGATAGCAATATATCAATTCACCATACGTTAGCATTAGTCACACGCCATTTATACCTTCGTTTCCCACCGTTTACACACGGGCACCTATTTATTTATTTTTTTATGTTTTTTTACCGTTATTGAACGCACATTTACCAACTCACTTTTCACCATCGGCCTAAATATGCACACTGTATCCTCGTATAGTATATTCATGATGTGTATGATTATTTATAGATTTCCCCCGACGAAGGCAGGTTTTGCCGAAATGCATTGGGAATGACTATGGGAATGACTATGTAACTGCAAAACGCAATGGAGATATTGCCGTCTATGGACTAAAACTGCCATTTGATTTTCTATGAAGTAATAGAAAATAGTAAAGCTTCACTTAAAGAAAACTTCAATTTGTGATGAACCTTTTTCATTGTATGAGTTAAAAACCGCATGAGCGGCTTTCAACCAGTGCCTGGGGGACACACCCCAAATCATTGGGGGTGCTTCTCAATGTTTACATTTACACTCCACCTCGGAGAGTGATACCCCGTGAGCACGGTGCAACTTTAAAAACCTTGGATAGTTTCAGGTAGTGCGCGTACTACTCTCTTCTTTGAAATCCGTTGCTGCAACAGGTGTCAGCATTGAAAGGTGTGAGGGTATTGTGATGGGACACCCCCTGATTTTATTTGTACCACATTCTGTTGAATTTGCTAATGACAAGGACCAAAACACAACACCTGATGAACAACAGATTAACACACTATGAGCAAGTTATACTTGCTGCAGAAAATGTGACTTTGAAGAGGTGTTCTGTTTTGAATCCTGCGACATTGATGCCCATTCCAAATACAGAAGATGAAGATTGTGAGGACCATGATTGTCTCGATGTGACTGAGCTATGCAAAACAAAAATGTACCTGCTGGGTAGAACGCCGCCACTGCCAAGAGTCACGGGGGGATAATCTTGTGCCAGAAACCGGCACTTTCCCGCGTCGCCGCCCCGGGACTTCATCTTCCGGCTGCCCCAGCGACGTCAGCACACGCAGCGCCAGGAGGCGCCTTCAAATTGCAATGAGGCCCGCTTCGCGGGACGCGCCGGGCGAAGCCTGGGACAAGGGCAGGCCCTCTGTGGCCCTCAGAGGCCTGAAGAGATTGGGCTGGGCCCGAGACCCTGGTTTTCGTGAACTGACCACTCTTTTTTAAAGTAACAAGTGAGACTTTAATTCTTTTTAACATTTATGTATAGTCGCATTGCAACTTAAACACGTATTGTTTCCATTTAGGATGTCTAAGGCTAAAAATGATAAAATTGCAACGGGCCATAGTACTATTGACAATTACATGGTAAAAAAAGTCCCTCAGATCAACAGTGAACGTCGGGCATCTCTAGGGAAAGGGCCCCCTGCAACAGCACTGGTTGAGACGCCGCCTCTGATAGCGATGGTCACTGAGGGAGAGGCCAGCGTCAATGGTGCTGCTAGAGAAAACCCGGTCACACCGATTGTGGTAAGGACTGAGGTCCTTTTAGAACACCAAGATACATCCAGTGAGGATTTGGAGGAAGTTCCGCCAGCTATAAGGCCGGTACGCAACTGTAGGCGAACACAGATAAAAGGGGGTGGGAAACAGAAGAAAAAAACTACTGCTGTAGATTCTGCTATTGTTAATGTCCCACTTAATAATCCCTTTGTGTTTACTGGAAACAAGGAGAATAACTTAAATGCTAATATTGCACAACTGGTTGCCCTCATAAAAAACCTCGAGTCTAAATTGGAATCTAAGGTAGAGGAGGCTATCAGACCTTTGACCACCAAGATAGACACTCTAACAGCTGAGGTGTCCAGGCTTGGTGGCCTGGTATCTTCGTACCAGGGTGCAGTTACTGGATTAAGGGATAACCCTGGGGAAGGTAGACAGGCAGGGATGGTGCGGGGAAAAATTCAGTCAATTTCCATTAATACGACGGCAGTACCTACCACCGTGAGTAGGCCACCAACATAAAACAACTACACCAGCCACCCCAGTAACAATGGATCCACAGATTCAATCTAACCCTGTTTCAAGACAGGGAACAGATAGCAGGCTGCACAGGAGTAAACGCTATCTTAACCTACCGCCTGACTGTGCGCCATTTGTGGTAGTCCTAACTAATGTCCCACCCTGCGGTACTCATCCTGCCTCACCCTATGACGAGTCTCATGCCTCACTTAAAAACAAAACAGTGTCATGGCTGAATAAAAACTGTGGCTTCCCAATTGCATATTCTGATCAGATAATGGCAGTCAGGCGGGTGAACTGGGTGGGCCCATTGAAAAAAATGGGAAGCGGTGACTGCATTGTTGTGAACTTCAAACATCCCCAACATGTGGCCACCGCTCTCTTAAGAGCTTCGTCACTGACATATAATGAGAGCAGTATATGTGTCCGACCTCTGGGGTACTTTTATGCCCATCTCTGTCATAACTCCCCTCAACAAAGGTTGTTTAGTCCAGTGGCTGAAACTCAGACCCAGGTCATGGACACCCGCTTTCAGTATAATATTCTTAACCCGAGGGGATCTGGAAACGTTACCAACACACAGAATAGACCTAATTTTTTGGCTCAACCTAATTCTGGGTTTAACATCAACACACGGAACAGGTACGACCTTCTATCTGGCCTGGACATGTGTGATTGACATGAGATCCCTGTGGGTCAGGGCATCTCAATCTCAGATGAATTGGTACCTATACTGAACTCACAGGATAAAAACTGTGGTAGCAATGTTGTCTCGTGGAACATTGCGGGGTTGGCTGCAAAAATGGCAGACATAAATTGGGTCAACTACATTAAGCAATTTAAAGTTATCTGCCTACAAGAGACATGGCTGGTTGAATGTGATCTTTTTCTATAAGGGTACAAGGCCTTCTATGTCCCGGCCACACCATCATTAAGAGGCAAACCTAAGGGTGGACTGGTGATTTTTGTTTCTATCCTTGTTACCTGTAAAATCAGTAGAATTGATGTAAATGATCCTGGTATGATGGGTTTGGTTTTAAATGGGGAACACTGCCGAGTATGTTTAGTGAATTTTTATAATGCTGCCAATGTCACTTCAGTATCTAACTCCGTATCTGTCCTGCATGCTTTACTCACTTCCTCTCTAAAGGATTTTAATCACAACCTCATGATTGTGGGGGATCTAAATGTCCACTTGTGTGGAGACCCTCTGCATAAATGCATAAATGATTTAAGCTGTGAGCGTATGGAGGGACTCCACCTGGATCACACAATGGCTGGGGAACTATGCAATGCTCTCCTTGATAACCTGGACCTCTCCCTGGCCATGACACTCAGGGATCCATTTAAATGTTTTGATACTCCAACCTTTAAGGGGCATGGGAGGTGCACCTTTATTGATCACATGCTGTTGTCAGCGACACTGCTGCCTTTTTTAGATTCGTTTGATATTGTTCCAAGCGAATTCAGTGACCATAATCCTTTAACAATCCATCTGAAGGGACCTTGGTTTACTAAGGAAAGACAGATGCGTAACTCCGGGAGGCTGGGCACCACAGATGGGAGGCGGCGACTTAAATGGTCAATGGTGACTCCAGATTTACTGTATAAAAACATTATAGACACATGTACTGAGGATATTGTGAACTGCACTCAGGTGGGGGCAGACCCATGACGGGTTCTTACTGCTTATCAAAATCTGTCGGAGAAGGTGTCAGAACTGATGTTGGTTCCTGCAAAGATGAGTGTGGAAAAATGTGGGCCAAGATGGTTCAACCATGATTGCTCCAAAGCTGCTCGTAACCTCAGGCTAGCACTGGCAGCTATTCCGAGAGTGCAGGAAAATGTCAAACGGTGCCGTAGAGAATATAAGTCCATTCTCAAATCCCATAAGGAGTCGCTAAGAGTAGAAGCGTGGAATGAGTTACTTGATCCCTCTACCTTAAAATCCAGCACCAGATTTTGGACAATAATTAAAAAAACATTCCTGGTAGAAGACCCGGGCAATGGACTGGACTGTTGTATTACCAAGGAAGAGTGGGAACTTCACTTCAAACAATTATACTCTTCTGGGTTACCTGTTACAACTGAGAAATTGCCTGATGCTAGGGGAGGTGCTATTAGGTTTACTAATGGTGAAGTTATGGTGGCCATTGAAGGACTTACTGCTAGAAACGCCCCAGGGCCTGATGGGATCCCCCCAGACTTGTATAAGTCTGATCCACACTTTTGGGCACCCATCTTGGCTGCAGTATTTAATGCAGCTGCCAAAGTGGGCTGTCCTGTCTCCTGGGGACTATCAACGATTTTTCCCGTTTTTAAAAAAGGAGATAAGGGCAGCCCTCACTGCTACCGGCCAATCTCATTAATTGACTCCATGGTCAAAATTATGGGGAGAATTCTACTACAGAGAATAGCATTCTGGGCGACTGAAAATAACATCATGTCGATTTCTCAGTATGGTTTCTGTGGGGGGCGCTCCACCATAACCCAGTGCCTTAACCTCTTCCTTGTATTGAGCAAATATACCACTGTACAGAGGGGAACTGTCCATCTTGCCTTCATGGACCTTTCTTCAGCCTTCGACTGTGTTAACAGGGGGGGGGCTGTGGAGGTCCATGAGGGAGAAAGGTGTGGATCCAGGGATAGTCGACTTTCTGGTGGATATGCACAGTAATAGCAGTGCCAACGTTAGATATTCTGTAAACGGGGATACCACTGGTAATTTTGACATAAAGAAGGGAGTGCGTCAGGGTTGCATTCTTGCCCCCTTCCTTTTTAATTTGTATATTAATGATTTAGATGACTATCTACAGAATGTACAGGCAGACTGCCCTAGAGTCGGCAGGCGGGGTATTCCAGTTCTTTTATACGCAGATGATGCAGTTTTAATTTCAAGAACGGAGAAGGGACTCCAGGCACTTTTAAATGCTTTTAACATTTTTATGTCTGACCGAAATCTATTGGTCAACAACTCCAAATCATACATAATGCATATTGGCCATAAACCCAAAAATAATGTTATTTTTAAATTGGATGATGTCCCAATACCAGTCACAGAAACATTCTCATATCTTGGTGTCCTGTTTGATACCAAGCTTAACTGTGGTCCACACCTGGCCAAAAAGAAAGGTGAACTGACAAGGGCTAATGTCTCTGTTTTTAACTTTGCGACAAAACTGGGTAAGAAGCCAATTAATGCAATGATTAGGCTTTACAATGCCAAATCTGTTGCTACAGCTGCATATGGTAGCGAACTTTGGGGATATGTGGCTGGAGAACAGTTGCAGGTTGTCGAAAACAATTTCCTAAAACGTCTTCTTTGTGTCCCCACCAGTACACCCAACCTGACAGTACATGAAGAACTGGGAATCCAGTATCTAAGTGATATTTTTTCCTTAAGGCCTCTGATTTGTTGGGTGAAACTGTGGATAAATCAGGACATACCTCTTACCCATTTGATTGTAAGAGATCTTGTATCTCAGGACAAACACATGCGTGTCCCCTGGTTAAAATATCTGAAAACCTGCTTTTCCAGGCTAGGCTGCCTGAATTTGTTTGAAAATCCTAGCGGAATTGTAAAGGGGGATATAACAGCAATCAAACAAGCCTTCTATAAGGACAAGTTGGCTCAAAGGGAAAGTGAGGAGCTTATGAAACCAAGAATTAGGAAATATGTGATGTTAAAAACTTGTGAAAGCATGGAGCCATATTTAATGAGTAATTTCACCTCTCATGAGAAATTCTTGTTGACTAGGTTTAGATTTGACATCTTCCATCATCTTTTAATTCGACCGAAGTCAGACATTTTTAATAAGGTTACAGCACCCTGTGGCTGCGACGGGAAGTCTCCTTAGGATATGCTGCATTTAATGTTTTTATGTAGGTTTTATGAATATCCCCGCAAACGTTATCTTGTTGCACTCTTAAGGAAACTTAATTTTAACCAAATCAAACCTGCCTTTTTCTATTTGCAGCTTTTGTACAGCGATAGTGTCTTACAGGTCAAAGAATTTGCACTTTACCATGTATCTGGATCAAGTTATTGGCAATGGGCTACGTGTAATATGATACTTGTATGTGACTATGAATTACTCTAATAGCATGAATAATGTTTTTAATCGTATTGTATATATGTGCACTTTTATGGTGTGAAATATAACCGAATAAAGTCTCTATTGATTGATTGCACCAAACCGAGACCGGACATTGTCGATGAACCACTCCCTGATCCTGATGAAGTTTTCTTTGTGGATGGTTCATGCTTAAGGGACAATGTTGGTCGATTAAGATGACGTGTGCTGTATGTACCATCACTGGAGTTGTTGAAGCTGCTTATCTTGAAGGAGTACACTCCGCGCATGTAACTGAAATCAATGCTTTGACCCGTGCCTGTTTGGCTGCTGATTAGATTCGGATAACGATCTACACTGACAGTCAGTATGGGTTTGGTGTGGTTCATGACTTCAGGCAGTTATGGTCACAGAGAGGGTTCATGACATCTTCGGGTTCGTCCATCAGAAATGGAGAATATGTGAGACAGTTGTTAGAAGCATTACAGTGTCCCAAGGAAATTGCGGTTGTCAAATGTTCTGCTCATGGGAAGGGGACTGATTTTATTTCTTTGGGTAATAACTACGCGGACGAAGTTGCCCGCTTCTGTGCAGAAGAAGGATGCATATTTACAGGAGGTTACACTGGAGAGAGCCAAAAAAGAACGGAGCTCAGCATGATGTTAGCCATGGCAGATACTTGGGAGGAACTAAAGTGATTGCAAGATGAGGTTATCGACCAGGAACAAGATAGTTGGATAAGGTCCGGCTGTGAGAAAAGAGATGTGGATGTGTGGGTCTCAAGTGATGGTCGAACAGTGTTGCTGGAAAGTTTGTTGAGCCCAATGGCAAGACTGATACATGGAGCAGTACATCTTGGCAGAGATGCAATGGTGTGAGTGTTTAGACAGACATGGTACAATCCGAAGTTTTGTGCGGTTGCTGAAACTGTATGCCAGAGGTGTGTTACTTTTCAACAGATGAATGCAGAAAAGAAGACTGCTGTTACTTTGTTTCACATTGGGTTGTCAGGCGGACCTTTCAATAGGATGCAGTTGGATTTCATTGAGATGCCAAGATGTAATGGGTTGAGATACATTCTAGTTGTGGTATGTGTTTTTTCAAGATGGGTGGAGGCTTACCCAACACACAGATGTGACACACTCTTTGTAGCTAAGCTATTGTTGAGGGAGCTCACCCCGAGGTTCGGTTTTCCGACCTCTTTGGAATCCGATAGAGGGACACATTTCCACAGTGATATTATGAAGTTACTTTGTGCTGCATTGAATGTGTATCAGAGGTTACCTTGCAGCTATCAACCAGAGGCTTCTGGGATTGTGGACTAGGTTAATGGAACTTTGAAAGCACGGATGGCAAAAGTGTGTACCTCAACGTCCCTGAAATTGCCTGATGCATTGCCTTTGGTCCTTTTGAGTCTCCGCAGTGTCCCGGACAGGAGAAGTGGGTTGTCACCACACGAGATTCTGATGGGGAGGGCAATGCGACTGCCAGCAATACCTGCTACTGTTCTAATTAGCATCACTGATGACTTGATTCTCGATTACTGCAAAGGACTGGCTGATGTGGTCCGTTCTGTGTCTCAGCAGGTGCAAGCAGCAACTGTTCCAGCCTTGAGGGACCTGTGTCACAACCTGTGTCCGGGGGACTGGGTGCTTGTTCGTAAGTACGTTAGGAAGAGTTGCCTGGATGTTCGGTAACGCAGCCCGTACCAGGTGAAACAGGTCACGAACACAGCAGTGAAGTATGGAGGGTTGCTGAACTGGGTGCATGTCTCTCATACCCGCAGAGTCTTAGCACCCTAGGAAGAAACAGCCCCTCTCGTAACTGAAAATCGAGCTGAGGTGGCAGGGCCATCTGAGAGGGCAAGTCAAGCTGTGAGGTTGCTGAGGCAGCTGGTTGTGCACTGGATCGGGCTGAAAGGGGTTGCGTCAATCAGAACCCCGAACTTGACTCGGACTGAGAAAGTATTGCTGTGGGTGGAGTTGAGTCAAATTCAGCCAAAGAAGGAAGTAGTGCACAGGGTACCCAGAGAGAGAGCAGAAGTGCCACAGGAGCAGAAGAGGTTTCGCCCGTGAGCCAGAGGCAGCTGAACCTGAGGTTGGCTCCTGAAAGAGATCTTGCCCCAGTTTCTGAAACGTCTGAATCTGAACAGATTGACGAAGAACAAGCTTGAGGAGGTCTGAGAAGATCCAGGAGAGCAAGAGTGCCGAATCAGAGATACCCCACACTGGAGTGGACGTACGTTGTGACTGATGCCAGGAGTTCTGAGTTCAGGGTGGTTGAGGTTCATGACTGTGGTCAGCAAAATCACGAATGTGAAAATCAGCGTGGGATTGGTGGTCCCAGGTCTCGAAATCGAAGGAGTACTGACCCTAATGGTTCTGAATCCCCCACTTCTGAGTAAAGTCCGTGAACTGATACTGCAAAGATTGGTCTTTCCAACATTTGGATTTGAGGCACCGACCCATGAATTGATCATTCTTTGCCTTGAACTTTTGCAACATGTTTTAGAGATTCTTGGAGCTGATCTTATTTTGAACTAAAGAGAATTTTTTTGCAAATAAAAGTCTACAAAGAAGATAACCTAGGTCCCAGTGGAAGAAGAATAAACTTAGGGACTTTCCACAGAGAAGACGAAAGAGGGCTAGGAGAGTCTTTTTGTGGACTGTGTAAATAAGGAACTGAAATTGCAAGGGGAATTTCCAGCTTCTCGGAGTATTGTTCGAACTGGTTAGCTAGCGACATTTGGAGAAGAAAAGAGACTCTTAATTGGTTGCTGCTGAAACCAAGAACTTTTGAGAACTTTGCGAGATCATGGAGGCTGGAGATACCCATCGTAGATCCAAATTAGTAGTAGGTACACCCGTAGGTGGAGTGATAGTTTCTATAATCATAGTAGTTATAGTTTCATATATCGTTCCATATGAGCAGGGAGCGGAGGTACAGGGAACACCTACACCTACCACTTCTAGCCAAAAGGAGGTCACCATAGGAGCTGAAAGAGCTTTACTAATCGAAGAGAGTCGTAGATTTCACATAGATTTGTCTAAAGGTAATTTTAAGCTTAATGCGTATGCAAGGCTGCTATATGAGTATGTGGATGCGATGGATGATGAAAGACTGCTATGTGTATGAAGTTACCTGCCTCAGTGGACGAGGATATTAGATATTACCATCTTCCACTGACGTATGGGATTTCATGTGGTTTATTGCTTAGTATTTTCTATGAAAGAGGTCTGTTTGAGTATTTCTTTTCCAATTAAGATGCAGTGCTTCCTGAAGTTCCAGCTTTCAAGCATTTGAATAAGTATGATTATTACAAGTCAGAGGACAGACTTAGGAAGTACTTCATATCGTCTTTGGAACTGGATACGGCTTATGCTCATCGGCATAACTTGACCTGTTCATTATCAGATGTAGAAAAGAAGTTTGTAGATCAGGTAGAAGATAGATATAGAAAACTAACACAGACCCGAGATACAGGAGACAGTCCAGTAGATTGGACTGATGAGGAACGGTTACACAGAGCCAAAGAGAGTTATGGTCCCATAGCATTGGACAAGGAGCAGAGAGGGAAGTTGTGTGTGAGACGTTACCAGACTTATTATGAAAAGGTTCTGGTGGGACAGAGTACGTGTGACCATGTTTTCACTATGGAAGATTCTGCTAAGAACTTTTTGCAAGGCTCTGTACAAGTGATTCCAACTGTGTATTATGTGTGTGGAAAGAATGCCTATGTCAGGTTGCCTGCGAATTGGTATGGTACGTGCTATTTGGGAATTAATATTCCGAAAATAACCATGCAGAGGATTTGGAGCTTTTGGAAGACGGACAGCATTCGAGAGTGAAGAGAGCTGAGAGTGCAGGAGCAGTGATTGGAGATGTTTTTGGAGCGATGATACCGAGTTTGGGTGTGGTTTTGAATGATGTGAAGATCAGACGATTGGCGACTGTGGTTGATGAGTTGTCAATGAATACGGAGAAGTCATTGCTACTTGTGGATGGAAAGATGTTATCGATAAGGACGATGGTTTTGCGGAACCGTCTTGCTTTAGATGTATTATTAGCAAAAGTGGGCGGGGTCTGTAAATTATTGAAGGTCCAGGAATGTTGTACGTATATTCCAGACAACAGCAAGGATCTGGAGAAATAAATAAGCAACATTACTACGATCCACCATGAGATAGAGGATTTGACTGAAGAGGGTGTGTGGGAAAAGGTTGGTAAAGGATTTCCTCGAGTGGGAAGTTGGTTTGCAAATCTGGGGAAAGGGTTCCTTGGCTTTGTGTTGAGATCACTTATTATTGTTGTGGTTTGTGTGGTTTGTTTGTGGGGATTCATCAGAGCCTATAAGTGGTATAAAGGAAACAGAGTTGAGAGAGCTCTTAGAGCGAGTGAAGTGCGAATGGCCAGACTGCGGGACAGTCACTATCAGAATCTTAAGAATATGGAGAGACTCCGACGGGGGAGGATGGCAACAACTACTGTTTAGGTTGGTTCTTTCTCCAAGGGAATTGTGAAATGGTGTGATGACACTAGTCATCAAAGGTGGGAACTGATAGAGCGCCATCTTACTCTGAAAATTTGTAGGGGTGCACCATAATCATTGTTAATCCGCACCCACATATTTAGTGAAATCATATTAACGTGTGACTTAGAAATGTAATACTAAAGGTTGCTGATATTAGTGCAATTAGAAATGCAATCATGTCATTTATGAAGCTCAATGTAGTGGTTAATCGCAAATGTATTTTAGAAAATGCCTACTGATTGATTTTCGCATAATGTGATGCATTAGGTTTAAACGTGCACCATGTTAAAGTCTGCACGTGTAGTTTTGCTTATTCGTATATGAAGAATAATGCAATCAATGCTTATAGTGTGATTCTAGAAATGTGTGTTCAAATTGTGTAAAGGCCTGATCGTATATACGTTTAAGAGAGAGGCCTGTTCATTTCTTATGTTAGCTAAATATTGTAGGTCAAAATTGATTTGCCTTGGTAAGGCTGTGGGTTTCAGGGATGTTAGAAAATCTCAGAGAAATGGAAAGTTTCTCGTTCTCATGTTTCTGTTGCAGGTGCAAGGACACCTCGCTCATTAGAGAAACTAATCCTTTGTTATAGGAGTTAGGATGGTACGAGAAGCCAACATGGGCGAATACTGGAATGCAGGGATGATACTTTCGGCGGAGAAGGTGCCTGTGACTCAAGGACGAGTAAACCGTCATTGGATGGGAGACAAGTTTCATTGGAAAACTACTGGGAGAAGACCTGGCTGAAAGGGGGGTGCCGGAGGGCGTGTTCTACGTTTTTGGGATTTTGAATTAAGGACAGTGCACCGTGGGTTGAGCAGTTTAGGATTAGATGGTAAACTAGAAGGAGCATCTTAGAACGAGCTCTGACAAAGTGAGTGTACTTCTAAGGAAGTCTTCACTTCTGACACCTCTTATCCTCTTGCCTGGGGAAAATGCTAAGTAGGGATGTCACTTTAGAAATAGAGTAGGGATAGACTAAATTATTTTTCTGTAGTGTTTTGCTTTAACTTAGAATTCTTGAGCCCACTATGTTCTGGACTCAAGAATTCTAAGTGGAATGTTTAAGTTTGAAAACTGTACTGGTTGAGCCTTGAGGAGCTGAGGGAGCCGGCTGCTGTGCAGCATTCAATTATCAATAAAACATATTTATTCTACTTCATCGTATCCCGACGTGATTACTACAGATTTGTATGGCGACGATCTGGTGAATTGGATGCTGCAGAACCCACAACGTGTCAAGAGACGAAACATCGAAAAACATTGTAAAAGAAAAATCGGAAGCTGATGTAAAAGTCTGAAGAAAAAAAGGCAGCAGCGAAGCTTACCTCAAAGAAAGGTATCACCGCTGAGGTTCCGGTTGACATTGCCGGAGGATTGCGGGCGCCGTCTGGTTCGTCACATAATGGATGGGAGTTGGCGTTTTAGCTGTTGATCTACGTCGCACGCCATCTCGGGAGAGCACGTACCCGAGAAAGGAAGCGTGTGGTAATGAAACGTCATTGCCATAGAAACACAGCGTAAGAATTTGCCGACGGAAACATCCTGTGACGAAAAGCGGACACCAAAGAAACGAAGGATAGTGTACAGTGGTCGCAGCGGACTCAGCGGACTTGGTTTTCAAGTACAAACGCTGCGCAAGTATTGCCTTGTTGTGACAGATCATATTTGCTTGAGAAAGTATACATTTTGTTTTTGTGTGAAGAACGGTGACACGCACTACAGAACCATTATTTTCTCTTGCGTGTTAAGGAACGGTGACATGCACACCATAAAGGATTCTCACATTGCAGCTTTATCAAAAATTCGAGGGTCGTGTGGCATGTACATCCTATTAGACCCATAAAGTTTTTCTTATTCTAGCAGAAAAGAGTGTTGATGGGCTATAGGGCACAATAATTCCGAAAAGTGGATATACTCTATTGTTTTTTTGTTTTAATGAAAAATTTGGAAAAAGAGTGTTTCTTTTGTGTAGAACAAAAGTGGTAATGTCAAAATAGTAGTAGTACATCAAAGGAAAATATGGATATTTAGTGTGCAACAGCATAATAATAAGGGTGGTACATATTAGAGTATATTTTGAATAAGAATATAAATTGTTTTTTTTCTGTGGGTTACACTTAGTTCCTGTTAAGCATAAGGAAAAATGCAATCTGTTTCTCCTCCTCCATCTTTTCTGGAAACACTTGGTTATCCGCCCATTTCGTGGAAAAAATGGTATGATGCATTTTTAACATATATTGGTGCCATTGGTGGTTCACGGTATAGGGCAGAAAGAAAGAAGTGTCTTTTATTAAATGTCTTGGGATTTGAAGGGAGAGAGATTTTTAAACATTTGCCTCCTTTAATACTTGTGGGTGGTGAGGAAGGAGACATGGATGAGTTTCAAGAAACAGTGAAAAAATTAGAGTTGCGTTTCGACATCCAACCGAGTTTGGTAGTTGAGAGACATAAGTTTTTAAAAAGAGAACAGAAAATAGGCGAAAAAGTAGAAGATTTTATTTCCGCCTTACGTGTTCTTAGTGCTGAGTGTCAATATGAAGGATTCAGAGACCAATTGATAAGAGATCAGTATATTTGTAAGTGCAACGACAAAAGTGTACAACAAAAGTTATTGTCGCTTGGAAATCCCACGTTAGAGGAAACCATACGGATTGCAAAAAGCATAGAACTTTCAAAGTTGTCGGTCAAAGAACTTGATGGAAAAGCTTCAATTTCAAATGAAAAAGAAGAAGAGTGTATTAATGCAGTAAGAGCAAAGGAAAACAAGAACGCAAATTTCTATCGTGGTGAAAATAAGTTTTTCAAACAAACGAATATTTGTTTTAAGTGTGGAAATTCTCCGCATTTTAGATCTGGACATGCTTGCCCTGCTAGGAGTGTAACTTGTAGGCCATGTGGAAAGTTAGGTCATTTTGCTAAGGTCTGCCAAAATGTGAGGAGGAGTTATTCAACCACACAGGATGGAAGGATGAGCAGCGGTGTTCCATCCTCTTCTGCAAATTCCTCTATTGCAAATATTTCGTTGTGTGAACCAAAATGTGATGAGTTAAGGAAAATTCAGGATGACCTGAGAGACATGGTGGTTGTGGTTGTGGATGCAAGTCAAGTTTGCAGTGTACAAGATGAGTGTGTGGATCCGTATGTGGATATGGAGATTGGTGGTAAAAATGTTTGTCTTTTGGTTGATTCTGGAGCGAGGATAACAATGGTAACTCAAGAAAAGTTTAAAGAAGTATGGGGAGTGCGTTCACTATTTCCTCCAGATAGATCGCCTGTCTCTTATGAAGGGAGAACCATTGAATTGGCAGGTTATTTTGAAGACAATTTAGCTTTCAGAGGAAGGAGGATTTTTGGGAAGATTTACGTGGCCATCAAAGGGTTGAATATTCTCGGATGGTTTCATCAAGGTTTATTCAAAATGGTATTGAGACCAGGTACAAAAGATCAAGTTTCCATTCTTCGTGTTGATGATTTTGTTGACTCTTTGCATTTTCCTGACATTTTCGGTAATGAGCTTGGATGTGTCAAGGGGTTTATGCATACCATTAAGGTGAAAGATGGTGCTATTCCGGTTAAACATCGGCTCAGGAATGTACCGTTTAGTGTCAGAAGTCAACTTGAACAGGAGCTTTCTGGTCTTTGTAAGAAGGGGATTATAGAACCAGTTGAATCTTCTATCTGACTTTCTCCGTTAGTGGTCGCAAAGAAGAAAAATGGCGAGATTCGCGTCTGCATTGACTTACGCAGTTTAAATAGAAATATCTGGATAGACTCTCATCCTCTTCCTAATATCCCAGAGATGTTGTCTTTAATCAATGGGTCGAAGTGGTTCAGAAAGTTAGACCTAGCGTCAGCGTATCATCAGGTTGTTCTTGATCCGGCTTCAAGGCATTTGACTGCTTTTGTTTCGCCCATAGGAACTTTTCAATACTGTAGGATGCCGTTCGGCTTAGCTTCTGCCGCGGCGGTGTTTCAAAGGATCATGTCTAATTTACTTAAAGGGATCAAAGGATTGATTGTGTTTCAGGACGATGTTTTGGTACATGGTGAAACATGTGAGTCACATGACGAGACCATGTATTGTGTCTTGGAGGCTTTGCGCGAAGGAGGTGTCGTGTTAAAGAAAGAAAAGTGTGTTTTCAAGGTGAAGATTGAATACCTAGGACATGTTCTGTCAGAACAAGGGGTTGAACCAAGACCAGGGTTGGTTAAAGCGATAGTAGACTATTCTCCTCCTGTGGATAAAGCGGGACTTAAATCATTCATTGGCTTATGTGAGTTTTATTCGCGTTTTGTTCCTGGTTATGCGACAAAGTGTCAACCGTTATCTAACATGCTTAAAAAAAATGTTCCTTTTAAATGGGACACTGAATGTGATGAAATTTTTAAATGGGTCAAAAATGAACTTATCAGTCCAAGATTTCTCAAACCATTCATTCCAGATGTCCCTTGCATTATCACTGTTGATGCTAGTGGTTTGGGTTTGGGAGCTGTTCTCACGCAAATGATTGATGGAGTTGAGCATACCATTGGGTTTGCATCAAGAGTCTTGCGTGGATCTGAACTTAATTTCTCGGTAATTGAAAAGGAACTGCTTGCATGTTGGTGGGCAATTCGGAAGTTTAATCCATACATTTGGGGCAGACATTTTAAGCTAAGAACTGATCACAGTCTGCTTGTTTCAATTTTGTCTGGGGATAAAATCAAAGAACATACGCCCAGGATAGCACGTTTTTCTACTAAATTATTGCAATATAATTTTGAGGTTAGTCACATTCAAGGTTCTAGGAATATTTGTGCAGATTACTTTTCTAGGCATCCTGTTGAATCAAAGCTGGATATGGAGGATGAGGATGAAGAGGAATGTTTTGTAGCCTCTGTGGGTTTGGATGAAATGTGCGCTGTGAGTGAAGTTGAATGGAGGGATTTCCTGTCTAAGGATACATTATTGGGTGATGTCATTAGGTGTGTAAAGGAAGGTTGGCCTAGGGAAAAGAATGTAAAATTTTCTCTTCAAACTTTCGTTAAAGTTGCTCCTGAACTTTCAATAGAGGATGGCTTACTTGTATGCGGAGATAGATTGGTCCCTCCTGGCATGTTAAGAGCGAGGTTGATGCAGGGAGCACATGAAGGCCATTTGGGTAGAACCCTCACGAAGAGGAGACTTCGTGAACGGTTTTGGTGGCCACAGATGGACAATGATGTGGATTTGTTTGTAGGGGGTTGTGTGATTTGTTCTGGTTCGGATAAGAGCTTAAAAGTTCATACTCCTCCTTTGCAGCCTATCGTTCTACCAAACAAACCTTGGGAGAAGATTGGAATAGATTTGGTTGGACCATTTAATGTGCTTCCTAGAAACTCAAAATTTGCGATTGTTGCAATTGATTATTATTCTAAATGGCCAGAGGTACGTTTCATTGATGAACCTAATTCTAAGAATATCATTGATTTTTTAAAGGATATTTTCCTCCGTGAAGGGTTTCCATCCACAATTGTCAGTGATAATGGTGTACAATTCACCAGTCAAGAGTTTGAATCCTTTTTACATCAGGGTGGCATTGTACATGCTAGGAGTGCACTTTATCATCCTCAAACCAATGGTTTGGTGGAGCAGATGAATAGAGTTCTCAACAATTGTGTTCAGTGGGCTTTGGCAGGTGGATGCAATGTACAGAATGCTGTGAGATCAATGTTGTGGTTTTATCGCACAACTCCGCATTCTTCTACAAAGGTTTCTCCTTATGAGCTTCTAAGAGGAAGGAAGCCTTGTTCTAAAGTCTGTCCAGGTTGGATGTTTAAATGGGTTAAATTGGATTCTATGAGTGATGTGGATGGTGTTGTAAGAGAAAATGTTTTCAAAGCCCAGTTACGTCAGAAGACATATTTTGATTCAAGAAAAAGATCTGTTGATCAACCTTTGTTTGTCGGAGATGTTGTACGTATAAAGATTCCTATTCATTCTAAGAATGGAAATTCTAAATTTTCCGAGCCTTTCACTGTTGATAAGGTTTTCAGGAATGCAGTGAGAGTGAATTCAAAAAACTGGTGGAATATTTCAAGAGTGGTGAAAGTCAATCCGAGTGTTGTGAAAAACTCGTGTGATAAAGACAGGGCAGTTGTGCCATTGCTGGATGTGCAAGGTCTACGCAGGAGTTCTAGACAACGTTCTCTTCCTGCTAGGTTTCGTTAGTGTTTTTATGGTATTTTCTTGCTTTAGTGTATTATTCATATGTTTAAATATTTATTTTCATTTTCTTTGTTTTTGTAAGGGAGAGGATAATGTAGTGTTTTGCTTTAACTTAGAATTCTTGATCCCACTATGTTCTGGACTCAAGAATTCTAAGTGGAATGTTTAAGTTTGAAAACTGTACTGGTTGAGCCTTGAGGAGCTGAGGGAGCCGGCTGCTGTGCAGCATTCAATTATCAATAAAACATATTTTTTCTACTTCATCGTATCCCGACGTGATTACTACATTTTCTTTTAGGTTAATTACTTCTAACATAGAGATTGGAGTCATTATTGCTTGTCTCATGATTCTTGAACTGACTATACTTCTTAATCTGAGTCGGATGAGACTCCTGCGTAGGATATTTTTTTTTGATTAGTGCCCATTTATTTCCTTAACCTCGTGCTGAGGTGCTTGTATGTGCAATTATTTTTGGCTTTGTAATAAATCCCTAAATTTTGAGATTCTGAGTCAGTGGTCCTTTAGAGTTCAAGGTTCATTTTCTTTGGTTATGTGTTAGATATTGTATTTCCTCCCCTCTACACTATTTAGCAAATAAAAAGATCCTGGCGACCTGAGAGGATTATGCAAATACCTTTATTTGCTGCCCAACATGCAGCCCTTTAAAGAATTTAACTACATCATAATAAGTAGAACATTGACAACATGACAAGTAGACTGTGCAGGCTCCCATCTTCCTCTTTTGTTCGCTGCTTTGACACAGCTAAGTACTCTTTTCCATCAATGGTTTAACTCCTCTTGATTGTCTATGATTTATTGACCTTTGATATATATTCTCGCCTTTTATTAATTGTATTGCCATATTCAAGATATTAGCCATGTCTTTATAATTATCATGTGTTATACTTTATTATACGCTTACCGCTTTTATTTTCAGCACTCCCCTTGTCCAATTTATGGCGGGTAACGATACCTTAAATAATTTCATGCCAAGCGATCGCCTTGCAATCGTATTCTTTACCCAGGTAAGTGCTGGTTTACTCCTTTTTGCCTGTGTCGCTCGTGCGTGTATTTACGGGCAGCCGGCTTCACCTTTCGTTTAGTTTTATTTATTTTACCGCAGCGCTTCAGCGCATTACCTATTTCCTTTGATAATAAGGTTTAAACACAAAAAAATATATATATATAATACCGGAGCTTGCCTCCTTTGAACTTTGGTATCCTAGCAACATGCTAGGATACGAGACGCGCTTCAGGCTCATGCGAGCAGGAAGTCGCGTTGCTTCTCTCCGGCTCGACGGCAGGTTGCCATAGTTGCGCTACCTCTTCTTGAGCGCGTAACGGTACCTGAAGGAGCCGGAGCCTTTTTGCCTATTTTCTTCCAACAAAGTATATTTTAAATACAAGATCGCCACCCAGTGGCCTTCTTTCTCACTACAGCTTCTTCCCACATTCCAGGAATCTATCGTTTACCAGGTCCATAAACGATTACAGTGCACAATCTGCAGAACTGTGAGAAAGCCTTGCCAAGGCGAGCTATTGAGTAGGTTTATTTTTTAATACTATCTATTTGTCCCTGACTGAGCCATATCAAGGCTAATTATTATTATTATTTAATTTTTAAATATTTATGACTATGAACCCTGACGCTAATACCCCACCTCAGCCCACAAAGGAGCCTTTGGGGGATAACTTAAAAAAACTAATTGACCAAGAGGTCAAATCTTCCGTCAGGGAAGCAGTTAATGCTGCTCTACTTAAGAGGAAGAGAATCTTCCCTCCCGAAGAGATCTATTTTTCTCTTTCTGATGGGGACTCCCCCTCTACCAGTGGACCTAAGATAAGGGGTAAAGTACTTCAAAAAAGAAAACACCTGAAGGAGGCATTCACCCATGCTGTTGAACTTGGTAGCCCTCGCGCTACAAGAGATGTTGGTGCTTGTAGCAGCACAATAGAGAGATCCAGCGGCCTGGGACTGGGAGAAGAGGTGTCCATAGCGGCATTATAGAGGATGGTATTTTATACAATACAAATGATTTAAGTGATGATTCCTTACCTTTTTTTAATGACCTTTAGGAAGACACATTTATTTTTGATCCCCAAGATAGCCCTGAGGATCTTGACAAGGACTTAGAACATCCTTCAACCTCCTCATTTACAATTAAATACTCCCTCGGGGAGGAGATGTTCACTCCCACTGCTATTTGTCATCCTCGCAGCACGGAATGGTGGCCTATTGACCACGTTGGTAGATATTTATCCAAATGGGTCAGGAAACCCCTGGACAGAGACACACGCAATTTACTGCGTAATGAGTGCCCTCACCCCTCTTCAGAGGATAAGATCTGCAATAGCCCCAACCTTGACCCCGAATTGATCACCTTTCTTTTTAAATCGGGCAGGGACCCTAGGAAAGGAACTGAAAGATGCCTGAAGCAGTGTCAGGATAAGCTTCTTGACGTCCTGGGTCCTCTTTCAAAAATTCTTGATATGACGGAAGAAGCCAGAACTAACAATACTCCGATTAATACCGAGCTTTTGAGAGGTTGGTCCCAATGTGCAATCTGCTTTTTTGGGAATGCTAACGCCAACCTAATCACCGAGCGGAGGAAGGTAGTCCTCCTCAGAATGAACGCCAAACTCGCGGACCTTTCCGCTAAAGAGGACATGTGCGACGCCAAGAGAATGTTATTTGGTGATAACTTCGTCAAATCCTTGGGAAAATATGAGGCCACCGTCAATACATTTAGTAAGGCGCAGTCTAACATGCGAAGAGTTTTTGGGGGACGACCACTTTTTGGAAGGGCTGACAGGAGGGGACAACCTGTCAGCCGTGGGTACTTCAGGTCCCAATTTTATCCACAAGGGACAAGAGAGAGGAAGGGTTCAAGGGGCCGTGGCAGCAGATCAAGGTTCGCCAACCAATCTTTCCAAGGTAAGTCTGAGTCCCTCCTTTCCTTCCAAAGTGGCAGGAAGAATCAAGCTTTTTGCAAACAATTGGTTTCGAATCACCCAAGATCCATGGGTCTTGGAAACTGTAACTGGCTTCAAGATAGATTTTTGGAAAGAGCCCTTTCAAAAAAAGGTTGCAAACGAGATTACTCTAGACAAGCAGAACACAAAATTATTAGAACTAGAAATTTCCCAAATGTTAGACAAAGGAGCCATTGTTAAAATTCCTCTTTCAGAAATCCCAAAGAGCTTCTTAAGTACTATTTTTGTCGTCAAAAAGAAGGACAAAGGTTGGCATCCCGTCATAAATCTCAAATATCTAAACAAATTTCTAACATACAGACACTTCAAAATGGAGAGTATCCATCTTTTGAGGGACATCTTGCAAACCAGAGATTGGCTGGTAAAATTGGACCTGAAAGACACCTATTTTAACATACCCATGGACGAAGAGTGTCGCAAGTACCTTCGTTTTACTTGGGAAGGAACTCTTTATCAGTTCCAGTGCCTTCCCTTCGGCCTATCATCAGCCCCTTGGTGCTTCACCAAGGTCCTTCGTCCGGTGGTCAGCTATCTCAGAGAGAGGGGGATCTGTTTAATAATCTATCTAGACGATATCCGCATCATGTGTCAGGACAAGTTCGAAATTTTGCAACATTTAAAAATGACCATGGACCTCCTTCGAGACTTGGGCTTCATTATAAACATGGAAAAATCTATTCTGACCCCCTCACAGGAACTTGGTTTCAATGTAAACACTATTCATTCAAACCTAATCCTTCCCCACAAGAAGGTTATCAAAATAAAAAAACATGTTTCACTTATCTTTTCCAAAGAATCTATCCGCCTAAAGCATCTGGCCAGAGTTTTAGGACTCATCTCCTCCTCTATTCAAGCCATTTCACCAGGTCCTCTTCATTATAGGGGTCTGCAAAGATTAAAAACACTGGGCCTGAGGAAGGGCCTCTGGTATGAAGACTCTCTACCTCTTTCACAAGATGCCCGAGAAGATCTTCATTGGTGGTTGAAAAACCTCCAAGCCTGGAACGGGAAAGCTATTTTCGGGAATGTTCCGGATTTCACTATAGATTCAGATGCGAGCAACCAAGGCTGGGATGCTCGCCTAAACAATTTAGAGACCGGAGAGAGGTGGTCCTTGGAAGAACAATCCCTTCACATAAATTCCTTGGAGATGCTAACAGCTTCGAATGTGATTATGAGCTTCAAGGAACTTTTAAAGAACTCAAATACCCTAATCTGTTTGGACAATTTCTCAGCTGTCTCTTACATAAATTGCCTTGGGGGCGTAAGATCCAAAAATCTCTCAGATCTTGCCAAGCGAATATGGTATTTTTGTTAGGGCCAAAAGATTACTCTCAGAGCAGAATTCATCCCGGGTTCACAGACTGTGAGGGCAGACTGGAACTCAGGTTTCCTCCACGATTCAAGCAACTGGAAATTGAATCCAGAGATTTTTTCTCTGATCCAAGAGCTTTGGGGCCCAATCCAATTAGACCTATTTGCCAGCCGGTTGACCAACCAAGTCGAGAGATACTTCAGTTGGAAGCCAGACCCCTCTGCCTCAGGAGTAGATGCCTTTCTCCAGTCTTGGGAAGGGATCAAGGCTTATGCCTTTCCCCCCTTCTCAATGATTCAGAGACTATTGTGGAAGGTCAGACTCGAGTCTTGCTCCATCATTCTGATAACTCCTTTTTGGAAATCCCAGGTTTGGTTTCCTCTGCTGATTCCATCGTCCTTAGGCCTAATCCACGGTCCAGACGGAAAAAAACACCCTTTAGTCTTAGAAGGGAAGATGAACCTTCTTGCCTGGAGGATATCAGGAATTCAGGGAGATATTCTGACCTTTCGGGAGAAGCTAAAAGCTTATTGGAAGATTCATGGGCACCAGGTACAAGAAAAAGATACAAGGGCATTTGGAGAAAATGGTCTTGTTGGTGCCTGTAAAGGGATTTGGAATCCCGTACAGTGTCCTCTTCAACAGGTAGCTAACTATCTTGCTCATCTCTTTGATTTAGGTCTTTCCTTTAGAACCGTCAATTGCTACAGATCAGCAATTTCTTCAGGCCATATTCTCATTAATAATCTTGCAATTGGTAGCAACTCCCTTATCAAAAGAGTTATGAAGTGTATTAGACTAAGAAGATCTCCCAAGGTCCGTTACAAATCCCTTTGGGACGTTAACCTTATTTTTAATCTCTTCCTTTCTTGGCCTGGCAACGACTCACTCTCCCTTAAAAGAATCTCAATGAAACTGGCAACTCTCCTGTGTCTGTTTTCCTTTAGAAGGGTATCTGACATTTGAGCACTAGATCTTTCTAATAGATTTTACTCATGCGAAGGCGTCCATTTCGACATCTGGAAAAGAATTGTGAATTGTATGAAATGCTATGAAAACAAGATTTCAACTTTTAGACAAGTTAGTTGTGATCAACTTCTTTTATCATATGTCAGACCTTTTAGACCTGTTTCCTCAGCGACCCTAGCCAGATGGATCAGCTTGATTATGCATGAGGCTGGAGTGGACCTCTCTAGATTTGGAGCTCACTCTTCTAGAGGTGCAATGGCTAGCAAAGTATTTTGGGCAGGAGGTTCTCTTCCCGAAATACTTAAAGCAGCAGATTGGTCTAACGCAAGTACTTTCTCTAAGTTTTACTTGAGACCAATAAAGCATGTTATCAGTGTAGCCTTACATGGCTTTAAACATGCATAATGCTAGCCTCCGGTCTTGTAATGAAATGACGATTCTCCAATTATTATGCAGAGAGAAACTTTATTTTATTAAAGAAAAAACGGAGGCTAACATTATCCCACCCTCTTCTCCCTGAGAGGTTTGGGTTCGGTAGTGTTTATGCTTTAATGTGTTACTATTTTTATACATTACTGTACATTACTTTTAATGGTCTTTATGCCTTTCACTATACAGTGTCTTTTTCTTCTCAGATAACAATGTTGAAGACTATATGGATTTACTGGAATTTTCAAGTTGTTCAGCTGTGTCATCGCGGCCCACGAGGAAGATGGGAGCCTGCACAGTCTACTTGTCATGTTGCCAATGTTCTACTTGTTATGATGTAGTTGCATTCTTTAACCCCTTCCCTGCGGGGATAATTCCGTACGGGGGGGGGGCCATGGCGCCGCTGTGTTCGTGACGAGCTCAGCTCGTCATGACTCACAGTGGAGCTGTGCTCATGACGAGCTGAGCTCGTCACGACCCCACCCACTGATTAATTCTCCCGCACAGGCGGGGAATTAATCGCGCGTGGGCGGGCCACGGCAGTTATGACAAGCTCAGCTCGTCATGAGCACAGCTCCACTGTGACTCATGACGAGCTGCATTTTGGGCAGCAAATAAAGGTATTTGCATAATGTTAGCCTCCGTTTGTCTTTAATGAAATCAAGATTCCCTCTGCATAATAATTGGAGAATCGTCATTCTTAGTGATGGATAAGAATCCGGCTTTATCACCTGCATTGGGCGATTCCCGCATCCAAGTTATCTCATTTATTTTTTAATTTGTGGGCTTGCGGACAGTTTCTGATCTTGGGTTTGCGAACCGTGAGTGACTTGCCAGTCAAACTATACAAAAGTCTTTCTCTGAATAACCATTTGAAGTCCACTTGACACCTTTTTTAACGCAAATCGCTTATAAATTATTGTTCAGATTTAATAACACCAAACCAAGCTAATGTACACCTCTAAGTAAGGTTCTAGTTTTCTGGCAAGTTTGGTGTAATTCCGTTCAGTGGTTTTTGTTCCCCGAAGGTCTAGGGGGTCGACTGATCCCTGTTTATTGCTGTATTTTATATTCAAACAGCACCAGGGGACCCATTTCCTTTCCTAGATTAGGGCTCATGACACACTTTCTATGCTACTTGCTCTGTACAGCTCCAGAACCAGTGCTTGAACATATTTTCCCATTTCCTATAAACATTGCTCTGTAATAAACTCATAACAGGCTTAACCCTCACTCTCTGGTTTTTATGAGCTAAGTCCACCTGAATTCTTGTGCATGTAGTACACTGGGCCATAAGGACCAAACTATAATAACTGTGAAAGCGTGATGAATGTTTCAAGTTATAGATTCCTTTCCGGTTACCTCTGTCTATAGTCAGCCAGTGGCTCTGCTCTGTCTAATATCAACTCATGGGAAATAACCAGTGATAGACAGAGATAGCACTCAAATCCCTAAAAGGTGTACGTTGAATAGGCAGGAAAAGAGAAGACTGTCAACACCACTATCCTTGGGTGTAAATGCTACTAGTTGTTAAGTAACTGAACTATATACATGTCTTTTGTAATATACTTAGTGGTCAAACCGATCAGCCGTTGCCATCAAAATCAATCCATTGGTCTCTGCTCCGTAGGTGTACATGTAGCAGTTTCACCGCGAGCTAATTAACTCCCAAGTCTCATACAGTGTCAACCTCGATTATCATCAAGTGCAGTTATTGAACACCTTGGGACATTCTTTCAGGACCACAGAGAGTAACTCAGTTTAACTTTATTCTGAACATTGGATTTTTGGGAGCAACACTGAAGACAATAACTGGATGCAAGGATTTTAAACGGTACATCCAGAAGTTTTCCCTGGAGTCCAGTAGTTCTTCCTTTGAAACATGTTCCACGGGAAAAAATTTCAAATCTGATAGTGAATGATCCACAAAGTTAAAATGATTGTCTACAGGCTGTAAAATGAAATTTTAATTTAAAATTTTAATTCTAAACTCCAGGGAAAACTTCTGGATGTACCGTTTAAAATCACTGCATCCAGATGGACTGAACATTACTGACATCACAACCTGATTACTGCATATCTCTAGAGCTCTCAGGACTGCATTGATTCTCATGATGCTTTTTGAAAATTCAGCTGTGTCATCTGTGCACCGCTGAGCAAACCATCTTGTACTACCTGAGGAAGGCGAAAGCTGAAACGTTGTAGTGGAAATATATTTTTGTTCTTTGGTGAATCTATCTGTTTTGAGTCACTTCTTTCTTGGATATATATATATATATATATATATATATATATATATATATATATATATATATATATATATATTTATATATATATAAGCACATTTTGAATGCCTAGTTCCAACTGCCGCAGCTCCTGACCGAAGGGCGCGTCGTCCGTACGGATAAACCAGGCAAAATCCGTCAATATCTCAAAAGTTCAATTCAGCCAAGTGAAAAGATGACGACGCCGTGTCTTGCTGTATAACTCAATTTTAATTGTCAGCTGCTGGACGCGTTTCGCCTGACCTGCAGGCTTGTTCACCAACAGTCTACAATAAAGTTCATCACCATTTTGAACACAGAAGGGTCCTGTCACATGATCAAAACTACCACAATAGTGTGTTAGAAAACAGACTCGTAGTTTTCATAAAATCAGTGCTTAAATGCAGCAATATAACCGATTTCAAAAATACAAATTAATTGACAAATGCATTTTACAGGTTATACGTGTTCTAATCCTCGTTAAATATATTTTTATAAACATGTGAAAATCACAAGTAAAAAACGAGAAAAAAGATTAGACGAACTAATTTTTTGTCGAGCTGTCTATGGCTTCACCCATTCACAAATATTTAAAGTTATAAACTTTGTTTAGCAAATCGGACAGAGACAGTTCGTGACATGTGGTGTACAGCCCAAGTGGGCTTAATCTTAGAGGTAGTTAATTAAACAATTTGTGTGACCCTTCTAGTGTGTTCCACCCTGTGTAAAAAACAATCTGTTATAAATTAACATAATCTTCACGTCATGCTATCGCATACGTGAATAAACAAAAATGGATAAAAACTGTAAAGGGAAGAGAGCTGTTATACTCTACATAATCTACAAATGTGTGTGGAGATCCTCTTCCATATTTAAACCTGATGGTACTTTGCAGTTTAATTTAATTATATATGAGGATTCCAATTTTCTCAACGTTTTCTCCCGATTGCCACCTCTAATACTGCATTTCACAGAGTCAATTACAAAATACGACAGACCAGTTGTGTTTTTTTGATGGTGTTGCTCGAAATGTCGAGCTACTGGGTAGGCTTTGTCGCCATTCTTGATGGCTCTCAGATGTTGAAGTATCCGTTTGTGAACAGGTAGGATCGTACTGCCCACATATCTTAGTCCACAAGGACATTGTAACACATATACAGCATGATCAGTCTTGCATGTATAGTGTCCTCTGATTTTGAACGCCTTGTCAGACAAGCCGGTTGTGTATTTGGCAGTGTTGGTGCCATGTACACACGCTTTGCATTTCATGCATTTTACAAAACCTTCTCTTTTTGATAGCCACATGGTAGCTGCCGTTTTTGTAGGGGGAGTTTTTAAAACATTGCTAACAAGCATTTGTTTGAAACTAGTAGCTCGTCTGAATGTCAGCTGTGGTCTTTTTTTTTTGGACAATTTTGCTCAGGATTGGGTCACTACGTACTAGGTGCCAATGTTTGGATAAGATGCTTCTCACTTTTTTATGTTGGGCATTATATGTGGTTATCATTCTGCACTCACTGCTGTTGGAGATTTCTTTTTTCTTTTTGGTATTGCTCTTGTTAAAAAGGATTTCCTCCCTTGATCTCTTTTTTGCTTTCAACATTGCTGCTTTAATTCAATGTTCTGAGTATCCTCTTGCCTTAAAACGAGTCTGTAGTTTTAAAAGTTCTTCATCACAACTTTCTTGATTACTGCAGTTGCGAATTGTCCTCAGACTCTCACCATAAGGAATACTTCTTATTAAGTTCTCAGGATGAAAGCTTTTGGCATGCAACAACGTGTTCCCTGCTGTTGGTTTGCGGTAAAGGGCCGTTTCGAGTTTGCCATCTTTAATAAAAATGGTCAAATCTAGAAAGTTAATGGTGGATTTACTGATAGTGCTAGTAAATTTTAAATTGAGATTGTTGTTCTGTAATCTCATAATGAATTCATTTAAGGACTCCTCTGAGCCTTTCCATACCACAAATAAATCATCAATGAATCTACTCCATTGCATCACGTTGTTTTGCCATTCATTGGGGTACAACTTCTGGACCACCTGCTCCTCCCACCAGCCCATATGCAAGTTCGCAAAGCTGGGGGCGAAGCAGGTTCCCATCGCTGTACCGCATATTTGGTGAAACAATTCACCATTAAAGAGGAAGTAGTTGTTTTTGAGACAGAAGGATGTCATGTCAATCAACATTTGAGTATGGGCCCAAAACTTGACAGGTCTATTGCCCAAAAAGTGCCTTATTGCATTTAGCCCATCTGAATGTTTAATGCTGGTGTAAAGAGTTGTTACATCAATAGAAGCCATCACAAAATCCTCCTCCCATGGTAGATCATACACCTGTTTCAAAAAATCTCCCGTATCTTGTATATAAGATGGAAGACATTTAGCTAAAGGACACAAGAAGGAGTCAACAAATTTAGATGTATTGGCTAAAGCACTATTAATAGCCGAAATTATTGGTCTCCCTGGAGGATTGACTTGGTCCTTATGAATTTTCGGAATTAGATATAATACAGGAGTGACCGGATTACTGATTTTCAAAAATGCCAATTCCTCATCTTTCAACAGCCCCTGCAGATGCCATTCCGCTAGTTTGGTATTGAATAATTCATAACTGTGCAGCAATACAGACTCAGATATTTTAACATAATTCGAACGATTATTCAATTGTTTGTAAGCCTCTTGAAGATATTGTTGTTTACCCCATAAAACTACATTGCCCCCCTTGTCAGCATTACAGACAATACAATCTGAATTTTTAGACAATTTACTGACCAAAGCAAAATAATCCCTTTGATTTTGTGGAATTTTTTTATGTGATGAAAGTGTGTTAGTACATAATTGTTTGAGGTCATTGATTACTAAATCATTGTAAATGTCTATGGCATCTCTTCCTGACATCGGTGTGAATCTAGAGGTGGGCCTGAATGGAGTGGGGACATTGCTCATGATGTTAATGCCTTCTTCTTCTGCAATAAGGGTTGCTTGATTAGTGTTCTCCTGCGAATCTAACAATTCAATAGATTCAGAATGTTCTTGCAGATGAACCATGTCTAACATCAAGTTCATATCATCAACCACTAGTTCATTATATTCTGCAGAACTTAAGGCTGGCTTTGTAGGTGGTTTACGGTTCTCTTTACTGGCAAAATGTTTCTTTAATTTCAAAGATCTGATGAACTTGAAGGTGTCAACTCTCGTTTTGACATAATCAAACTCCTCTATGGGACAAAAGGATAGACCAAGTCTCAAAATATTTTGTTCTTTCTCACTTAGAACGATATTCGTCAAGTTAATGATAGAGGTTTTGTCTTCTGAATTCATTTCGGCCTGTTTTTGGGAAGCAATCCGCCCTCTATGTTGTTTGGCGTTTTTCCTCCTCTTCTGCCTCTGCCTTTTCCTCTTGGTGGTTTTGCGTGTAGAGTTGGTGGTCTGGGTCGGAGATTGAATCTCCTCTCTTGCTCTAAAAAAACAAATTCTTCAAGTATCGTAGGTGCCGGGCCAATTCGTGTACTGGAACCTTCGTCACCGTCAGTATCGAGTTCTGAGCTTGGAACGCTGCTCAATTCTGAATGGCTCTGGCTCTGGTCTCTTCCTCCCAAGTTCACTTTTTTGCCGCCGCAAAGTATCGAATTTTTTAGCAAAAGTGTAAATTTGGCCTCTTTCGTAATCCAGCTTATCTCGCACAAATTTTTGTGCTTTTCTTGACTTGATAGATTCCTCCAATTTGTGGAGTCTGCTCTGCATATCCTGTTTAAATTTGCTTATAGATTCCTGGTCAGTCTCTTTGTCAAGGAGTGCTGAGATTTGTTCAATTTCCTCGATAATTTTGCCTCTATCGATTTCTGCATATTTTACCAGAATCACCAACATCCTTTCAGAGGATTCCTGATTATTTTCAGCCCATTCTCGTAACATATTTGGGTTGGGGTCTTCATATGTTGGAGCCACTAAAATTCTCAGTCCTCTCGGAATACGCTTTACTTCAAGATACCTTTTCAAGGATTTGGCTTCCCACCACTTTGATAACTCAGTTCGTTTTAGTTTTTCTAGTCTTTTCAGGCGAGTAATTGTATCTGTTTGGACTGGATCATTAGGTATGGCATGACTACTCTTCGAACGAGTCGCTTTATCATCAAAGATTGAGAGTGCTGCTTCTTCCCTTTGTTTGACTTCGTCAGCCGACATGTTGGAATTAAATAAAATGTACTTATGAGTGCGTCAAACACACTCATGCAAGAACCGTCATTGCATCTGTTGTAAATAAACAGCGTGATTCGAAATATACAATGACTTTCCCTTCTCCTTAGCGCAAATGCTGGCCCTCGCTCACCTGAGCTTCAGAAGAAAACCGCGGGTCCTCCGACACACCGGTAACTCACTCTTCACTGCAGGCTTGGCTCCGGGCGTTTGATTCTCGATGCTGAAAGGCTTCCGCTTTCATGCGCTGAGGGGGGCGGCAGTTATCTGACACAAGCACATTTTGAATGCCTAGTTCCAACTGCCGCAGCTCCTGACCGAAGGGCGCGTCGTCCGTACGGATAAACCAGGCAAAATCCGTCAATATCTCAAAAGTTCAATTCAGCCAAGTGAAAAGATGACGACGCCGTGTCTTGCTGTATAACTCAATTTTAATTGTCAGCTGCTGGACGCGTTTCGCCTGACCTGCAGGCTTGTTCACCAACAGTCTACAATAAAGTTCATCACCATTTTGAACACAGAAGGGTCCTGTCACATGATCAAAACTACCACAATAGTGTGTTAGAAAACAGACTCGTAGTTTTCATAAAATCAGTGCTTAAATGCAGCAATATAACCGATTTCAAAAATACAAATTAATTGACAAATGCATTTTACAGGTTATACGTGTTCTAATCCTCGTTAAATATATTTTTATAAACATGTGAAAATCACAAGTAAAAAACGAGAAAAAAGATTAGACAAACTAATTTTTTGTCGAACTGTCTATGGCTTCACCCATTCACAAATATTTAAAGTTATAAACACCACATGTCACGAACTGTCTCTGTCCGATTTGCTAAACAAAGTTTATAACTTTAAATATTTGTGAATGGGTGAAGCCATAGACAGTTCGACAAAAAATTAGTTTGTCTAATCTTTTTTCTCGTTTTTTACTTGTGATTTTCACATGTTTATAAAAATATATTTAACGAGGATTAGAACACGTATAACCTGTAAATGCATTTGTCAATTAATTTGTATTTTTGAAATCGGTTATATTGCTGCATTTAAGCACTGATTTTATGAAAACTACGAGTCTGTTTTCTAACACACTATTGTGGTAGTTTTGATCATGTGACAGGACCCTTCTGTGTTCAAAATGGTGATGAACTTTATTGTAGACTGTTGGTGAACAAGCCTGCAGGTCAGGCGAAACGCGTCCAGCAGCTGACAATTAAAATTGAGTTATACAGCAAGACACGGCGTCGTCATCTTTTCACTTGGCTGAATTGAACTTTTGAGATATATATATATATATATATGTATGTATATTACCTACTGGCGGTCGCCAGTAGGTAGTTATAGTTAGGACCACGTTTCCATAGGAAAACCTCAACATTCTATTTTGAATAACTTTGGCGCCGGTCGACGAATCCTCGCGAATTTCTCAAAATAGGTGGGGCGCTACGCTCCGCTCCTACCCTGAAAGTTTCGGGGGGATCCGTCAAGCGGGGGCTGAGATAAAAGGGGGGTCCCAAAACGCATTTTTCCCATGCATTTTTCCATAGGACCTTTAGAACGAGCTACAGCCCGAACGGCTGAACAGAATTACTCGAAATTTGGCAGAGAGGTAGTCCCTAGGTCAAGGAAGTGCCTTTTGTAGGTTTGGTGTAAATCTGTTCAGTAGATTCTGAGAAAATAGCCTTTAAATCAATATATATATCTGAGCCAGCTTACGGTACGCTTACGGTACGCTTACCGTAAGCGTACGGTGGCGTGCGCGAGCGCGATTCTGATTGGCTCTTAGATCTTAGTAAACATTCGAATCGGCCGAAACCAGGAAGCGGCGGCCGCCATTTTGTGTATTTCACTCTGAAAAAAAAGAGTGAAAACAAGGAAAGGGGGCAATGAGGAGAGTTACAGACCCCCTAACAATTGTAAGGGGGTCAAAGAAGGACAGAAAAGTACAAAAAAAACATTTATTGATTTTAAAAAAAATCACGGGGTACGCTTACGGTAAGCTTACGGTAAGCGTACGGTAAAAAAATAAAAATAAATAAATGAAAAGCAGATTTAAGAGTTTAGATATTAGGGAGCTCTAAAAAGAGCTGTTGTGTTTATGAAGTCATTTTTTTAGTGGTACCTACAAGTAAGTACCGATGCAGAGTCTAAGGTTCAAGAGGAAGACTCTGTTCCCTTCATCATTGAAGTGCACACCATCTCCTCTATAAATGTCTTGCATGTCATAACGCAAGTTGTTGTGGTAAATGGCACCCATACCATAGTCACGGAGGAAAGCAGAAACAGATTTGTTGACGTGCTTTCTTGCTTTGTCAATCTGTGGACAGAAATGATTGGACCAGTTCCATTTTTGCCTTTGGCATATGTTGGAAAACACAAAGGCAGTTTTAGGGAAAAGTGAAAACAGTTGTGCAAAGGTGTCCTTCATAAGCATTTCCAGACCTACCCCAGTCAAAGTGCCTAGGTCATTGCCACCACAGTGCACTATTATGAGGTCAGGGTGTTGGATTTGCATGAAGGATTTCACCAATGGCATCAATTGGTGCCACTTTAACCCTCTCTGACCAATCCATTTAATGTCTACATTTGGCAAAGCAAGGTCTCTCACCATATCTGTTTTCTCTGCAAACTTTTCACTCCAGAAGTCATAGCTGTGCCCTACAATCCACACTGTGAACATCTTCAAAGGAGATCTGGATGCACTCAGGAGGTGTCTTTCAGTAGAATGGCAATATGAAAAGAAAGACAGTTTGGAAATGGAGGCATACATATTTTTTTCAAAACAAAAAGAACTGATTGGCTGTTTCATACCATTCTAGAATAAAAACTAGGCTGTATGTGTAAATTAATAGAAGCATGTTTTGTATTGGTACAAAAAAATGTGTAACCAAAGAACAGTACTATGGATTTGCTGTTAGGTTTGAAAAGTCAAGCACTCTTGCTCTGTGGAATTGAAACATTGTGTGTCGAACTTCTGACCTAACTGCACACAGCAGTGTTCCATGAGCTGTTGCTATGGTAGCAGGCAGAAGTCAAGTTGGGGGAAGGGTACTAGGCAGAAGTCAAGTTGGGGGAAGGGTACTTTTGGAAAAGGGTTCGTTTTCAACCAATAGAAATGTGTGATTACATGTGAAAAAAAGGGGGAAGCACTGAGATTTGAAACTTACATGTATATGTGTGGAAAAATAGAGGGAAAGTTTGCCATTATCTGGTTCTGCTGAGAGGAGAGAGGTGAACACAACAGAGATCCTGGCTCTGATAATCTGCTGTTTGAGTGTCACATTTCTTTCACAACTAACTAATTTTAAAGGTGAGTTTACAGTTTGAGAGGGTATGTATGTGGTAACTTAAGAAATGAATAATAGAAATGGGAATTGTTTTTGTTGTAGTTACACATGGTGGTTTCATAATGTGTCAGTGTGTAAAAGTGATTTACACTTGCCCCTGAAAAAAAAAAGAGCAGTAAGTGTGCTTTCAAATTGGCAAAGAAATTTCGTTTTGGGACTAATGTGAAAACATGACTCTGTGTGCATAGAAGAATTATAGGCAGAGATTTATTGCGTCTTGCTCTGGTGATTTCACAGTTGCATTAGATGGAAAGGGGGAGCGAATTTTTGGGGGAATAAGCAGAGGGTTAGCACACACCCATGTCCTTGCCGTGTATAGTCATGCACAGTATTTACAAGCCAGTGGGGTTTTCAGGTTTAAGTCTGTAATGCAAATACATTCAGCATCACTAAGGCTGGTTGCCCTTGGTGGAGTGTAGGCAGTCACAGAGAATGCACATGGTGGTGGTCTGAAAAAAAAACAGCTTGGACACGTGCAATTAAATAAATCAAAAATAGTGGTTTCATAATGTGTCAGTCTGTAAAAGTGATTTCCAATTGTTAAAAGAGGCAAAAATATTTTTTGGAAAAAAATGTAAATATGTGTACTGTATTATAAATTGTTATAAAAATATTAATACTTTTTTCTTTTTTTTCAGATCGATATAGAAAATTTTCGAAAACTACAACCATTTTAAAAACTATTTTTTAAAAAAACAAATGAATAAATATTTTTTTGAGTGAGTATGGTAAGTCAATGTAATGTGATAAATGATTTTTAGTGTTTTTTTTAAAAAAAATAAAAAAAAGGTACGCTTACCGTACGCGTACGGTAAAAAAAAAATAAAAAAAAGTTTTTAAAAACATATGTAAAAAAAAGATGAAAGATAAGGTTGGCTCTTAAAAGAGCCGTTGTGTTCATGCAGGGACAGAGGAAAGAAAGATTGGGAATATTAGACGGTACGACAAGTGTGCTGATCTATTTTATTGTTCACTAGGGAAATACTGGTCTCCCTATAAGTAATTAGATCGTGACAAGTGGCGCACCGTACTTCAACCCTCGCAAACCGAGGGTTAATTTCCAGAGGGCCAGCAAAAGGAGATTCTCCCCCCACAGATGAAGGGCTCACCTGACCTGCAGAAGAAGGAGTCTGCCCTGCAGATGATGGTCCAGGCTGAGCTGCTGTGGATGTACTGGCTCGTCTTTCTGAAGAGTTACCTCCAAAAAGATGACCATGTGTCCTTTTGTGTACATCCTTGAGGTGTCTGATCATGGTATGATTCCCAAAGGAATACTTCCTGTCAGGATTACCTCTAGAAAGTACACGCTGACACAGCCTGCAAGTAACTAAGGGTGCATTCACCTTTTGCTGGCCTTCTGGAAAAGTAAAATAATCCCAAACATAAGAAGGCTTTACTTTCCTCGCTCTCTGCCTCAAGACAGTGCTGCTGGTGCTAGCCTCACTCTCAGAAGGGCTCTGCTGTTCTGCCATCGTATCCCAAAGACAAACCAGCTCCTTCTTCCAAGGGATCACAAGCAGAAATGAGGGGAATGGGTGTGGTGTAGGAGAGTTCTAGAACTGAAAGTAGTTTCAACCAATCAAAAGTTGTGTTTCATGATCACATGACCTACCGTACGCTTACGGTACGCTCACGGAGCGCTTACGGCAAAAAGTACGCGTGCGCGTAAAAAAGACACGCGCTTGCGCGCATGCGCATAACAGTCATTTCCCGGCACTTCCGCGTAACGTGCGCGTGTTGCGTAAGCGCGCACGCGTCCCACGCGCAGTACGCGCGGCTACGCAAAGTACGTAACTATACGCAAGCAGCGTAGATAGATTACGAACGTTGCGTAAACCGTACGCTTACCGTGAGCTTACGGTACGCGTACTATAAAAAAAAAAAAAAAAAAAAAAAAAAAAAATCTGGAAATAAATTTTACATGTTTATTTTAAAAAATATATATAAAAAAAATATTTAAGGATTTTAAAAATTTAAGCATAGTCTTTATAAAAGATAAGAAAATTAAATTAAAAATATGTTTGAAAAAAATGAAGAATAAAAAAAAAAATAGCATTTAAAAAACCTTGCAAATTCACTGAAAAAACCATGGGTTTCACACACGTTATAGTTAGGAATTAGCATTTAAAAAACCTTGCAAATTCACTGAAAAAACCATGGGTTTCACACACGTTATAGTTAGGAATTAGCATTTAAAAAACCTTAGAAATTCACTGAAAAAACCATAGGTTTCACACACGTTATAGTTAGGAATTAGCATTTAAAAAACCTTAGAAATTCAGTGAAAAAACCATAGGTTTCACACATGTTATAGTTAGCTGGACATTTTACTCGTAAAAAACCAATGAAATTGCCCCGTTATAGTTAGTTCAGCTAACTATAACTCGCGCGCCCGCAATGCACTGCTGATGACGTCACATATTACATCACTCATGACATGGTCAGTGACATCACTCATGACATCACTGATGACATCTCAAATGACATCACTGATGACATCACTGATGACATCATCCTTGTGATAGAGTGGCAGACCTCCTCTCACCTTAATATAAGCTTTGATACACACATTCAAAAATAGAGACTAAAAATTTCAAAACAATGGACATACCAATACCAGTTACAACAACCTCTTCAGTAATTCTAAGATCCACATACACATCCACTCATTCACCAACAGTCCTATACAGTCACTCATACATGTACTCACTCATCATATGTACTCATACATCTATACATCCTGTTACACAATGCCACTCATCCATAGAGTTACTCACACACATAGTCACTCATGCTAATAAAGAATAAAACATACATTTACTTGCATATACAGTAATACACACACCACCATACTTACTTCTACGGAAACTTACACATACTTAGTCTTTTAAACAATCACTTATAGAAACACATACTTATTCATACAGGAACTCTTTCAATCTCTCCCTCTCACATATACTCACATATATACACCAATAGTCACATATACTAGTTTAAAACATATGTAGTTACTCCTGAAGACACTATTGAGACAGTCATTCACTCACTAACACACCCATACACACACTCATCCACCCATACAGTCCTGCACACATGCTGTCTTCAACACATACAAACAGTGAGTCACTCATTCATGCATCTATGCACTACGTAATACCCCCCACCGTACCATACAGACACTCAGACTGATACTCAAAAAAACAACTAATAACCTATATAGACACCCATGTAGCTACTCACCAACCCATGCAGCCACTTATACACAAAGTGAGAGATACACTTAATCAGTCAGTTACACAATCAATTTTTCAAAAACAAATCATCCATTTAGACACTTATATACCCATTTATTCTTCCATCGACCTTGAGATATACATATATAAAACATATTTAATTTTCAGAAAAACACACATTCACTGGATGATGTCATCAGTGATGTCATCAGTGATGTCATTTGAGATGTCATCAGTGATGTCATGAGTGATGTCACTGACCATGTCATGAGTGATGTAATATGTGACGTCATCAGCAGTGCATTGCGGGCGCGCGAGTTATAGTTAGCTGAACTAACTATAACGGGGCAATTTCATTGGTTTTTTACGAGTAAAATGTCCAGCTAACTATAACATGTGTGAAACCTATGGTTTTTTCACTGAATTTCTAAGGTTTTTTAAATGCTAATTCCTAACTATAACGTGTGTGAAACCTATGGTTTTTTCAGTGAATATATATATGTATATATATATATCTATGTGTATATATATATATATATATTCACTTAAAAAACCATAGGTTTCACACATGTTATAGTTAGCTGGGCATTTCACTCGTGAAAAACCAATGAAATTCCCCCATTATAGTTAGTGCAGGCAACTATAACTCACGCGACCGCAATCCTCTGCTGATGACGTCAGATATTACATCACTGTATTTAGACACTTATTTACCCATTTCTTCTTCCATTAATTTTTAGCTATACATATATTACAAATATTTTTTTTCAGAAAAACACATATGTCATCAGTGATGTAATATCTGACGTCATCAGCAGAGGATTGCGGTCGCGTGAGTTATAGTTGCCTGCACTAACTATAACGGGGGAATTTCATTGGTTTTTCACGAGTGAAATGCCCAGCTAACTATAACATGTGTGAAACCTATGGTTTTTTAAGTGAATTTGCAAGGTTTTTTAAATGCTAATTCCTAACTATAACGTGTGTGAAACCTATGGTTTTTTCAGTGAATTTGTACGTTTTTTTAAATGCTAAGTTATGTATTTATTTATTTATTTATTTATTTTTAAGGTTTTTCACCGTGCGCGTACCGTTACGTAGTTCGCAGAATTTTTCCGTTTCTACCGTGCGCGTACGCTACGCGCACTCCGCGATTTTTCATAAAAAATTTAAAATACATTTTTGCCCTTGGGGGTCCTTCTGGGACCCCCTGACCAAGGCTAGGGGGTCAGGAACTGTCCAGCCTGCCCGCTTTACAAGTTATCCACCTTTGTTTTTCACCCCCTCAGACTGCGAGAGACAAAATGGCGGCCGACACTTCCTGGTTTCGACCGATTCAAATGTTTACTAAGATCTAACAACCAATCAGAATCGAGCTCGCGCACGGCGGCGTGCGCCTACGGTAAGCTTACGGTACGCGCTCGGAGCGCGCCTATAGATATATATATATTGATTTAAATGCTATTTTCTCAGGAAATACTGAACAGATTTACACGAGACCTTCAAAAGGCACATCCCGGACCTGAGGGCTACCTCTCTGCCAAATTTCAAGTAATTCTGTTCAGCCGTTCGGGCTGTAGCTCGGACTAAAGGTCCTATGGAAAAATGCATGGGGAAAACGCGTTTTGGGACCCCCCCTTTTTCTCAGCCCCCGCTTGACGAATCCCCCCGAGACTTTCAGGGAAGGAGCGTAGCGGAGCGCCCCACCTATTTTGAGAATTTCGCGAGGATTCGGCAATCGGCGCCAAAGTTATTCAAAATAGAATGTTGCGGATTTCCTACGGAAACACGGTCCTAACTATAACTATCTACTGGCGACCGCCAGTAGACAATATATATATATATATATATATATTCACTGAAAAAACCATAGGTTTCACACACATTATAGTTAGGAATTAGCATTTCAAAAACCTTGCAAATTCACTTAAAAAACCATAGGTTTCACACAAGTTAAAGTTAGCTGTACATTTCACTCGTAAAAAACCATTGAAATTCCACGTTATAGTTAGATCAGGTAACAATAACTTGCGCGCCCGCAATGCACTGCTGATGACGTCACATATTACATCACTTATGACATGGTCAGTGACATCACTCATGACATCAATGATGACATCTGAAATGACACATTGTGCATTGCGGTCGCGCAAGTTATAGTTACCTGATCTAACTATAACGTGGAATTTCATTGGTTTTTTACGAGTGAAATGTACAGCTAACTATAACTTGTGTGAAACCTATGGTTTTTTAAGTGAATTTGCAAGGTTTTTGAAATGCTAATTCCTAACTATAACGTGTGTGAAACCTCTGGTTTTTTCAGTGAATTTGTACGTTTTTTTAAATGCTAAGTTATGTATTTATTTTTAATTTTTGCACGCACGGTGCGCTTCGCACACCGTGCGCGCGCTGTGGGCACTCGGTGCGCTTCGCGCACCGAGTGCCAACGTTGCGCATTTTGTACCGTGCACGCCTCGACATTTTTTACAAAATATCAATTGTTTTTTTCTCCCTTGGGGGTACTTAGATTTCTATATTAAATGTGATTGTTAATTCTTTTTTTTTTTTTTTTTTTTTACCGTACGCGTACGGTAAGCTTACCGTACGCGTACTCCGCGATTTTTTTTATAAATTATTAAATTTATTTTTCATTCTTTTTGGTCCTTCGTGAACCCCCTGACGAACGCTAGGGGGTCTGCAACTCTCTTCGTTGCCCCCTTTTCATGTTATCAACCTTTGTTTTTCAGTGCGAGAGACAGAAAATGGCGGCCGATACTTTCTGATTTCGACCGATTCGAATGTTTACAGTCATGTAACCACCAATCAGAATTGAGCTCGCACACGGCACCGTACGCGTACGGTAAGCTTACCGTAAGCGCACGGAGCGCGCTTACAGATATATATATTGATTTAAATGCTATTTTCTCAGGACCTACTGAACAGATTTACACCAGACCTGCAAAAGGCACATCCCTGACCTGAGGACTACCTCTCTGCCCAATTTCAAGTAATTCTGTTCAGCCATTCGGGCTGTAGCTCGGACTAAAGGTCCTATGGGAAAATGCATGGGGAAAACGTGTTTTGGGACCCCCCTTTTTTCTCAGCCCCCGCTTGACGAATCCCCCCGAGACTTTCAGGGTAGGAGCGGAGCGTAGCGCCCCATTAGTTTTGAAAAATTCGCGAGGATTCATCAACCGGCGCCAAAGTTATTCCAAATAGAATGTTGCGGATTTCCTATGGAAACACGGTCCTAACTATAACTATCTACTGGCGACCGCCAGTAGATAATATATATATATATATATATATATATATATATATATATATATATATATATATATATATGCGGAAACCTTCGCCAATGCAATCCCTCAGTTCGACAGACGAAGCAGACCCGGAATTGGTGCAATTTTTTTTATTGTAAACCCTTTGTGTCCGTCATGACGCGTTTCAGCCTTCAAAAGGCCTTGATCACATGACGCTTCAGGAGGAATAGTGCAGTATTTAAAGTGCCACGTGCATTTGAAAAAGTAACTGACGTGCATCACATGGTCAATAGACATAGAAAAAACACTGATACATGATAGGTAAGTGCCTTACTTTGATTCAATTATAGCACCGGTTACAAATCTAGATAAATCACTGTACATAACAAACACAACATCATTGGATGTTGAATGTTTTGGAAATAACAGTCCTATTTCAGGGAAATTTATAAAATATTCATAAAAATACCTAAAATAACACAATTGCTTAAAACCATAAAAAGATATCAAATATAACCCCAGTGGGTGTTAATTCGTTTCCATAAGCAAAAGGAATAATTCAATCAAAGATTTGTTACACCTAAATTGACTTAAAAACGTTCTCAATAAGGTCTATTCACAATCAATAAAAGAAATGCATAGAATATCATTGATTGGGATAAAAACGATGTTTTTGATAAGAATGTATAAAAACTTTGCATGATAAACAAGTTTCTATAAGACAAATTGTCACTTGAGAAATAACGCAGCCCAAAGTGCCAGTGCAAAAGAGATAAACATATGCGGCCATATGTAGGAAGCTCTTTTGCGATCGCAAACACTGCGAATCGCAAAAAACAGGGTGTTAGCGATCGCAAAACAGACCGTTCCTATGTAGGAAAGGTTTCCGCTGCCCAAAAATGAGAATCGCTAATTTGCGATTACCATTTTTGCGTAACACAGATTCTGCGAATTATTTTGTGTAATCGCAGTCTGCGTCACATCAACTGCGAAATTCGCTATTACCGATCTCGCACATTGCGAATTCGCAAAATTAGATGTTGGAAAAAATCGCAACTAGCGAATCCACGAAAATTGCAATTTTGCACTTCTCAATTAACACCAACTCTGAGCAGGTGGTAACCATGTGCAACCTATTTAAACAGGCCCACAATGCCACTGGGACTTCCCACCATGGCTGGCCTGTACGTGATAGCCAGGAGGCTGCGAATCAGAGATGCCACACAGAGAAGGAGACGCCAGGAAAGGATCTACAGAGCATGCATCACCCTCTTCCAACTGACCGAGGAGGAGATCCATGTGAACTACAGGCTGCACCCAGACAGCATCCTGGATTTAATAGAGGAGCTGACACCCATACTTGAACACCCCACATGCAGGGCACACACCATTCCCACCCATGTTCAGGTCCTGTGCTCCTCCTGGCATCAGGGAGTTTTCAGGGGGTGATTGCCACAGCAGGAGGTGTCTCTCAAAGTGCACTTTCGCGCTTCTTCCACGCTTTCCTTGATGCAATGGTACAGAGGCTGCATCACCACATACAATTTCCAAGCACACAACAGGCACTAGATCAGACCAAGCAGGAATTCTACCAAATTGCCCAATTCCCCCACGTCCTTGGCTGCGTAGATGGGACCCATGTCGCAATCTCACCCCCTCACAGAATGAGTATGTGTTTAGGAACAGAAAGTCATATCATTCCCTGAACATCCAGGTAGTGTGCAATGCCCAACATATAATTACTGATACTGTGGCCAAATACCCAGGAAGCACACATGACTCATTCATGTTTCACCGCTGTGCATTACATCGCAGACTCACAAATGGCGAATTCGGAGAGGGCTACCTGCTAGGTAAATGCATGCCATACAGACACAGAACCTGTAGAGTTCTGCAGTGACAGGACAGTATTGAACATGAATCTACTTATACCCTGCAGGTGACATTGCGTATGCTGTACGCGACTACATCCTCACACCGTACCTGAATCTAGCAACTGCAGATGAGAGGAGGTAAAACAGCGCACACAGAGCTACACGCTGTGCCATTGAGAGGACCTTCGGAATCCTAAAGAGCCATTTCCGATGCCTCCATAAGAGTGGAGGTGCGCTACAGTACAGCCCTGAGGCATGTTGCAAAATTGTGGTTGCCTGTGCAATGCTACACAACATCGCTACCAAATAAGGCACCCCAGTGGATCTGACAGACTCTGAATCATTAGATGAGGAGTGACCAGCTCCACATCGAGGACCAGCAGGTGGGGCCGGTGCGGCTGCCGGGCGCATGAGATGAGATCACACAGAACTACTTCTAAGTGAGTAATGAGGACACAATGCCACTGAATGGTGTTTGACAGTGATGTTTATTTCCTTAGTTGCAGGAATACATCTATCACACAGTGTGACTTTATTGTTCGTGCTTGCACATGTTTGTGCCACAGTGCAATAATTGCCATCAGCCACTGAGTCAGTATGAAATGTGTTGCTTCACACATGGCCATTAGTCCCTGGTGTTCCTTCACCTCCTACGTGCACGCCCTGTTGCCCCTCGCTCTGTATGCCCAGTGCCCTCCCTGGAGTCAGCATCCACTCTCCCCTGGCGTGCACTCCGGCATCTGTCCGGTGGAATTGGGGGAGTGATGCTGCTCCTGCTGGACTGTTCGTCTGTATCCATTGCACTAAGTGGGCCTATGCCACCTGTGTCAGCTGCATGCATCTGGTCCACCGCATGTGTTACCTGCACCAGGACACTGCCCACGTCCTGGCAGCAGTGGGCCATCTCACGCTGCATACTGACACATCTTCTGGCCAGCAGGGATGTGGCGGTTGACTGGCGGTTGACTGCTCTAGTGTACAAGTCCAGCCGTGTATGAAGGTGATGTCTCTCCTGATCTCCCTGCACAGTCCCTGCAAAGCACCAGTCATGGCCATTACACCAGCCCGCAACTCGGCCATGTTGTGATTGTGTGCAGCCAGTTGCCGCTGTATTGACCTTATCCCCTTCACTTGCAGGCGCTGTTGTTTAAGCATGCTGCCCTCAAGGCCCGAGAACACCGTGTCCTCTTCGGCAGGAGCAGTGCTGGTGGATGGGCGCGCCCTGCGTCTCAACCCTCTCCCTTCTATGGAGTGTTCAGGGGACTGTGTTGGCTGCTGTCCTGCACGCTGCCTGTGCACTGGCTGTGGCTCTCCTGCTGTGTCTGGTGCCTGTGCCTCCAACAGTGGCAGTGCTGAGACTATGTTGCGCCGCCTGCATGGTGCAGAGTCTGATGTTCTTACTTCGCCCTGCTCCTCCTGCCCTGCCTCGTCCTCCATTTCTGCAGTTTCCTCCCCTTCAGGCACGATTTCCTGTGTTGGTGGTGCTGCTGTGAATTGAAAGGTACACATTAATTCTGTGTCCTGTCTCGCATTTGTAATGCATTACAGTTTTCAAAATAAAATTCACATGGGTACTGTGTCTGTTTCCCTATTTTCATGATGGACTCCTCCCTATTCCACCTGGCTGTGTCTCACTGGCCCAGTTATCAGTGCATGTCACTACATCTCCCATTATGCATTTCTGGGTGTGCTGGTGGACATGTACTGGAGTTGCACTCAGGTTGCCTTTCGGGGTGTGTGAGAGGGTTGGGTATGTATCAGGGGGTTTTGGCATGCATCTTACCTTGTCTGGTGTCTGTGTGTTCAGAGCTGTCCAGGTCAGCCACGCCACTCACACTCTCAGGCTGAAGTGTGCCCTCCACCAGCTCCTCCAGGGGCGTTGGGTCTGTTGCTGTAGATGGCCCACCACCGGTCTTTTTGGCCTCGGCCAATCTTGTAGCCACCCTATCCTTTGACCTTTGCCGCATGTCGTACCACCTTTTTCTGAGGTCTTCGACTGAGCGGTGTCAGGCTAATGGAATTCACTTTTTTCTGGATGTCACTCCATATTTTTCTTTTTCGTGCCTCTGGCACACATAGGGAACTTTTACCAAACAGGAGGTCATGGCTGCAGACTATTTCCTGAGTGAGGACCTCAAGCTCTCTTTCGCTGAATTTCTGTTTCCTCTTTCTGGGTGGTTCTTCCTGCTGCTTCTCTGGCTCCTTGGACTCCATTTGGCTTGCTTTCAGTAGCTGAGCACAACTCTCCAACTCTCCACACAGGCTCTCACACAGCTATTGGCTCTCACTCAGCTGCTGGCAATCAGGTGCAGCATGGGCAGTCACACTTTCTGGGTGTGATGTCATCATTCTGCACCTGATTTGCAGATTCCCAGATTTGCGATTCCTTAATTGCGTTCTCGCAATTAAGGAATCGCAATTTTGGTAATCGCAAAATAATTCTGTGATTTTTTGAGAATCGCTAATAATTTGCGAAAAATTACCTACTTCGGAATTTGCAATTCTCAAAATGCGATTTGTGGAAAATCGCAATTTCAGAATCGCAAATTCATTTTTACCTTCATATGGCCCATGGTAACAGATCAAGCCCAATTGGGCATGGTACTGAATTTCTATGTCAAGAACAGGATTAAACAGTACAATAGTGAAATAAATATGTGCTAAAAACCAATAGAGAAAAACTGCTGTAAAAATATTTATGTAAGACTAACTGCGGCTACAAGCATGTGAAAAAATCCTCACTAGCGTTAAGACCATGAGGTGTCTTGGTGTCTAATGTCAGGATTTATCGAGTTTCCAATGCTCGAAGAAGAGCCTCTCGATTTCCCCCTCTTCTAAGTGGCATAACTGTGTCAACCACACAAAATCTCAGTAGAGCAGAGTTGTTATCGTGAGACTCCTGCAACTTGGTAGTTCCAACATATTGCAGGGCACAAGGACACTCCAGCACATAGACCGCAAACTCCGTCTTGCAAGTAAGTAGTTTGGAAATGGGAACTGTGGCCTCTTTGAAGGGGACTCTGTAAGATGTTTTACTAACACCCTGCCTGCATGCCTTGCAAGCAGCACATTTCACGAATCCCTTCCTAGAGCTTATCCAAGATTTAGCAACTACCAGTTCTGGGCTACTCTTAACCAGTGTGTTGCTGATCGACCTGGCTTTTCTGAATGTGATGTCAGGACTAACCGACATAAGACTACCAATGACTGGATCGTTACGCACCAAGCTCCAATTCCTTTTGAAGATTTTTCATAAAGCCTGGTGTTGCCTGTTGTATGTCAGAACTAATCTTGTGGATGCATTGGCCTCACCAACTACAACGGCTGCCTTGGAACATTTATTGCATAGGGCCACACCTTTAGAGATCCCATTTGCCTTCCTTATGGCTTTATCAACCATATCCTCAGTATAGCCTCTTGCCACAAACCTGTATATATATATATATATATAAATATATAAATATATATATATATATATATATATATATATATATATATATATATATATATATATATATATATATATATATATATATATTACCTACTGGCGGTCGCCAGTAGGTAGTTATAGTTAGGACCACGTTTCCATAGGAAAACCTCAACATTCTATTTTGAATAACTTTGGCGCCGGTCGACGAATCCTCGCGAATTTCTCAAAATAGGTGGGGCGCTACGCTCCGCTCCTACCCTGAAAGTCTCGGGGGGATCCGTCAAGCGGGGGCTGAGATAAAAGGGGGGTCCCAAAACGCGTTTTTCCCATGCATTTTTCCATAGGACCTTTAGAACGAGCTACAGCCCGAACGGCTGAACAGAATTACTCAAAATTTGGCAGAGAGGTAGTCCCTAGGTCAAGGAAGTGCCTTTTGTAGGTTTGGTGTAAATTTGTTCAGTAGATTCTGAGAAAATAGCCTTTAAATCAATATATATATCTGAGCCCGCTTACGGTACGCTTACCGTACGCTTACGGTAAGCGTACGGTGGCGTGCGCGAGCGCGATTCTGATTGGCTCTTAGATCTTAGTAAACATTCGAATCGGCCGAAACCAGGAAGCGGCGGCCACCATTTTGTGTATTTCACTCTGAAAAAAAAGAGTGAAAAGAAGGAAAGGGGGCAATGAGGAGAGTTACAGACCCCCTAACAATTGTAAGGGGGTCAAAGAAGGACAGAAAAGTACAAAAAAAACATTTATTGATTTTAAAAAAAATCACGGGGTACGCGTACGGTAAGCTTACGGTAAGCGTACGGTAAAAAAAATAAAAATAAATAAATGAAAAGCAGATTTAAGAGTTTAGAAATTAGGGAGCTCTAAAAAGAGCTGTTGTGTTTATGAAGTCATTTTTTTAGTGGTACCTACAAGTAAGTACCGATGCAGAGTCTAAGGTTCAAGAGGAAGACTCTGTTCCCTTCATCATTGAAGTGCACACCATCTCCTCTATAAATGTCTTGCATGTCATAACGCAAGTTGTTGTGGTAAATGGCACCCATACCATAGTCACGGAGGAAAGCAGAAACAGATTTGTTGACGTGCTTTCTTGCTTTGTCAATCTGTGGACAGAAATGATTGGACCAGTTCCATTTTTGCCTTTGGCATATGTTGGAAAACACAAAGGCAGTTTTAGGGAAAAGTGTAAACAGTTGTGCAAAGGTGTCCTTCATAAGCATTTCCAGACCTACCCCAGTCAAAGTGCCTAGGTCATTGCCACCACAGTGCACTATTATGAGGTCAGGGTGTTGGATTTGAATGAAGGATTTTACCAATGGCATCAATTGGTGCCACTTTAACCCTCTCTGACCAATCCATTTAATGTCTACATTTGGCAAAGCAAGGTCTCTCACCATATCTGTTTTCTCTGCAAACTTTTCACTCCAGAAGACATAGCTGTGCCCTACAATCCACACTGTGAACATCTTCAAAGGAGAACTGGATGCACTCAGGAGGTGTCTTTCAGTAGAATGGCAATATGAAAAGAAAGACAGTTTGGAAATGGAGGCATACATATTTTTTTAAAACAAAAAGAACTGATTGGCTGTTTCATACCATTCCAGAATAAAAACTAGGCTGTATGTGAAAATTAATAGAAGCATGTTTTGTATTGGTACAAAAAAATGTGTAACCAAAGAACAGTACTATGGATTTGCTGTTAGGTTTGAAAAGTCAAGCACTCTTGCTCTGTGGAATTGAAACATTGTGTGTCGAACTTCTGACCTAACTGCACACAGCAGTGTTCCATGAGCTGTTGCTATGGTAGCAGGCAGAAGTCAAGTTGGGGGAAGGGTACTAGGCAGAAGTCAAGTTGGGGGAAGGGTACTTTTGGAAAAGGGTTCGTTTTCAACCAATAGAAATGTGTGAATACATGTGAAAAAAAGGGGGAAGCACTGAGATTTGAAACTTACATGTATATGTGTGGAAAAATAGAGGGAAAGTTTGCCATTATCTGGTTCTGCTGAGAGGAGAGAGGTGAACACAACAGAGATCCTGGCTCTGATAATCTGCTGTTTGAGTGTCACATTTCTTTCACAACTAACTAATTTTAAAGGTGAGTTTACAGTTTGAGAGGGGATGTATGTGGTAACTTAAGAAATGAATAATAGAAATGGGAATTGTTTTTGTTGTAGTTACACATGGTGGTTTCATAATGTGTCAGTGTGTAAAAGTGATTTACACTTGCCCCGAAAAAAAAAAGAGCAGTAAGTGTGCTTTCAAATTGGCAAAGAAATTTCGTTTTGGGACTAATGTGAAAACATGACTCTGTGTACATAGAAGAATTATAGGCAGAGATTTATTGCGTCTTGCTCTGGTGATTTCACAGTTGCATTAGATGGAAAGGGGGAGCGAATTATTGGGGGAAGAAGCAGAGGCTTAGCACACACCCATGTCCTTGCCGTGTATAGTCATGCACAGTATTTACAAGCCAGTGGGGTTTTCAGGTTTAAGTCTGTAATGCAAATACATTCAGCATCACTAAGGCTGGTTGCCCTTGCTGGAGTGTAGGCAGTCACAGAGAATGCACATGGTGGTGGTCTGAAAAAAAAAAAGCTTGGACACGTGCAATTAAATAAATCAAAAATAGTGGTTTCATAATGTGTCAGTCTGTAAAAGTGATTTCAAATTGTAAAAAGAGATTTTCACTTGGCCCGAAAAAAAAAGAGCAGTAAGTGTGCTTTGAAATTGGCAAAGAAATTTCGTTTTGGCACTAATGTGAAAACATGACTCTGTGTGCATAGAAGAATTATAGGCATAGATTTATTGCGTCTTGCTCTGGTGATTTCACAGTTGCATTAGATGGAAAGGGGGAGCGAATTATTGGGGGAAGAAGCAGAGGCTTAGCACACACCCATGTCCTTGCCGTGTATAGTCATGCACAGTATTTACAAGCCAGTGGGGTTTTCAGGTTTAAGTCTGTAATGCAAACACATTCAGCATCACTAAGGCTGGTTGCCCTTGGTGGAGTGTAGGCAGTCACAGAGAATGCACATGGTGGTGGTCTGAAAAAAAAACAGCTTGGACACGTGCAATTAAATAAATCAAAAATAGTGGTTTCATAATGTGTCAGTCTGTAAAAGTGATTTCAAATTGTAAAAAGAGATTTTCACTTGGCCCGAAAAAAAAAGAGCAGTGTGTGCTTTGAAATTGGCAAAGAAATTTCGTTTTGGCACTAATGTGAAAACATGACTCTGTGTGCATAGAAGAATTATAGGCAGAGATTTATTGCGTCTTGCTCTGGTGATTTCACAGTTGCATTAGATGGAAAGGGGGAGCGAATTTTTGGGGGAAGAAGCAGAGGCTTAGCACACACCCATGTCCTTGCCGTGTATAGTCATGCACAGTATTTACAAGCCAGTGGGGTTTTCAGGTTTAAGTCTGTAATGCAAATACATTCAGCATCACTAAGGCTGGTTGCCCTTGGTGGAGTGTAGGCAGTCACAGAGAATGCACATGGTGGTGGTCTGAAAAAAAAACAGCTTGGACACGTGCAATTAAATAAATCAAAAATAGTGGTTTCATAATGTGTCAGTCTGTAAAAGTGATTTCAAATTGTAAAAAGAGATTTTCACTTGGCCCGAAAAAAAAAAGAGCAGTAAGTGTGCTTTCAAATTGGCAAAGAAATTTCGTTTTGGCACTAATGTGAAAACATGACTCTGTGTGCATAGAAGAATTATAGGCAGAGATTTATTGCGTCTTGCTCTGGTGATTTCACAGTTGCATTAGATGGAAAGGGGGAGCGAATTATTGGGGGAAGAAGCAGAGGCTTAGCACACACCCATGTCCTTGCCGTGTATAGTCATGCACAGTATTTACAAGCCAGTGGGGTTTTCAGGTTTAAGTCTGTAATGCAAATACATTCAGCATCACTAAGGCTGGTTGCCCTTGCTGGAGTGTAGGCAGTCACAGAGAATACACATGGTGGTGGTCTGAAAAAACAGCTTGGACATAATTGTAGTCTCTCAAGGACCTTGTAATGTGATAAATGATTTTTAGTGTTTTTTTTAAAAAATAAAAAAAAGGTACGCTTACCGTACGCGTACGGTAAAAAAAAAATAAAAAAAAGTTTTTAAAAACATGTAAAAAAAAGATGAAAGATAAGGTTGGCTCTTAAAAGAACCGTTGTGTTCATGCAGGGACAGAGGAAAGGAAGCATGGGAAAATCATTCAAAGCTACAAATGTGCTGATCTATTTTGTTGTTCACTAGGGAAACACTGGTCTCCCTATGACAAATTAGACCTTTACAAAATGTGCAATGAATATCAACCTTCCGAAATCGAAGGTTCATTTCCAGAGGGCCAGCAAAAGGAGATTCTCCCCCCACAGATGAAGGGCTCACCTGACCTGCAGAAGAAGGAGTAAGCTCTGCAGATGATGGTCCAGGCTGAGCTGCTGTGGATGTACTGGCTCGTCTTTCTGAAGAGTTACCTCCAAAAAGATGACCATGTGTCCTTCTGTGTACATCCTGGAGGTGTCTCTTCATGGTGTGATTCCCAAAGGAATACTTCCTGTTAGGATTACCTCTAGAAAGTACACGCTTACACAGCTTGCAAGTAACTAAGGGTGCATTCACCTTTTGCTGGCCTTCTGGAAAAGTAAAATAATCCCAAACATAAGAAGGCTTTACTTTCCTCGCTCTCTGCCTCAAGACAGTGCTGCTGGTGCTAGCCTCACTCTCAGAAGAGCTCTGCTGTTCTGCCATCGTATCCCAAAGACAAACCAGCTCCTTCTCCCAAGGGATCACAAGCAGAAATGAGGGGAATGGGTGTGGTGTAGGAGAGTTCTAGAACTGAAAGTACTTTCAACCAATCAAAAGTTGTGTTTCATGATCACATGACCTACCGTACGCTTACGGTACGCTTACGGTGCGCTTATGGCAAAAAGTACGCATGCGCGTAAAAAAGACACGCGCTTGCGCGCATGCGCATAACAGTCACTCCCCGGCACTTCCGCGTAACGTGCGCGTGTGGCGTAAGCGCGCACGCGACCCACGCGCAGTACGCGCGGCTACGCAAAGTACGTAACTATACGCAAGCAGCGTAGATAGATTACGGACGTTGCGTAAACCGTACGCTTACCGTGAGCTTACGGTACGCGTACTATAAAAAAAAAAAAAAAAAAAAAAAAAAAATCTGGAAATAAATTTTACATGTTTATTTTAAAAAATATATATAAAAAAAATATTTAAGGATTTTAAAAATTTAAGCATAGTCTTTATAAAAGGTAAGAAAATTAAATTAAAAATATGTTTGAAAAAAATGAAGAATAAAAAAAAAAATAGCATTTAAAAAACCTTGCAAATTCACTGAAAAAACCATGGGTTTCACACACGTTATAGTTAGGAATTAGCATTTAAAAAACCTTGCAAATTCACTGAAAAAACCATGGGTTTCACACACGTTATAGTTAGGAATTAGCATTTAAAAAACCTTAGAAATTCACTGAAAAAACCATAGGTTTCACACACGTTATAGTTAGGAATTAGCATTTAAAAAACCTTAGAAATTCAGTGAAAAAACCATAGGTTTCACACATGTTATAGTTAGCTGGACATTTTACTCGTAAAAAACCAATGAAATTGCCCCGTTATAGTTAGTTCAGCTAACTATAACTCGCGCGCCCGCAATGCACTGCTGATGACGTCACATATTACATCACTCATGACATGGTCAGTGACATCACTCATGACATCACTGATGACATCTCAAATGACATCACTGATGACATCACTGATGACATCACTGATGACATCATCCTTGTGATAGAGTGGCAGACCTCCTCTCACCTTAATATAAGCTTTGATACACACATTCAAAAATAGAGACTAAAAATTTCAAAACAATGGACATACCAATACCAGTTACAACAACCTCTTCAGTAATTCTAAGATCCACATACACATCCACTCATTCACCAACAGTCCTATACAGTCACTCATACATGTACTCACTCATCATATGTACTCATACACCTATACATCCTGTTACATAATGCCACTCATCCATAGAGTTACTCACACACATAGTCACTCATGCTAATAAAGAATCAAACATACATTCACCTGCATATACAGTTATACACACACCACCACACTTACTTCTACGGAAACTTACACATACTTAGTCTTTTAAACAATCACTTATAGAAACACATACTTATTCATACAGGAACTCTTTCAATCTCTCCCTCTCACATATACTCACATATATACACCAATAGTCACATATACTAGTTTAAAACATATGTAGTTACTCCTGAAGACACTATTGGGACAGTCATTCACTCACTAACACACCCATACACACACTCATCCACCCATACAGTCCTGCACACATGCTGTCTTCAACACATACAAACAGTGAGTCACTCATTCATGCACCTATGCACTACGTAATACCCCCCACCGAACCATACAGACACTCAGACTGATACTCAAAAAAACAACTAATAACCTATATAGACACCCATGTAGCTACTCACCAACCCATGCAGCCACTTATACACAAAGTGAGAGATACACTTAATCAGTCAGTTACACAATCAATTTTTCAAAAACAAATCATCCATTTAGACACTTATATACCCATTTATTCTTCCATCGACCTTGAGATATACATATATAAAACATATTTAATTTTCAGAAAAACACACATTCACTGGATGATGTCATCAGTGATGTCATCAGTGATGTCATTTGAGATGTCAGCAGTGATGTCATGAGTGATGTCACTGACCATGTCATGAGTGATGTAATATGTGACGTCATCAGCAGTGCATTGCGGGCGCGCGAGTTATAGTTAGCTGAACTAACTATAACGGGGCAATTTCATTGGTTTTTTACGAGTAAAATGTCCAGCTAACTATAACATGTGTGAAACCTATGGTTTTTTCACTGAATTTCTAAGGTTTTTTAAATGCTAATTCCTAACTATAACGTGTGTGAAACCTATGGTTTTTTCAGTGAATATATATATATATATATATATATATATATATATATATATATATATATATATATATATAAAGTTCCACCATACAAAAACGTACGCTTGCACTCCTTCCGAAAATAGCGGCACAGTCACGGGGCTTTGAAAGAATTTATTGCATGGATTCAAGCCTCAAAAATACCCAACGCGTTTCGGCGAAACCGCCTTGATCACGGGTAAATGCAATACTTTCAGGTTACTAATTATATGCACAGTGCTCAAAACGTAACGTGTTACAAAAATGACATAAAAAAAGGACAACATAATCTCAATCCTAGTAGTCTAGCATATCCGCCATCTTGTAAGAGTCAAACGGACCTATGTTTCCCATTCTTTGGGAGATACTTAGCCACAAATAAACAATATCTAGGTTACTTTTTCATGACATTATTCTATATCTTGATTAAACCATAAACTTTATATAGCAGTTACAAATTTTTGTACAGAGAATACCAATTTTTGGATGCCACTTATTATCAGACTGATATTCACATCCATGCCGACATAATAACCATAGCTCTTAAATAGAATGCAGAAGATTTTCTTATTTTGGTTCTCACATGACATTATTTAACAATCGGCGGTGAGACATATTACCAATTGAAGAGAGAATATGTAATGTGACGAAACCCTATACGTGACGCCATAGACCTCAACAGAAAGCTGCAACATCATAAAGGTTATAGATATCACGTATAGGGTTTCGTCACATTACATATTTATGGTTTAATCAAGATATAGAATAATGTCATGAAAAAGTAACCTAGATATTGTTTATGTATAACTCGCGCACCCGCCATGCACTGCTGATGATGTCACATATTACATCACTCATGACATGGTCAGTGACATCTCAAATGACATCACTAATGACATCACTGATGACATCATCCAGTGACTGTGTGTTTCTGTAAAGTTTAAATATGTTTAATAGATATAGGGAAAGGCGTATTGAAGAATGAGTGGGTGTATAAGTGTCTGAATGGATGATTTAGTAGGTGCTTGACTGACTCTATAAGTGAGTGAATAAACTTATCTTACTGAATGCATGGTTTAGTGACTAAACTGTGTGAATGTCTGTATCCGTCTGTCTGTTGGTGTGTAAGCGGCTGCATGGGTTTGTGAATAGCTACATGAGTGTCTATATGGGTCTATATGGGTTATTGATTGGTTGTCTGAGTATCTGTATGGGTGCCTGAGTGTTTGTGTGGGTGGGGTGTGTGTTACTCTGTGCATAGATATGTGAGTGGGTGATTCACTGGGTGCATGGTTTCAAGAGTGCATCTGTGATGGACTGTATGGGTGGGTGAGCATGTGTATGGGTGTGTTAGTGAGTGAATGTATATCTCAGTGGTACGTGTGTGAGTAACTACATATGTGAAAGGCAGTATATATGTGTGTTGGAGTATATAAATGGCTATAAGTGAGAGTGTGTGATTGTGAGAGTGGCTGTATGGATGAGTGTGTGCTTGTATCAGTGATTGTATAAGAGCGTAAGAATGTGCTAGTATTTATATGAGTAAGTGAGCTGGTGTGTGTATAACTGTATAGGTGAGTAAATGGCAGTGTGATTAAATATTTGCATGACTGACTAGGTGTATGAGTACCTCTATGGATGAGTGGCGGTGTGTGAGTGTCAATATAGGTGTGTGAGTGCATATGATAGTCCATGACATGAGTGTTGTAATATGTGACGTCATCAGCAGTGCATTGCGGTGGGCGCGAGTTATAGTTAGCTGAACTAACTATAACCGGGGAATTTCTCTGGTTTTGTACGAGTGAAATGTCCAACTAACTATAACTTTCCCTAAAACCTACGGTTTTTTCAGTGAATATATATATATATATATATATATATATATATATATATATATATATATATATATATATATATATATTCACTTAAAAACCATAGGTTTCACACATGTTATAGTTAGCTGGACATTTCACTCGTGAAAAACCATTGAAATTCCCCCGTTATAGTTAGTGCAGGCAACTATAACTCATGCGACCGCAATCCTCTGCTGATGACGTCAGATATTACATCGCTGTATTTAGACACTTATTTACCCATGTCTTCTTCCATTAATTTTTAGCTATACATATATTACAAATATTTTTTTTTCAGAAAGACACATATGTCATCAGTGATGTAATATCTGACGTCATCAGCAGAGGATTGCGGTCGCGTGAGTTATAGTTGCCTGCACCAACTATAACGGGGGAATTTCAATGGTTTTTCACGAGTGAAATGTCCAGCTAACTATAACATGTGTGAAACCTATTGTTTTTTAAGTGAATTTGCAAGGTTTTTTAAATGCTAATTCCTAACTATAACGTGTGTAAAACCTATGGTTTTTTCAGTGAATTTGTACGGTTTTTTAAATGCTAAGTTATGGTTTTTTTTTAAGGTTTTTCACCGTGCGCGTACCGTATGCGCACGTTACGCAGTTCGCGGAATTTTTCCGTTTCTACCGTACGTGCGCGCTACGCGTACTCCGCGATTTTTCGCAAAAAAATTAAAGGAAATTGGGGCCATTGGGGGTCCTTCTGGGATCTCCTGACAAAGGCTAGGGGGTCAGGAACTGTCCACCCTGCCCCCTTTTCACGTTCTCCACCTTTGTTTTTCACCCCCTCAGACTGCGAGAGACAAAATGGCGGCCGACACTTCCTGGTTTCGACCGATTCGAATGTTTACTAAGATCTAACAACCAATTAGAATCGCGCTCGCGCACGGCAGCGTGCGTGTACGGTAAGTTTTACCGTACGCGCACGGAGCGCGCCTATAGATATATATATGCTTTTAAATGCTATTTTCTCAGGAAATACTGAACAGATTTACACCAGACCTGCAAAAGGCACATCCCTGACCTGAGGACTACCTCTCTGCCAAATTTCAAGTAATTCTGTTCAGCCGTTCGGGCTGTAGCTTGGACTAAAGGCCCTAAAGAAAAATGCATGGGGAAAACCCGTTTTGGGACCCCCCCTTTTTCTCAGCCCCTGCTTGACGAATCCCCCCGAGACTTTCTATTTTGAAAATTTCGCGAGGATTCGTCAATCGGCGCAAAAGTTATTCCAAATAGAATGTTGCGGATTGCCTATGGAAACACGATCCTAACTATAACTATCTACTGGCGACCGCCAGTAGATAATATATATATATATATATATATATATATATATATATATATATATATATATATATATATATATATATATATATATATATATATATATATATATATATATATATATATATAAATAAAAGTAGTGAAAATCGATTTTATTTAGAACTGTACTACAGAGCTGCAGAATTCAATTTCCATGTATTAACCCAGTACAGCGAAATTGACACAAGAAAAAAAAAACAAGAAAACATTGTTAACCGCCTCCCAGATTCCATGTTACAATGACTTTGCATAATGAAGCTCTATTAATAGTCAGAAGGCCTCTTTGGTGTGATTTTAACTCACTTTACAACTTTAACCACTGCATCTGCTTTTTTTAATCCCTTTTTTTAAAAAAAAAAAAAACGTAATAATGCCATAAAATAAACCATATATGTAGCTGTTCAAAGTATAACATGATATTTCTTACAATTGTTGAGGGGGAAGGAGAGGAAGAAAGAGGGGTGTGTACTCACACAATGGTGATAAATAGCATATATATATACACATATAGATGCTTTCTATCATAAAGTATGTGTTTTATTTGTATCCACAGTTGCTTAGCATATGAACACGCTCTCATTGCCTGCGTAGGCTTTTGAGCAATTTGCAACCTTTTGTTCCCAAATAAAAGCCCTCGAAGCCTCCTGTTTTGGGCGCAGTTTACCAGCTGCTATCCTCTGCTCGGCCTCATTAGAGGCCTGCTGTTCTGCTGAGAACCACAGCACATGCTGCACCCTTCGTTGTCTGCATATTAGCCCGTTGCTGCCCCTTAAATTAACAGGTACAAAAGGTTGTCCTATTTTTCCGCACAGAACTACCACTCTTGTCCTGTTTGAAGAGGCTCTGTATCATGATCTCGATAACTAATTAAGGATCGCAGACAGGCCAAAGCGCGCTGCACAGGACTCGTCCCCACGGCCGCCATCTTTTGCAGTGTTTCTGCAGAAGATTAAAGCTACTCTTTCTTAAGCGGACACTGTCGATTTTCAATTTTAAAGTCATAGAGTTAAAACAAGAATGAATATTTTTCCAAAATTTAAAAGAGAAGACTAAAACCTTTTAATAAGTTCAGCGTCTGAACACACACACGCGCACACCCGCACGTTTGTGACATGAGAGTGAACATTATTGTAAGAAAATAAAATGTGTTATTGAGGAAAAGAGAACTAGGCAATGTATATTCTGCCATTTAATAATACAGTTCAAATGTCAAAATGCACGTTACTCCATTACTCGAGGAAAACAGAGCAAGAAATCGTTGCTTGTTGTCTTAGATAAGAACCGGGCCAATGATCACCACTCCCATTTCAATATGTGTTTATTTACCTGCATTAATCCCCCGTTGCCCCACTCCTCCTTGTGCTTTTTTCTGCTTAAATATGTTTGTTTCTGATTTCTGTCTATGAAATCAATATGCATAAACCATATTGAGAGATGCCATGGCCATAATATACTGATGTTTTAACATTGTTGGGGTGCGGGCGTATTGTGACCCACTCAGTGCATCTCCACTAGAGAGTTGAGTTGTGTCCTATTCCGAAGCTGAACAATGCAACTACAAAGCATTTTACAAGTGGTGCATCTGCATCTATGCCATATTCTAAAAACGATGGATTTAGGCCCATATCTCTGTACTGGGGTGAATGTATGACATTGTTCTGCATTCTGTCCATCAATTGTTGTTTTTGCATTTGTCACCCCGAGTGGGACGGGTATGCTCAGACGTGGGTCCTGTGCTCTCCATGCCACTGGAGTCAAGCTATCCTGGCTGATGAGGGGTGAAAGCCTGAAACCGGTCCTAGGATGCTTGTTCCAGTCTAGGGAGGACCTGGCCTGGCAGTTCGAGCTGGATTGTTCCCATAGGGCGCAGGGTCAAGACTGATTTGCATATGGCTGGGTCCAAACTGGAATGGCATGGTGAGCAAAAAAACGATGGATTTAGGCCCAGATCTCTGTACTGGGGTAAATGTATGACATTGTTCTGCATTCTGTCCATCAATTGTTGTTTTTGTATTTGTCACACCGAGTTGGACGGGAATGCCCAGATGTGGGTCCCGTGCTCTCCATTCCACTGGAGTCAAGCTATCCTGGCTGATGAGGGCTGAAAGCCAGAAACCGGTCCTAGCATTGTTCTGCATTCTGTCCATCAATTGCTGTTTTTGCAATTTTCTAAAATATAGCATTTTATATTAATAAAATCTCTCTCTCTCACACAGAAACACACACACATACATCAATACCTAAATAGATCAATAGATAGATAGATAGATAGATAGATGTGTTGTCTTGCCAAAATAGACACTAGAGGAGCTCTAGAAACAACTCACCGAGAAACTATTGTGAATTCTCAGGAGTACCCCAGGAGTATGCTAGTTTATTCCTGAAATTATTCAGAAAACCAGGGGGCAGATTTATGAGCCCCTTGCGCAACTTTTGCGTCACTTTTAACATGGGAAAAGTGACGCAAAAGTGGCGCAAGGGGCTCGTAAATCTGCCCCCAGGAGTACTACCAGAGTAAGTCACAGCTACGTAAGCACCAATCTTTGTAAATCAGACCCTACGATTTTATTAGTACATGTGAACTCTTGGCATATGGGGAAGAAATTATAATTGTGTTCAAAATAAATAAATACTATGTAGCCAAACATTTGACCAATGGTTGGAAAAGATACAAAATAAACATGTTAATTTTCCTGATTTGATTATTTTTTGTCTGGTGGCATCTGATGCTATCTGAGTAATCTGTGGGGTTCATTAAGGGCCCACATATCACAGTAATCTATAGGACTCATTCACAAAATTAGTCATTTTACGAACCGGGCACTTAGGCCCGCAGTTTTCAAAACAGTACTACCTTTTTGGGTTTCCAAAAATGCTGCATCTTTGAAAATCAAACATGTTTGTGCGTACGCTTAGTCTAAACTGCTGGATTTTTCAGAGGCAAAAAATGAACAAAATTACGGATAATAAATGCACCTTCACTTTTTTTTAGGTCTCGCCTGACCTAGCGCATGCGCTGGGCTGGCAGACTTTTTGTGAGGGCTCAAAAAAGTGCTACCACTGTAGCCTAGAGCTACAGTGCAGGCGCGCGGAGACGCGCGTCACACTTTCACGGCCGCTTTGATGTTTGATCGCGATCGCAATCACTTTCGCGGCCCCACGGCGAGCCAGTTTTTTTTTTTTCTGTTTATTACTTTTATGTAGTAATGGCGGCACCCGTGCTTTAGCTTAAACATCTTAGGTTAAAGTCGGGTTCTGAGATTGCTTCAAAAGTAAAGAAATAGACAATTATTTACTTTTGAAGCAATCTCGGCACCCGACTTTAGCTTAAGATGTTTAAGCTAAAGCATGGGTGCCTCCATTACTACATAGAAGTAATAAACAGAAACAAGCATTGGCATAGCCAATAGGTCTCGATTTTGGGACCTTATAAGTATTTAGTTATGCAACTGTTGCATGGCTAAACACTTTATAAGGTCCCAAAAGCGAGACCTATTGGCTATGCCAATGCTTGTTATCCCTTTCTCCTGAGAATATATAGGTCTCAGGCGATTTTCCTTTATGTTTACACTGTGTGCACAACTTTAGGCCACTAATAGCGTAATTACATCCCTGTGAAAACTGCAGGTGCAAAATAGTCCCGGCGCAAAAAACATCTGCCTTTTAGTTTGGGTGTATATTTTCGACCCACATTCATTATACTTTTGTTTAAATTAGTGGTGAGTAACATGCATAAATATTTTTGCACTTGTCTTTCTGGTAATAATTCCATATTTTTGCCTTGTTTGTCGGCGGTTATCACCACAAAGCTGGGGTTAAAGTAAGTGCCTCGTCAAAAGCAGAAGTAAATGCAATTTGGGCCCAGCCCTCTTATTCGGTGCTGGTGGTAAAGCGATTTCAAATATCGTTTTAGTACTGGAGCGTGGTGTTAATGATTTATGTGCACAATTTTGGCGTAACTAACAATTGAATATGTTGGCAAATACCCACCATGTTTTGACTTTGTAGGTCGACTCTCATCCCGAATGGCCACGTGGTCTGTACCTCCCCATCGAATCTCCTGTACCCACCTTGAAGCTTCTTCCCCAGCCTTGTAGCATGCAAATGAACATGCAGACGTCTTTATTCTTCAAAATACGACCACACCGTGTATGGCTTGCGTCATGACTTTCATAACCACACCTTGACACTTCCCAGCAGACTACATAACTCCTGTTTAGAGTCTGTCCAGAACCGCCAGGGTCCTAGCACACATAATATCAAAGACACTACAAGCTCCCAAAAATATTTTGTAAATCAGCCCATGAGACATCCTAAATCTTTCAGGAAATCTCTGGAGGAACAGTGTTGTTTTTCCCTGACATTTAAAGGGCGGCCTCCACCATCATAGTTCCTTCATGATGACCGTGGACACTATTTCCCCTTGGAGTGGCACTCCCACAGCCCCATGATTCAGCAAGAAGTGTAAGGGTGGTCTCAAATGAGCCTGCAATGTAAGCTGTTAGTGTGCAGGAAAAGAGCGCTTTGTGCAAGCCTATATGGGCCATAGTGCTAATGGAGCACTCATGAAGGATTTAACTCCAGTAATGTACATAGAGCACCTTAGGCAATCAAGGACTTTCCTACACGCTTGCTTATTGTTTTGAGAGAACTGGTGCCGTATATCCAAAGATTTATTGCAGTCCGGAAACGGCCCAATTCACAGAATCGGGCAGTTTCCAACAGCAAAAATGCTTTTTCCTATGTACAAAGCACAAATTGTGAGTCGGTAACTGTTGGACTTGGCCCTTTTGGCAGGTTCACCCCAAAACTTTTTGCGTTCTCCTAGCCTTTTTCTTTAACCTGGTGTTGGTGATTTTAGGCCTCTGAGCACTTTAGCACTGGGGTCCAGTGTAAAGTGCGTGAGCTCTCTGAGCGCGTGTGATGAGATTGGCCTGCCCTCCCATAGGAATGCATGGGGGATATGTGTGTCCATGGTAATTCCTGATGTGAGTGGAGTGCAGGGCCGAGTTTAGTATGTGCGAACTCGTGAGAATAAATGCTGCGCAATGGTGTGCGCAGATTTATGGTGACTAGTGGAGAAGTGCCACTTCTCGAAGTTGGCCTTTCTGTGTACTGTGTGTCTGCCTGCCTGATGTGGAGTGCATGTCTGGCTTGTGATTGACAGGAGAGGAGAGGGCTGGGGAATTCCAGGAGCCAGGGTGAGTCTGCCCGGTGGTGAATGGAGAGATCTGCATGTAGATGGGAGGGAGGAGTTGTACCTGGGACCTGAATAGGGCTGTGCCTTCCCTCCACAATGCTGGCTCCACGTCCTTTGGTGCGTCTGATGTCCCTGGCCTGTCCTGTAAATAGAGAGGGGAGCTGAGCAAAACAAAGTGCTCCTGAACCAGTTGTATCTGGTTCTCCCCTTGCCCTACAGTTGTAGACAAAGGGAAAATGTAATATAAATATTGGGGCTTTATCCCCATGAAATGTTCAGTGTTCTGTTCCTGATCCTGATGGAGGGGGGCTTGCGGCTTCTGGGGTCCAGAAGGGACCGCCATGGGGGCTGCCTCCCTGCCGGAGGGCTCTGTGTGCTGGCCCCTGGGCCCAGCTCTGCCCCTGAAAAACTCTCCTGGACTTTTGCTGTGGAGCTGTGGCTCCTAAACCTGGGAGAGCGCTATATTTTGATGAGGTACCGGAACGCCTGAGCTGCAGTCCTTCAGGAGGGAATCCCCCTGGTAGGGATTCCCCAGTGGTCCCTAGAGTGGCGGGTGCCCACCCCGCTTATTTTTTATATTTAACATGGCCGCTTTATGCTTATTTCGTAGCGGGAGCCCACCCCACTTCATCGTTATTTTAAGTCGCGGGTGCCCACCCCGCTTTGATGCCACGGTTACTTTTAATTAACGGCGGGTGCCCACCCCGCATTTTACGCTGTTTTGTGGGTGCCCAACCCGCTGTTATGCAGCTGATACTTTGGTTCTAAATGCGGGTGCCCACCCCGCGTTTCACCGCCACGGCCCGGGAAGAGGAGCGCCGGAAGCAGAAGTCCGGCCAGCCGCCTCGCGGGCTCCATTTCCGCTTCCCCTGGCTCGGGAGAAGCCACGCAGAGCCTCTTTCTGCAGGACCCGGTTGCCGGTGTGCGGGGCTCTCATAGTGAGGAGAGAGCCCCGCGGATTCCCAGCGCCAGCCTGAGAGGAGTCCCGGGTCCCGCAAGGAGACCTGGGTGAAGAGGAGACCGGGAGAGGCTCCAGTGAGCTGTGAGGAGACCGGGTGAAGAACGAACACCAGGACGAGAGGAGTCCTCCCCCCGCCAAGAGCCGGTGAGTTGCAATGGCCAAGGGGGGAGGCTAGGCGCATTGCTGGTGCCGAGGGCGGCACTGTAGTAGCAGTGGTGCTGAGTGGTCCCGCAAGAGAGCGGGCCACTCCAGCGAAGGGGTCATGTTTGCTTAAGGGCCCAGAGGAGCCCATGCTTCCCCGCGTGGGGATGACTTCAGCTGCCCCACTTGCAGAGGGCAGCTGCACCGATGGGCTAATTTGATTGAAGGGGCCCCAGTGGGGGTCCCCAGGCACAGTGGTGCCAGTTCTTTATTTTCTTCACAGCGGCGCCGCAGTTGCGGGCCGCTGCAACGAGGGAGCTATATTATTTTAGCAGTCCCTGAGAGGGACAGAAGCGGCAGAGTGGTTCCAGGCCTCATTTGGAGATTCACAGCTGCCCAGTAAAGTAGAGGGCAGCTGCAACGTTTAGGTTGTTCATTGGGGGGCATGGTTGTTGCGTTACGAGTGAGATGCACTCCTCTGTACCCCGTACTTTCCCAGCTGCGCAGCACTTAGTGCCAGCTGCAACGTTTAGGTTTGCGCAGTGGCTCAATTGGATTCCGCTGCTAGGCAGCGCGCCCTGACTTTGGGACATAGGGCATCTAAGCCCCTGACAGATGGGCAGTTGGCCAGGGGGACTGTTAGGATTGTAGGGCGTCAGGCCCTAATGTGATTATGTGGTGCTAGGAAATGTAATGTATTTACTATGTTTTATGCACCCTGGGTTATACCTCTAAATGTGGTTTTTATGTATGAGGTTGTTTTGCATATCATGGTTTATGCTAGTGGGATGATGTCTCTCTGTGTGATTTATGCCCCTAATGTGAGTTGCGCTTAGGAGGTTAGGGTCTAATGTGTTTAGACTTGTGAGAGGACTGCATAATGTGTTATGCTTGTGAGGTTGGCGCAGAATATAATTCGCGTCTGATGTGATACTGTGCATAATGTAGTTTATGTTACAGGCTGATGCTAAGTACAGTGATTACTAGTGTTTACTGGTTGTACGTTTATGATCTGTTTTACTTTTACTAAGTGCGCTTTGTGATGGTTCTGACCGTGGTCCCTGTGGACCTGTCATGTGTATATAATCCCTTGTAAATATTGCCCAGTGCCAGTTGGCACAGTGTATATTGTGCGATTACTATTCTAATGTGTTATGATAATACAAAGGCTATTTTTATATATAACCTTGTGTGGAGTTCCTTTTGTGGTGTGCCTGGGATGTTGTTGCTGCGTGCGTGCGCAAACTCTTTACACATTGCCACCGGGATAAGCCTGACTGCTCGTGCCAAGCTACCAAGGGGGTGAGCAGAGGTTATCTTTGGCGTGTAACTCCCTTGCTCTGACTAGAGTGGTGGTTTCTGCCTGGCTTTGGCGCAAGCCTTAGCCAACCAGAAATCCCATTTCTAACATTGGTTGTCAGCGGTGAGGATAGGACTTGCGTTTGCGCAGTACCACAGTAACAACTGGCTGCACTACAAAACTCTGCATTTTAGATAGTCACATGTTGGGGATTATTGTTTATGATTTTGTTTTCTCCTCAAGAGTGCCATTTTTAAATGGTGTTTCCTGCACTTTTATGTTTAGTGGCAGAAGAGAGAAAATGACTGAGCGGGACACCAGTAGGTGGGGAGGTTCCCATAGATAGGGAGTCCCTTGCTGGGTCCAGTGCCCAATCCCTGTTCCTGTCCCCAGAGGTGTGGGTAGATAGGAGGGAAGAGAGGGAGTGTGGAGGAGAAACAGCTAGCTCAGGAGGGTGGTTATACTCTGAGCGTAGTGTGAGTGTCTGGATTCACCAGTAAGGGTGGGATCCAGTGGTGGCAGCAGAAGTGTGTCCAGTGCAGGAAGCCCCATTCCCGTTCCCAGAGTATGGTACCTGGTGCTCAGTAAGAAGGGTGCAGGTTAAAATTCAGGGGCAGTGAGGAACCGTCTCACCAGTCTGGGGTGGGCGTGTGTGGATGAGTGATGTATTGCACTGGACGAAGGGGTGTGAGTTCTTTTTGTGATAAGAAGCTTGCATGGAAGGTGGGCCTCTGGCTGTGTGCTAGAGGTCTTGCAGAGGCATTGGGGAGTGATTCCAAAAGTAGTGGCTTGGGAATCTTCTGGCACTGTGTGGGGGGAGAGGTTCAGTGTAGCCCAGGTAGGTCCCAGTGGAATGGGAGGGGTGTAGGGGCTCACGTCCGGTCTCAGTGGAGATGGAGTGAGTGTGGGACGGTGTAACCCACGGTGGCCCGAAACCCCGTCTCAGGGCCTGGAGGGTTCGCTAAGGGAGCGCCAGGTCGGGGGCCTAGGCTGTACTTGTAGGTCATTTGAGGAGGATCTTCCAGTGTCTAGAAGACGTGAAGTGTCTGTAACCAGAGATCCAGGGGTCCTGGTGTTGGGCAGTACCGCTCGTAAGTTGAGGGTGCAGAAGTCCTAGTTGAGGGGTAAGAGGGGGAAAGAGTCCCCAGTGGAAGAGCCATTGGGTCAGGGGCCAGCCAGAAGGGCTGAGCCACCAATGAGTGACCATGGTGACGCCACTTTTGTCCTGGGGGATCTCTGCGCCCTGTCAGGTGGACAGGAGGTCGTGAGATTAGAGCCAGGCAGACTGTCACACGACCCATTAGTTATGTGTCACCCTCAAGGGGGGGCATGCGTGCTTCCCCAGAAGTCCTGGTTCGCTGGGCAATTGTCTGACCAAAGGGTTAAGCCCCGAGGTTGGGGAGGCCAGGTTCAGCCTGACCTGGAGGGAAGGGCATCTGTAATCAGTGTCCTGGCCGGTTTGTATTCCAGGGGTACCGCTCCAAGGTGGGAGGGTGCAGCACTCTGTTCGGGGGTGGAGAGGGAGGGCATCCTCGCCTCTGACCCCGGTGCAACCTGAGGGTTTAGACCCGAGGTTGGGAGGCTTGGAAACTTCATGGTCAAGGGGGAATCCCTGCCAAAGAGAACAGCTGAATAGTCTTAGGAAAAGTGCCGCCATTGATGTGTGTCTGGAGGCTGACCTATAGTTTGTTGTTTCTGCTGAGGTAGAGGACTAAGGGACTTTGCTGTGTGCTGTGTCCCCCCAGCTTGAAGAGGAACTGTGCTGTGTGCTTTGTTTTTCCAAAGACAAGAGTCTCCAGATCCCAGGTGGTAGACCAGTTGATGGAGAGAGGTCCTGAACTGGTGGGAGAGTTGTGTTCTGGTGGGTGCTTCCCTGGGAGGGTGCAGAACCCCAGAAGTAGAGGTAGGGTGGGGCACTCTTGCCCGTGACCTCTGGTCAGCCTGAGGGCGCGGACCCTGGGTTGAAGGATCAGTGTTAGTTTGCGACTACACTGAGAGGGAGAGTGGAGAATGGCTATTGTGTACCAGGGGTTACTGCCCCCCACTCTGTGGATTGGCAAGGACCTGTGACATCTGGAGGGCCTAGGGCCTGGTCCTGGCCATGGACAACTAGGGAGTACCAGTGGGGTATCCTAGTTGGGCCGGAGAGTTCTTTTTCAGAGGGAACCACTTGGGCTCAGAGTGGCGTAGAACCGGAGGGTGTCCCTGCCGTTGCGGGCCCGCGTCTGTGTTCTATCGCCCAAAGCAGGGAAGCCCATCAAGGGAGTGATTGGTCTGCCCTGCGTTTTGGCTGGAAGGGGGTTGTGTTGGACTTGGCCCTTTTGGCAGGTTCACCCCAAAACTTTTTGCGTTCTCCTAGCCTTTTTCTGTAATCTGGTTTTGGTGATTTTTGGCCTCTGAGCACTTTAGCACTGGGGTCCAGTGTCAAGTGCGTGCGCTCTCTGAGTGCATGTGATGACATTGGCCTGCCCTCCCATAGGAATTCATGGGGGATATGTGTGTCCACGGTAATTCCTGATGTGAGTGAAGTGCAGGGTCGAGTTTAGTATGTGTGAACTCGTGAGAATAAATGCTGCGCAATGGTGTGCGCAGATTTATGGTGACTAGTGGAGAAGTGCCACTTCTAGAAGTTGGCCTTTCTGTGTACTGTGTGTCTGCCTGCCTGATGTGGAGTGCATGTCTGGCTTGTGATTGACAGAAGAGGAGCGGGCTGGGGAATTCCAGGAGCCAGGGTGAGTCTGCCCGGTGGTGAATGGAGAGATCTGCATGTAGATGGGAGGGAGGAGTTGTACCTGAGACCTGAATAGGGCTGTGCCTTCCCTCCACAATGCTGGCTCCACCTCCTTTGGTGCGTCTGATGTCCCTGGCCTGTCCTGTAAATAGAGAGGGGAGCTGAGCAAAACAAAGTGCTCATGAACCAGTTGTATCTGGTTCTCCCCTTGCCCTACAGTTGTAGACAAAGGGAAAATGTTATATAAATATTGGGGCTTTATCCCCATGAAATGTTCAGTGTTCTGTTCCTGATCCTGACGGAGGGGGGCTTGCGGCTGCTGGGGTCCAGAAGGGACCGCCATGGGGGCTGCTTCCCTGCTGGAGGGCTCTGTGTGCTGGCCCCTGGGCCCAGCTCTGCCCCTGAAAAACTCTCCTGGACTTTTGCTGTGGAGCTGTGGCTCCTAAACCTGGGAGAGCGCTATATTTTGATGAGGTACTGGAACGCCTGAGCTGCAGTCCTTCAGGAGGGATTCCCCCTGGTAGGGATTCCCCTGTGGTCCCTAGAGTGGCGGGTGCCCACCCCGCTTATTTTTATATTTAACATGGCCGCTTTATGCTTATTTCGTAGCGGGAGCCCACCCCACTTCATCTTTATTTTAAGTCATAGGTGCCCACCCCGCTTTGATGCCACGGTTACTTTTAATTAATGGCGGGTGCCCACCCCGCATTTTACGCTGTTTTGTGGGTGCCCACCCCGCTGTTATGCAGCTGATACTTTGGTTCTAAATGCGGGTGCCCACCCCGCGTTTCACTGCCATGGCCCGGGAAGAGGAGCACCGGAAGCAGAAGTCCGGCCATCCGCCTGGTTGTGGGCAGGGCCGGGGACGCAAGCCGGAGCCTCGCGGGCTCCATTTCTGCTTCCCCCGGCCAGGGAAAAGCCACGCAGAGCCTTGCGGGCTCTTTTCTGCAGGACCCGGTTGCTAGTGAGGAGAGAGCCCCGCGGATTCCCAGCGACAGCCTGAGAGGAGTCCCGGGTCCCGCAAGGGGACCTGGGTGAAGAGGAGACCGGGAGAGGCTCCAGTGAGCTGTGAGGAGACCAGGTGAAGAACGAACACCAGGACGAGAGGAGTCCTCCCCCCGCCAAGAGCCGGTGAGTTGCAACGGCTAAGGGGGAGGCTAGGCGCATTGCTGGTGCCGAGGGCGGCACTATGGTAGCAGTGGTGCTGAGTGGTCCCGCAAGAGAGCAGGCCACTCCAACGAAGGGGGCATGTTTGCTTAAGGGCCCAGAGGGGCCCATGCTTCCCCGCGTGGCGATGACTTCAGCTGCCCCACTTGCAGAGGGCAGCTGCATCGATGGGCTAATTTGATTGAAGGGGCCCCAGTGGGGGTCCCCAGGCACAGCGGTGCCAGTTCTTTATTTTCTTCACAGCGGCGCCGCAGTTGCGGGCCGCTGCAACGAGGGGGCTATATTATTTTAGCAGTCCCGGAGAGGGACAGAAGCGGCACGGTGGTGCCAGGCCTCATTTGGAGATTCTCAGCTGCCCAGCAAGTAGTGGGCAGCTGCAACGTTTACGTTGTTCATTGGGGGGCATGGTTGTTGAGTTAGGAGTGAGATGCACTCCTCTGCCCCCGTACTTTCCCAGCTGAGCAGTACTGAGTGCCAGCTTCAACGTTTAGGTTTGCGTAGTGGCGCAATTGGATTCGATTGCTAGGCAGCGCGCCTGCCTACAGCTATATGAGAGACATTTTAGGTCACATGACCATGTAAACCAATAGAGTACAAGATTTGAAGGGACAACCACCATTTATATGTTATTAATTTGGTGATTTGCTCAAAAAACATGTGATAGTGAAGCTAACTGTAATCACATGATAATGAAAGCTAATAGGATGGTACATAACAAATGTAATTCAGCTGTAACAAAGATTTTTATTGGATTATATTTCTCATTAGGCTACAAACTTAGCCCAATTCTATTAGACTTCTGCAACAAGCACTAAGAGTTGGCTAACTGCTATAGTACAACTGAAGTGTAACTGAAACTTGGACATACAGCTACTTAGTTACTAATTTCATATTATTTGAAACAAAATAAGAGCATTTAATTCTATTCAAGGTAAATTCATGTAACGTAGCCGTATATTGAAAAGACAAAACATGTTATATGTACAACTAATCTCTGATGTATACTTTACTTTAACTATCACTAATAGTCTTGTTTCTTTCTTTTATATTTGTATATACAAGTATAGCTACATTGAACAGGATGCCTTCAAAATATTACCAGACAAAAATTAAAATGTACTCCACAGAGATTAGGGAAAACTTACCCAGACAACGGGGGGTATCTTAAAGCTATATAGGAGCTGCACCCACAAACTGGTTGGCCCAGTGGTGGAAATTTTTAAAGTACAGGCCAGGAGTGCTGCTTTGTATGGCACTGAAATTTGGGGCCATTGTTCAGCAGGCTCGCTAGTGCGTATTGAGAACTTGTTTGCTTGGCAACTTGTAGGCCTTCCTTCTAGCTCACCATTAACACCCCTCCGAATTTACCTTGGGATCAGGCCAATTACAGATGAAGCCACTCTTAGACCCCTATTATATTGGCGCCGTCTGTGGAGCACCCCTGAACTGGCAACATATAGGGAAGAGCTGACTGAAGTCATGGGGATGTAAGGTGCGGGGAAGCTACCATGGTTGTTGTTCATCAAGAACACATGTGAGGCCTTGGGCAGGGGCAACTTGTGGAATAAAGCAGAAGACACCTGCCAAATAACCCCCAGAAAGGCCTTGATGAAGAGCTACAGAGATCAAAAACTCGCTCAGCTTGAGAGGAGGCCTACATCAGGCCGACTGACCGCTGAGTTTCTGGAAGTAAAGACAGATACAGTCTAGAATTGGTTTTGGACGATATCCAGCCGCTCCTTGCCAAGAAGCTTTATTTGCAATTTAGACATAGGGTCCTTCCGCTATGTTCATTCACAAACAAGTAGGCCGGCTCTCCTAATTGGGGTTGCCCAGCTTGTAACAATGCAGACAAGACTGAACTGCATGTGCTATTCTTTTGTCAAGGTTATAGGAGGGCAAGGATTCGATGACTACTTCAACTTAGCAAGAACCTGGGATCCAGACACTGTAGCGAGGTGGTATAGGATATTTAAATATGACACTCACATGCCTATTGTGTTCTCCATTTCTCATTTTTTATTTGCCATGTGGTGTACCCGTAGAGCCATTCTAAAGAAGATCGCTTAGGTTTACTTGGCTTATTTCCACAGGATCATTTAGTAAATTGAGTTTGCCCCTTTTACCTCTTGTTAAAATGAACAAGCAATAACTATGATCATCTCCTGTTTACACTTTTAATCAGTAAATGTTGTATATACTGTTTTCCTTTTTCCTCTTGTCAAACATGAACGAGCAATAATTGATGATCGTCTCCTGTTTTAACTAAATGTTGTATATTTCGTTGGTTTTCTGTGTACTTATTCTTTAGTTAATTTGTGTGCTGCTCAGCGGGGGCCAACATGATGGTCGAAAAAATGTTGTTTCTTCAAATGCAACAACCTTCTTTCCGCCAGAACTCTGCACATGTATCTTAGAAGGCGGAATTCAAGTGCAAAGCAAAAATAATTTTGTTGTTGTAAGCTATGTTTGAGCTCTTTTTTTATAGCGCTGTAAAATTAGACCAGAAGAATTAAACAGGAGGATCACTATGATTAATGTTCTGCTTAGGTTATGCTCATGTGTTCAATCAATATTGTTTTCTGTGCACCCGTACTTTTAATGTGATATGTAACTGAGCAAAGATGACTCTCTGAAAATGCCACCTCACTAGTCATATAGACGTATCCAATGGAACTCCATTGTTTGATCAATGTAGAGGTTTTACGTTATTGGTATATTGTATAAGCTTTTCATGTCTCTTTTACTAGCATCAAGGCTGATGAGAGGAAGAGTCGATCCAGAATAGTAATCTTGACTTTCATCTATTTTTATATACAAAAATGTGCCACCTCTTAGTTTGAGTAGACCATTGGCTACCTTTTATGAATTGTATGTAATTTATTGTATTTTATTTGTGCTTTTATGGCCACGTGTGCTGAAATAAAGTTTTGATGAGATGAAAACGTACCCACACCTATTAAAGGACAAAGTGGACGTTACACAGAGAAGATTGACAAGGTTATTAGTGCATGTTTGCAGACGGACATACTAATTTCTGGTGATAACATGGTTATGCATGTAAATATGCATCCTAACAGAGCTAACATGTGTGCAAAACGGATATACAAACAAAAACAGGAGACTTCTTTTGGGTTGTACAATCGTACAAGAAGGGAGAGCATTAGAAATATTATATGTAAACAGTTGAAAAATAGAGTACTTGCCAATTTGCTCCAAAATTATCCCAGTGCCAGAAACAATACTGCCGGAGTAAAACATAAACAATATGTTCAACATATTGTGAAGAAAGCCTTTGCTGTAAAACGGAAATTATTTATTTTAACAATGAATCTCATGAAAACACTGACATGTTTAACTTTGACATATAAATTATATGTTAGGGAAAACAATTTAATGTGTAAAACTTTTGTAACATTTTTGGAGCCTGTTGGTAACACATGTCCAGTACTGAACCATACTTTAATGAAGAGGATTACCATAAATACACAGATTAATCCTATCTGTATATAATGAAGGACATTGCTAGGAAGTTATGCATGGCTCTGTGGTAGGCTTAGAAAAAAAGTTAAAAATATACCGGACCAGTAAAAGCAGCATTGGAAGAAAGCTACAAAACATCCAGTTTACAAATGGAATTGTTTTCTGTATGTATTATTCAGACAAAATCCAGGGAAAACCTACAAGTTTATCACTAGTTTAAAAAAAGAAATCTGCAAAAAAAGGACAATTTCCATTTACAAATATTACCCAGCTACAAGGCCATTGTTTAGGCTGCATTTAAAATCAAATGTGTAATTCAACTTCCCTTGAAAATAAAATGCTTTCAGCTCATCATTCAAGTATAAGGCAATTTGTAGAAACTTTAGACTTTAGACTTTGTTTAAGGAGCACCAATACAATTGGAGCAAATTAGTTATGCTCTACTACAGTGTAATCCACAAAAGGTCCTATCAATTACAAACTATATACAATCACAATACTGAATAATCTGAAATTTCAGTGTGTCTAAATATTGTATACTCACAACATACTACGGACAACCCAATTATGGACATTAAACATTATAAATAGGATAACTTGCATTATAATTAAACTATTTCTGAAATTCCAAATAAAGTATGCATTTGCTGTGGATGGACCCATTATGGCAGGCAAACTAAATATATTGATTTACTACAAAAAAACATAAAAAGAAGACAGTCACTTGGCAAAAACTTGCAATTTATCTGATTGTTGACAACAGATATGATGTTTGTGCTGATCAAATCGTATGCTATTATTGCCTTGGAAAACTGGACCCCAGATTTATGCCCTCATATGCAATTCACAACAATTTAGAGATATTTCCCGCACCTCCAGAATTGCAAAATTTACATTTCTATGAAAGTATATTAATTCAAACTCTATATCCATTTCAAACTATTATTGGAATGCAACCTAAATCCGGCAATAGTCTCTGAGCTAAAAGGGAATGTTGTTTTTCTACCCTTAGAATTAAAGAAATCATTGAAACTGTGGGAGTACAGCGCAAATTACAACAACCTTTAGTTGTATTAGTTAATGGAGTCCCAACAAAAAAACAAAAATATGACAAGAAAAATAAAGCATCTCTAAAATACAAGATGCTATTTTTTACCTCTTACAAAATATAATACACTACAAAAAATCTAGAACTTAATGACTTTATAGATTGCACTGAACTGGTATTTACTGATGAAAAACTTAATACCTAAAGATTTCCTGAACAAGGTGGAGAGCAATGACGAAAACCTCGACTATAACTTAATATATACGCTGGCATATCAGCGAGGTACAAATTAATATTGGTTCCGAAGACATGGAAAACTCAGAGGTATGTTGAGAAATTTGGGAACACATACTTGATTTCTCACTCTGAGTTGTGCAGAATACCTTTGGGATGGCTTATACAGTTTCCTATTTTTAGCAAACAATACTCTAACAGATTTTGCCTTCAAGACACCCGGTCAAATATGTCCTTTAGATCCAGCAAATGTTTGTAGAATTTTTACTAAAAAAATCCACACTATGCTTACATTTTTAACAAACAAAACTAAAAATCCCCTAGGAGAGGTTGTTGATTTCTTTTGGAGAAAAGAGTACCAAGCAAGAGGTGCAACTCATATTCATATGCTGTTATGGATTAAAAAAATGCTCCAAAATTTGACTATGACTCAGATGAATCTGTTTTATTGAGCAATATGTTACGTTACGTTGTGACATTCCAAACAAAAAAAAAATAATGAACAGTTTGAACAAGGAATAACATTTCAAAGTAATGGATGCAGGAAATACTGCTCACGGAAATTTAAAAACAAATATAAGCGGTACACAATATTTCGTTTCAGATTCCCAATTCCGATTCCAAATAAAGGAAGAGTACAAATTGCATGTCTTCTGTTAGACATATTGTTACAGGAAAGTCTCCTAAAAACACATGTAATTTAAAAAGAGGACATGCATCACAGTGGAGCAATGACTACAGACCTTGAATACTACACAAGTGGAATGCTATAATGGATATACAATTTGTTGCAGATAAATCTACTGCTGTAGCCTGTTATGTGACTGCATATATTACTAAAGCTGAAACAACTGATATGAAGGAAGTTTGAGAAGAGATATCTGCTGAGCAATCTTTAACTAAGAGGCTATATCGAGTTAGCCTTCAAATACTATCTTACAGAGAGGTGAGCAGCTATGAGGTGTGTGTTAGAAACAGAGTTTCTGGTTGGCTAAGTTAGACACTCAAACCAGGCAGAACCCACCACTCTAGTCAGCGTAAGTCAGAAACTCACCAAAGATAACCTGTGCTCACCCTCTGACAGCTTGGCGGAGAGCAGGTAGGCTTATCTACAAATGCAATGTGTGAAGTATTGTGCAACACATGCACACAGTAACCCAAGGAATACATCACAAAAAGAGACTCCACACAGGTTTAGAAAAATAGAGGTTATTTATCAGATAAAAAATAAGACCAAAACAACAAAAATCATATGTATACTTTTTAAGATATGAGCCCCTCTCGGTTTAATGTAGGAAAAATACAGTCATGTTTAGTATGGGCTTGACGGTAATTTCATTAGCCCTGTTGAAGTTATGAGCCCCTTTGTTTTAAATGAAGGAAAAAATACATTCATGCTTAGTAGGATCTGTACGTTAATTTCCTTAGTACTGCTGAAGGACAGCGATCTCGGTCGGGGATTGACCACTGGACTTCTTCGGCACGGGAGAGGGGACAGTTTAGCTCCAAAACATTCTGGTGAGGTTGCCAATTGCCTCACAATGATTAATGTTCAGTGCAAGCATGAGAGGCCTCCCTCAGTCCCTCATGACCGCACACTTGTCAAGTTCAACGCCCTCTAGGATGCAGTGCGGCTACACCTGTCTACAGAACGCGGTTCTCCACAATTGTGGGGGGCGAAGGCCTTGCTGATCTGTCCTAGGCAGGCCGAAGTGACACAGCACCCAACTGCTGCGATCTCCTGCAGAACCCAGGAATGACATCTGCATGCTGCGCTAGTTCGGCAGGTGCGCCGGCCCGGAGGACAATCCCGCCAGCTCAGTAGCATGAGGGATATGGTCCGTGCTGCGAGGGGTTCACTCTGAGCTGTGACACCTCCTTGGTAGCTGAATCAATAACTTTGGGCAGAGTTGAAGTGCGGGCCTTAGGTGCAGTGTCGTCTGAGGGGGGGTGACACAGGATCTCCGGCCCTCCAGGAACGGGGAACGCTGATGGTATTGTAAGACCGGGGCATTCAAGTACTGCTCCTGGTCAGAGTGCAGCTGCCAGTCTCACAAGTGGCATTGTCCCACCACAGTGGCACATCAGGAAAAATGTTGCTGGCCCTGAAATTTCCCAAAGAACACAGGGTAAGCCAACAAGCCCTAAATGAACACTGTGGGGAATCAAAGCAGATAGCAAGCGGCAGGCCAGAACATCCAGGCAAGTTGAAGTCCCTCCTGAAGCCCAACACTCAGCAGGCAGCAGGGCAACACAGCACAGCAGTTAACAAGAATGGCGTTTTCTCCTGGCAGCACAGCAGTCCTCCTGGCAATGTGCAGATGTAGAGTCAGCAATATCTGGTTACAAGTAGGGGTGGGCGGAATTTTTGAAATTCACTTTCGCAAACTATCGCGAAAATGTTCAAAATCTCCGCAAACACGCGGAAATATCGCAAAGACGCGGAAGTTTTTTCCCTGCCCGTTCGCGGTATTTTCTGCATGATCGCGGCTCACCAACTTACCCATGCGGTTGCTCATGGGCGCGGCCATCTGGTTTTCACTTGTCCCGCCCGCTCGCGTTCGATATGACGTGCCCGCGTCCTCACGCTCTCGCTCGCGGAGGAGAATGACGTGTTCGAGATCTCAATCATCTCATACTCTCGCGGTGCATGATTGCGAGAAGAAAGACGTGATCGCGCGATGAATGACGTGATCGCACGACAAATGACGTTAATGCGGGCGCAAACTGTCACGAGACAGCGCAAATGGCTACCAACAATCCAACATCTTTTGGAGAACGCGACCGGATCGGGAAAACTTGTCGGCGAGCGCGGGGATTCAGGTAAGGTGATCGCGCGCACGCGAGAATGTATTTTTTTACGGCGCGAGCAAGAAAAAAATTTCTGGTAAGATGCGGATTGCGGAAATTTTGACATTTTCGCGCTCTCCGCGTAATGCGAAAATGTCAAATTATCGCAATTTCCGCGAGCGGAAAGGAATTTTCGCCCAGGCCTAGTTACAAGTCCCACCTAGTGTCTGATTAGATGGAATCAGAGCCCTAGTACTTATACCCAATAATGCCTTTGGTGTAGGGGGTGACTTCAAAGGAACTCTCCGAATTGCACAAGGATCCCTTTCAACCTAGCCCTGGTTCCAAACTATCAGTAGGGGGTAAATCAGCCCTTTGTGTGAGGGCAGGACACAACCTATTCAAATGTGTGAATCACCTCTCCCTGCCCAGGAAGACTATCATTATGCTGATGAATACCGATGCATTCTCTGTCACACCCAGCCCATCCTGTATTATGGCTGTCTAGAGAAAATGCAAAAAGCGTAGTTGCTGCACAGATATATATTGGAGACAGGCTGCAGAGCGCAAAGAGGTATTAGCACAGAGAAATGCCTACTTTCTAAAAGTGGCATTTCTAAAATATTAATGTAAAATCGGACTTTCCCAGTCAGTAGGATTAATCACTACCATCCTAAACATTAGTAGGATTTATCACTACCATCCTAAACATACCAAACATGACAATGCTACTTATTTCTGACCAGGAATTTCCTTTAAAAGTATATAAAGGAATTCCCAATGCTAGCCTATGAGACGAATAGGCCTAACAGGAGTGAAAAACGAAATAGGCTGTTTGTCACTACCAGGACATGCAAATCACAAAAGTACATGTCCTACCTTTTACTTGCACAGTACCCTGCCCATAGGGCTACATAGGGTCTTCTTTAGGGGGTGATCTATGTGTAATAAAAGGGGAGTTTCAGGTTTGGCAAGTAGTTTTAAATGCCAGGTCGCTGTGGCAGTAAACTGCGTACACAGGCCCTGTGGTGGCAGGCCTGAGACAGGTTTGAAAGGCTACTTCTGTGGGTGGCACAATCAGTGCTGCAGGCCCACTAGTAGCATTTAATTTAAAGGCCCTGGGTATATGATATACCACTTTATAAGGGACTTACAATTAAATCAAATGTGCCAAACAGATGTACACCAATCATATCATGTTTAAAGGAGAGAGCACAGGGACTTTAGCAATGGTTAGCAGTAATAAAGTGTCCAGAGTCCTATAGCCAACAAAAAGAGGGCCAGGAAAAGAGAGGAGGAAGGCAAAAGGTTGGGGGATAACCCTGCAGAAAGGGCCAGGTCCAACACAACCCGCTGCTAGCCTAAAGCCAGGGTTGACTAATCAATCCCTTGATGGACTTCCCTGCTTACGGCAATAGAACATGGACAATGGCCCACTACTGCAGGGGCATGTGCCAGTTCTATGCCTCTCTCAACCCAATTGAATCCCTCTATCTACACTCTCAGGGCCCACTAAGTCAACCCATGTGGAATCCTACTCCTCACCTGTGGATTCCATCTGTGAAGCGCCTAACTTTAATTTGCTCACAGATGCATCCCAATAGGCATACAGTACCACTATGGCCAACAAAGTGATGTTGCCTATTTCATCCCATGAGTCTGACTTCTGTCCCCAACCCAAGGAAACCTCTGTCCACAAGGACAGTAACCAACAGAGGCACTGACAGCTGTCAATGTCCAGAGCCAGGCCCCAGGCCACCAGGGGACTCTGTCTTCTGTGGTTTTTCAGAGTGGGGAGTGGTAGCCCCAGGTGCTTTGCATCCTTTCTCCACTCTGCCTCCCACCAGTTATGGGGTGGCAACCTGAAACTGGTCCTCCAGCCTTGGGTCTGTACCCTTGGGCTGAACAGGAGTCAAAGGTGAGCCCTTCCACCCGACCCTCTTTCTGGGGTTCCATACCCTCCTTTTGGGGGAGTACCCCCAGAAACCAGAACTGTTAGGGTGATTGTGGCAGCCATCCTGCTCAGTTCTCCCAACAGTTCAGGGGTGCAATCCTCCAATGGGTTTTCCAACCCAGAGTCTGTGCCCTTAGGTTGAACAGAAGTTAGGGATGAGTCCTTTCTACCCCCTAACCCTCCATCTGGGATTCCACACCCTCCTCTATGGAGTGGTACTGCTAGAAACCAGGACTGGTTGGATGCTTTTGTCAGCCGCCCCCATCAAGTTATCCTGACACAAGGGTGTCCGTCTCAGTGGATGATCTCCCGCACAGACTAGACTCTACTCCTGTGGCTCCCTCTGGTGCCCACCTCCACCTCCCTTTCCACTCTGAGAAGGGACATGGAGCTCTTTAACCCCCCCTCACTACACTGAGATTTGTCTGGGTTATTGTGAACTCCCTCACCATCAGTTAGGGGAATCTGGGCCTATCCCTTTCAGATAACTCCCAAATGCCTATCCAGGCCCTCTGACACTCACCCAGATGTCTGCCTCCTTTTCAAGTTTCCTGGGTTCAGAGAACTTACACTCCAACAGGTGTTGGTGGATCCCTGGACAACTACAACGGAACATTTGCCCTCTGGCAATCAGATTGTATAGCCCTTTAAAAGTGTTTGCTGTGCTACCCTTTACCCATCCATCCAGTGCTCTGCAAAATTACTCCACAAATTCCTCCCAAGACTGGTGGGATAGTTTCTGGCTGCCCCTGAAACTCAACTTATACTCTTATGGGGAGTGGGTTTGAATCCCACCACTGCCACTAATGTTAGAAATTGAGTTTCTGGTTGGCTATGTTAGGCACCCAAGCAAGGCAGAACTCACCACTATAGTCAGGGTAAGTTAGATACACACCGGAGATAACCTGGGCTCACCTTCTTGTAGCTTGGTGCAGAGCAGGCAGGCTTATCTACAGAGGCAATGAGTGAATTATTTGTGCAACACACATACACACAGCAACCCAAAGAATACACCACAAAAAGAGACTCCACACAGGTTTAGAAAAATAGAGGTTATTTATCTGATAAAAATTAGACAAAAAAAAACCAAAAATCATATGTACACTTTTGAAGTTATGAGCCCCTTTGGGTTAAATGCAAATAAATGTACATTCACGATTAGTCTGGGCTTTACAGTAATTTCATTAGCACTGTTGAAGGTCAACGATCTACTTAGGTGATTGACCACTGGAATTCTTTGGCGCGGTGAAAGCAGAGCTCCTGGTGAGGTTTCAGATTGTCTCACAGCGATCAATGCCCAGTGCAAGCATGAGAGGACTCCCTCCATCCCACACGGCTGCGCACTTGTCAAGTTAACCATCGGCTAGGGCACAGCGCGGCTACACCCGTCGACAGTATCTGGTTCTCCACAACTGCAGGGGCGACAACCACACTGATCTGTCCTCGGTGGGTTGAGGTGACACTGCACCTGACTGCAATGATCTCCTGCAGGACCCAGGGGTGACGTTGGTGTGGTGTCCTAGTTTGGAGGGTGTGCCTGCTTGGAGGACGATCCTGTCAACTCAGTAGCACAAGGGCAGTGGTCCATGCTGCACGGGGTTCCCTCCATGCTGCGGCGCCTCCTCTGTGGCTGAATCAATAACTTTGGCTGGTGCACAGCGCAGAGTCGAAGTGTGGGCCTTAGGTACAGCGTTGTCTAAGGGAGGAGACACTGGCACTCCAGGCCTCAGGGAACACTGATGATAGCATGGGCCATTTAATTACTGTTCTGGGTCAGAGTGTAGCTGCCGGACTCATGAGTGGCAGAATCCCAAAGCAGCAGCACATCAGGGAAATCTTTGCTGGCCCTGAGATGTCCCAAAGAAGAGAGGAGAACACTTGGGAGCACCAAAGTAGGTAGCAAGTGGGAAGGCAAGCCCATTCAGGCGATTTGCAGAGTTGCAGTCCCTCCTGCAGCGCAGCACTCAGCAGGCAGTAGGCCAATACAGCAAAGCAGTTAGCAAGAATGGCAGTTCCTCTTGGCAGCACATCAGTTCTCATGGCAATGTGCAGATGTAGACCCAGCAGCATCTGGTTACAAATCCCACACAGTGCCTGATTAGATAGGGTCAGAGCCAAAGTATGTATACCCGATAATGCATTTGATGTAGGGGTGACTTCAAAGGAACTGCCTCAAGTGCAAATGATCCCTTTCAACCCAGCCCCGCCTTCAGACTATCAGTAGAGGGTAAATCAGCCCTTCGTGTGAGGGCAGGACATGACCTATTCAAATGCAAGTGTGAGCCACATCTCTCTCACCCTGCCCAGGAAGACTATCAGTATGCAGATGAATGCAGACGTATTCCCTGTCACGCTAGTCCTTCTTGTGTTGTGGCTGTCTAGAGAGAATGCACAAAGGTAGCTGTCACCCAGCCCAAACGTGTCTTGAGACAGACAGCAGTGCACCAAGAATTATGAACACAGAGAAATGCCCATTTTTTTAAAGTGTCCTTTCTAAACCAGTAATGTAAAATCCAACTTCACCAATCTGTGGGATTAATCATCACCAACCTAAACATACCAAACTTGCTTGGCAACGCTGCGCCTTCTTGTTCAAAATACAGTACTTTATGGAAGCTTACTGGTACTTTCCTTTCTCCTCCAAGACAGAAATCACTGTAGTGTCTTGTAAATAAAAGAACACATCCCAATAGGATGTATATGCCAAAATTACCACCATTGGCAGGACTAGTGCATGGATGCGGATTACCAAATTACTCGCAATGAGAATATTACTCTTTTTAATTGAGGTAACTGATGCTCTGCATTAAGCTGTTTGGAGTAACAGTCGTCAGTTGGGCTGCAGTCATGATGTAAACACTAGACCTATGTTTATATTGTGTTTCATCAATAAAATGTTTTATTTTTTAAAGAACGCTGGAACTCTTTTGGTTCCCACTGTACAGCGTAGGCCTGTGACATAAGCATTGAAGAGATGAGTTGTAGGCAGGCTTAGAATGTTGAATTCTGACTTACATGCAGCAGAATAAAGACAAGTAAAATTACTCTCCACCTGTGGCAAGGTTATTGGTGAGTACTTAATATCATACAAAGCAAAAATGGTCTAAAGGAATTAATACTCAGAGAACATTTTTGAGTAGAGCACGTTTAATTACTCTCTCTTAGGTAATTACTCTAAAAAGATTCTATCAAAATATTTTTCAAACTACATAGAAAATGACATCTGCTCATGAAGAAGAACATGTATACACAAAACAATGTACATACACAATGACATGACATAAATCAAAACATACATTAAGACATCAATACTAACCCTAAAACCAACTGTTTTCTACTAGTGTCCTCCTTACAATTTCTGAGAATTTTCCTCGTTTCCGGATGGTGGGCGGACATCGGAGTTTGGAATTGTGAACCAACCCGTGCTTTACCAAGTGATTGTGACGTTCTCTTCCAGCGAAGGAAACGAATACTGATAGCGACCCTTTGCGCTGTGGGCTGGCAGTGAGCCGTCATTTGAGTTAGGGAGGTACTACAGACTGCCTAGGACCCTGTCAATTCGATTTAGCGCCTTATTTTCAAATTGTGGCGGTGGGATTTCTTTATTTGAATATGTCAGCAGTTATGTGTTAACCCTGTCCTGAGGAGGCCGAAGAAGGAGTAAGGCCGAAACGCGATTGCGTAGACACTTCAAAAGGAGGAGTCGCGGAAATATAATATTGTGTTGATTTTGTTTAATGGTACACTAGGATGGTCTATACTAGTTAAGAGACCTCAGTGTATTATCTAGACTACCTCCTAGTGGCCCTCTCAGAAATTGTAAGGAGGACACTAGTAGAAAACAGTTGGTTTTAGGGTTAGTATTGATGTCTTACTGTATGTTTTGATTTATGTCATGTCATTGTGTATGTACATTGTTTTGTGTATACATGTTCTTCTTCATGAGCAGATGTCATTTTCTATGTAGTTTGAAAAATATTTTGATAGAATCTTTTTAGAGTAATTACCTAAGAGAGAGTAATTAAACGTGCTCTACTCAAAAATTTTCTCTGAGTATTAATTCCTTTAGACCATTTTTGCTTTGTATGATATTACGTAACTTACCCAGGTTTATAAAGGGTCAATTGGGTATACCCCTGTTGTTTGCACTATTGGTGAGTACTTAGGCTGGCAGGATGCTGCAACTGGTGAAGAGATAGGAGATACAAAGCCCATACAGTGAAAGAGCTCTTCCAGAGAGTTTGCCGTGGTACAGCAAACTGCTTGTGCGTTCCACGTGTGCAGCAGTCAAAGTGCAGAATCGACACTGGCACAGATGGAGTCTCAGCACAATACCAGCCTGTGTAAAATGCATGAAGATAAAGAAAGCAACATTGAAAAATTGTCTACATGTCAGTGGCCAGGAACTGAATTAAACAGCCAAAAAATAAAAGGTACTGCGCCATTATGCAAATTAATGCCATACGCTATATGGAGTAAGAACACTAAAGGCGATGCAATCAGGTTACAAAAGCAGCCCACAGCAATAGTTCAGTACAAATGAAGCTGAAATTCATGTGCTATGAAACAGAGATAACCAGATGTTTATGAAGAAACATTTAAGCACCAAGTCGGCCAAATATCATAACATTATTTGCTTGTGTGGACTAGTAGCATATAAGGTTTATCTACTTACTGAAACCATTAATAAATCATTGTGCCACAACATGCTGTGGAGCGGCCCCAGAAGGAGGGTTGGAGATTGTACTTGTGGAGCTGTTCTCCCGAAGAAGCTACCCCACCACCAAAGCTGCTGCAGAGGGTCCCAGAACAACTCCTTAGACAGCCATAGGATAAAGATCTCTGATGGAAAGCCAGGGTGAGATCCAAGCTCCAAAGGTCATTAAGGCTGACTCCGAAGCCAACCCCTCACAAGGCCCTAAGGAAAATCTGCCTGATCAAGTTCCACAAGAAGCACCAGAGAGACCACCACTGTCCCCCAATGAGTATACATCTGCTGCATTCTTAAAACTGACATCTGCATTTGATACAGTCAAGAAAAACAATATTGGCAATAGATGGATTGCATGGATAGAGAATTTGGAAGATTTCACAGATACAATAGATGAAAAAGATGATAAAAAAGATTATAAAGTATCTGAAGAACATGGTTGGTGAAGTGAAAGGAGCCATGAAAAAGATACCACAAGAATTTAATGTTGAGGAAGCTACCCACCTAAGAGTAGTCAATGGATGTCTGTCACATTCCTTTCGACAACAAATGTTGAAAGAAGCTCTGATCTTAGAACAAGTCCTCAAGACGGCTTGCACTGAAAAGTATGCTGATCGTCAAGCAACTGATATGGAGGCCGGAGGCACCCAAAGTGCATCAGTCATGAGCATGAAGAGTAAGCCAAGATACAAGATGGAGAGACACAAGGTGATGTCTCCACAGAAAAAGATAACATGTCACAGATGTGGACTGTAATTTCCACATATAGGTAAATGTCCCATCATTGGACAGATATGCATTGGCTGTGGTAAAGCGAACAATTTCATGACGACTTGCAAGGTAAAGAGAAAAGTAAGTGCGTCACAGCGTGAATACAAAATGGCCGACCAAACGCTATCTCAGTGATGTACGACACATTCCCACAAGGCATGGCGGTCACACCAACTGAGGCAAATTTACACCATACAAAACTGATAATCATCTAAATCATTGACAAAGAGTACCTCAGTGTCAGTTTCCAGTGAAAGTGACAATGACAATTGTGCAATCTTAATGTTTACTTCAAATAGGCATGCACAATTGGGACACGTTGAATGTGCGGAAAAATTCAATGTGAAGAAACCTTGACATGGAAAAGCACCAAAAGCATTCTAACATTGTCCGAGATCACGCTAAAGATAAACGGGCATTCAATACCATTCATCATTGACAGAGGTGCAGCGATAAATATTATGCCTGAGAACTATCAAGAATGATTTCCATTACCTCAATTTACGAAGTCAAAGACTAAAGAATACACATGGGCTGCTGCAACATCCCTAAAAAGTAAAGTTTTGTTTGTAACCACAATGAAAAATAAGAAAACTGTGGTACAAGCACCTAATCATATACTTCAAGGAACAGCTTCAAGTGCCTGTTTGCAGAGTTTCAACACTGCTGCTGATTTGGGACTGATTTCTGTAAACTACAATATGAATGCTTATCATGAAATTGTAAGTCAATTTCCTTCATTATTTCATGGGTTAAGAAAACTCAAAACAATGAAAGTAAAGTTACACATAAATGACGATGTTCGTCCTGTTGCTCAAAGACACAACCGAGTTGTGCTTCACTGGCAAGAAGCTGTTGAAAAGGAATTTAATTAATTAAACATGACATAATTGAAAGTTCCATTGGTCCAACACCATGGGTTTCTCCCATGGCAATAGTGCCTACAAGAGGTAGTGAAGGAGATGAACACATTTGCGTTGAGCGTCAGGCCAACAAGGCATATGAGGGAGAGAGACATCCCAGTCCGCACATTGCTAATATGATAACTCAATTGAATGGCGCAAAGTTCTTCTCTCCACTCTACCTAAATAAAGGATATCACTAATTGGAACATGAAGAAAAATCCAGATACATTACCATCTTTTCTACACATATTGGTTTGTTTTGCTAAAGCGATTGTGTTTTGGCATATCCTCTGTCACCAAACTTTTCCAAGACATCATTCAACGTATCATAAAGCCTGTAGTAAATTAATTTAACTATAGGGATGAGCTATTGTTTTTCAGAGCTACACATAAAGAGCATGACAAAGCACTCAAGCAAATATGCTGTTTGCTGAAAGATGCAGGCTTAACTCTGAATGCTGGCAAATGTGGATTTCACAAGAAAAGCTTAAAATTCTTCAGCCATGTATTTCTTCAGATGGGGTTGTGAAACCTGATCCAGCTAAAGTACAATCATTTCTTGGAATGGCCAATTACTGTTCTACATGTATACGAGACTTTGCTACGGTCAGTGCACCATTACGAGAATTAACAAAAACGAATGAGCCGTTTCATTGGTCAACGGACTGTGAGTAGAACTTCCAAAAAATCAAGCGAGTTATTGAGAATGCCACTGAAATGGCCTACATTGATCGCAAACTTCGCACAGAGGTTATAGTTGATGCTAGCCCTGTCGGTTAGGCACAACCCTTGCACAGCACAATGGACAGCTAAATGACCAGAAAACATATCGTGGCATACTCCAGTAAAAGCCTGTCACAAACGGACCATGCTTACTTGCAACCTGAAAAAGAAAGTTTGGCAGTGGTCTGGGTTTGCGAATATTTCCATATGTTATTGTATGGAAAGTCCTTCACAGTAGTGACTTATCATCAAGCACTGTTGATGATGTTTGGCAATCCCAAAGCCAAAAATGCCTCCAGGAATTGAATGTTGGGGTTTGAGGTTACAAGAATACAACTGTACGATTCTTCATCGTCTAGGGAAAGATCAGAATCCTGCTGATTATTTTTCAAGAGTGCCATTTCAATGCCTTAGTACCCAATTAAAGATAGCAGAGGCCTGCATCAATTTTATTGCGAAATCGAGAACACCAGATGTCACGTCTTTAGAACAAATTGTCACCCCACGAACCAAGATAGTGACATGTTAAAGTTAAAGACATTATTGTCCTTCAATTGTGGAACCAGCACTATAGACCTCTCAGTAATGAAAGTGAGTATTTGAAGTTCAAAAATGTAAGAGATGAACTTTCAGTGACTCAAGAAGGCCTCATTCTGCAAAGTACATGAATTGTTATTCCCTCGATGTTGCCCTTGAGGGACATCAAGGAATAGTTGCCACAAAGAGAGGTCTTTGTGATTGAGTCTGGTTTCAGTATCTTGATGAAAGGGTCGAAAATAATTGAAGAATTGACACATATGCAACTGTCTTTGGTCTCAAGCTTCAGCACCCTTTGAACATGTCAGAATCGCCACATCAAGCTTGGAAGAAAATTGCTGTTGGTTTCTATGGTCCTTTTGAGAATAGACATCATCTTCTGGTTATTGTTGATAAATACATTTTCCATTGTTAGAAGACCTTTTATCCATTACACATGAAAAGGTTATTCAAAAATTAGATGGTATCTTGACGACATGGGGTGTACCTACAATCTTTTAAAATCTGACAACGGCCCACCTTTGTATAGTCGAGAACTCAAAGTCTTTCTAAATCCCCTCAATATAAAAATCATCAAAAAAGCACTCCTCTTTGGCCCCAGGCCAATGGTCCGGTGAAACTGTTCATGAGTACTCTAAAGAGAGCTGTTCAGCATGCTGCATGGAGAAGCTCGACGATAAAGTTGTTTCGAACACTACTCTTCTAGCTTATCTTTCGACCCCATATTCAACGACAGGGGAAAGCACTGCAATTCTCATGTTTGGAACAGCAATGATGACCAAGCTGCCCCAATGGACCAGCCTCAGATCGAAGAATGAGGAAGACATTCATGTTACGGACTTTGGTTGCAAACAGAAGAAAATATGGGCAGACAGATGACATCATGTAAAAGATGTCACTTTTACAAGAGGAGACCGAGTGCATGTCAGACAACACAGAAAAAGAAAGTCTGATGCTCGTTTGAGGCTGAATCCTTTATCATCACTAACACCAAAGGACACATAGTGACTGCCCAGTGTTCTGGGAAGTCCTTTACAAGAGATTACGCTCATTTTCAACATGTGTCCTGTCACTCACTGACCATCAATGTCAATGTACAGACTGGTTTCCACCAGACTGTTGACTCTCTATCTGTTGATAATTCCATCTTACCTGTGCAGATCAATAACACATTGACTCCTAGTTCCCGGTTTCCAGTGACCAGATCAGGACATATGACTTAGGCGCTGCAATGGTTAATTGAAGAATTATAATTGCCTGTACATCCATGAATGTCTGTATATTTATTCATGTATGTATTTGTGTATTTATTTACTTATTTGTCGATTCTGAAAATGTTGAAACTTTTTATTTTAAAAAGCGGGAGATGTTGTGTCTTTTGGTTCTCACTGTACACTGTGGGCCTGTGAAGTAAGCGCAGGAGAGATGAGTTGAAGGCCGGCTTAGAATATTGAGTTCTGACTTACATGTAGTGGAATAAAGACGTGTAAAATTACTCTCAGTGTGTGGCATGGTTATTTGCGAGTGCCTAGACTGGCAGGATGCTACACTCACAAGGTCATTTCTCTTTGTAGCCACATTTCAGCTGCTATGTCTGTGGAAGAACATCAGAGAATTTTCCCTTCCACAGCCTAGCAACTTAAGTCTAAGAAACATAATGCAATCCAACACAGATTTTATTAGCTGCATCAATTAGAAAAGTAAGTGTATTTTATAATGCCTTCCTTTGCACAATATGTTCTAACATAGTTTACATAGTTTACAACCATTACAAAAAACATATAGAAGCCTTGCCACAACACATCTGTACCGTCTGATCGAATTAAATCGTTTGACACAGGACTTTAAGTGGGATGCAAAAATAGGGGTGTCGTCTAAATGGCTTACGTATTTAAGGGCATGGCTTAAACACGTAAACTCGATGATCCCTGCATTGTGCCACACAGCTGTTATTTTGGTGCAAGATTTAGTAAAATATGTGAAGTATAAACAGGAACTAAATCAGTGTAATGCATTACCTTAACGTTTTTTTTTACAATAATCATTCAGAAATCTATCAGTGTTAGTAAACTTAAAGAAATTAATATAGGACCCGATAGAGATCCGTTTCAACGCCCTTTTTTAAAATTATTAATGGGTCTGAGACCCGGAAGGACCCAGCCCATTTAATGCCCAGGTTTGACACTAGCTACAAACAGTGACCAAGTGACTACGATAGTGCCAGACTGTGGTGTGTAATTAACCACCCCAAGAGCAGATACCATAATTAAGAGAATTTTAAAGGATCTTAATTGAACACCTACCATCACAACGTCTATTTTCTCGGCAAATCTTTTTGATTCATTTATTTTTTGGTTTATAAACAATTTGGTAAAGAAACATACAAAATTCAATCCGTAAAAACATTCTTAAAAAAATGAAGTTAAAATCATCACAATTAATTCAGTTAACTGAACCTTCCGATTACAGATGCAAATCCATTAGGAACGTGCCAGGCGCGTACAGTTGAGACGCGCACAGATATATTAACATCTCTGTGCAGAACATTAAGCAACATGGACCGTTTTGTAATATATAATAATACACTAAACAGAGCAAGGAAACGTTCTCTGCGGGCTGGAGCTGTACCAAGATGGCTGTATTGACTATATGCATGAGTAAATATGATTGTACTCGGCTACTCGAACCATGTAGTACATCCGTCTTTATAATCTGCTTGCCCCCTTTCCTTTAGCGCTATGAGACATCTTGAATTGCAGTACAAAAACCCTAGAGTAAATATAACCAGGCCATTAAGCACATGACTAATTCAGTGCTTGTCCTCACATCCTCAAGTCTGTTCCCTACTTACATTTTTATTTCTTACGTGTTTTTACCTATTCTTAATCCATTTTTGTCTAAACGCAAATCTTGGCACGTTAGTCTGATATTTTAGGTTACCAAAGAATTACCAGAAAAACAGCAAGTAACCCTGAAAAACTCAATATCTAAACACTTTATAAAGCAGCACCATTTAGAGTTGAGTCTCTAACAGGTATCGTTAGGGTAAAATCGGGGTACAATTTATCAACAGCAATGTTAGTTTTGTGTCTTCATTTTAGTACACACCTTCTTTCCTTCTTTCGCTCGAATCGAACCCCTATCGCTGTATTTTGGTCCAACAACCTTCTCTTTTCCTGGCGCTAGTCTATTGAGCATGCACCAGGCCTTTGACAGTACCAGGGTCAAATGATGCTTTTAACATGACAGTGATGCTGTTGCATGGGCACGACAGTGACGCTGATGCATGGGCCTTCAAGTATCTAAAATATAATTATCGCCGTACAAGAGAATAGAATAACAGTTTTATTGAACTTGGAACAAACTGTTTAAGAAGTGATCTCTGTTAATGTAGCGCCTTCGGCAACAAAAGTGAAGATGTTACAGTAACAATGATTTTAAGCGCACTTGATATACAATTCAGGGCAAAGCCCTATTAAACCATAATATACAGAGCAGCAGATAAAGACCAGAGCACATTACCACCATGGAGGGAGAAGAAGCGCCCAATTTATGTTTTAGCTCAGCTAGTGGCTTGTCAGAAGTGCTCATTCATCTTGTTGGACATTTGGCTGGTGACTGGAAGCTCCTGATGGGGGAATGGGATCAGCAGCAAAATGTGTTTTACAGGAAGGAAAAGGGGTCCCAGAGAAGTGATTAGCCAGGCCTTCTCATTGTAAGCTGTCTCAACAATTCGAAAACCTAGCGTTGATTCCGCACAACGCAGCACAACTACCTGCCTTCTACCATGGAAGTATTTTACAGCTGTAGCTTTCACTCCTCGTCATATTGACATCATATTAGGGAACACCCATGAAGATAGATTTCTGCCTTCCTTTTGCAGAATGCACGCTCCTGCTAGTAGCAAACAGTGCGAAGTGAATGTGGGTGTCATTACAATACCTTTTTAAGTATAGTTAGAGACAGCTCTATCTGTTTCTCAGTTCTTTTGTATACACCTCATAAAACACACTAAAAAAGAAACCAATAATATAAAATGTATATGGAAAGGGGACTTAGTCAGTCCTTTTCATTCATTACATGTTTAAGTGTTTGTCACATTTTAGCATACCCGATAAGAGAGCTTTCAATGGTGAAAATATCAGCCAACGACTGACGTAGTTTTGCTTCCTAACACTAGGGAAATATTTCAGGCAGTTGTATGAGTATGCAAAAACAACAGTTGATGGACAGAATGCAGAACAATATCATACATTCACCCCAGTACAGAGATCTGGGCCTAAATCCATCGTTTTTTTTGCTCACCATGCCTTTCCAGTTTGAACCCAGCCTAATGGAAATCAGTCTTGACCCTGTGCCTCAAAGGAACATTCCAGCCCGAACTGCCAAGCCAGGTCCTCCCTGGACTGGAAACAAGCATCCCGGGACCGGTTTCGGGGTTTCACCCCTCTTCAGTCAGGATAGTTTGATTTCAGTGGCATGGAGAGCATGAGACCCACGTCTGGGCATACCCTTCCCACTCGGGGTGACAAATGCAAAAATAGCAGTTGATGGACAGAATGCAGAACAATGTCATACAATCACCCCATTACAGAGATCTGGGTCTAAATCCATTGCTTTTTGCTCACCATGCCTTTCCAGTTTGAACCCAGCCTAATGCAAATCAGTCTTGACCCTGTGCCTCATGGGAACAGTCCAGCCCGAACTGCCAAGCCACGTCCTCCCTGGACTGGAAACAAGCATCCTAGGACTGGTTTCAGGGTCTCACCCCTCTTCAGCCAGGATAGCTTGACTCCAGTGGCATGGAGAGCATGGGACCCACGTCTGGGCATACTATTCCCACTCGGCGTGACAAATGCAAAAATAACAGTTGATGGACAGAATGCAGAACAATGTCATACATTCATCCCAGTACCGAGATCTGGTCCTAAATCCATCGTTTTTTTGCTCACCATGCCTTTGCAGTTTGAACCCAGCCTAATGCAAATCAGTCTTGACCCTGTGCCTCATGGGAACAGCCCAGCCCGAACTGCCAAGCCAGGTCCTCACTGGACTGGAAACAAGCATCCTAGGACCGGTTTCGGGGTTTCACCCCTCTTCAGCCAGGATAGCTTGATTCCAGTGGCATGGAGAGCACGGGACCCATGTCTTGGCTTACCCTTCCCACTCGGGGTGACAAATGCAAAAACAACAGTTGATGGACAGAATGCAGAACAATGTCATACATTCACCCCAGTACAGAGATCTGGGCCTACATCCATCATTATTTGCTCACCATGCCATTCCAGTTGGAACCCAGCCTAATGCAAATCAGTCTTGACCCTGTGCCTCATGGGAGAAGTCTACCACGAACTAGCAAGCCAGGTCCTCCCTGGACTAGAAACAATCATCCTAGGACCAGTTTCGGGGTTTCACCCCTCTTCAGCCAGGACAGATTGATTCCAGTGGCATGGAGAGCACGGGACCCATGTCTGGGCATGCCCTTCCCACTCGGGGTGACAAAGGCAAAAATAACAGTTGATGGACAGAATGCAGAACAATGTCATACATTCACCCCAGTACAGAGATCTGGGCCTAAATCCATCGTTTTTTTGCTCACCTTGCCATTCCAGTTTGAACTCAGCCTAATGCAAATCAGTCTTGACCCTGTGCCTCATGGGAGCAGTCCAGCCCGAACTACCAAGCAAGGTCCTCTCTGGACTGGAAAGAAGCATCCTAGGACCGGTTTCAGGGTTTCAGCCCTCTTCATCCAGGAAAGCTTGATTCCAGTGGCATGCAGAGTACGGGACCCACGTATGGGCTTACCCTTTCCACTCGGGGTGACAAATGCAAAAACAACAGTTGATGGACAGAATGCAGAACAATGTCATACATTCACCCCAGTACAGAGATCTGGGCCTAAATCCATCGTTTTTTTGCTCACCGTGCCTTTCCAGTTTGAACCCAGCCTGATGCAAATCAGTCTTGACCCTGTGCCTCATGGGAGCAGTCCAGCCCGAGCTACCAAGCCAGGTCCTCCCTGGACTGGAAACAAGCATCTTAGGACCGGTTTCGGGGTTTAACCCCTCTTCAGCCAGGATAGCTTGATTCCAGTGGCATGCAGAGTACGGGACCCACGTCTGGGCTTACCCTTCCCACTCGGGGTGACAAATGTCAAAACAACAGTTGATTGACAGAATGCAGAACAATGTCATACATTCACCCCAGTACAGAGATCTGGGCCTAAATCCATCGTTTTTTTGCTCACCGTGCCTTTCCAGTTTGAACCCAGCCTAATGCAAATCAGTCTTGACCCTGTGCCTCATGGGAACAGTCCAGCCTGAACTGGCAAGCCAGGTTCTCCATGGACTGGAAACAAGCATCCTAGGACCAGTTTCGGGGTTTCAGCCCTCTTCAGCCAGGATAGCTTGATTCCAATGGTATGGAGAGCACGGGACCCAGAGGAATATTTGCCTTCGCTAAGCCCTAGAATTAATGAAAGTTTGTGCTTTAATGAAATGGAGCTTGAACTGCAGTACCTGCTATGTTTCTAATTGTAAGTTCTTCCTGTCAAGGCTTGATTTCTGTGAAATGCGCTCCAGGCCAGACTGGAGCCTCATTTGTCCCCAGAAGAGTCCCTAGTTTTGCCAAAAGCGTCCACCCAACTGAAGTACTTCCATCTGGTTAATTAGTAAGTGCTACATCGTTGGGTAAATGTCTTGTGCATATTTTGCACTACAGCTGCATAAAGGACCTTGAAGTAATATTTACAGTGACCTTGTGTGCACGTTACTCCTGTAAAGGGATTGTTCCGCGATTGTCTTCATCCACAAACTGTGATAACTTGAATCCTCGTCAAGAGAACACGACGAGAATACAGAGACGTGACTCTCCACCAAACAGGGGTACATCCTCTTAACTAAACGAAGTAAGTACTTCTTTGTTTGATTGAGATGTCCCTGTATTCCTTTGCATCAAAAATGCGTATACAAAATCGTCTGAAAACACGATCAGTGGCCTTTTGTTAAGCTGTCCATCAATGTGGGAAAAGGCAGGAAGACCTTTGCTTACTACTGAGGAAAACAGGGAGGGTCCTGCACTGCCCCCCCAGCAGGCCGATTTCAGCCTATTGCCGTGGCCCGGCTTCAACTCCCAGGGTGCCCTGGAGTTCACTCAGGACACCTAGGTGCCGATTAGGATCCTGGAGAAACCGGGTACGAACCGTCGGACGGAGGCTTTTCTCCGTCCGACTCGTACCCGGTCGTAAAACTTCACAAACATGCAAGTACGATTCGCACAGAAACACCATTTCCGTACGAGTCGTACAAAACACCGACCGACGAAAATATACATACGAATGTGATCTGGGAATGCTCCGACTTGACGTCGGGACGCTTTTAGGCAGCGTTTCACGACCCAGGAAGTACGAATCGAACCGACAGCAGTTCGGACGGCAATATTTTTACGGCACCCAAAAAGTGCCGGAAAAGCAAAGTACGCCGCGAAACGAGCAGATTAGGGGCCCGGTACGCGCCGTACCCCCCCCAGACCCCGTGAGTACGTGCCGTAGCCCCCCCAGACCCCGTGAGTACGCGCCGTACCCCCCCAGCCCCCGTGAGTATGCGCCGTACCCCCCCCAGACCCCGTGAGTACGCGCCGTACCCCTCCTGACCCCGTACGTACGAGTCCAACCCCCACCCGTGTATGTACACCTGTGTACATACGAGTCGTACCCCCACCCGTGTATGTACGGTGTGTACCCCCAGCGCTACACGGGTGTACATACACGGGTGGGGGAACGACTCGTACGTACACGGGTGGGGGTACGACTCGTACGTACACGGGTGTACATACACGGGTGGGGGTACGACTCGTACGTACACGGGTGTACATACACGGGGGGTTCGGCACGTACTCACGGGGTCTGGGGGGGGTACGGCGCGTACTCACGGGGTCTGGGGGGTACGGCACGTACTCACGGGGGCTGGGGGGGGTACGGCGCGTACTCACGGGGGCTGGGGGGGTGTTCGGCACGTATGTGGGCACATGTCTCCATGGTTGCTATGGGAGTTCGGTGCGGACGGTGTTTTTTCCATCCGGATGTAACATCGGACGCACGGGATGGATCGTACTTGCGCGGTCGGACTTCACTTTTCACATTTGTACGGTAAATCGTCCGGGGACGTGTCGGACACATTTTCCGACCCGAGGACGTGTGGGGAATTATTCCCAATGCGATTCGTATGGACTTTTTCCCATGCGAATCGTACTTGGCAGTTTGTACGGCACTTGTACGATTCGTACGGTAAAAAGACCGGATACGAGTCGTACGGGGAAATTTTTTACAGGATCGTAATCGGCACCCTAGTGTGCTATGGGACCCCGGGGGGAGGCTCAAGGCCCTTGCAGTCACAGCCGGCTTCCCGCCTCCGGCGGGATCCGGCATTGCTCTCTCACACAGGGAACTGCTGGAAATGCAGCTCCCTGCATGCAACAGCAATCCTTTAATTTCTTTCCCTGCCCTCATATCTGCAAGCAAGGAAAGAGATGAAAACTCAGCTTCCAGCAAGCAGGAGCGCTTTGACAGCTCCTGCTTTCTGGAAGCGGAGTTAGTGTTTGTTTTTGCTTGACAAAAGCAAATGGCTATCTCCCGAGGGTGGGCAACTCGGGAGATAGCAGGAGGTGGCACTGGGGGGTTGCTGCCCCCATGGCCATATTTGGCTCCAGGAGGGGGCCACCTCATTTGTCCAGCATGGACCAGCCCCAGGGAGGTGGTAGTCCCCGGGCCGGTCACGGCCTGGGAGTAGAGCCCCCCTCCCAGTTTTTAAAGTGATTTGGCCTCAGGAAGTGGTGGTCCCTGGGGCCTCTAGGAAGTCCAGGAGGGGATCCATGCAGCTCCCTCATTTTATAAAAATTAAGCCCCGGGGAGGTGGTGATCACCGGAGCTCCTATTAAGCTCAAAGGGGTGTCTGCGCAGCTCCTCTCCTTTTATAAAAATAAAGCCCTGGGGAGGTGGTGGTGCCTGAGGCTCAAGGAGCCTTAGGAGAGGGCCCCCAGATTAAGCAGAGTCTCAAGATGCCTGCCAACACTTCCTGGTTTAAGTGTTGGCAGCCAATCAGATTTCAGCACAGAGACTGTCAGATCCTCAGAACATTCTCGTCCCTAGATATACAAATCTAGATTTCTTTCAATATCTCAAAAGCTGCTGAACGGATTTACACCAAATAACAAAAAACATGATCTGCAAACCAAAGGCTACCTGTCTGCCAAATTCGGTGTAATTCCACACAGCGAATATGTAATTCATTTATGTATCATAATCTTTGGGCCCAATTCACAAAGGTAAAGTGAGACAAAAGTATAACTTTCCGACTTTCAATATTCACAAAGGGCATTTACTACTCGTAAATTTCTTTTGCAAATACTGAAAGATTAGTAAATGCCCTTTGTAAATACCAAAAGTCATAAAGTAAGTCTTGGTCTCACTTCACCTTTGTGAATTGGGCCCTATGTATTTATATATTTTTACTTGGTATGTAGATGTGAGGTTAAGAATAGCAAATCTATACTTACATATATAAACTTACCATCATTGTGTTTTGGTAGTCAATATTCTGGCAACAATATATTTCTACAACAATATTTAAAACTCGCTATCATGGTACAAAAGCACTTAATGTATGATGTGGCAGAGATTTACTATAATTATTTCAGGGTTTTGCTCAATAACTTTGCATTTTTTTCCTGTCACCTTTAGTGCAAGTAGAAGCAGGATAAGAGGTTGCAATGCTTGCACAAACCCTTCAATGAGGAGCTTATTGGGGTACACGATTATGCCATTTTGCAGGGACAGCATTACCTTGTGGGCCACTGGAATGCTAAAATTCGACAGGTGGCCAGACATCATAATAAGACTTTTGTCTTATGTAATGTGAAATATTACTTTTGTTCTTATTAAATCCCTATTCTGCCTCCAATCATTTTTAATTTCAGTGCTCTTTTGAGTAGTCACTAGAACAGTAGGGGCTCACAATCTTTAAAAAACGATCTGATCATATGTATAAACCTAATCTATTACATCTGTATCATCTCCTCCTAGTCCAAAAGCACTATGTCTATAATAAGGTCATCGCTGATGCCAATGGTGAGGTGATACACATTGTCACCATTGATGTAATCAATTAAGTAATATGTGAAGTAATCTGTGACTACATATGTGAGGTCATGAACCAGTGCACTGAGCCTAGTAGTGATTGGCTGAGCTAATATATTTTATGAAAGCATCTGTTTATTGATTCAAGAGGTAATGCTCCTGGTAACAACACAAAGGGGTTTAGTCACAAAGGTAAACTTAATGAGAGTAAATGTACACGTGTAGGTTTACTCTTACACGTTTGAGTAACTTTACTACTTTGGGCCAGCCCCATTCATAAGTGTAAAGTTATTGAAAAAGTGAAGATTTACATGTTCCCACAGATTGAAATCAGGGCGTGGAGCCTAATTTTCAAGTGTAAAGTTGATACTTGCAACTTTTCACATCAGTCATGAATTTATTATAGACATATTGGTGCTGGACTAGGAAGAGATGATACACCTTTTTTACACATAAGTGTAAGCCCCCGGGGCAGAGATCTCCCAATGGTTAAGATTAGAAAAAAAAGTAAAAGTCCAAGTTTAATTAAAAAAAAAAAACATAATTTTGTGTTAAATATCAATGTTAAACACTTGTATATATTAGTTTTAAATGTAGGACTATATAAACACATGTTATGGAACAATTAACTTAATTTTAAATTAAACAGCTAATCATTTTGAATATATTACATTTAAAATAACATTATTTTCCTGATGTTCCCCCAAAGTAAAAAAACTACTATGTATTTAAAAATATTAAAATTGATGGATAAAATTAAAAGTCATGCAATTGTTTTTACTAAATATTGATATTGCTTTTTATATTATAATGACTAATAATACATTTTAAAATACATTGATAATTGTGTTTTATATTTAGAGTTTTTTTAAACATTAAATACAATTTTTAAACATTAAATAAAATGCAATCATTTTTACACAGTTTAAATACCTTAATGTATTCTAACATTAGTTCTTATGGGTTTTTTATTTTAAGTCCCTACCTCCATTATGTTCTATTGAAGGGTGTTGCAGAACCTGTGAGTGGCCATGAGTAGTGCTATACCTACTCCAGCTCAGAGCTGAAGTACATTTACAACTGGTTTGGTTAATTTTTGGCTAAGCAAACTATAGAAGGACAGTTTGTGAAGAGAAAGGGGCTTAGTCTTTTGTGGTTGTAGTGTATGACCACCCACCCCCAATCCTCACTTAACCCCTCCTTATTTCTCTTTCAAGCCCTCTCCATTAGTAGTTCTTTTATGTATTCTCTATTTTTCAGCCATTCCTTCCGTCTTGCCCACATTGACTTCGAACACTACGTGTGCAGATATCTCTGCCATCAGGAGTCCTAGGAGCCACTGGTACTTCTGTCCAAACACTCATGAGTGGCAGCTGCTGCCCATTCTAAATGGTGAGGCAGTGCGGGGGCAGAATGGGGAAAAATGAATAAAAAAAATAACATGCACTTACCTTCTGCTCCTATGCTGCTCCTCTGCTCCCAGAACTGCTGTTGTTCCCATTAGCACAGGCTCCAGGATACCCATGCAATCCCAGCACTTCTCTCATGCTATTACTCCCAGAATGAGTGAAGCACTGGGATTGGGCGGAGCGGGGCGGTTTCATGCTCCAGCAGGGACCGGCAGCCTGTGCTCCTGAGTCATGCAGATATCTCCAAGGAATAGCCTGGAGATATCAAAGTGCATATATCATTTGGCCGCCCGTGGACAGCCAGCCAAACCGACCTGCACACATTCAAATACACAAAACAGTCTTTATCCTGAGCAAATGTCCAGTAAAATTCAGATCCCACAGGTGTGCAGTTGAAGAAACATCTTCTTTTAATTCCAAAGTGCAGTACCAAATTCACCGTGTTACTGCCAATCCTTCATCATTGTAAATGGAATTCTGTTTTCTGTGGTTGTGGGTGGACAGAAAGATATGTCTAGAGTTTTATAGCATGATGTTTTATGTTTTGCTTAAGGCTAGTATGGCCAAAGAGATCCCTCGCTCCATGCCTTGCTTTAAACCCAACCCTATACGACTTACCATTTTTATAATTCACCCTGAACCCAACTCCCTCAAAAATCCATCTCCACTCCTTTTATAAAGGCCAACTTTGTCTAATCTAATTGGGCCACTAAAGCTCATATGCTTATTGGTCTTGGTGATGAACATGGCAAAATAACAGAAGAGGTAGTAGCAATAGATCTCATTGTTTATGTTACTGATAACAGTGAATCTTTCAAACCAACATGGGCATCTTGGCATTAAAGCAGAACCAAACACTACATCAACCCCATGACAAGTGTACAGCCAGTCTGAGCTTTAGGTAATTGAAAAACTAGCCAAGCTCAGTCTCAATACTTCAAAACTTCTCTACCCATGTCCAAGGGCACATATGAAGCTACCTATTCAACTGATTGTACCACCTCTCTTCTCTGCCCCTTCATGAGACACAAATGCCATGATTGGCTACAGACACTGCTGCACAGGATGCACATATCCAGCAAGTTTCAAAGAAGACAGCATATCACACTAAAAGCAAACAAAAATGTCCTCCTCTAGGAGTTCTAACCTTGAAAGCTTCTTCCATTTTCTATGATTCACCCACCTCACTTCATCTGCAACACATTGTGTTAATATGCAAATACTGTCATGAATGTATTTTTTTTAATTTTATTAATTCACGAATAAATATTTGTGTTCTCAATTATAGTAAATCTGTAGTTATGGTTAAATTGATCTTCCCATTGCATTGCAATTTTTCTTCAATAAATGTGGCACTGTTTAGTGAAACTTTAAAAAACTTTTCAGAAAGATTGACATATCCCCATCAAATTAATCTTGGGTAATAGTGTTGTGTGTGTCAGGATTTTTCCATAATGCATGAATTCATAATAACTACAGGATAGGCCTAAATGTAGGACAACATGAAAAAATTAATATTTAGAATATGTGTGTGTGTGCGTGTGTGTGTGTGTGTATGCGTGTGTGTGTGCGTGTGTGTGTGCGTGTGTGAGAGACAGGCCTCAAAAACTAATGTTCTGAATGGTAATCCTCACAGTGTGTGTGAGATCATCTTTTTATACAAAGACCTGTTATCTTTCAGAAAAGCTTTACAAACTTGGCTCTACACTCATAGTTGGTTTTTGTCTCTGGCGCGGTCATTACTCTCTCTTTTGGTATGACCTCAGTGGCAGGATACCTGTGTAGGTAAGAGTGCACTCTATAGAACTAAGCACATAACATACCTATTTTCTGAGCTGTAAGCTGATATTAGTCACAAAACATAGGATTGGAAATATTTGGCTCTCTGAAAACTGCAGAGCTACGTGCAGTTACAAGGCCATCCTGCCTTATACAAATCTGACTTGAAAGGAAATTGAAATGGCTTAATTTGTCCACCTTTTTTGTACCTCTGCAATAAAGACATTATTAGCGTTTCAGAGTGATGATACGAGAACTTGTATAGGAGTTCCCCCTCCCCTCTACATAGAGAATAATTTGAGAAGAAAGTATAAGGTGATTTGAGGATTTTGGAGAGGCGGAAACAAGGACTGATTGTTGAGGAGATCAGCTGACATGTAAATATCTGCCTGGAGGTTCATTGCCTTTATAAGGAATGCCGGGATATTTACATGGTATGGAATAGAAATAATTAGGGATTTCTAATACCCGTTTAGCCAATATAAAAATCATGAGGCTGACAACATATATGTATATATTAGGTAGGGTAATTGAATAGGGAATGTAGGGGTGTTTGATGAAATAAGCTTATATTTTTCCTAATGTTCATTTTGTATTATATTATGGCTGCTGGAATTACCATAATAATTATCATCATTCTGATACACAAGATGTATGGATGAATAGTCCATAATAAATGGGGGGCGCTAGAGGGCGCACAGCAAGATGGCCGCTCTGTAGAGCAGCTCCGCCGTCCGAGCCCATCATCCTGTCAATATCCTTCACCATCTGGCTCTGCACTCTGTTAAATTGGCGGATCCTGTACGGGGAGTTCGTGGGGCACACCTCGCCAGCAACTGCGGACTGCAGAGACGCCTTGGAAGCTGATTGCGGGCGTGTGAAGTCCTGGGCCTACGACGGCAACGTGGAGGATCGGGATCGGCCTTGCAGCGGAAACTAGGGTAGGCCGCGGGGGTGCCGGATTTGGCCTGCGGTTGGGGCGGGGACCGCTGCGGCGCTTGACTTGTGCCTGGCGGACTGCGTGGTGTGGGCTGGGGGTTGGTGGACTCCTTTGTGTGGGTACACAGCGCTGAGGGAGCGGGCCGCCCTTAGGTCTCTGCCTTGCACCCTACTGGTGCGGGTGTGCGCATGGCCATGCTGCCCTCCCAGGGTCGCGGCCGGTGTCCGGGTCTCTGTGGGGCTGCCTGCGGTTGGTGCTGGGAGGCCGGTTTGCGCCCCAGGATATCAGAGTTGCGGATTTACCTTCCCCTGAGAGGCACGGCGCCCGTTACTGTATGGGTCGGCCGCCTGCTGAGTGCCTTTGAACGCCAGCGCTGTTGTGCGGTGCTTGCGGCGACTTGTGGACCCCAAGCCAGCGCAGTGAGTGTATGTCGGACTGCCCCTGGAGATCCTGAGAATTGCGGTGCTGTGGTGTCTTGGCCCGGTCCCGCTGCGGGCCCCGAACTTAAGTACAGTGGGGCGCTGCAAAGTGCTGATTAGCTGCAGGGCTGCCCCCCCCCCCTTCTCCTCAGCCTTGTGGAGGTGATATTGTGCGGGACTACAACCCTTCCCATTTTTGCTTCTTCTTTATCTGAGGCACTGCTGCCTTTGCCTGGCCTCCGCCTGCTGCCCATTGACTGCCTCTTAATGCTTAGACACCCAGTACTGCCTCAATTTCGCTGGCCGTCTATGTTGCACTGCTTTCCCCCTTGTGTGGCTGTGCCATTACGCCACCCACGAACAGTGACTACATTTCTCCTGTTGGCCCGGTTTTTATCTGTATCCTGCTGTCTGCCTGTCATTCTCCCTGAGTTTGTGCCAGGCTGGTGATACTGGAGGCGGTTTGCGGGTCCACTGCAAAACCCTGGTGATTGGGACTGCTCTGTGCACCCTTCCTGTTGCCATCGCTTCATATCCCTGTGCTTGTCCGGCTGGAAAAGAGGGACTGAATTCCTTTTAATTATCCTGTCCGGGCCTAGCTCTGTTCATCAGAAGCTGAGACAACATCATGGGTAAATCCGAACGTGGGCAGCCGCGACTCACGTTTGAACCACGCAAGGCCAGCCGGGCCTGTCAACATGCAGCCTCTAATTCGGAGGCGGACGCTCCCGCTGATCGTCTCACCAACATTGATAAAACCCTACTCGCGGTCCAAGCTAGCCTCCAGGCCATAGATGGGAAGATTGACCATCTGAACTTGCGCATGGATCATATGTCTGCGAAACTGGACAAACACGCGCAACGCCTGGGGGAAGCGGAGACACGAATCTCGGACGCGGAAGACGGCCTGCAACAAGTTAATGCAAAAGCGACGTTTATGGAAAAGGCGATGGCAGTCATACAGGCCCCTAATGAAGGTTTGGAGGCTAGATCGCGCCGCAACAATGTGCGCATTACAGGCCTACCAGAGTCCACGAACACGGGCCGCCTAGAAGCGTACGTGTAAAATCTTCTACGTGAGATCTTCGGGGCGGAGCAGTTGTCCCAAGTCCTGATCGTGGAACGTGCCCATCGTTCTGTGGATGCCCGCCCGCCTCCGGGTGCGCCACCGTGCCCTATAATTGCCCGCCTTTTAAATTACAGAGATCGCGACACTGTGCTCCAGCTGGCTCATGAGAAGGGCTCCATCATGCATCAAGGGAATAACCTTGCCTTTTTCCCTGACTTCACGATGGCGGTGCAGGAGGCTCGAAGAGAGTATCAGCCGGCGAAGAAGCTCCTCATGGCAGCAAAAAATACCTTATGCCATGCTGTATCATGCAAGACTGCGCATAGAGATCAATGGAAAGCACAGGATCTTCACCTGCCCGAAGTCGGCAATGGATTTTGCCAAGAACATTACAAGACGCAGTCGCTCCCCAAAATCTGCAGCGGGGAGTGATGAAGGGGGACCTAGCGAAATGACAGATGAGTGATGATGGCTGTGGTCCGCATATGATAATTCCGCTTCAGTTTATTGCGTCGCTTTCCTGCATGGGGTGGCGTGTATCTGTCGCATTGCTGCATTGAACTCTAACACCATTAATGTTGATGTTTGCCATGTATTGATATTATGATAACCTTGTTGTTGTTTTGCTATGCTTGCACTGCCCTGAGGATTTGTTTTTCTTTTTATTTCTCTCCAGGCGCTGATAACTCCACAGTGGGTCAGATGGTGCTATCATGATGGCTTGGCCACCTCCTTTTTCACCGGGAGGGATACTGTGCTCAGGCGCCCCCCTTCTGGGTATTCCCCACAACTGGTTACTCCCTTGGCATTGTACTTGGGATTAGTTTCTGGGGGTTTGGGAAGGCTTTGGCATGTTGGGGCTGCTGGAGTGGGTGGGGGGAGCTGGTGGGAGGGGGTGTTGTAGGGGTTGTTAATACACCAAAAAGAGGGAGGTGGGTGTTACTATGTGGTTTGTTCATGTGGTTGAATATTTTTCCTATCCTGCTAGATATTACTCACACATTTTGCTCATGTGCTGGATACGAGGTTGATTCCGCCTTCCACATGCTTTGTTTTTGGGATGCACAGTAAGGGTATGACAATTTCTTGCCTCACGTGGAACGTACGGGGGCTTAACTCCCCCCCCAAAACATCGTCTGGTGATAGGACACCTAGAACGCCATAGAGTTGGCATTGCCCTTCTACAAAAAACGTATCTTGCAAAGTTTACAGATAAACTGGTTGGGGCCCGCTGGGCTGGCTTCCGCCTGGCTTCCTCCTATCCCTCTCTTATAGCCGGGGGGTGCTTACCCTGGTGAAGAAGGGACTCCCATTTACAGTACATTGCACTCATGTTGACTCTGCGGGTCGGTATGCTATGGTACACGGGACACTGGCAGGCAAACTTGTTACCATTGTGAACACTTATGGTCCTAATATAGACGATCCTGGGCTATTTCGCAACCTCATTGTGAAACTATGTGATTGGCCAGATGCCGCATTCTCTGGGGGGGAGACCTTAACACGCATCTGGACCCCAGCAAAGATAAGTCTAGCGGTAAAGAGGGGGATTCCACAGGTGCAGCTCGTGCGGGATGGCGGAACTTGGATTGCTGGACATATGGCGTCATAGACATGCAGACACGCTTGAGGACACGCACATCTCCACAGCTCATGGCAGTTGGTCTCGCCTTGATTATTGGCTGATAGGTGAGGGGGTGGCGAACTGGGTGGTGGCTGTGGAGAGCTTACCGCGCGCACTTTCTGATCACTGCTCCATTCAGCTCACACTCTGTATTCCTCAGCAGATCCCCCGAGCCTTTACCTGGCGCTTCCGCCCTGAGGCGCTGTTAGATCCCCTCTATTTAGAAACTATTCGCGAGGCCATTATTCAATATTTTGAACACAATAAGGGATCTGTTGATAGAGCGGGGATACTGTGGGAGGGGTTTAAAGCCACCATTAGGGTTGCCTGCATCAATACATCGGCTGTTATTTTAAAGGATTTACGGGGCCAACTCACTAAAGTGGAGGCTCACTAACCAACCTTGAACGAGACTATGAGCAATGCCATGTGAGGTGACCTTGGCTTCCATTAAGGAAGCCATTATTGAGCATACTAGCTTAGCAGATGAAGAGCTGCGCTATATCTCGAGATGTGCTGTGGCTCGTTCATATGGGGAGGGTGGGAGGCCGGGACACCACTTGGCCACGAAGATTGCACATCGCATACATCAAGACGTAATCACTAAGATCACTGATGGGTTGGGACATGACCATTTTAGTGTCATGGACATATTGGAACAGTTCAGGCAAACATATGCTAAATTATACACATCGCAGGGTGAGACAGCCACTGAAGAACTGGATGCCTATTTATCACAGGTAGCTATTGCATGGTTGTCTGAGGGGCAGAGAGATCATCTAGGTCAGCCTATTACGGAGGAAGACGTTCGCATGGCAATAGCCTTCCTTCCTAATGGGAAAGCACCTGGACCGGACGCCTTCCCTTCCGAGTTCTACAAGGCCTATGCGGAGGAGCTCTCCCCATTCCTGCTAGAAATGTATGCGGAGGCATATGATGCAAACATTCTCCCCCCTTCCCTTCACGAGGCACTAATTATTACTTTATTAAAAAAAGACAAACCGCCTGATCACTGTGACTTGTACCGCCCCCTGTCGCTCATTAACACAGATGTCAAAATTTTAGCGAAGATACTGGCCACCCGCCTTCTACCACTCATGCAGAATCTGGTGTTGCCAGATCAATCTGGGTTCATCCCTACATGGTCCACCTCCCACAAACTTCATACCCTATTTGCTCTCTTTCACACACTTTCCCCTGATCTTCCGGGGGCAGCAGTCATGCTTGAAGCTGTCAAAGCGTTCGATTCAATCGAATGTGGATACCTATTCTACATACTCCAACAAATGGGATTCTCCCCCTTTTTTATAAACTGGGTGCGACTCCTTTACTCATGCCCCACGGCATGGGTCCGGGTGGGGGAACACACCTCGGAACCTTTTTTTATTACTAGGGGTACCAGGCAGGGGTGCCCCCTCTCGCCACTCTTGTTCGCCTTGACGCTGGAGCCGCTGGCCTGCCTCATACGGCAATGTCATAAATATGCAGCCCTTAACCTACATCACCGTCCACTTATCATCTCATTATATGCACATGATATGTTGCTTTTTATTCGAGAACCCCTCACTCATCTGGCGCCGGTTTTGCGAGAGTACATTCGGTTTGCTAGATTCTCTGGGTTACATATCAACTGGTCTAAGTCGGTGGTGCTAACATTGACTATATCCACGCACCTGCATGAGCCGGAATTCCCTCTCGAGTGGACAACAGAGCCAGTTAAGTACCTGGGCATCTGGGTGTATCGTGAACCTGATAGAGTCCTCCGTGAGAATTACGGCACTGCGGTAACGTTGTTGGAGCAACAAGTTGACAGGTGGGCCCATCTTCCTCTCTCCCTTGCAGATCGTATTGCCTTAATAAAAATGGTGGTGTTGCCTAAATATTTATATCTTTTTAATAACATACCGATCCCTCTCTCGCAACACTTTTTAAAAACAGTGCGTTCGCTGCTTCTCTGTCTGATTTGGGGTGGGCGACAGGCCCGTGTGGGCTGGCGCACTCTAACCCTGGACTATAAACATGGGGGATTCGGGGTTCCAGATATTTACGTATACTGTCTATGTGCACATGTGCAATACGCGCACTTTTGGTTTACTTCTCACAACTTTATCCCGCATGTGGCGGTGGAGCACTGGGACGCACATCCCATCCCCTTAAGCTCCCTTTTAACGCATAAGTGTAGATCTAAGCCCCGTGCCACATTCAACACTGTTAACTCGACGATCGCAGCGTGGCAGGCGCTTGACCGACTGGCTGGGGAATTACCATTGTACTCTCCACTGCTTCCTATTGCTTACCATGAGAACATGTCAGTGACACATGAGATGGGGGTGATGCGTATACTGGCTCAGGCAGGTAATGACAAAATGCAGGACTTGTACCCTAATGGCACCTTTCTGCGATCGCTGACGTCGATTATGTTCAACATCAGACTTTGCTATTCAAATTCATGCTACACAGATTTAAAAAAGCAGCACAAGCCTATTATCCAACATTCCCTGCAGAACCTCTAGAGTCCCTCGCATTGCACAACTTACTTAGTAGTCCCACCCGACACAAACTCATCACTAAACTATATAGAGCTGATAGAGAAGATAGGGCTCTCCCTAGTGATAAGAGTCTAGCCAAATGAAATGAATATTTAGACCCACAGATCTCCCATGACGATTGGGTGCGCTGCTGTAGCCTGACTGGTGCCCTCACCTCCAATGGGAATTTGCGTATTATACTTTTAAAATTTCTTCATCAAGTTTACCATACGCCCCAAAGACTATTTAAATATGGCTTGCGAGACACAGATGCATGTGCACGTTGTGGCGCCTTGGGTGCAGACGTTTGGCACCAATCCTGGGCCTGTGTGTGAGTGGGAGCATACTGGACCGAGGTGATTGCTAGGCTGTCCAAAATCCTTGGAGTGGAATTACCTTGCTCACCACAGGTGTGCTAATTGGGTCTCCTCCCTTCGCTGAAAGTAGCGATGGGTAAGCTGCCAAGAGTGGCACTGCTTATCGCCAAACGGCAGGTAGCAATGGTATGGGGTGACAGGCGGAGCCCTACAGCTGACCAATGGCTCAAGGACTTAACATACTGCAGAGAGAACTTAGTACTATATGCGGAGGAATTGCCGGTGACCTCCCGACCGAATGATATTTGGGAGCCTTTACTGTCTTACCTACGCATGGATGTTCAGCCTACTTCCCCAGATGCTGTGATTGTATAAACGATGCTCAGACTCAATCCATATACTGTGTGGTGATTGTAACTATAATGTCAAAGATATGGAATCTACTTTGATATCTGTATTTTATAGCCAAGGGTTACTGTTTGAAATTTTCTTTTTTTTTGCTATTGACAATGATCACTATGCTTTCATGTCTCCAATGTGAACTGTATATGCATTTATGAAACTCCACAATAAAAAATAAAAAAAATAGTGCATAATAAATAACTGTATGTTGTAAAATGCCAACAACTGTGTGTGCTTACTGTTTCAATTGTTTGGGGTTAGGAATCCATATCATTATGCAATAACCCCCTGTAGATGAGAGTTACTCTGAAAGGGTTGTCTGATTTCTAAGACTCTTTATCTGAATGAGCACAACTCATTGTAGAGAGTAGTGAGAGGCACCTGCAAGGTCTTCTTTTCTCTGATAAGGGTATGCTATGTATAGTTGCTCTTGGGGCTTAGGAGATCTAACTACATGTGCCTCCCCACGTAGCCCCAACAGGATGAAGGGTTCATTAAAGTTTTATGACGAACAACAATCAAAGAGGGCAAAAGTTATAAAGAGCCCCCAAAGATGAATTTCCAAATTAAACAGTTTCATAGGAAAAATCTTCTGAGCATAGCCCAAAAATTGGTGGATGGATTTGCATCTAACTTTAATGATGTGAAGCAGCCTGGCTCAACTCACAATCATTTATGTGTTTCTTGAAAAACCATCCAATGGTTCTTGGAAAAAAACAAAAATCAAGGGGCTAAATGAGGTCATGCAAAACACTAAACAAACTGTGTGCTACTATTTTCATAGAGTGCCACTCCATGTCAACCTCCAGCCCTGTCTGTGTCAAAGAAGCATGTTCTTAACTGATGAGATAAAATGAGGGAAAGAGAGACTGCAATTTCATTCCTATACTTCAGGAATTTCCTTTAGTGGGAACTATAAAGTCGAAATTGTCCTGGGAAGTGTAATAATGAGATGGCATATCCCTTTGTTCGTGGATTCTGCTCCCAGAGTCAACAAACTGAGGGACCATCTGTTACTGTGCTTTTTTTCGGGACCACACGGGTCCTCTGTAACAGGCGAAATGCCTTTAGAAATAATTTTATTGATTTTTTTCTCATTTAAAATGCAAAGCTTTTAAAGCCGCCTACTCAGCAGGACTGTACTTACAACTACACGGTAGTACACAGGGACACAGTACACAATACCACCTCCTGACATCTTATTTTGGGACCAACTTAATCCCATTTTAACTGCTCTCCAGGTTGATCCCTGTTTTTCCCAGTCTCAATAATTGTTTGTTGCACCAAGACTAGGGTTGGTTTTTGCACAAAGAGAAAGGTAAGAGCCTAAGTATGCCACCTAATGGGCCAGTCAAATTCCTTTTGAAGTCCCAGAAAATGATCTTTTTGCAGTGTATGTAGAGTGCTCCACCTTTATTATTGAATTTCATTAGAGCAATCGATCTAAACATTATCAAGTTGGACTCTAAACAACAGGACTTTCTACCTGGCTCCCAGGTACTAAGCGCCCTCAAGCCTCAATTGTATGTGTTCTCCGCCTTCCGGTAAGGTTGGATGGGGCCAGCCTATTTGAATGTTTACATTGCTGTTATTATATTGTACTCCAATTCATTTTATCCACTCTGCTCTAGGATTATCAAAAAGAAAGCAGCCAGGACCACTTTTAAGTCAATGTTACCCATTCAAGGTCCTGTTAATTTGTCTAGTCCAAATTTATCTCTGCAATTTTTGTGTAACAGGATGTGCTAATAGAGAAGAGATCATGGGGTTCATTTTTTAAACTCACCTTTCACAACAATGTTTGGATAGTTGGAGTATCTGAGACTAGGATCCCAAATTATCAAACTTAGCAGGAGAGTGTGGAAAGTAGCAGTCTAGAATTGGTTCACCATTGAGTGAGACAGGAAAGTGTTCTTCCCTTGTCTTGTGGTCAGAGAAAAAAAGGATTTTAAAGCATTTTTGCTTATTGATTTTAGTTATAATTATACATAACATGGTTTCCAGCTAGTAATGAATGTACACATTTTCCATATACATAGATTCAAATGGGATGAGGCTCACAATTTTGCCAAACAACCTTACAAACGTGAACGTACAAATGCATTCAAATCATGCAGTCTTTCTGATGTCATTAAAGCTAAACCCACTATGGGAGGACTCTACGCACATCATATCATCTAGATATATAAGTGAGAGATGTGGTCAGCTTGATCAGAATCTAGTACCACTCTGGAATTTATATGAGGGGAATATTGTGAAAGCGAATATTCAGCAAAATTCTTAATCAATTCACCCAGCAATCCTGACAGAGGTCCCATAAGCCTCCTTCTCTTTGGGATTTCTCCTTAGCTTTAGCCCATTGTTAAACATCTTTTTTACACCTGGTGCATGTAGGGCCACTCCTTGGCTGTCAGGTCATAGCCAGTAACCACCTAGCCAGCACTAATACTATTAGTTTATTGCCTGCTTTTTTGGATTAAGATCTGGGTAATTCTCCCAACAGTCGTATCTCAGGTTCACATGTTATGTCCCTGTTCAAGACTCTACCCTGATGTCTAATAATTCAGCCCCAGATATGTTCTCCTATTTTCAAGGAAGAGAGGCATGTTTTATGGAGAAAGTTACATTGTGTGAACTTCAGTCTAATGTTCCATGACACACTCTGTGTTTTTGGTAGTATTCTCCCCCATTCTTTAGCCTCTATTTCATACTTCAAATTCCTCTCCCATATTCCTTCCGCTCTAGCTAGACTACTCCATACCATCCCATTGAGAGTCCTTTAAAACACATGTGATCAGGTGTCTACCACTCCCTATTCATAATACCCACACAATATATAGGGTAGCACTGTGGAAAAGGAATTGTGAGAAAGGAAAAACAGAAGCGGGGCACAACTGAGTTGTGGACGAAAACCCTCACTCACCCGAGGGTGACATGCTTCATCATAGGGTTCCGCCAACAAACGGGGACCGCAAGGTACCCCGTGTGGGCTACAACTTACCCAAGAGGGAAGGAGAAGGAGTGCAAGGCACGTGTTGGATCTACCAACTCAATAGGGCAAGGAGGGGCAGAGTGCAAATTAATAAGTAAAAAAAGTGTATTAAAACTACCTACATAGGGGCAACAACTTTATTCTTCCATCCTATGTGGTAGTAGATAAAAAGCAAGTGAAAGTAGGGTTATGGATGTATACCTTATCTAGTGATCCACATGTTTCTGCCATAACAACAATCCAGTTCAGGGCATTCATCAGGACCAACTATCTAAACAGTCACTCTGCTATATCAAGTGCATAAATGACAATGTGAAGGTGGTACTTAGGCCTCAATTCTTCTGATTACGGAAGTTATATAGGATAGAATGTTCTATATTGTAGCACAGTCCTTACTTAGACTCTATTGTGAGTGATATATACCACTCCTATTGTCATGAGGCGTTAGAGTAGGGAATGCTGCCTAGGTTTGGTTATTCCTGTATCCCATAATCCCTCAAATGTTCATAGCAAGTCCCCATGATTCAAGACCTGCCCAGTAGCTCTGCCATTTGTAAAGGAATATTCGGCCCATGTGAATACCAAATACCCACTGTGTGTAACCCCACTTCGACCACTTTTCTAGCTGGCATGCACTGAAAAATGAGGAGGGCTCTTCACATAGAGGCCTAATAAGGGCAGTACCAGGGCAGAGAGGGGATTGGTCAGAGGCCTTAACAACACATTGTGTCCAAGAGTTTAAGGCGATGGACAGTAGTATTTTGGGTCTTGGTATTTTAGCAGTCTTCTGCATTAAAAGGGCTCTCTAATTTGGTAACACCCAAATCCCCCTATCTTCTCATGCAATCCACTGCCAGGTAATAAAACTAGTAGTCAGGAACCTCCATCCAGATTTTTGTTTAAGTGTCCTCTAATGCAATCCGCTGTCTACCTTCATCCCAAATAAACTTTTCTAAGCAATGTGTCAAGTTGCTTGCACCACTTGGTTAGCACTCAAACTGGGAGATTAACAATGAAGTTTAGCAGTCAAGGTAGGATAATTGTTTCTTCTAAGAGCTGTCCTCACTATAGTGGGCAAGCAACGTGGACGCAAAAATGTCACAGAGCCGTTCAAAGCACTCATTGCCATGTCTTGGTTTCCATCTCTTGGATCAATGGGCTAGTGATATATATTTACAGCCAAATACTTAAAGGTGTGTGGGTCTCAGCTTACTCTAAGTTCTGCCAGAGCAGGTTCCACACATTTCGGTGCCACTGGAAAGATATTTGGTTTAGAGTTTGTCTCAAACCCCAAAACCACATGGAATTCCACCAGCAGCTGCATTGTCCATGCCAGATCCTATCCCTCAATGCAAACATATAACAATAAGTTGTCTGCATATAGGGATAGAGTGTGGATGCTGTCTGAAAATGGGAAATCCCTAAGGCTCCCTTCCTACCAGAACACCGCAACAAAGCGCTCGATGGAGAAGAGGAGGAAGGAGAGAGGCCAACCCTGTTGAATGCAATGAAATACTCAGTATTGTCTGGAAATGCACCTACCCCTTTTTATTTTGGCTATCAAACCTGAACTAAAGTACCCTGATCTAGTGTGCCCATCCCTGCCCCAAGCCCATCCAAGAACTATGCATGGATGGAATGCTGAATAAATCATACATTCACCCCCAGTCAAGAGATCTGGGTTAAATCCATCATTCTTTTGCTCACCATGCCACCCTAGTTTAGATCTGGCCATATGCAAATCAGTCTTGACCCTGTGCCTCATGGGAACAGTCCAGCCCGAACTGCCAAGCCAGGTCCTTCCTTGACCAGAAACAAGCATCCTAGGACCGATTTTGGGGTTTCAGTCCTTATCAGCCAGAATAGCTTGAATGCAGTGGCAAGTGGGCCCGGGGTCCACGTCTGGGCATACCCTGCGCACTTAGAGCGAGAAAGCAAAAGACACACAATTGATGGATGGAATGTAGAATAAATCAAAACATTCACCCCCAGTCATTCACCCCGGTTAAATCCATCATTCTTTTGCTCACCATGCCACCCCAGTTTAGACCTTGCCATATGCAAATCAGTCTTCATCCTGCTCTTCAAGGGAACGGGCCATCCTGAACTTCCAAGCTAGGTCCTCACTGGACCAGAAACAAGCATCCTGGGACCGGTTTCAGGGTATTACTCCTCATCAGCCAGGCTAACTTGAATCCAGTGGCATAGTAAGCATGGGACCCATGTCTGGGCATGGCCCTTCCCACTTAGGGCAAAAAGTGCTACACAAACAAATGATGAACAGAATGCTGAATAAATCATACATTCACCCCCCAATCATGACCCTGATCCTCATGGGAACAGTCAAGCCTGAAATGCCAAGCCGGGTCCGCATAAGGAGCAGAGTCATGACTGATTTGCATATGGCTGGGTCGAAACTGGGGAAATGTAGTGAGCAAAAAATTAATGGATTTAACCCAGATCTCTTGACTGGGGGGGTGAATATTTGATTTACTCAGCATTCTGTGCATTATTTGTTGCTGTAGCACTTTTCGCCCTAAGTAGGAAGCATCAAGTCATCTGTGATATTGATCATTGCAGTGGCAGGCACAGCAGGCAAGCACATTGCTCTTCCCATTAAGATTCCATGTGGCAATAACCTAGTTTTCCTGTAAGGAATGTTGCACAAACTCATTAGAACCAAAGGCATTGCATCGGGCCATTTCAAAGATGTTGAAGCACATGCTTTAACCAGTCTTGCCTTTAAAGCACCTTTAATTTGCTCCACTATGCAAGAAGCCTCAGGTCTGTAACCACAATGCAGTCTTTGATCCACACTCAGGGTTGTACACAACAATTTAATGACTTTGTTATGAAGGTGCGTTCCTCTACCCAACTCCAAAGGAGTTGGAAATCCGAATCTAGGAATTAGTTCCCTCAGCAATAGCTTTGCTACAATGAGACTACCATACCTTCTAGTTGGATAAGCTTCCACCTATCAAGAAAAGATTCACACAACAACCAAGATGTATCGAAACCCATTGCACACAGCCATCTCAACAAAATCCAATTGGATCCAATTTAATGGACCCACTGATCTGCCAATGTGGCTCAAGGCAACAACTATCTTCTTCCCAGCATTCATTTGTTGGTAGGTGACACACTGATGACACACTGCTTCTGCAATCACTCAAAACCTCGGATTGAACCAAGTTTTCCTGAACAATCCCACCATTACATCCCTTGCTGCTCCATGAATTTGCCTTGCCATTGAGTTTAACAAACAGTCAGGTAATACTGCCCTACCATGAGCTGAAACCCTTATGTTATTTTCCCCTTTCTCACAACCTGCTCTGATTCAATCCGCTTGCTCTTGGTCTGTAGCTTCCATTTGGAAACGCCTGACTTCATCCCATGGGTCTGCAACAGCTAGCATCATGCTGTGTTTGGTCTTCTCTGCACTCTTGCCAATGTATTCCCCATTGAAAATACATACATGTGTAGCACAAAAACGAACAACTTCATCAGCGTACGAGTTCCCTGTTCTAGCAAATTTTTTCCCCCTTCCATGGGCTGAGCACTTCCCTTGGCAATTACAATGCTTCCAGCAGATGTCTCACATACTCTCCATTCCTAATGGGAGAACCTGATGACGTTAGGAATCCCCTCTGCGACCATAGCTGTCCGAAGTCATAAACCACACCGAAACCGTACTGGCTATCGGTATAGATGGTGACTCGGATTTGGTCAGAGACAAGATGCACCGGTCAGAGCAATGATTTCAGCTACCTGTGTGGAGTGTACTCCCTGTGAACAAGCAGCTTCCACCACTCCAGAGATGGTACAGACAGCAAATGCTGCTTTCAAATTACCTTAATTGTCTCTTAGACAATAACCATCAACAAAGAGGACTTGATCAGTGTCAGACAATGGTTCATCGACAATGTCAAGTCTCGGCTTGGTGCAAAGCTCAGTAACATCCCAACAGTCATGGTCTTCGCAATCTTCCCCATCAGCTCTTGGAACAGGTAACAAGGTAGCAGGATTTAACACTCAATAGCGATTTTGCAAGCAGACCATAGATCACTAGGAACCACAATTTTTAAACAAGGTATTTAAGTCAATCCACAAAACGTTTGAAATCTTAACAAAGTGATCTACTTGGTTGTACCACTCAGCAGGGTTCTCCTTCAGCCTGGGGAAATCATTTGTACATGCAGCTAGGTCACCTCTACTCTAAGGGACATAAATATACCCTCCACTAGGCACCTTCTGCAACAGATATACTTCAACTCCCTGTGCCCCCCTCCTAGAGGTGGTGATTCCCCTGTCACTTGCCTCACACTCTTCTTCTTCGCCCATCTTTCCTTCACTTATCCAGCATACTACTAACCCTTATTCCTATGACCAACTCATGGATATGTGTCTTCAATCCAGTTGCTCTCTTTTCCTCCAGCTCCTGGTCACTATAGTGAAGCCTATGATTTCCCTGTAACATTTTCGTTCCAGACAAGTCTACTCCATACTGCTGAGCTAACTGTGATAACTTCTCCTTTGCTTGTCTCGCCCTGCGGGTGACATCCTTCACTACAAACAATTAGTCATTTGGCTCATAGGTCTCTCTCCTTGCCATGGGTAAATTCCCACTGATGATCTCGTCTACCTCAGCCTTCAAATCCACCACATCCAATAGCATCGCCTTCACTGCAGCCTTAATGGTACCCTGACTTGATTTATAATTCTGATTCTCCTTGCTATTGTTATGATCCTTACGCCAGGATTCCAAGTTTGAAAAATCTAAGACATGATGACTTCCGGAGACTCCCTGACTTGTACTTGGTTCTGAGGCTGCACCAATTGATCCTCTCACTGGAGTTTTGCACATCTGTAGGTTTGAACTAGTGCTTGCCAAAGGTATAGACCATATGGTACTGGAACCAAAGCATACTACCGGAGGATCAGCAGTAGCTGGTAAAAGGGTTACTAGATTTCCTAGGCACTAAAGAGGAACATTTCCCAGTCATGCTCCCTGTTTTTCTCAATCCAGTCCTTTCAACCTGTACAGGCAGACTCTGACTAAGGCTTCCCACTGAGTTTGGGTCATACAAAGGAACAACAGGACCAATGGTAACCGGAAGTGTAAGAGCTACCCGCAACCGTGAAGCAGCACTAATCCCATTCTGTTCTATGCCTCCCAGAGTGACCACTCCTATCCCCGCTATTCCTGCAGATATCCTTCCCACAACTCCTGTACCAGGACCCACTTGAGCTGCTGCACTTCCCAAGTTTCTACACTTTTCGAGTCTGAGTTGCTTGTGGACTGTAAGTTGGAGGACGCTCAGATTCAACAAGCTGTCTTCATTGTCACTACTGTCACTTCCATTTGTCTTTTGACACGTGCCCTGGGGACCTTCCTCTTCTACCAGCACTGGATATAGCCTTTCTCCTTCGATGGTACGCACTCTCCATTTCTTAAACTGTGTGGCTCACTGTGCGTTCTGGTATGACCTCACAGTTTTCTTCATCTTCCCTTTGAATATCTCATTCTGTTTAGCATGTGCTAAACGCACCCAAGCTTCGAATGCTTCAAACTGTGTTGGTCTAGGCAAAGGTCAAAGCGCAAACAATGCTTCTCTTAAATGATGCAGAACATCCAGCCGAAATTAACTAAAGCATAGAAATGACAATTCACTCTCCTTTTCAGTGATCCTATGCTAATTTTGAAGCCAAATTATAGTATGGAGTCCAACTTTTGTCACCATATAATGTGCTGGACTATCCTCGGGCGGCGCCTCTTCACCCACTCAAGTAACAACCTCTTCATTACCCATAACAGATCTCGCAACACCCTAAAACATTGCAGGATTTCAATTGCAATTTGTTGGTCAAGATATTACATGGAACCACACTTCCCAAAGACTATGAACCAATCGCAGGGTGGCGTTAAACCACCTGACCTATCGCACTGTGACAATCTATGACGTCACTTTCACTCCTCACAGCAGCTCACACTCCTTCACAATTTCTCCATACACATTTACTCACACAATCATCTTAAAAACCATTATTGTCTGCCATCTAAAATATCGATAGAATTCAATCATCCATGAGCATTCACACACAGTAATCCCCGACCAGCGTTGGTCACTCGAATCAGCATAGCTCACCTCTGTAGACAAGGTCCAATAAACAATTCCCATATGTACCATTCACACAAAGTTCCCTGTCTTAGGTAGAACTGCCAATAACATCTCAAGACAACTCCTCAGTTCTTCGGTCAGACTATCACTATCTCAATCTCGGTGTCTTCTACACCTTTAGTATATCCGGAGGTCTTAGGCCACTTCGGGATCTTAACCCAAATCTCAATCCTTTGACCACATCCGCCCTGAAACCACATTCACTCGACTCTCACTCCAATTCCGCAAGACATCACACAATCAAATCATTCCCTCAATCTAACACACAGTATACACCCTATTAATTCTCACTCCTCCGTTTGCCGCTGATCTTCCTGCACAATCAAACTCTGTCAGTCTCCGCCGAATTCTGTTGCTTTCTGTTCTCGGCCATTGGGCTCTATTTTGGGAATTTCAGGGTTCAAGGTTCCATATTTCTAGACTAATTCTGTATTCTCCTCTCGCTTCATGTGCTAACCATCCTACACTGCTATCCACTGAGAAGGGCCGTGCCCATAAATTCTGGACCTATTCTAGAGATACAATCTGATCATTCTTTTTAGCAGCATGGAAGCATAGAGAGGAGAAAAGTTTGTTAGGAAACTAATTAGTTTCCTAAAAATCCCCTTGGATACATAGTAACTACAGACACATACAGAAGGTTAGTTTGATTTATTACAAAGCCAAAAATAACTGAACATAAAGGCACCTCAAAAGGAGTGTAAAAATACATCATAATTAGTATAAAGCCAAATCTGCACATCCTTTTGTGATGCTGTAACATGAAAAATACCATTAATTCAAGAAGCAGAATGCAGCGGTTAAGAAAGCATGATTCCAAATTTCCCTGCATCGAAGGTTGATGAATAAAGAGCATTAATATACCCCTAGACTAACACTAAGATGATGTCCCTACTTAATCATCTTTAGGAAGGAAGGCAAAAGGTGTCAGCAATTGGAGTGCTCCTAAGAAGTCTCTCTGCAGTCAAAGGAGCATGAGGCAAAAAGCTACCAAGATAGAGCTGTTCTCAGGTGCTCTCTCTCCGAAGGCAGAAGAAGTGGGCATTTTCCCTACTCACATTATTCGAAGACAACTTTCCCAAGATTCATTGGGTATCACGCCATCTGCTTTGGGTACAGTCCAAAAGGTGTTTTTCCATGGGATAGCGGAGTTCTTTCTTGGTAACATTTTGTTCTTGGTTCCCAGGTATTTTCCTCTTTGAGCACAAAGACCTTCCTTTATTGACTCAAGCCATGCAATTGTAACTTCTGCTCTCCTTGCCTGACTACTAAAACAAAGACATTATTCTAACTAACGAGAGCACTTCTCTCCCCTGCAACACAAACATGAGAAAGAACAAAATGCACAGCACACATAAAATTCAAACTGTTAATTCTAGAGCAAGAGTTTCCAGGGAACTGCATTTCAGGCCTACGAAATTTAGCTAACATAAGTAAACAAGCTTTTTTTACGAATTTGAATGAAAATATAAGGCACCTTCATATAATACATTTAGCTACATATAAATGACACGATTAATAAACATATTTAGTACATGAATAAATGTCGGTTTCACAACACAAGTTCTTCATGTTAATGTTTTATGCTAGTTACATTCACCTTCTGCATTAATAATCCATATTACTTTTTAATGGCCTAAGCACTTCACGTTACATGTTAATAAATTTCACGAATCTAACAATTCAGGTTAATACAACAAACGATTATATGCGGGTGTGCTCTACACGTGTGATTATAATTCACCCCAACAAATAAAATGTGATTCCCGCTACATCACAACTATGGGGTATGCGAACCAAGTGGAGCTCCTCAGGTCTAAGACTTTAGGATATTGGGAATCACTGTGGAAGCTGGTGTATGGGCAGGCACATTTACAAATATTGAGAGACCTCGCCAGAGATAACATAGAAGGGTAGATGGTATAAGAAGGTAAATATGATGGTGGTAATTAATATTTAATCCAAATCCTCCTAATAAGCCAGGAGAAAATGCTGTTACTCTTGTACTTTCTGGTTGCCCTTACTGTGATCAATTAAATATAAGAACGGATCTCAATAAACACATTTGTTGCAGAACACCCTGAATCTTTCTGCCTCTTTTAGCATATTTGGATCTGGATGTCTCATAGGAAGAAAACAGCATTAGGTATAATAAGTAAAGCTGCTGCAATGCAAAAACAGCACAACTGGACCTAATTGGAGGTAGTGTGAAAGTGAAATCGAAATGAACATTACCTCCTCTTAAGTCACCTCACCATATGAGTCATACAGTGAGCTTCAGCTCCACAACGTACCCCTCCAAGCAATGTTATGCTCCAGTCCTCCCATCCCTCCTCAACATGGCCACCACCTTCACCCTTGACCCAGTACAAGAGAAGCAACAAACCCACCCCACTTCTTGGTGTTTTTTGTTCTGAGCTGCAGACTCTTAGAGCGCGTTTGACAGGTAAGTAGGGTGAGGTGGTGCAAGATAGAGGCCCTGCGAAGAGGGCCCCTGTAGAAAACGCCCCTTTTTACCTTGTTCTACAGGGCTTTCCAGGGAAGCAGAGCGAGCTCATTGTAGAGGTCGGAAGCTCTGCTTCAGCGGGCTCATTCTGGGAGTGTGGGGGCCGTGCATCATGGACAATGGTTGTGACTCTGCCCCTATGCCCGCCCTTTTTTCTTTTTTTCTTCACAGGGCTTTTTGTGTGGATAATGTCCTTTTGATATGGATATTCTACCAGCTGATGCATGCCTTCTCCGGCAGCTCTTGTGTCCTAAGGTGGCTGTAGGGCGGTCGGATGTTTTCGTCGGCCCAGCTCGACTTCCCTCATGACGTGTCATGCACTCCTGCCTTTCCGGTATCTTGCCTAGGAATTTGGATGAGGTGCCCAGTGTTGGCAGGTTCCCTGGTGTTGGTATATGGATTCTTGGTGACTGGCTTGGTTTTCGGTCATGTTTGTTTTGTCACAATGACAATTCTCTATTTATTACCTACCGGTTACTGGGGGAATTGTCTTCTTCTCTGCGTATGGAGCAGGATGGAGCCTGGTGAGGGTACCCACATGGAGGCAGGCCCAAGCGTTCAGGCTTTTGCGGAGACTCCAACCTTGCAGGTCATCCAGCAGCTGTGGCTGCAGCATTTAAGGAGTGCGAGGACCCCCTTCCCCCTAAGAAGCTGTGTCTTGAGCCTTCCACCAGTGCTGAGGCGGATGGGGAGGAGAATAATCTCTGTGGCAGATATGTGCAGGGCAGGAGGTGAAGGAGGTCCTGTAGCATATTGAGGATAACTATGTGGGCTTCTTCTCAGATGTTCATGAACCACTATCATATAGTGTTGGATGGTCCTGCTGCTGGGTGTTTTGCTGAAGCTGTTCTACAGGCTGGCTCTGCCTGCACTTGATTGGCGCTGCTTCTGTTGGATGTCTGTTTGTTTTGTTTCCTCATTTTTGTTGTGTGGATTAAAAACTTGGGGCCATATTCACAAGGAGCTATCGCTGAATTAACGGCACTTTATCGCAGCCAAAGTAGTGATAAATTTACCTCCTCATTCACAAGCTGGTGCTAACAGCCCACAGCACCAGTTTACCCGTGATAGCAGCCGCAAAAAACATCGCCACAGAGGACCCCCGCAACTATCGGTAATGAGATGCAGAGTGGGCGTTCCCGTGCCAAAAGCTACAACCACACCACACCTCACCATTCTCAACAACCAGACAGATCAGCGTTAAAAAAACAAAACAGGCGATAAGGCGCGTTAGCGCCAGGAAATCTACACCTGCTCTTACCTGGTGTTAAGCCGGATGGCAGCCAGCACCACAAAAGGGAGCACAGCCCAGGGCCAAATCGGAAGTGCAACAGATGTCAAGGACCCACTCATCATGCGGCCCGGACACACAAGAGGGCCACAACACCCACTGACACCACCCCAGGACCTCACCCCACACCCAGAACCCCCCCGGACAACCACAGAGGCAGCGCAGACAAAGACAGCGGACCCCCAGGAAACGCACCAGCCTCACAGACCCAACATCTGATAATATCACCGTCCACTGCAGGCTTGCTGAAAGGGACAACCATCCTACGCATCCTGACCATTATCGCCTAACAGGCCTACGGCACCAACATAGCGGACAACCAACATCCCATCCCACACCAAGCTGCTGGATTGGCACCTCCCACACAACACCTGGCAGAGTTGGAGGAGTCTCACAGCCAGCCACAACCAAGTCCCCCACACCTGTCCTGGACATCACCATCACACTGGTACCCCAGTCCCCATACGTCAAACACAATGCGCAGGATCCGCTGGAGACCAATCAAGGATCATACGCCATAGCAGGATGCACGCATGTGTTGGGGGCAGACCTGTCGTGGATGCAATTATTGGCCTGATACCCTGCTCAGCACTCTAGGTGCCAGTGACTCAGTGCACCACAAGCCATTGTCTGTTACTGATTGACATTTGTGCTGTGGAGAAATTGCGCAGCAATGTCACCTCATGCAGTGGGGAAGAGCTGGGACTATGATGAGGAAGATGTGTCAAGTGTATGGACGGGAGATGGCACAGACAATGGGAGGGCAGGAGGCAACATCCCCAAGGCAGGAATGCAGACTGGAGGTGGTAGTCGAGCCACACACCCGGAACAATTACTGGGTATTGCGCTGTGCACTGCGCACGCAACTGTCATCTCAGACAGTTTGGGAGAATTGGCTTCCTCCATGTTGCTGTGCAGTTGACTCTGTTATGCATGTGTTTTCTGTTTCCGTTGCACTGGTGTCTAATGTTCAAGTTGTTGTCAGCACCAAGCATTCCGTGTGGGCTGGCTTACACTCACCCCACACACATCCAGCACAGGCGTCACTGTACATGTGACCCTGCCAATAAAGGGCCCGGGCACATGTGCCCGTAGCCAGTTCAACATGATATCGGCGTGTGTCCCTGTGGTCTTGTTGTATGCATGAGGGCCCTGGGCCCTGTTCCCTATGACATTACATTGTGCTGTGTACATCAAATGCAGACGTGTCACCGCAGGAAGCGGGTTGTAGCTTGGACATGTAGCTTTGTCGTCACCCACTCAATTCGTAAGGGGAATGTCCAGGGCTATCGTACGCATAGCCAACATGGGTGTGTGACTTCTATTTGAGGGCCCCTGCCCGTGGTTCTGTACTGTGAATGTGCATCTGCATGTGTCTCTATGGCAGTGTGGGTCTCCTTGGTGGGGTGCTGTGGTCCCTGAAGGGTGATGGACACCTACGTATGTGTTCTGGTTCGCATTCCATGGGTTCGGCCCCCACCCACACCTGTTGGGCCACCTCCTTTTGGCGTGCAGGAACATGGCATTGGGGTGCGATGTGTGGGTGGGTGAAGTGTCGTGGGCCAGCTGTGCTTGCGGGTGCTTCCTGCTGTGTGGTCTGTTGCAGGCTCGGTGTTCTCCTCTGAGTAGCTTGGCTGTCCGGGTCCTGGTGGGGGGTTGCGTGGATATCCATGTGCTGTTGTAGGGCGTCGGTGTCGACGGTGTGGTGGTCCTCTCCGGCATCACTGATGTGTTGTATTCTGTGCTCTGCTGAATGTGTTGTGTGCACCTCTGCGATGTGAAGGGGAGGTGCGTAGAGACTTTGTGTTGACATATATGTTGGGCATTGTGCAGGTTTGCATGCAGACTGTATGGCAATGTACATTGTGACTGTTTGGGGGTGCAGGATTCTTTTGCGGGACAGTGTACATTTGGTCTACATGACAGATGTGAGGTCGTACGCGCACATTTCCATGTCACAGTTTCCGGCTCTGTCAGATGTAGTAGGCATGTTTCTGTGCATGTGCGGAGCCAGTTGTGTCCTCTGTTCTGCAGTGTTGGCTGTGCGCATTGTTCCTCGTTTTCGTCAATGTGGGTGTGCTGTTCGTGCTATGTGTTTGTGCTGCAGTGTGCCAAGGGGATCTGGGAAATGGACCTGGGTGATTGTGGGTGTGCAGTGTGGTACACCTCGTTGTGCATGTATGCCATTGTGCCAACTCCCCCGTCCCCCCAGTCCCTGTTCATTGCACTCTCTGTTGATGTTGTGTGAGGTCCTCTCGAGCTGTGTCCGTACTCCCTACTCCTTGCACCGTCTCCACACTGATGACTGTGGCCTGGGTTTCCTTCAGCTCCTCTGCTGGCGCTGGACTGCCACCTCCTGTCGCCGTTGCTGCCTTCCTGTTGGGAGCGGGTTTGTGCCTGGTTTAGGTAGTCACGTAATGCCGGCGCCTATTGGCCTCCTGGATTGGCCTCCCCGGCACTCCGCCTGCAATCCAGGTGGTCTGCTTGTGGGTCAGTTGCTGGCAGTGTTCTGTCACCTCCGGGACGTTGGTCATGTTTTCCTGCGGTCTGCACCCCGTCTTCCTCTCCCTCATCTCCTTGGCCTTCCCCAGCCCAGTTGTTCCTTGCTGGTAGTCTGTGGGGGTTGTGGGGTTCGGGTTGGCCCCTGCGCTGTGTCAAGATGCATCCATGTTGCTACGCACTTTGGATTGTTTTTGGTGCATTTTTTCTGTGGTTTTTATATAGTCTGCAAGACGCGTGGGATTTGCAGGTCTGTGGCTGGTTTTAACTACTTTTTGTACCGCGGTTGGCCTCATTGCATGTTTTTTTGCGTTCGCGTATCGCATTTATGCGGCATGGCATTTGGCGCGTTATCTGGTGACTATCGCATGCTACCTCCTTGTTGTGAATCCCACGTTGTCACGGGGTTATTTTCCCGCGATAGGCTGCGATATTGAAAGTTGCGTTACGCTATTCTTGCGGTAGTTATCACACGTTCTTGTGAATATACCCCTTGGTGTTTGCCTCAACCTTTGGTCTGTGGTTTCTTGTTGGTGACCATGAAGCCGCTTCGCTTTAATATATGCTCACTGTGTAACTCAGGTGGCGAGTAGACTTACGAGGAGGTAATGCCTCGGTTACTTACTGGTAATCTTCATTACTCCAAGGATTGTCTTCCTCGCCACGAGTTCCCATCCCTCCCTTCCTGTTTGACTAACAGCTTCATGTGGCTGCTTGCTGGGCTTGGTATTTGTATAGGAAGTGGGGTGGATCATGCCTCCTCTTGTACTGGGTCAAGGTTGAAGGTAGTCAGCCATGTTGGAGTGGGATGAGAGGACTGGAGCGCAAAATTGCTTGGAGGATTCTGTTGTGGGGCTGAAGCTCACTGTGTAACGCATGTGGCAGGGAAGACAATACTCGAAGTAATGAAGATTACTGATAAGTAACCAGGGCATTACTTGGTGATGGCATTCATCATGAGTTCCCCATTACCGGATGTGATAGATATTGCACCTGGTAGAAACTGACACCGAGGTGCTTGGAATGTATTTGGTGCAACAATTATTGTCTATCCTGAGCTTTTGGGTGAATAGAGTACATATTGTGTTGCTTATATCACCAAAACCTGAATGTTCCCTGTAATTACAGGGCATTTTTTGATCAGCAAATTGAGGCCAATTTGACTTGTCTACTTTACCTATGGGAAACTGTGGGGGGTGCACTGTTAGCTGCAAAACTCAATACTCCAGTATGTGCAGTAAGTAACACAACGTACCGCACACCATGGAATTTAATGAGCCATTCACAATGAGTGCTCAGTACATAAAATATCACCACCATCCTACTCAGCAAAACAGTTTCTCTTCTTTCAAAGCTCTTTACAAAAATAAATCATGTGATTTCATAGCCCATTAATCTCAATTTGAGGCTCGGTCAGTGTCTTGCCAGCTCTCGGTTAACCCCATTTACCCCAAACAAAAGACATTAGAACTGGCGTCAAGCATCAAAGGCCGCCATTTTGGCATATGCTGCGTAAAAAGACGCTGCATGGAAAAAAAGCTCTAATTTGTAGATCGTATTTGAATTGAATTGTGGGGCAGGAGTGAGCCTCTCTGTAAACATATCAAGTGCAGCGCATAGACGGCAACGGCTTCTTTTCTGTATCCAATTCAATGAGACGCTGTTATTGCAACTAAATTCACACAGGATTAGGCTAATGAATTGTACGAGATTTCCCAAAACTGTTTATTGGATTTTCTGAAAAGCCTGTAGTTAGAAGTGGCGTTCAGTGGATAGTGGTGTCAAAAGACACTGTTCTCAGTAAAGAAAATGCTTTGCCAAGAATAATGCTACAAGAATAAGCCACATAGAAAGATATTCTGCCATCAGTCATTAAAATGACTTCTTGGCAATGTAACGATTTTCCTAATGGTTCTTTTACAAGTGAACTGTGAAGATGCAGAAGAGCTGGTGGCTTACACGGCAACCTGAGCTGGGAGCCCTTTTCATCACCGCTTGAAAGTCTATCCCTGAATTTAAAGTATGATGTGCTATTGTGTGAACTACAAAGGCACATGTTTCACTATTAAGCACTAGATGACAGTATTCGCTCCTGATCCCTTCTACATTTCATTCACTTTCTTGTAAAAGTCTCATTTTTGTTTCTTCGCTATATTCTTGCCGTGTATCCCATCTCCTATTTGCTGGTTTATTCTCACTGAAATCTCACTGAAATCAGGGTGCTGACTTTTGTAGACTCTGGGCAATCCAGGGTGAGACTGGTAGGATGTAGTATCTTTTCAATTTGTTATAGTTACAACAAAAAATAGCAGTGCCCTCTTTAGTGCCCTCAAAACCTTAGAGCAACAATTCTTTAGAGGAGTGGGTCCTCTGCCAGTGGTTGGAGTGCAGCTGTACAGTTTCAGTGTTTTTTATGTGAGAGGCAGGGGCGAGAGGGCTCTGTGCTAGTGATGGCGACAAAGTTATTGGGCAGTGTCTTGTTCCATTGTGGGCAATCACGCAACTGTACACTGCATGGTGTTTTTGGTATGTTAACAGGGGATGTGCAGTCGGTGCTAATTATAGTTGAAGTATAAAATAGTCCTGGCTGGTTACAGCTTTTTATTGATGTTATATTGTATGGCATTCGTAGGAAACGTGAACTCATGCTGGTAGTATCTGTCAGCAAGAGTGACCCCTGGCTGTCAGTGGGGGGGGGGGGGGGGGGAGGGGGATGATTCGACAAGTGTTGTGGCTCAGGATTCATTTGACAGCTCTGATGTCTAATATCTCATTTGGATGTATGACGGAGCAACACCTGCCTTTACCACACAGTCTTAACACATATTCGTTTACGTGGCATGTCTTTACCATGCTTGCCTTTGCCACAAACATACATAGGCTTACATTAAAGTTACCTTTGCCACGCATTCCTTCATCTTGCAGGCATTTACCACCAAACTTTACCACGCTTTTCTTAAATAGAAAAACCTAGGAAAATAAGCAAAAAATATATATTTTCAGCCAAATACATTTCAATCTATAGAAATATACTTTTTACAAAAATAAAAAAGTAGTGTTTGCATAGCTCACATGTATGCAACAAAACACAAAACAACACAAAAGAAGGCAACACATCGCAACGGTACAGAAATGTTTTTAACCCATAAAAGAAAAAACACAACACAGATATGAAAGTAATATCTTTTCCATTTCTACACAAGGTGTAACTCCGTACACAACCAAGATGGTGGAAAAAGTCTCTGAGGAAAGACAAAAACATGTCAAAAAAAGACTTATAAAATAATGATACTTTTATTCACATATTTGACCACATAAAAACACAGATTTCAGCAATTTTACAGAAACCTATAGTTAACCCTAACTAAACATATAAAAACAGGCGTCCTCCATTTTGTGATCAGTGGTACAATGCCGTCTGACGTGACAACATGCGCAGACAGCAGGACTACTACAGAGACACTGTTCGAAACTGTGCCATCTATCTGTCACATTAAGTATCAATTAAAACTTTACTACGTGTTAAAATGGATTAACATACTCCAGCAAATACATTTTAAAAATATTTTTATAACTTTCCAAACACCGTTTTCTGTGGGATATTACAATTCCAAGATCAATTGGATTTATCAACCAGTTCAAATTTGTGAAATCTATAAGTTTAAGTAAATTATAACTCCTGGTACGCGGATACAGAAGGGTATGTGCAGACGCAAGGTCCCCACCCCAAAACCCGGGGCACGCACGAACGCTGCACTTCCGCGTTACCTGATGTGGAAAAAGCGATTTAGCAATAGGTTGGACCTTGAACCACACAGACAGTAGGTTGCGCTTTAGGGGCACCATTATTGTGTGGGGGAGTTCATTATATATGTTGGTGTCCTGACAAAGCGCCCCGGATCCTTCAGACCAATTTAAAGGCGTGAAACATGTCGACAAATCACTGAGTGAGAGAGGAGTGAGGCCTCCAAATCACGACTATAGGGTATCTTCCCCACATAGTCATAATACACTGACTACCAGGTTTCCTTTTAGACCTCTAAGGTAGTATTTACCTATTATAGTTTTTTTTGTGTCTCTGACAGGGTGGTCTACCAATTAAAGGATAGTTTGTGACCTCCCCTATCAGTTTTAACCCACAAACGCGTTTCACTACTCCACCACACCAGTCACCTCACTTGCATGCATCATACGGCATCTCTTAAAAAGATCTCTGCCAAAGTGACCCTTCGGGGGACTCATAGGGCATTGCAGCGCCGGCCGGATGAGGAGCAATGCCCTATGATGAAGCAGGAAATCCCTTTGGGGATGTGTGAGGGCAACATGAGACAGTCTTGTTGACTGTCCTCATGATATAGTTCCAGTTTCACCTGTTAGTCATACTCTTTTCTCTCTTTTAGGAACAGAAGCCCCCTTTTTTGATTAATTGATCTACCCATAGGAGCACGGGCTCTGGGCCTTCTAAACCAGCTCCTAGTACCCCCCTCCCCTCTGCCTTACAGAGGATAAATTTATTGAAACGTACTCAGGGAAGATGCCAGACAGTGATGGGGGGCAGGCAGATTTAGGTCCTTATTATGAGTTTGGCAGTCTGTGGACCACCGGACTGGAAGTCCGACCACGGTGAGCTCGGCGGTCCAGCCACCATATTACAAGTTGAGTGTATTGGCTTTACGAAGACTGCTGCAGAAAAGCTGACACGGCCAGCCAACTTTGAGCATGGGTGTCATGGAGGGGGCCTATGAGGTTGTGGGAGGCTTGGAACACCAGTTAAACTGCCTGCCAAATTACAAGTTGCTTTACAGCTGGCGTGACAGTGGCGGTCCAACCACCACATCTGAGACTGCGGAGAGGGAGGGATATAAGGATGAAACTCACTTGTACTCACCTCTACTTGTCTTCTAATGTCATGGAGCCTATCGGACATGTCCAGCCACTGCTCTACCCCCTTGACCACATTCAAAACCCAGTCCATCGGGGACGGTGGTAAGTCATACAACTGCCTATTGCCATAGACTCCCCTGCAAAACGATGCCCCGACATAGAAAAGGAAAGGGAGTTGGGGTCCCTAAGTAATGTACAGATATACAGGGACCCTGTCTAGGAATATATATATATATACATTTGTAGGATGCCCTCCTAGGCCAAAACATTGGTACTGCACAGGCACACTGTACACAAATGAACATGTGTTTGCAAATTACATACAGTGACACTGATGTGTGCATTATTTTGTGTTCCACAACAGCACTTCCTCAACAATATTATGCCTATTATACTTTGTCACATGTCTTTTGCCTGAAGTTCACTTGTCATGCAGCTTACCATTACTCAAGTGCTGCTAAAGTGATATTGAAGTGACTGCAACTACCGTGAGGCCTTGTCACTCCATCTATAACCAAGATGCTACACTCTTTTTGCCCCTTCTCACTTGTCTTCCATGTCACCACTGAAGTTCACTTGTCATGCAGCTTGCCATTTCTCAAGTGTTGCTAAAGTGAGATTGGAGTGACTACAACTACCACGAGGCCTTGTCACTACAACTATACCCAAAATGCTACACTCCTTTTGCCCCTTCTCACTTGTCTCTCATTTCCCTACTGAGGTTCAGTTGTCATGCAGCTTACCATTTCTCAAGTGTTGCTAAAGTGACATTGAAGTGACTACACATACCATGAGGCCTTGTCACTGCAACTATAATCAAGATGCTACAATCATTTTGCCCCTTCTCACTTATCTTCCATATCACTACTGAAGTTCACTTGTTATGCAGCTTACCATTACTCAAGTGTTGCTAAAATGGCATTGAAGTGACTACAACTACCACGAGGCCTTGTCACTCCAACTATAACCAAGATGCTATAGTGAATGTGACACACTCCCATTGCACACACCCCAGGTCCTGTTTGGATGTCAAAGAAATGTATGGATGTGTCAGTAAAATCAAACACACCTTCTCTGCTACAACTCTGTGTTGGACTCTTACACATCACCCACATGAAAAGGCAATGTCAGTTAATGGGATTCCATAGAATCAGTCTGAATATAATTCTAAGTGCACTATGGAAACACTCTTTGCAGGATATTTTTGCCTCTATCAGGGGGAACCCTGAAAGGCTGGGCACTGTATACATTTTGCACATCTGATAAAATCCATGTGCACTGGATCTGGGAACTGATATATATCAGGGCCAACCAACAGTGCCATATGTAGGCAATGGGTCAGTGCAACTTATAAAAGCAAACACAGCACAAACAGCATGTGGCACGCAATTAGGTGAAGTAGCTGTTAGGTGGACACTCCAAAATGGGCACATATCCTTGCAGAACTACACAAAGGTATGACAAGTGGACACACTCAATTTGTGGATAAACAAATACTTACCTTCAACGCATCAAACACATATCCAACCTACATCATAGGGAGAAGTGCAACCTAAATGATGTGGACAGCTGACAGGCTAACCTGAAATACTTGCCACATAACATGTCACTCAATGCAATGTCTGCCTCATTTGAATGTCATCCCACATAGACAGCCATCCAACATTTCCCCTTGTCCTGTCTAACTCCAGCACTGGCTCCAAGAGCACATCATACTAACCACAACAACTGTATAAGCAATCAGGGATCAAACAAACACAACCTGTACCCACACATCACTAACTATATAATAACATCAAATAGTCAGAAAAGTAATGGCAGGACCAATGTCTTCTAAGTATGGAAACGTTTTATTGATATTAGGAAAAAACATCAAGGGAAACAACGGCCAATGGACAGCCCCTTCTTTTTTTCTTTTTTTGTTATACAGCCGCAAGGTACAAAATATATACATTCAAATACACATCCAACAGATCATGCTTATTCACATAACATTATTCCTTATATATAGGCTGCAATTTGAAGCAGTCTAATAACATATGTGAGGTCTAGTACAAAAAAAAGAAGAAGAGAGAAAAAAGGAAAGAGAAATATACGGAACGAGGGGAAGCTTAACATAAACAATGCCGGAGACCGCCTTTCCACTCATTATACTATAACAATTTTATAAAAACTTATCTAAATCCATCCTACCTCACATCATCTATTAAGTCATTGGATCATAGGTGCCCAGATCTTATATCCTTTCTCCTTTGCTCGCCTCCCTTTGTTCTCATATAAGGCCATTTCCTGAGTATATTTATTCAGAAGCCGATGAAACCATGCTGTATACTCAGGGGGTTCAGTGTCCTTCCAAGCCGTAGCTATCAATAATCTAGCTACTGCCACTGTAATAAAAACAAAATCTTTTTGAGACGGAGTCATCCCGGCTCGGATATCGTATCCAAATAACATTTGTGATGAGCTTAAAGTAATCTTCTTATTAATTGTTTGCAACCAAAAATTTTCCATCCCAAATTTTAAAGGTGTCAGTTTACTACATGTAGAAAACATATGTATGATATCAGCTGGGCTGGCTTGGCATCTTGGGCACTGATCATTTTCCCGTTTACCCCAATTGAACAATTTCGCGGGAGTGAAATATAAATTAAACAGGGTCTTATAATGCTGAGCCTTAAGATTTGCCAAAAGAAAAATCCTTTTACCCAATTCCAGTGACATATCTAAATCTATCTCCTCATCCCCCAGTTTCTCGGCCCATTTAGTCTCTCCTTTTTCCAGATCATCTGGAAGAGTTTCCATCAGAATATTATAATAATCCCCAATCCTCGTATTACCCCGATAAACCATATCTAGTATTGGTATTACCCTGAGTTTGAGAGACCCTTTAGCTAACATTTTTAGACGGCCCCAGATTTGGATGTATTTAAACTGAGACCTCGTATCTATCCCCATTTGCTGAACCAATTCCTGGAAGGGTCTAATCTCTAGTTTGTTGTTGTACAATTTAGCAATCATTTCTATGCCAGCCCGTTCCCACCCTCTAGCCATACAATCATATATCTCTGATGGAAGGGTGGAGGATCCCCATAAAGGGGTGTACCCATTGTATTTGGGGATTTTCAATACTCTACTGTCTTTAGTCCATACCTTCCAACTCGCTTTTAGGCACTTGAACCGGTTTTAAAAAAAATAATAACTGGGTTCAACTTGCTTTACAAACAAGCCTGTAGCTTCCTGACCAATGGCTAAGTGGTAGATAGAAGGTAAGTCATCTTTTTTCCTGAGTCTATCCATTGTTAGCAAAGCTCCCATCTGGTGCATGGTCACTGCCCAATAATAAAATAGCAGATTAGGGGTGGGCCAGCCTCCTTGATTCTGTGGTAGTGTTAATAATCTTAAAGCATGTCTAGTTTTCTGGTAATGCCACACAAAGTTCGAGAACATTGAGTCCATTTTCTGGACAACAGTAGCCGTCAGTTTCAGGGGGATAGAGCGAAGTAGATATAGAATTCTCGGGAAGACTTTCATTTTCAGTATATTAATTCTACCTACTATGGTTAGCTGCAATTTGTCCATCCGCCTTAATTCTATACCTTTCTCATCCAGCACTGGATCAAGAATATTGTGCATAGTGCATCCAAGTCGGATCCTATCCTAATCCCCAGATATACTGCGGATTCAGTCTGCCGCTGATCTTGCATGTTATGGTGCAGTGTACATATTATCTGCGTTTTGCCCTTATTGAGCAGATATCCTGACCTACTCCCAAATTCCCCCGCCATCCTCTCAATTTCTTCAATTGCTATCTCTGGCTCGGACGTAATGATGGCAATATCGTCCACATAAGCCAATACCTTAGTTTCATAGCCATTGGTTATTATGGGTTTGATCCTGGGGTTCGAGAGCAGTTGATAATTAAAAGGATCTAAATAGATAGCAAAAAGAATTGGAGAGCATGGACATCCCTGCCTTGTTCCCCTAGCTACCTCTATTGCCCCTGATGTGCTTTCCATCATCTGCAGTTTTGCGACAGGTCTATAATACATTGCCCGAATGGCTGTGATTAATCGTGGGCCAAACCCCCGCTCTGAAAGTGAGTCCCATAGATATTGCCAAGCCACACTATCAAAGGCCTTCTCGGCGTCTAAGAAGATCACAGCCATTCCATCCTCATTTGCCTCTGCTATATCCAACAGGAAGATCACCCGTCTTATGTGATCGATGGTTCCTCGGCCTGGTATAAATCCATGCTGCCATGGCGAGACTAATTTGGCAATGACCCTCTGCAATCGATTAGCTAAAGCCTTTGAGTAAATCTTGGCATCAGAATTTATCAAAGAAATGGGGTGATATGAACCAGGCAACTCTGTTGGTTTCCGCTTCTTGGGGAATAATATTATATCAGTTTCCTGCCAAGAAGTAGGTGGGATTCCTCGGTATTGTACATCCACAAAGAGATCAAGCAATAATGGAGCCAGATCTGATTGGAGCATCTTATAAAGATCAATTGGGATTTTATCTGGCCCATAAGCCTTTCCAGACGATAAAGAGTTACTAGCGGTTATTATTTCTTCCAGCGTAAATTCTGCTTCCAATTCTAACTTCTTATTTTCATCGATCTTACTCAGCCTTTCACACCCAGTCCCGATCGACAATTGGGCCGAATCAATAGAATCAGCTTGATATAATTTCTGATAGAACTGTTCGAAAACCCCCATAATCTTTACTGATTTGGTTTCACAATGCCCTTCACTATTCCGTATTTTAGTTATGCTATTTCTGGCTATTCTTTGTCTGGTTCGTAGAGCCAATAATCTACCAGCCCCTTCCCCATATTCATACATTTCTTTCTGATATGCCTGGTATGTCTGGGCAACTTGGAGCTGAAAGAAGCTATTTATTTCTGCTTTAGTGACTGCTATTTTAATCCTCACCTCATTTATTATCTCCTGCCCCCCTTGCCCAATCAATTGAGTGTGCTCTGTCTCCTATTGTGCCAAATGTGCCATTAACAAATTCACCTTATTGCGACGTTCCTTAAGTTGTTGTCCTACATAGCTTATCACTTCACCCCTCAGTCCCACTTTAAAAGTGTCCCATACTATTATTCGTGGGACACTATACCGGTTCAGTGGGCAGTCGATTGTCATATCATGTGCCACAGCACAAGGCTGTGCTTACTGACACTGCCAGGGAACCTGAAGATGGTACTTGGGAAGGGGGCCGTGGTTTAGGAAGGGGTGGGTTTGTCTTTGGTAGGGGGCTTTTGGGTTCAGGTGGTTTTGGGGTGGGTTTAGTTTTAGGATTTTTTTTGTCTTTTTCTGTTTTGGCCTGGGTTCAGGGGTAGGGAGGCTGTTTTTCAGGAGCAGAGTGGGAAGTGGAAGGGATGGGTTTGGGTGTGGTGTTTTTTTTTGGGACTTTGGGAGTGGGGGTTGGGTTTCACAGGTGTAAGGACATGGGCAAACATGTCAGATTTACAGGGTAAATGGGTTGGGTGTTTGCTGTGGAGTTCGGTCTGGGCGGACGAGGGAGTAGAAGTGTGAGATTAATGTGCTGTCTGCACAGTGTGTTATGTTGGTGGCTGTTGTGTGGGTGACTGGGTGCGTATGTTTTTTTTAAGAGGGAGTGTTATGGATGTACTGGGTGTTGTGGATGGGCCAGTGTGTGTTGCTGTGATGTCTGTGGGTATGGGATTGTCTGTGGAGGGGGCAGTGTGTGTTGGTGTGATGTCTGTGGGTATGGTTGTGTCTAAGGAGGGGCAGCGTGTGTGGGTGTGGTGTCTGTGGGTATGGCCATGTTTGTGGAGGGGTTAGTGTTTGTTGGTGTCATGTCTGTGGGTATGGTTATGTCTGTGAAGGGGCAGTGTGTGTTGCTGTGATGTCTACCAATATGGCTGTGTCTGTGGATGGGGCAGCGTGTGTTGCTGTGATATCTGCCGGTATGGGTGTGTCTGTGGATGGCTCTGATTTGATTTTACAGTTTCTATAGCACTCGAATGCCTAGGGGCGACTTGGCGCTGCTTCAAGCAAGGAGTTAATAAAATATGCTAAACATTCAAGGAACTCGTTTTTAAAGAGCCAGGTTTGTAGTGATTTCCTAAAAGACAAAAGATTGGAACTGTCTCTTAGTTTTAGAGGGAGATAGTTCCAGAGTTTGGCTGTTCCTACAATGAAGCCTCTCCCACATCACTGGACTCTTTTGGTCCAAAGAACCACCAGGAGCTTAGCACTAGAAGATCAGAGGGGCGAGTGCCCAAGTCTGTCGGCTAAACGTTGGATGATCAATATGAGGTGTTGTTGCCCAGGAAGAGAACCTCTGTTTTCCCAGAATTAAGTTTTAAACAGTTGATCTTCATTCACTCAATAATCTGGGTCATGCAGATGTTGAAGCTTTTTACTGTTTCTCCTGGGTTACTGGATACAAAACTATTAAATGGGTATTATCAGCGTAAGATACAACTGAGAAGCCACAAGGTTTAATGAGCCTAGCCAGTGGGATAACATATAGGTTGCAAAAGGTGGGGGTCAATGAGGAGCCCTATTGAACCCCACAAGGCAGCCTGAATTTGTCAGAAAAAAGGGTCCCATTGCTACATGTTGTACCCTATCTGACAGGAAGGATTTAAGTAACTTGAGAGATGTACCCTTTATTCTTAGCCCGAAGAGTCGGTCCAGTTAGGATGTCATGGTTGACCGTGTCGAAGGCAGCCTTCCCACCTTTGTCCAAGAATAATGTTAGTTCTTAGGAGGCCGCTACCACGGCAGTACTGTATGCTACTCGAAATCCAAACTGTGTTGGATCTAAACATTTGTTGTCATTTATGAAGGATGTTGGTTCTATCTTGAGTGCCCTTTCTAATCATTTTGAGGAAAATGGCAGTCTGGAAATAGGTCCATAACTGCTAGGTTCTAATGGATTCTGATTGGGGTTTTTTATTAGAGGGAAAATGGGAACCATTTTCCAGTCATCTGGAAGGAGTTCTGTGTTTATGACTTCATTAAGAAAGCTGGTGAGTTATTCGCTTATATTTATCTGGTGCTAAATGAACTATCCATCGAGGACAAGGATCTGTTGGCAGCATGATTTAGTTGATTTTATTAGTTTTTGAACTGGCTCTGTATTCAGCAAGGAGAAAATCTCCAGGGCCCGATTCACAGAACTAACTTAAGACAAAATCCTAAACTTACTACCATTTTGGTATTCACAGAAGGCACTTACTCATTTTGGTATTCACAGAAGGCACTTACTCATTTCGGTATTCACAGAAGTTAGGAGTCCTAACTTTAGGACTCCTAAATGCCTTCTGTGAATACCGAAAGTCTTAAAATTAGGATTTTTCTCAGTTTAGTAGTAGTATAGTTAGGACTCCTAACTTTAGGACTCCTAAATGCCTTCTGTGAATACCGAAAGTCTTAAAATTAGGATTTTTCTCAATTTAGTAGTCCTAAATTTAGGACTCCTAACTTTAGGACTCCTAAATGCCTTCTGTGAATACCGAAAGCCTTAAAATTAGGATTTTTCTCAGTTTAGTAGTAGGATAGTTAGGACTCCTAACTTTAGGACTCCTAAATGCCTTCTGTGAATACCGAAAGTCTTAAAATTAGGATTTTTCTCAATTTAGTAGTCCTAAGTTTAGACTTAGGACTACTAAATTGAGAAAAATCCTAATTTTAAGACTTTCGGTATTCACAGAAGGCATTTAGGAGTCCTAAAGTTAGGAGTCCTAACTATACTACTACTAAACTGAGAAAAATCCTAATTTTAAGACTTTCGGTATTCACAGAAGGCATTTAGGAGTCCTAAAGTTAGGACTCCTAACTTCTGTGAATACCGAAATGAGTAAGTGCCTTCTGTGAATACCAAAATGGTAGTAAGTTTAGGATTTTGTCTTAAGTTAGTTCTGTGAATCGGGCCCCCAGTGTTTGAGATGAAAAGGGAGTTTCATTAGCTGTGCGAGCTGGCCTACCATTTTGATTGTTAATTATGAACATGTTAAAAACTTCTTCTACTTTACCCTGGAAAACTTTTGCTAAAGAGTTACAAAGGTCCTGACTGTAGTTGTTGTTAATGAGTTCTAATAACTTAGCTAAGCTTTTTACTTTGCGAAAAAGGTTTTTTACACAAATTCGTCGACCGTGAGATTTTTAAAGTAAAGTATTTTCTTTTTTCTTCAATGATTACATTTTTATAGTCTAATATAGATTGAGCATAATTCTTTTTATCCAGAGGATCATAGTTAGATCTCCACTGTCTTTTTTTCTTCGCCAAAGCTGATTTTGTAGCCTAAGGTTTTCTGTTAACAATGGCTCTGATGGGGTTTTACCTCTATTTGGATACAATTTTAACAGTGATAGTGGTTCTACTGCTGCACTAATCCAAGAGGAATAGGTGTGAGCTGCTTGACTAACATCCTAGTTATTAATTGATTTAGTTTTGGAAAGAAATAGTTGAAATTCTAGAGAATCCATTTTATTACAGGCGTGACCACTGGTAGCACTGAAAAAATTGTTTTGTCGGAATTGTGGGAATGGAGAACTAAACTTAAACATAACCATTTTGCAGTCTGAAGACAATACCAGTAAGGCCTACATAACTTCCATTTGAGAATTACTTGCAAAAATGCCATCAAGTGTGTTGCCTGCTGTGTGAGTGGAATGTCTAACCATCTGTTTTAATTCAAAATAAGCCATTGTATCAATTTGCGAAACAATATCACAATCATCCGCTTTTTCTAACTAAAAATTAAAATCTGCTAAGATAGAAAAGTCTGATGAATCAATACAGGGATGAAAGTGGAACTGATCCAGTTGGGTCCACCACCACTCGGGAGTGTCCACCGGAGGATGACTCGGATGATGATGAGCTTTGGCTTATGTCATCTGGGGCACTCCCCGCACCCTCCTGGTCACTGTGTCCCTCGTGTCTGACATATCACGTCCAAAACCACCATGACTAGCTGTCTCCTCACTGACGTTGGCCCCTTCTCCTCCGCTTACCCTAGATGTATCTGAAATTACATGGAACGTTTACTGCAACTGCGTTTCCACACCTGACAATCACAAATCTGTAGAAAACTTTGAAGAAGCCTACATATCACACCACCTTCATGGTTCACTGTATAGGCTTCTACATGACCTGCAAACAGTTGGGTCCATTCATGTCATAACCCCAGACAGGCCCAAATGCATTGATGGAATACTCTATACTCCATCCTTATGTCCAAACTAGGATAGTTGATCACCTTTCATATTTTGGTTTGGCACTTGTTCCATACCATTGTAAAGAGAAGTAACCACATAGGATGGATCCAAGTGTGAGATGTACACATGCTGACCCAAGGCCCAGAATAAAATCAGTCTAACTATTAGTTAGACACCTCAGGATGTCAGGAAGATCAAGTTGTATACCAATGTACCATCATTTACTGTTGTGGCAGACATCATGTCACATGCAAATCCTCATTGCACACTGATAACACTTTGCACTTCAAATTACATCAATATGTACACTACCTGAAAGGTCAAATGACAGCTGTACACATTTAGGTTATCTATGTATCTAATTTAGCAGATAAAGTTCCCTGAAAACATTGAGGTCCAAAAATTTGGGAGATTGATATTCTGAGTTCACACAGCACATGACACCATATAGCCATATGAACATCCCCAATCCTACTTGGTGTAGATGATAACGCCATTCATAGATTGTATATCCACAAGCCAATACACCTTTGAAGGTTTTGTGTGTCCCTGAACATCTATGACATGAAGTTGTGGGATCACAAGAGTCCCAACTGGCAGGCACATCACACCACTCTTTGGTATTATACACTCAGAATGCCTTGTAAGGATCAGTGTAGATAGTCACATAGGATCCCCACAGTTCTACATCTCACCCTGTTATGCATGTACCCAGTCAGTGAATTAGTCTTTTGAAACACTATTCCCGATGAACATCAATTGCAAAATGCACACTGGCCAACACATAGGCAATAATGCTGATGGCACCAGTGATATTTGCACTCTTATTTCACTGTAAGACCAGTACTTACCAGTGGGAACTGTTGTACAGTCACTGCATCGACTGTGAACTCTATGTCATGTCACTTGCAATAGGGTCACCATCACATGAGAGACAGTAGTGAGGGTACATCACTACTCACACAAGAAAGACCAGTTGTCTGTGTGGTAAAATTGTCACATGAGATGATTACTTACTTCATTCAGCCAGGTGTCTGCTCAAAAGGAGGGAATTGGATGTAGCCCCTTCCATGTTGGGAGGACTTCCCCAGCGGGACCTCTGGGGTCTACTGGGTCCAGCACAGCAGGTTCTTACACCTCTTCCTGCAGTAGGCAGTACACTAGTTGCAGACCCCGCAGGGTCCTCACCTTCCGGGAAATGGATCACCGAAGGAACTTTTTCTGATGGCCGTTGACCTGTATGGATGTAATAGATGTAGAAACAGATTGTAACTGAAAGTTTGAGAAGAACTGTCAGCTTGATACATGTTACTGTGACATCTAGCACAAGCCTTCCTCAAGATTCAACATATTACATGTGTCCATGTCACATGCTGCGCACAGCTAAAGCATGGATACACACTATTATAGTCATCTGATGACTAACCTCAACCCTGGTCATGACGTACACTCACTGAGCCTGCCCATTACCATCATGCAGACCAGCCACATCCTAAATGGAATGTGATATGAGGTACCATGACACACAACACACCATTCTGACCTTCTGAAGGGGAAACTACCTGTGCATGACTGTTCAGACACATTTCCTGCCAGGCTATTTGCATTGATGCATATGGTCCATAGAGGTAATCACCATATTATACACAACATCCTAAGACTAAGGTCACAAGGTAAGGGCTGGTAGGTGTGACACTGAGAGCTACCTCTCTGGGGGCTGTGTGGGCATATGGACTACTTATTTGAGTATCCTAATAAGTCAATATAAGTTTGTGTTGTTTGTGCAGCCATCACAGGACCCCCATTTTGCCATATGAGGCACTATAACATGGATGACAATCAGCATACCATTGTATGTTGTGTGATAGGTAATATTGTAGCCATGCAGATGATTCACATTTCTAAATCTTTTCAAAAGTAATCCACTATCTACACTGTTCATGTCTCAGATGTGCAATAGGCCTGTACAGTACAAGAAACACTATTAGAAAAGTGTCAACAGACCAGATGTGAGTTAAGGGACAGTCATTAGTGACAGACACACATTGACACTGTGGGTCAATAGAAAGAAGTATCAGGTCAGGGGGTCACCTCAGTCACCATGCCTCATATTATCCATTTAACAATTATAAGGACTACTATTGTGATAGATAACTCTTCCTAGGAAGATCAATGGCTCGGCAGGTCTACAGGGACATTAGTCTGCACATCAGTTCTCCTGCCACAGTAACTCTGGCCCAGGCTAGGCCATGGCCCAGACTGCCCACATATCAGTGTCAGGCCTTGCTTTCTGCAGGCTGAGGCTACTTATCCAACATAAACATCACAGTTCCACCACTTCAATACTGAAAAGTCAAATTTCTGGCTATTCCATATGTGAATATATGGTTGTTTGGCACTCTGAAGGAGTCTGTGAGGTATAGCACCTCCTAGACAATTATTTTACAAAAAAGGATGTGGGCTGAGTGATCAATGGGACTTGCACTTGGCTAACATCATCCTCAAATACTTCTAACAGTATACAGACATGGCTCATGGAGTGAAGCCTATACTATGAGCTTGAGACCTACATAGAGATATAAATAACACAAGTAGAAAGCACCCTCATCACACATTCCAATGTCGGCCTTCTCCTCACATAGTTCGGGGCTCCATAATCCACTACATGTGTGCCCTATGCAGGGGACACACAATGTTTCTCTGGTGAGCCATAGAGCTGAGAATACAGGGGAAGGACCTCATCCACTAGGGTGTCCAGCTCCTCTGGAGTGAAGGGAAGGGCCCTCTTCTCTGTGGTCCATGCCTTGATTTCTCCCAGAGGTGGTAAACAGCAGCTAAAATGGAGGAGAAGTTGATAGCACCAGTGTCAGTAGGCAAGAGAGTTTTTTTCCAGCTGCTGTGTATATGTACGTCACATACGCAGTCATCATCATTGGTGAACACAGCCATTGGCCCACGACTGTCACTATCCCCAACATTAGCTTATGGCCATGACCGCCATGCATGCAACCGCACAGCGCAGTAAACTACTGTTGCCGGCGTACATTCGACATTACCGCTTAGCGAGGTCAGGCATCCGCCACGTTAGCGGTTGGGAAAACTGGACATATGCAAAATATGCGTGGCGTACTGTACACCGTGGTTGGCGGTAATCTATGTTATGCTACTGTCACTATAGTGGCAATTTAAATTCTTTGAATAGATGATGTGCACAGTTCTTTTAGAAACCTGTAAAGGCCCGCTTGGGGATGACAGGTGGATGTTCAAAGATCTGATAATGATGATGTAAAATGTGTACTGCTTCATGAAGTATTGATGTTCAGACAAATTATTTTAGACTTACTCTTCACATATGTTTCTCTGCACACTGTGACCAAGATACATTTTTGTATTACTCCTTACACAGGTACCCAGACAACACACCATGAATGAACAACATATCATCATAAAATTCTGTTTAAATAGGAAAACAATCCTGGATCTATGTCATCAGTTAGAGCCTGACCTCTTACCTCACCTCAATATTCCTACATGACTACCACCACTAGTTAAACTCATGTCAGTTTAGCATTTTTGGGCCACAGGCTCATTTCAATTCACTGTTGCTATTTCTGGTTGAATGTCACAACCTGCGTTCCGTCGGGTCTTCACAGAGGTGCTAGCAGCACTTTTGAGACACAGGGGTAGCTTAATCCAGTTCCCCAGACGTCGGTATTTAGCCACTGTGAATGCAGATTTGTATTGCTTTGGTCACATCCCACATGTAATTGGATCTATTGATGGCACCCATATTGGCTTTGTACCACCACATGACAGGGTGCAACTCGACTGGATCATGAATCACTTCCATTCTATCAACTTGCAAGTTGTCTGCCTACCGGATTTGTACATCCCAAATATCTGAGCCCGGTTTCCAGGATCTGCAGATGATTTCTTCGTACTGCAGAACAGTACCATACCACCGGCTCATGTCTCAACTATGACCAGAAAGGGCCTGACTTGTAGGTAAGTGTGATCTGTACTGACTTTGTATGGAAAATGTAGTATGATCTAAAAGTGTGTAACTAAATGTTGCCCATCTGTCTATCCTCCATCTAGGAGACTCAGCGTATTCCAACCGGCCATGGTTGTTGGCACTGCTGAGGAATCCTTCAACACCAGGGGAAGTCCACTTCAATGCGTCCCATGGAAGAACTTGGCAGCCAGTGAAGTGGGTTTTTGTGCTCCTGAAAGCAAGATTCAGATGTCAGGAGCTGACTGGGCGAGCCTTCTTCTACTCACCGGGGAAGGTGGCCTGCTGCATACTCCAGAACATTGCCCTGAAATGGAACATAACTTACATCGCAGAAGATGCAGGCCATGAAGACCTACCGGACGGGGTCTCTGAAATGCCAAATGAAGACGATGATAGTATTGCAGAAGAAGGAGTTGTCTTGGGTCAGGATCTCATCCAGAACTACTTCTCCTGAGTGTTCTTATGGTATGAGATGTGATGACTTTAACTAGTCTTGCAACTCTTGTATTGATGTTGTGAAGAGGATGTTAATGCTACACACTAGGAATATATGAGTCTGGAAATATCTGGTGAAAAGTGCTTGTATTATAAGTGTAGCTTTGTTCATCTGTAAATGTTTTGGACTGTGTTCTCTAGAAGTGGACATTGTAATGTGTGTAATATGTATGTTTTCATAGCTAATCTCTCTATTTTAGGTACCTTCACCATGGAATCTTCATTTGGACATTTCGGAGTTGTGACATTAGCAGGGATATGATGCTGTTCAGACGTACGAGGTGGACATGGATTGGTCCTAGGAATGTCTGTCACAGAGTTTGGGTGTACAAAGCGGGTATCAAGACAGCTTGCACAGCGATAGAATGGAAGTTACCTGACTTGTTCCTTGTGCTGTGTTGATCCTAATGCAATATGTGCCATTCTGTGATCCAACACAATGTCATGTTGTGCCCAATTCATGCTATTCTGCCTTCACATTGACTAATTACTCATTGTGTATGAACTGGATGTTGCTGTTTATGTGTCTCCTCATTGTAGTCAAAAGTGCTTGTAGCACATCACAGCCATTTTTTGTGTGACATTCCACCAGATGCAACCAACACTTGATTGGAATGACCCTGTGGTCAGAAACTGTTGTACTGACATGTGTCTGTTTTCTTCTTTATTTGATGTAGGATTGCTTTTTTGAGGTAGGCAATATGGCTCCAGATAATGTTGTAGACCTAATGATTGTTGCCTATTGTGTAGGATATTGTCAGATGTATCCCCTCCTTCCATGTTGTGAGCCTGCAAGTGATTATGTGATCACTGACCAGGAAAAATTGAGTCATGTCTCATTTGCTATGTTCATGACATCATGCCAGCCTATTGGGGGCAGATTTACTATTACAACTCCACCAATTATTGCCTCAGGGAAGGTGGTGCTGGACAGTGACTTGGGGGACATATTTACTATTCCAACTCCACCAATTGTTACCTGAGGAAAGGTACTGGACAGTGACGGGGGCAGATTTGCGATTCCACCTCTGTCAAGTATTACCTCAGGGAAGATGCTGGACAGTGGCTGGGGCAAATTTACTATTCCAACCCTGCCAAGTGTTAGCTCAGGGAAGGTGCTGGACTGCGCTAGGGGTGCAGATTTACTTTTAGATTTACTTTTCCAACTCTGCCAAGTGTTACCCCAGGGAAGGTGCTGAACAATGATTAGGGGGGAAGATTTACTATTCCAACTCTGCCAAGTATTGCCTCAGGGAAGGTGGTGCTGGACAGTGACTTGGGGGGCAGATTTACAATTCCAACTCTGCCAAGTGTTACCTCAGGAAAGGTGCTGGACAGTGGCTGGGGGGCAGATTTACTATACCAACTCCGCCAAGTGTTACTTCAGGGAAGGTGCTGGACAGTGGCTGGCGAGGCAGATTTACTATTCCAACTCCGCCAAGTTTTACCTCAGGGAAGGTGCTGGGCAGTGACTAAGTGAGCAGATCTATTATTCCAACTCTGCCTAGTGTTACCTTAGGGAAGGTGCTGAACAGTCACTGGGGGGGGGGTCAGATATACATGTTTCCCTCAACGATTCAATATACGAATCAAAGCTTAAACAGCAAAACTGTAATATACATATTTCAACATACTAAAGTTATGTTTTTTCCCTCATTTAACGGTAAACCAAGGATATGACGAAGTCAAAAGCAACCTTAATTCAACATAAACAAATAAATACTCAAACAAGTAAAAACATGTATCTAATTAAACAACCTTTATAAATCCAGAGGTGCAGGAAATGTTTCCCAAAGACATAAAAAAACATTAACAAAACAATTTACTAATTTTTTTTATTTTAAATTCAGTAAATGGAAAATCGACAAGCTGCATATGCGCTGTCGCATCGAGGACACCGACTTCTAAAATGCAATGGTTATCTTTATTGTAAGGATAGATGAATTGAACCCAGGAGTCATTGGCAGTATGTTGAGAATTTCTAGTTTAGTTCCAAAAGCAGAACGGTTACCCTTAGTGATATGGTTGAAAGAACCACCGAACATAATCACCCTGCCTCTGCAACGGAGATTGAGGTTAAAGAAAAAGTGCAGCACATTAAAATTCTAGCTGCCACCTGTAATAAACCCTGTGGCTCAGTTTTGAGGGAGATATCCCAGAAAATCCCCATGCATGTTGTGAGTAGTTGGCCCACAAGCACTAATTTGAGAAGAATGATATAATTAAAAAAACAGGCAAGTAATCCCATAAAAGTAGCCCCCAAACTGTAGTGGAGACAGGGTTTTATGTGCACACATTGCTATGTTATCATAAGCGCTTTAGAAGTTAAACGACATCTTGCCACTTTGCTGCTTTTGCACACAACACTATAGGTAGCTGTTATTACAAGTAAAACCGCTTGCTTGCTTTTTATTCACATGAGAACGGTCTGTTGTTCACATCCCTAGACGTGCACCGCGACCTTAGTCTGAACACTGTGTGCAGAAGCCGTCAAGGTCAAATAACAATGTATGCTGTTGAATTCAGGTTGATCGGCCCACGCTCTAGACACAACAAGCACACAGCGGCAAATATCTGAAACTCAAGTGCCTTTAATTATGCATTTTGCATGCATGATTCCGACACTTGGAGAAAACCTTTCCAGACACAGAGAGCAGAGCTGATCCTGTGATGTGATTCACCTAAGCTGATCTTTGAGGTATGCGGTTCCCCATTCAAACCTAGAGACCTTCTATTAGTTTATAAAAATAGTTTACTAGCCAAGGGAGGGTGGTTCACAAGGTATTATAGGACCTGTTTTCCACTATCATTTTTTATATGAATTCTCCCTTCATTTTCTATGGTATTGTAACAATGCTGATGGTTTTATTTTTAATCATTTGTCTGCTTATGTTAGCCAAAGTACTACACCTTAGAGCACGTAGTAAAAAATAAACATTTTAAACTTTTCCGTGTCTCTGATTACTCCCGTTGTGGACTGATATGAGAATAATAACGAAAAGGTGTTTCTGATTCCCACCATTCCTGAGAGTACTCTAAGTCGCTTGTTCTGGGTTGTCTAATCATTGGTAGCTTCGAGAGGATTCGGAGAACGAATGAGACACTGATGCTAGTCGGATAGGGGTTCTGGGTACTGAAGTGAGTTTTTGGGTACACCACAATTCACTGAGGTCCTGGTTTCCTGTGCATAGTTCTGTGCATGAGCAGAATCCCCGCAACAAAACCAACTCAGACATTAACATTCCTCTTGAACTTACTGAGACCTTCAACTATGTGTCTTTCCTACTGCATGATCAAGAAAACCCTCTCAAACACATACTAATTTTCAGTACTGTCCATAATACAGTTATGCTTGAGAACAGTGAAATTTGGACGATGGATGGAACTTTTAAATCAACACACCATCCATTCGATAAAATATTTTACTATTCATGCAAAAATGTATAACATTACCATTTTATTAATTTATACCGACTGCCTGATAATTATTCCTCAAGATATACTGAATTTATAAAACCCAAAACAATAAACAAAAGCCCTAGGAAATTAATAATTGACTTTGAATTACAATGATAAATACTATTAAAAAAATGTATCCAGAGACCCAAATTCAATGAAGTTTTTTTCACTTTTCGTTGCCACATTGAAATATTTTTTTTTTTAATCCTTAGATAAGGAATACATGACAAGCAGTAAACTACAATATGAAGTTAAGAAACTCAGGGGCTCATTACGTTAGTGGGCATGACACCGATGGCTCATCAGTGTCGGACCCATCAAAATCTGCCCTTGTGGCCCACCCGTCATATTATAATGCGGGACCATCTTCGGTGCTTCCAACAGGCTCAAGAAGCCCATCAGGTCCTCGGAGGGTCAGTAAACCCTACAATAAGGGCGGTGCCTGCTCAGGCACAACCGTAGGGTTTACAATGTCCCTTTCCGCCTGCCCTTTTATGGCGGCTCACTCGCCATGAAAAGTCAGGTGGAAAGTGACTAGGGGCCCCCTTCTTCCCTGGTCCTCTGCTATGGGGCATGGGGCTAACCATCCCTGCACAATATTTCAGGCACTGCATGGTGCTTACCACATGGTGCAGGGATGTTTTTAAAGTGTTTATTTTCTTTTGGGGCATGTGCTGCAGTTTGCAGCAAACGCCGCAATAGAAAATATACACATTGTGACTGTCGAGAAGGTGGTCCCATTGTAATCAGGACAGCGGGACCCCTAACTTCTAGTCGGGTGGTCCTGCTTCTGCCAGGGTGCCGGTCAGATGAAAGTCCGACCGGCATTTTAATCAGGTCCTCAGTGTTTTGTTTTCTGCCCCCTGAATGTGTGGATGAATTCTACACCTCAACTATAATATTATAAAAAAATACCAGTAAAAGCAAAGGCATCAGACCATGAAGACAGCACCTGACCCGTTGTTCCAATTTTCTTAAGATGTGTATACGCTTTCTGACGAAGCAAGAATTTGGTGCACACTCATCTCATATGTATTTATCATGTTCATATTGTAAATTAGCTTGTGGGATCCAAGTGGCCAGGAGTTTCCATTCAAAATGTAACTCTAAAGTTTAAACCTATAGTTTTTTCATAGTTATTATTTATTCTCATTTGCATCATTGTCAAAAGAAGTTCTTATCCACTCTTATTGTATTATTTATCTAAGTATTTTATCTCATGTCTTTACAGATGCAGAATCTTTGCTTACCCTCCCCTTTACTTTGACGCTTCTCCCCCTCCCAAACTCTCCTCATTCAAAAACATAGCTTTAGTTATTTTAATTTTTATGGTCCAAGTTACCTCTACCCTTTGTAGGTCCTTATATTATTAGTTCCTTTAAAATATCATGCCTGTACCCTCAAACACTCCAAAATGGCACCGATTTTACAACTGATGACAGGGGTCACATGCATGTGCCATCCTGTCATCACTTCCGCACTACCACATAGGTACATCAGTTGCTCCATGGCTGAATGTAAACGCATGGAATATGAGACGCAGGTTCACCCTCTTCCGTCTGTGTTGTAATTTCCCTATTAAAATTATCTTCCCTTCCCCTTCCTCCCTCAACCTTTCCAGCCTTTTCTGAAGAAGAGCACAATGAGAACTTTCGTATTATGTTAAACAAACGGAAGAGTGCCAGCCTAATATTAAGGGGCCGATTCCGATTCCGGCCGCAAAACGAACCGATCGGCACGGACCCGGACCGAATACCGACTGACACGGACCAGCACCGTACGACCCGTGCAATACGATGCAACACGAGTGAATTACAACCGACACGTATGTTATACAAGCCGTACGACCAAGCCGGAGGGAAAATAGTGATCCGGCTGGAAAACCGTCACGATTTTCACCGACCGACACGAACCCGGAATGAACCCGACAGACCCGTACCCGCGATGTACGATTAGCGCAGTACGATGCAATGCGTGTAAAACCAGACCGACTCGCACGGAGACCAAGCCGCACGACCGACACGCACAGACAACCGGGCACACAAGCAATAGAGACCGCCGCGAAGGACGGGTACCAAACACAGAAGACAGGCAGCGTGAACGAGGCAGAGAAGCCCGCACGAGATAACAGCAGCGTCCGCTTCCGTCACATGAATGTCTCCTTCATGCCTACAAAACACAAAGGAAAAAAGACAAAAAAAGGACCAAACAAGCAATGACTAAGCCAATAAATACCACAAAAAAACATGGGACAAAGACACACCCACAACTCCAACTATATAAAGGACTACATTCACTACCATCATCCCTTGCAAACAGGAGACACACCCAGCAGCAAACACCCATACACAGCAACCACAGACACACTCACAACTCACCCATCACACAACTCACACACCATCAGCACCTCATACAAAAGCACACACACATACACACAGCAAAACCAACACCAACCCAACAACACTTGCACCCTCACACACACATCCCCCACCACCACCACCCATCACCATGCCTCCAAAGAAGAATCCAAAGTTCACAGATAGTGAGTTAGAGGTGCTGGTAGACGAGATCATCAGAGTAGAGCCACATTTCTTTGGTACATTGCTTCAAAAAACCCCCATCTCACAGAAAACCAAGATGTGGGCGAGGATTGTGGACAAGGTGAACGCACAAGCACCAACGTTGCGCACAAAGGATGATATCCAGAATCGGTGCTATGACATGTGCAGGAGGGTCAAGAAACTCATCGAGAAAGATCACGCCTTGAGTCAGCGCACCGGCGGTGGCCCTCCTGCCAAACCAGTCAACTTCAGGACCTGGGAGGAGAATGTGCGGGACATCCTACCACCAGAGAGCGTCCATGGCCTAGCACACATCCCAGAGCCTGGTGAGTACACAAACAACATACCCAAGATTGTGTGGCAAGGGGACAGTGAAACCATGCACCGCAAGCAAAGCTACACTAACCAATAGATAATCAACCCAAGATGTGTATGCCAGTCAGACAAACACAATACCTGCCATCTCATAGTGACTGGGGACTGTGTCATGACATACACCAACCTACAAACAAATAGAGCAAGCCAGTGGCACTAAGCCAAATAGACACTGCCAGACAGTTTGCCACCACAAACACAACACCTCACAGTGCAGCTGACTGTCAGGAAGGAATAGTGGGGATGCAGGTGAAGTGAGAGTAGCCAAAAGCATGATGGGGCCTGTAGTCACAGATAATGCTCCCCCTCCTCATTGGCCCATCAAGACCTCTCAGAAACATGCCCACATCACAGGGAGTGGAAAATGACTGACAAGATGGCTGACACTGGCTCCTGCTGTGGGGAGCACAAGGCCCTGCTAGTGTTTGTCTGCAAATCACAAGCAGGACACCACTGACCGACATCCTGAAAGACAGCTTGCACGCCCTACAATGGAAGCACGTTTCATGATGGGAAGGAGAACTGACAGCCCTGACCAGACTACTCAGCATGGGGAGACACCTCCCCTCAACACAAACTCCACACAACTCACCGGGTACAATGCATTGACACACACCTCATTGCTGCTGTGTGAAGCACAGGGGCTCACTTGGGACTTGTAGCCAAACAAACACCAGGATTTCACAGTCAGCCATCTTGCCATTGCTGTCACACCCCCTCACAGGGAAGCAGAGTCAAGAGGGAGGAAGCATGGGCATGCTGGGAAGGGGGGTATAGCCAAGAGTATGATGGGAGTCGCGGTCACAGACAATCTACACCCACCCACATGACCCAGCAAGATCAAACTGAAACATAATCACCTCACAGGGAGTGGGAAGGGACTGACAAGATGTCTGACACTGGGCTCTGTCGTGGGGATCTCAAGGCCATGCTGGGAAATGGCCCACATCATACATCAGAACTACACAGTCAGCCATCTTGCCATTGCTGTCATACCCCCTCACAGGGAACCAGAGTCAAGAGGGAGGAAGCATGGGCATGCTGGGAAGGGGGGTGCAGCCAAGAGTATGATGGGAGTCGCAGTCACAGACAACCTACACCCAAACACCTGGCCCAGCAAGATCAAACTGAAACATACTCGCCTCACAGGGAGTGGGAATGGACTGAGATGTCTGACACTGGGCTCTGTCGTGGGGATCACAAGGCCATGCTGGGAAATGGCCAACAACAATTTCAAACTCTGTCCGTGACAAGTTGGGAAAAAGCAGAGTACAGGCAGGCATCTGTTTCAAAAGCAGAAAATATCATGTTTGTGAACCAACGATGCATGTAGAAACATAAATCACATTGTGTGTCTCTTCCAAACACAGGTGGTGCTGGGCACCCAGCACCAAATGACGAGGATACACAGGCCCAGACTCTGGTGGACACTGAGCTCTCTGGTCTGACTCTCTCACTGTCCTCTTTGGATGACGACGACCAACCTGGCCCCTCCGGTGTAAGCCATCATGCAGCACCAGCAGCATCAACATCTGCCCCCCTGTACCCACGCCTCCAGCATCTGGACACCGACAAGGCACCCTCGCCAACACAGACGGACCAAGGACAATCAACACCCACAGCACAGGGACACAGGACCCCCCGGAAGCTACAGCCAACACCACCAGCAACACCACCCAAGGGGTCCCAGTGTCACCTGTGCATACCGCCGCTGGTCCCCGTGTGGAGAGGGGTGCTGGGAGGGGTGGGAGGCACAGGGCACGACTTGCAGAGGGGTCTGGACTGCATGATGACCCCCAACTGGAAAACATCTTAGATGCGTACCAGGATAGCACCGGAGGATTTGGCCAGGTAGTGGGGATCCTCAAGGACATGCAACACGAGCAGGTCGCCCACCATGCCCGCATAGAGGCCAAGTGGGATGACATCACTGCGGTGCATCGGGACAGACTACAATGCCTCCACCAGATCAACACCAACCTGTCCACACCCCCCGTGTGCCCACAACATCTGTCGCAACACCATCTGCCAGCGCCACAGGGAGGGAGGAGGACTCTGGCGGAGAGTCCCCTGTACCACAGAGGCCTGCACATGAGGATCCCCCCCGGAAGAAGAGGGGTCGTCCGAAGAAGGACATGTGAGAGGCAGATGTCCCAGCACATCCCCCAGGGCCTCCAAACCTGCTCTGGACAATGTTCTTTGTGCGCAACACGTACACCTTGTCCAATCGCACACAACTTGTGCACATGACATTGAAGGTTCATTTTGGGCCAATGCATCAGATGACTGTGGACTTTACTCAGGACGTTTCATCTACCAGCACTTCCAAGTCAAATGTGAACTTTGGATTCCCAAACCACTGTACAGCACCCACCAACTTGTCATGTTCAGGGAGATGTCGATCTGCTACACAACACAGTGCATGCCAAATACTGCAACAATGTGACCAACGTAAGGTGAGTCATGGGGATGTGACACATGTGAGGGAGACACACCACTATGGCAACACAAAGCATACTCACCATGGCCATGTTACTCATCACACACAACGATGTTGACCTGAAACACATTGGCATGCACAGACACAACACCAAGCCCAGTCAGTGGTAACAAGTCCACAGGTGAGGTAAGCAGATGTCACTCAGATGTGGGAAGACGGACAACGCACCTAACAAAGCATAGCACAGGTTCATTACACATCAGCAACACGTTTATTCCACAATAGTTGCACGGTAATTCTACGTAACAGTGGACACACGTTCACAATGTGTCGGAGAATGGAAGTCCAGGGATGTGGGGTACATCAGTTGATGGGAATTGTCAACTTCCACACTGGTGTTGGCTTCTGGGTGTTGGGGGTCAGTGTTGACCACACAACAGGCAAAGTACCCTGGGAAGGACAGACAAGATACAGTCAAAAGCACAGAAGAATAGGAGAGAAATGCAATACACATGCACAAAACATGTTGCAAAACACCTACACAAACACTAGTTAGCAGTACTACCCTATTGTGGAGTACACACCAGCTGAATGGACACATCACAGCACGCATCCAGTCAAGTGGCACACAGACACACTCAGACAGCAACAGAGCTGGCTCAACACATTCCAGGCTACCTCCATACATTCACATAACAATCCTGGATACTCACATTCAGGTGAGGAAGTTGTTGATGAGCTGGGAGCGGACGTCACCATCATCTTCATCATCACTAGCATCTTGGCCCAGGCCGGGATCCTCCACAGGTGCCGGAGGTTGTTCGTCGTCATCGTCATCCTGGATGAGAGGCACCTCCTTCCGCACCGCCATGTTGTGTAGCATGCAGCAGACCAGTATTATTTTGCACACCTTTGCTGGCTCATATGGGAGGGCCCCTCCGGTCTTGTCCAGGCAGTGAAAGCGGCTTTTCAGGAGGCCGAATGTCCACTCAATCACCCTCCTGCTCCGACCATGTGCCTCACTGTAGCGCAGCTCGGCTGGTGTCACAGGGTTCCTGAAGGGTGTCAGCAACCACGGCATGTTGGGGTATCCGGAGTCACCTACACACACAAAAATGAACAAGTAGCTGAGTTTTGTAGGAGTGCGGAATACAACAGTGACAAACACACACAATGAGAAACAGTCAGTACACACCGACAAGCCAGGCATGCTGAGCTGGCATCGGTGACATCAGCGTTGCAATGCGACTACTCCTCATAATGTAGGCATCGTGCGCAGAACCAGGGAACCGTGCACACACATGTGTGATCGACATGTCAGCAAGACAGACCACCAGAACATTGATCGAATGGTAGTGCTTCCTGTTCCGGTATGCCTGCTCATGTACCTGTGGTGGTATCAGGGCAACATGTGTCCCATCAATAGATCCAATGACGTTCGGAATCCTCCCCAGTGTATAAAAGGCATCCTTAATTTCAGGGAGTTCATCTGGGCTTGGGAACTTGATATACAGGTCGAGGAAGTGCAATATCCCCTCCAAGACATCGCGTAGCACCCGACTAAACATCGTTTGCGACATACCGCCAGCAGTAGCCACAGTGTACTGGAAGGTACCGGTAGCAAAGAAGTGCAGGGCTGCCATCACCTTCACCTCTGGGGTCAGTGCTGTAGGGTATGTCCGGCCAGGTAGCAGATGTGGCGCCAACTGCTCCGCCAACTCCGCAATCAGTGGCCTTGTGAAGCTGTACCGTCTGATGCAGTCGCGTTCCTGTATGGTTGCAAGGTCTGGGAACGGACGATGGACAGCTGGTGCCCTGCAATACAGAGATGCACAAAGGAAGATTGTCAGTACATCCACCCATGTGGCCATGACCACCATCACTATCACATGCTAGTTCATGACATTACACAATGTACTGAGGTGTGTGCTGTTGGGCATGGACACATATGTCACCTACAAGACCACCACCTCACATCTCAATTCCACATGTCCACATGAGTCCCATGTAGTGCAATGGGCCAATCATCTGGCTGTGTCACCCAACCTATGTGCTGCTGCAACGTTCACAAAACACACCCCAGTGACAATGGAGGCCTCATGTCTCCCAGGCATTACAGATCTTTGCCATGCAGAAACCCAGGCTCCCTGTATTGCCACATCAATGGACATGGCGTAGCACGTACACACCACAAGGCAAGCGTAAGTCCCACAGGTAGTGGCCACTGTTGTTCCTGCCGGCCCTACATGTACGTCTCTTAGACACACACCCCATCAAGGTTGATGTATCTACCACATGAATGTGGAGACTGTCACCCATTGGTAACATGTAATCAGACACATCTGAGACACAACATGCACACAGACTGTGGGGGCACATCAATATTGGGGCCACAGGTCTCACTGTGAAGTACATGCCATCATCCCCAGGACTCAGGGTGTATGTGACATGTCTTAAACATATCCAACCTGACACTGTGGCCTTGACTCATGCCCATTACTGTCCAATTGCACATCACAGTGGTAATGTGCACAACACACAAAGGATTCTGCCCCCATGTACACGTGCACAGCCTGGGAGTGACTGCACAAAGTGCCAGCCAAAAAAACAGCTGTTGCCTCCCCAAACACCCAGGGAATGCAGCCTTACATGCCATGGGACACTGTGTGGCCAATGCTATAGTGTGGCAGGTGTGCGCAGGTGTCCATGGCCAGTATATGTGTGTTGCATCCGTATAATAGTCACACTAATGAGGTCCGACGCGGATGACAATGCGCACGCATTGCACGGTTCATGACCAAGCCGTGCGTACGCTTTGTCATTGAATGCAAGAGGTCTGACGCGAGTGACTATCATGCATACGTGTCGGACAGGCATGGTCCGAGTCAGGCGTACGCCTTGGCCATTGAATCGTATGGAGACAGGGGCATGTGTATATTCAAAATACGCGTTGTACAGTCAGTTGAACGAGCCTGGCTCAGGACTGTCATGGAGACGGATGCGGATTCAAAACTTGTACGAGTTGTGCACTGCAAATTCAGTTGGATGCCTACAACAATGTTGCAATTTCAAGTGTTCCATGAAGGTGAAGATTTGAACGATGCGGAAGGCGTGTACGAGTCGTACTTTTGAATGGATTGGCCAGATTCATAAAATGCAACCGTGTTGGACCTATCACTTGGGACACATGGCACAGAGTCTGCCTCTGCAGCACAGATATAAGGCTGGCTGGCCCCCAGGAAGCTCACTTGCCTGCACTACATGCTACTGGACCACATCCCTGCTACCACTGCTGCTGTCTATACATCCTCTGGCTCCTGCTATGGCATGTACTCTGGAGAGGGCTCCAGCCTTCACTGAGGAGGAGAACCAGGCCCTGCTGGATGGGCTCCTTCCAGAGTACAGAAAGCTCTATGGGACACCAGGGGAGCAGGTGAGTGTGCTGTCCACTGCCTTCCTAATTATGCATGTTGACTAGCAGTACTAGCAGTGTGTACACCAGTGGCAAGCATTCTCATAGACTACTTTCATCCCCCAATGTGTGTAGGTACATGTAATGAATAGTTTTCCTGCTGCTAAAGTGCATTATTGCAAGCTTAAACTATCCAGGCATTGTTAACATGTCAGACATGCATGTGAGTTTTCATGCCCCATGGTTGCACTACCTGTGTAATTTATTTCCCTTTGTGATGATGACATGTATATCCAATTGTGTGCTGCACAAATCTGGGGCATGTGTGTTAATGTACTTTTCACTTTGTCATCCTCACAGGTTGATGCCCACCAGAAGCAGGAGATCTGGCTGACCATTGCCCGGGCTGTTCGTTCTGTGGGGGTCTACAAGCACCGCATCCACAACTGCCAGAAGAGGTGGCAGGACCTTCGGGGCTGGACCCGGAGGATAGCTAGAGTCTAGCTGAAGCTGTCACCTCCATGCAGGAGGGGCGGACACCGGACCCTGACTCCCCACATGCTCCGGATACTGGCGGTGGTCTTCCCGGACCTGGATAGGCAGCTGAAGGCCAGACAGCAGCAGGAAGGGCCTTGCCTGATCTGTTTACTATGTCTGACGTTCAAATAGCAGTCTTTTGTCCTGGTCACACTTCCACATTACGTAGGTCTTGCAGTCCCAAACTCAGGCTCCTCATTTGTGTGATGCACCCTCCTCATCTGTCCCACAGGTGTGGCCCCTCCAGTCTGTTGCTTGTGTCACTAGGGCACGGTGTCCCTGCAGTCAGCTATGCTTCAGGTACCAGTCAGCATCAGTTCCCGTGACTCTGTTGTGTGTTTCTTGGGTGGGTCAATTGTTTACACAATGCCTGAGATCTGACATGTGAACTGTGTGTGCCCTTGAGATGTGTACGAATTGCTGGTCTGACTCACAACATGTGGCTGGGGTATTCCAAACAAACCCATGCAGCAGGGGACTCCAATTTTTGGGTATCAGGAGCATGTATATCAAGTATGTCACACTCGCTTAGCCACTTGACTACTGTCCGGGGCAAAACACTGTTTCACTTAGTCCTGCCCGGTCATGCCCCCTCAAGGGCAATCAGAAACACTCTGTAATCCCACTCCTGTGTATGAAATTGCAGGTTGTGCTTAGTGACATGTGCCCTCAGGTGTCTGCCTCTGTGTCATTAGGGTGTGGCTTGTTGCCACGTACAACTGGGGTGTCCATGATTCAGAGGGTCAGCATGACATCTGCGATGTGACTGTGAGAGACAAGACCTGTGTGACATATAGGTGTGTGATCATCTGACAGCGCACAATGGTGTATGCAACTGTGTCCTTCATGCATCTGGGTTACATGCATGGCAAACTGTGATGTGTTAATGTACAGGGATTTGTGTTTGCTGAGACTCATATGAATGATTTGCATGATGTGGGGTCTTCTGGGTCCTGGATATGTTGTTTGCATGGGATGGGCAAGTGCGCCGGTCATCTGCAGAGTCAGCTTTACCCCTGAGCTAGGATTGTGAGTCAGTGCATATTGTTGTTGTCTGGATGCCCTGCCCCTGTGACAGGAGACAGTGTTGACTGACTTTCAGGGCATCCCAGTGCCATGGCATTTAACTTGCTATGAGTGAGCCTGCGTTGTGTTCAAGTGTGCACCATGCACCCCATTGTGGCCTTGCCCATCAGGACATGAGTACGTCATAGTGTGTGTTGCTGGTATGCATCCCAAGCATGTGAAATGAGTCTCTGCCCATCCCTTCATCCGGACACCTGTACTGAGTCAGTCGCAAGAGATGTGCTGTGTGTATAGTGACATACTCCTACATGTTCACTTGCATGTACAACTAATGTGTGGGTGGTGCATGTTGGCACATTGGTGTGTTAGCATCCAACATGCAACGGACCTATGTGTGAAAGTCAAGGAGGGATATGTGTGCCAAGGTTGATGTTGAGAATGACAATTGTCTTATCCTAAACAGTGTTGGCACTTTGAGCTGTGCTCAGCTGATGATGCAAGGGCTTGCCCTGTGATGTGATGTACTCACTGTGGTGTGTGCAGTCGGTGCAGATGACTGATGTAGTTCTGTTACTTCCTAGTCCTATCCAGATACATCCACGGCTACAGGAGGGGACAGCTCCATGGACCAGGAGGAGCCACAGAGCCTTACAGGGACAGAAGGAGAGGAGTCGGGTGGACCCAGTGGCACGGAGGGCGAGTTGAGCCACACAGAGGAGTCGTCAGCACCATTCCCCCCAGCTGAAGGCCACAGCAGCTCTGAGGATGACTCCCTTGTGCAAGCGGGTGTCAGCAGCCACCAAACCCCAGCTAGTGAGGCTGTCTTCGCCCCCGCCACCACCACCACCACCACCACCACCCCCTCCCATCGGCTCCCATCCCAGAGGTCTCTGTGGGCTCCCGTGTTCGTGAGCATGTCTCCTTTGTGCCAGGCACCACTCCCCCTGCCCCTGTGTCCCCTGCTGCCCTGAGTGAGGAGTCTGTGGACTTACTTAGACAGATCCATGTAGGGCAGATGTCGATGCTGAAGGTCCTCCATGCACACACAGGTCTGTTGACACAACTGGTGTCATTCATGGAGGGCATTTCCTCGGGCATGTCTGCCCTACAGAGGACCAATCAGTCTGTGGCCTCCTCCCTGACGGCAGCAGTGTCCCTCCTCCAAAAGTCCTGCACCCCTCCTACCCCTGCACCACCCACGATTCCTAGCACCCTACCTGTCCCAAGCACAGAAACCCCCTAACCAAGGTCTAGACGTACACACAAGCAAGCGCAGGGGACTGATTCCACACTCACACGGGCTGGTTTGCTGACACACACACAGTCATCCATAACCACTCCACAGTCCTCAGAGACCTCTCTCTCCCAGCCCCTTCCCTTGCCTCACCTGCAACCCCATCCCCCCAGAAGCTCTTCCTCTGTGACCTTGGCCTCTTCCCCACCGACCCTGCAGATCCTGATTACAAGGGGAAGAGGAAGTCCCCACACACAGAAGGGAGTGCCCCTCACACCTGGACACCCTCCCCCAGGCGCAGTCAGACCGAGACGCCCACCCGCAAGTCCCCCCGGCGCAAGAAGAGCAAGACCCCCCCGCCACCACGCAGCTCCAAGGCAAAGTCTCCATCATCCATCCCCCAGGCCACCACTCCAGAGGTTCCCTCGCCACTCCCTGCCCCGGGTTCCCCCACACACAGATATACCATCCCCAAAATGCGAAGCCCATCCCCCCCAGCACTTGCTCCTCCACACCTGGTCAGACAGTTGGTGCCACTGATGTGGGAACCGTTTCCCCGCCATACCCTGCCGACCTCACCTGTCCCCCATTCCGCTCCCATGGATGTAGGCACTGCTTTGGAGTCCACGACCACCCCTTCTGACTTGGGCACTGCAGTGGTGAGCCAATCCACTCCATCTGACCTGCCGACTGGAGTTGTGCCGGCACCCACCCCATCTGACTTGTGCCCCACAGTTGTGACATCACCCACCACTTCAGTCAGCTCCACTGCAGTTGCAAGTGTCTCGCCTGCATCCCCCACCTCTTCACTGCCTCCTTCTGCTGCACCCTGATCCTATCCCTCGGGGGCCTGACCTGCCCCCATGTATGCCCCTCCGAGGGGATGACCCCGGTCCTTAGCAGTGCAGGCAAGCAAGGTGTGACAGTTGTCACTCTAGATCACTGCTTGGCATTTGGACATGGACTGGCCATTGGCCTTTTGTTTGCACAGACGTTTAGAATTTCATATACTGAATTTGTCACTCTAGTTCACTCCTTGGCATTTGGACATGGACTGGCCATTGGCCTTTTGTTGGAACAGACGTTTCACTTTTAATATGCTGAATAAATCTTTTTTCTTTGTTCCTGTGAACTTGATTTAGCTGTACATCATGTTGATGCTGTTTTACATGCCCTTGCACCTGTAATGCTTGGTTTACAATGTTGCATACTGATGTGTTGATGTGAGGTACTCCCTGTGGTTTATGAGATATGTATCCTATTCTGGTGGGTATCCATGTCATCCTTTGCAGCTACCTGGGTGTGTCAGGATCAACTATTTGTGTACATCTCTCTCTGAGCGTTTCATTGGCATGGTCACATCTGTGGCTTGCACCCCTGCACATATGATGTGCTTCCCATTGTCCAAATTGTCACTTCCACATACTTTGTGCTCATCAAGACTGGACCTACAGGTGTGGGCATCATTGTAATAGGAGCAACTGGGGCCTCTGTGCAACTTGCTAGACATATGTTTTGGGTATGTGCAGATTACTTAGGGGAGACTCACGTACCCAGGCTTTTGTGACCAGAGCCTTCATTGTGTGGTAACTGATGGCTGACTGACCAAGTGTTCTGCAGACATGAGTGGGACTTGCGGTGAATATGTTTAGCACAGCTGGGCTCCCACAGGAGTTGTGTCCCCTCAAGTTAGTGTGTTGTCCAGTGACATGGCCTGGAACCATGGTGTGTGTTGTATGTACATGTGTGTGTGTCCACATCCCTGTTCACTGTGGAAGAATTTGTAGTTGCAGCCTTCGCCTACGGAGTAAATCAACAAGAATGGGTAGATGGAATGAAAAGTGACTTAACTATACAAAACGTGAAACAAAAAGGGTGGCTGGAAAGATGCACTGAGTTAAAAAATGAGGTTAAGGGATTTTGGGATGTGAGAAATGAACTGTACATTCTTGACCATAACTTGTACAGAGGTAGCAAGTTGGTACCACCAGTAACCTTACGCAAACAAATTGTAACTCTAGCTCATGAAGGTCATTTAGGTTGCAGTCTAACCAAAAGCAAATCGCGACTCCAGTATTGGTGGCCTAGCATGGACGCAATGGTAGAGAGGAGTGTCAGGCAGTGTGTGAGCTGTGCATACAGCGATAAAAGTAAACATGTAACCAAACCTTCATCTCTGCAGTTGAAGTACCTTGCGTTCCTTGGAATAAATTAGCATTTGACATTGTTGGCCCAATAAATGCTAGAGGACTTGGTGGTAGGTTCATTCTGACTTTGGTGGATTACCATTCAAAATGGATACTAATAAAATGTTTTGACAGCATCATTACCAATACAGTAATTACATTTTTGCAAGAAGTGTTTTGTTGTGAGGGTGTTCCCCAAACTCTTGTAACGGACTGGTGTCCAATTCACATCAGCCCATCTGAATGAATTATTGTACAAGTTTTATGCGAAGCACCTTCAAACTGCTCTTTATTGCCCCAGAGCAAATGGTTTGGTAGAGCGCATAAACCGCATGATTAAAGACTGTATGCAACTACACAGTAATAGAGGTTCCAACGTAAAGACAGCTTTAGATGAGATGATAGGGTCATACCATGTAACACCTCACTCCATTACTGGTGTTTCCCCATTCAAATCTTTAAAAGGCAAAGAACCAGGTACCAAACTAAGTCTGTTGTTGTTGGTGGGTAGTAAGGATGAGTAGACCGAAGGAAAATCATGGAAAAAATAAGAGGCCACCAAAGGAAAATTATCAAGTTTTAAGGTGGGTGATGCCATAAGAGTGAAGCTCCCCAGATCTGTACACTCTGGGTTGTCGAAGTTTTCAGAAAGAAAGTTAATTTGTAAAGTTTTCAAAAATTTGGTAGTCCTTGATGATGGGCACACGTGGAGCTGTGATAGAATTGTCAGTGATAACAGTAAAGGAGTATCTGAAGGTGATTTAAGACACGATGATGAGCCCAATAACTGCTTTGGCACTAAACACAGTAATGAGTCCTTGAGGAGTGTTTGTAAGAAACCATTCTGGCATAAGGATTATGAAATGTAATGTACTATGACTTGTGTACATGTCTGCTTATGCCGTTTGCCTTATTGCTGTTCACTTCCTTCCCGCGGAAGGGAGATGTGTTGTAATTTCCCTAGTATAATTATCTTCCCGTCCCCTTCCTCCCTCACCCTTTCCTGCCTTTTCCTTTTTTATCTCCTTTGGAATCTTCCCCTCCACCCCTGTTAGGCTCTTTCTCTGCCCCATAGAATGTTGACCCCAATATTCCATTGCAAGCGCCTTTTCAAACTGCCTTTGTTCCGGGCTATGGATGTCGTCTAAAATAAACATCTCTTCCCTTTCTTCACGTTGTCATCGTTATTTCAGTTTGCATGGCTTTGGAGTGCAGCGATCCTACAGCAGGGACAAAAGCACCAATCGGAGTGAGTACTGGATCACTGCCTCTTAATTCTGCTGGCGTTTTTATAACTTATTTTGCCAGTACTAATTATTGGGACATCGCAAACAAAACCTTCCACTTTGCATGGCCGATCTAGGTTTGATTTAAGTGCACCCGGATTTCCCTTTTTCCATGCTTGCAGCTAGAAAACTGGATCTTGATAATGTTCCCACCCCATATGCTGTCCTCTAAGACACCGCGAGCACAACCCTACACCACTGGTGACCGGTTTGGGCTTAGTTATGTTCTCTTGGGTGTCCTTCGCTGCATGCTCATGTTGCAAAGACTGTCGGGGCGACTAGACTTTGAATGGATTTTATTAATTTATGGAAGAATTATTATTTGTGATTGTTTTCATTTTGCCTCAGCTGGACATTTCTACTGCTGTCCGTTTAATGTTACTGCATGGGTTCCCAAGCCTGCCTGAAGTTCCCCTCTGGTCAGGATACGCGGGCAGTGTTTCACTTGTGCACACATGTTTAAGCACTTTACTCAATTTTCCACATGATCTCGTGTTGTATCTTATGTTTTTGTGCGGCCATTTAGCACATTATTAACTTTCTGATTTGGCTGATTAAATGTGGAAGATCATTATGGTTTTGTTTAGCTTACATATCTTATGGGCCGTTGGAGCTACTTATTTCATTTCCTCTGGTTTTCTTGTTAATATTACAGGTGGTTTAGGGGCCTATTGGCTTCTGATCCTTTGGTGATGACATTCCACTTGGGTACTTATTATTGCAGCATACAATTGCCCACAATGTGGATGTAAGTGTTTAAATAGTTTTTGGTAGGTACTGGCTACCTTATTACATGGATTGGCCTTATAGTCACTTGTTCCATTTATATATTTTTATTTTTTCATTTTGTCATTTTTCTACTTTATTTTTAATCTGTTGTTTTTTTATTGTATTGTATAGTGATTCACTGTCTATAATACTGATGATGCACATCACCGCGGGGGTCAGAGTTGAAACCGCACCACGACGTCCTGTCTAGGCTGAGATCCTTCTGTGTTTATAATCAGTAGGTATCATCATATTATGCTTCGCCTACTTTTGACACCTAGAAGTCCATTTCCATTATCTCCGTACACTGTCATCACACCCAACTGAGGGACACACTTGCACACAAAATGTTCCCCAAAGATGGATAGACCATTTGATATACACAATTAGTCAATCAACTGTCTACTTCTGCATACTTTCGAGCCTCATACTCCCATTTTTTCTACTGTCTGTGCCCTCAACATGAAATCTTCTTTCCCTCTTACCTTCTACAGAGAAATGCTGTTCTTTTTTTTCCAAAACGTATGTCTCTAGTATGGGCTAGATATTAGTCACTCAGACATGGAGCTATAATTAGTCCATCATGTACTATTTGTGTGTATTTCCTGTTTTTAAAGTCACATCCTGTCTTAAGATTAGTGTTCCCATAATTGTTTGAGTTTGTTGTATGAGTTTTTAACTATAGTTCACACTGTTTGTGTATTGCTCAAACTTCCCTGTGGTCAAACATAGCATGCCGTTTTTCTGGAGCAGACAAAGGATTGTTCATCTTACCTTATTGATGGAAATTGTGTTTTGTTATGTGTTATGTTTGTAGGCTATATTTGTCATATGTTCTTTCTTTCTGTTCACAAAGTCACTTTGTTTTATGTATTGTATATGTTTGTTACAGTACAGCCCCAAAGAAGTCCATCCCATGGACAAATCGCGCTGTCTGTCTTCACTGCATACACGTGAAACTTTACAAAAAAAAAGTGAAAAAAAGAAAATAAAGACAAGAATCACACCTCTGTTTCCTTGGTTATTTTGGTGGTGCATCTCTACGTGTTTTATTCTAAAATTATAAAATCCAAATTCTTTACCCAAAATGTGGACAAGTTGGCGCCACTTCTAAATTACTTTGAAGATACATAGTTTGGCCATCTAAGCAGGCTAGGTCACAGGAGGAAACCACATTTTCCAATTGATTGGCTGGAACTGTTACTCGACCTTTTGAGGGAGGTTAAAAAAACAACAATTCAGAAGAGGGATGGCATAATTCTTTTAACAGCTGCATTGATAAACTCCACCCTAACCTATACCATTTCTTGGGAATTTTGAAAAAGAAACTAAGGGCCTGATTACGACTTTGGTGCAGTTGCGCAGGCTCTCCGCTGCCACAGCTGCAGCAAAGTCGCGCAAGGACCGCCCCCCCCCTTATCACGAGTTGAACTCATGCGTATGGTCCTTTGCCTTTCTCCTGGTGGTGCCTGTAAAACAGGCACCACAATTGGAACGGCAAAAAAGTTCCAGCACGGCATGGAGATCACCGTACATGCCATTCTGGAACTTAGGGGAAATACAGATGGGGGCACACACAACATGTATCCCCATGGCAGGGGGAGTATGGGCCATGAAATAGCTGGCGGTGGTGGAACTCGTAATATGCAGAGCGGGACTGCGCAGGTCCCACTCAGCATGTTACATTGTGGTGCAGCTCCACCACCACCAGGAAATGACTGTTCCCTGGCACAGCCAGCAGTCCTCCTCTGCAAAGACTTTTGAAGTTGTAATGCGGCAGATGGATTGTGAGTCTGGCAGTCTTACGCCGGCCAGACTCGTAATTAGGCCCAAAGATTCCAATAAATGAGATTGGCAAAATCGTTGTCAGGTACTCTGTATCTATGACTTTCTAAAGAAAGTAAAACAATGTCTAAGGGTCCGATCACGAAGTCGGGCAGACCGCCACCATCAGGCCTTCGGTGGCATTCCACCCGACATCTAGAGAAGTGGTCCAACCGCTGGATTATGTTACTGGTGGTTGGAGCGCAGTGGACGGGGAAAAGACTGCCACCTTCAACAGGCTCAAGGAGCCTGTCGGGGCAGCGGTTGACTTCTAATCTCTACAATAATGGCAGGTGCCTGTAGAGCCATCCCCGTAGAGTTTAGGATGTCAGTTTCCCACAGCCTTCTCATGACCGTCCGAACGCCATGAAAAGGCTGTTGGAAAGGTAATTTCGGGACCCCTAGCGGGCCCCTGTCCCCTGTAGGCCATTGCTATGTGGCGTTGGGGGCACATGTTTAGCCCCCAAAATATCCAGGCACCACATGGTGCTTGGCATATGGTGCATGGAACATTCCTTTTTCTATTGTGGCTTGCACTGCTGCCCTTTTCCGGGCGGCAGCACAGGCCACAATAGTAAAAAGGATGTTTTCTACCACCTAATGCTAATCTGGCGGTGGCACCTCCGACTACTTGTCTGGTGGTCCTACTCCCACTGAGTGTGAAGCCCTAAGAGACTATTGGCAGAAATTCAGCAATTTTCGTTGATGGGAGCGTCTGAGTGCTTAGACAAGCATGCAAACATTCTACATTATTAAATGTAATAACTAGCTAGGGTGACTACTCTCCTGTTTTTACACTCTGCATTCATTAAATTGTCAATTTTGAAATTTCTTTTTAAATACTCTTTTTGAAGTGTAAAATCTGCCTGAAGATGTGTTCTTTTTTCAACTTTTAGTGATATTTCTTAACTCCACTCACCAAAAATTACAAGGAATCCTATGAAGAAAATGCAACAATCCAAACCCAGACCCAAATTATTTTTTTTAAATGATTTCCATCCACTATTTACCCTTCTTGACTGTCGATAAACTATTTCAGAATCCAAGTAAAAAAAAGGTCCAATATTTGATAATAAGTGTACTTAAAAAATAGTAGAGCTTCTCAAAAAAATGTAAAATCATGTTAAAATATGATCCTTTTTCTTCTTTTTTTTCTTTGACACAAAATGACTTCTTACGTACTGGAGTAATGAAAAGTTTTTAAAAACAGAATGCAATTTTTTTTAAATCCGTCACATTTTTATAAAAGAGGTTTAAAAAAGAAATATTAGGGGGAGGAGCCTAGCGCTTGACCAAGATGGCCGCGTGAGCTTAGAGCTCCCGAGACCCTCGCGCCCTCCGTCGACTATCCTGTCTCCAATCCTGATGGTATGCATGGCATCGTGTTGCTGAGTTGTCAGGGAGGCGATTGATGCTACCCGCGGTCGGATCGCCCATCGGGAACCGGACTTAAGACTGGCGAAAGATTGCGGCCTAACTCCCGGAGATGCCAGGGGCTAGAGTTGGCAGGATGCCCGACTCCTAGTTGATCAACAACGGCCTGGTGAGGTGTGAACTGTCGGACGGAGGCCCTCGCTCTTTCACTTTCGGTTTCGTTCCCTTTGTCTGCCCGGACACTGTAGTGCTCTGGGTGGCTTTATAACCCCGGGGACGCTCGGTGGGCTACTTTGGCAGAACAAGGCGGACCTGCTCACTCTTTATACCTCTCTCTGGGAGGGGACGGTCTTCACTGCATTGGACTGCCTGGAGTCCATTATGTCGGGCAAGGCAGAAGGAGATCGGCCGAAGACTAAGTCCACCAGGCGGGGAACGTATTCCCAAGTCAACAGTATGGACCGCTACGCCCTCCTGAAGACATCGCCGAGTGGATCGAGCCAGGCGTCGGATGCCCAGAAGGAGGACTCGCCTGGGACACCGGAGCTCTCCCTGCAGGATGTCATGGGCGCGCTTGATGGGATGCAGACCTCGATGGGGAGGCAATTCGAGGCCCTGGCGCATAAGGTGGATGCCATCCTGGTGGATGTCAACTTGATCCGCTTGGACCTGGGCAAGACAAACGAACGCGTTAAGGACCTGGACCACAAGACCACGGGCCTCACTGATGAGGTTGCGGATCTGCAGAACGAGGTCCGGAAGCTGAGGGCCGAGAGTGACCTCGCCGCCCGCCGGCTGGAGGACTTCGAGAGCCGGTCCAGGCGCAACAACGTGCGCGTCATCGGGGTCCCGGAGTCCTCGGATGAGGCTTCGGCGGACCTGCTTGTGGAAGATTTGGTCCTCAATCATCTGAAGCCTAAGGGCCTTGGAAAGTTTTTTGCGGTGGAAAGGGCCCATAGGGTGCCGGGCGGACGGCCCAAGGCGGGTGCCCCGCCGCGGCCGATTGTCGCCTGGCTCTTTCATTTTCGAGATCGGGACGCTATCCTGCAAGCTTCGAGGGTGACGGGCCCAGTCCCCTTCCAGAATGCGTCGGTGAATTTTTATCCGGATTTCACCCAGCAGGTGCAGAGACAGAGACAGAGCTTTCTGGGGGTGAAGCGAAGACTTCGGGAACGGGACCTAAAATATGCCATGCTTTTCCCCGCCAGACTACGGGTGGTGCATGAAGATCGGACATTCTTTTTTGACTCTCCTGTTATGGCCGACGAATGGCTGGACGCTTTGCCCCGGCGACGGACCGGGGACGACACAGCTGAGCATGGAGACAGTGGCCGAGATGGACAGGGCTGATATCTCAAAGCCGGCCTGACTTGATTTGACCATATTTGAAGATTTGAACAGAGTGCAGTAACTGTGGAGGGTTGCGGGAGGACGAGGGGTGCTCTTTTCCTCCCTTGGGGTACTTTTTGTAGATTTTTGTTTTTGTAGGGCGACAGGCACACTGCAAGTTGGGGGGGCTTTTTAAGCTGCAGCAGGGGTGCAGGGAGGGGGGAGTTATGGGGAGTTTGAGTTTGTTGTTGGGGGGTTTATTTTTGCAAGGCATGATGATTATCCTCAGGGTTGTTCCATGGTGGCGCCTCGGGTGTGGGGTGGGCCTCTTTCCGTTTGAGGATGGGGGGTAGAGGCCTAAGTGTTATAAGCTGGAATGTTAATGGTTTGGGGGATCGCATTAAGAGGGGGATTGTTTTGCAATTTCTGAAACGCTCAATGCCAGACGTTGTACTGCTGCAGGAGACGCATCTCATAGGCAATACGTGCTATGCCCTGAATAGGAAGGGGTATAAGTTCATTGCACACTCGGGATTCTCTTCTGGGTCCAGGGGTGTGGGCATCCTCGTTAGAGCATCGCTGCCTTTTGATGTGGACTCCACCATTGTTGACGATAGGGGGAGGTTTGTGGCGGTGGCGGGGCGGTGGGAAGGAAGGACTTTGGTTTTGGTTTCGGTTTATGTCCCGCCGGCCCTGCAGGCCGCCACATTTGCTGAATTGGGCAGGGCTTTGCTGACTCTCCCGGGGGGCATGCTGGTAGTGGGAGGGGATTTCAACGCTGTGGGTTCCGGACTGCTGGATAGATACCCGCCCAGGGACACAGGGGGGGCTCAGAAATGGCTTCCGGACCTCCTGGACACGTTTGGCCTGATAGACTGCTGGAGGCTCCGGCACCCCACACAGAGTCAATACACGTTTCACTCCGGGGCGCATGGTAGCCTCTCCAGGATTGACTACCTGCTCACTCTGGCCGCACATGCCTCGCTGATATCCGAGGCGAGGCACATGGCACGTGGTATCTCTGATCACTCGCCAGTGTGGATCCGGCTGGATCTCGGTCGGGAGGGAGGAGGGAGGAGGGAGGGTGGCCCCCATTAACCCATGGTATTTCCGAGACCCCAAGATGCGCAGCGCCCTGGTAAAGAAGGTAGATAATTACTTTAAGGACAATCTGGGAACCGTGGACTCGGCGATCTCGCTGTGGGAAGCTTTTAAGACGGTGCTTCGGGGGGAGGCCCTCTCCCTGGTGGTGACTGCCAAGAATCGGAGGGATTGCGAAGTGCGGCAAGTGGAGGAGGAGATTGCGGCCCTTGAAGGGGATATGGAGGAGGAGGTCACAGAGTCCTCATTGCATGAGCTTTGCTTGAAGCAGGCGGAGTATAGGGACCTGGTGACGGACGCCGCCAAGACCCTCAGCAGGGAACAACAGGGCCGTCTGTATGATGTTGGAGATAAGGCAGGGAAACTCCTGGCGTGGCTGGACAGGAAGGAATGGGTCAATAGAGTGGTGCCAGAGTTGATTGGAGAGGGGGGAGAGGCGATTGTGGAACCTGAGGGGATTGTGGAGTGTTTCGCGGAGTATTTTCATAGGGTTTATTCCTCTGTGTCGGACAGGCCGCCCGAGGACTCGTCTGATCTCCTCCGAGATATCGAGTTGCCCTGCCTCTCTGACATAGATAGGGACGATTTGGATGGCGACATCACGGTTGACGAGGTGGCGGGGGCGATTCGCGCGTTGAATTCGGGTAAGGCCCCTGGACCGAACGGACTGCCGATCGATCTGTACAAACTGTTCCCGGATAGGGTCGCCCCTCACCTGCGCGCCATGTTTTTGGAGGCGCGGGGAGATGGGATCCTTCCGTTGGATCAGCGGCTGGCGTCGATCGTGGTCATACACAAAGAGGGTAAACCCCGAGATAGATGCGCCTCCTATCGGCCCATTTCACTCCTCAACGCTGAGCCGAAAATTCTGGCCAAACTCCTGGCTACCCGTCTGATTAGGGTACTTGGCGATCTGGTCCACCCGGATCAATCTGGCTTTATCCCGCACCGAAACACAGCATTGAACCTTAGGCGTCTTCATGGCGTCATCGCCAGGGCGGGCACGCTGCGTGAACCGGCTGTTGTGGCATCTCTTGATGCCACGATGGCCTTTGACACGGTGGAGTGGGCATACTTATGGGCCGTGCTGGCCAAGTTTGGTTTCGGTCGCGGGTTTGTGAGTTGGGTCTGGTTGCTGTACGAGGGGCCACTAGCGAATGTTGTGGTGAATGGTCGGGCATCTACCCCGTTTCAGCTTGGTAGGGGTACTCGGCAGGGCTGCCCCCTGTCGCCTCTGTTGTTCGCCCTCGCCCTTGAACCGTTGGCTGCGTGGATACGTTGGCACCCGGATATACGGGGCCTTCGGTGGTCGCCTGATCACGAGGACCGTATTTCGCTTTATGCCGATGATATCCTGTTGTATCTTGCCTCACCAAAGAAGTCGCTTATAGTGGTCTGTGACGTACTCGCATCGTTCGGTAGGAACTCGGGGCTTGTGATTAATTGGGGCAAATCGTACTTGTACGTTCTTAGTGGCGAGGTCCCACCGATCCCTAGAACATGTTCGATACAGGTTACCCAGCAAGGTTTTGTGTATTTGGGGATTTTTATATCCATGGATCCTGTTGTGCGCTATGAGAGGAACTTGCTCCCCCCCTTGGCACGCTTGAGGCGAGATGTTGAAGGTTGGCGGAGGCTGCCGCTCTCCCTTGTTGGGCGTGCGGCCCTGTTCAAAATGATGTCTCTTCCCCGCTTCCTCTACGCCCTCCAGAACACCTTGGACTGGGTACCGGCCAAATACTTTCGGGAGGTCGAAGGCCTCCAAAGGACGTTGCTGTGGGATGGGCGGCCGCGAATAGCTATTTCAAAGATGACGCTCCCATGGTACGATGGGGGCATTGCGCTCCCAGACATCCGACGGTACTATTGGGCCACGCAGCTGAGCGCGATCAACCATGGGTTTTACGGCCCTGCCCTCAGCCCTGGGTATGCCATGGATAGGTGGCTGCTGCGCGGCGGCAACTACTACAGGGCGTTGTATTCGCGGTCCCTAGACTCGTCCCTCACGGGGCCCACAGGTGTGGCGGTGCGCGTATGGAAGATGGCGACCGACTCGCTGGGCTGGAAGGATAGGCTCACCCTCGCTACCCCATTGTTTGAATCGGAAAGGTTGGGAAGACTCTGGCACACGAAGGGCTTTGATAAGTGGGACCTGATAGGTATATCCAAGGTGGGAGATGTGCTGCATAAGGGGAGGGTGAAGTCCTTCGAGGAGTTGCAGACTGAGTTTGAGCTAGGGACTTCAGAGTATTTTAGGTATATCCAGCTGCGTCACGCCCTCCGATCGGTCCTCGTGGAGGGTGAGAAGGTGCCGGAGTCCTCTCCCCTTGAGGACCGAGTCCTTGATGGTCATATGCCCGAGAGCACGATTTCGCTCATATATAAGAAGTTGATAAACGTCCGGGCAGACTTGCTATTGGGGCTGAGAGAACAGTGGACCAGGGATGGCCTAGAGTTGGATAATGAGGACTGGCAGTCAGCGGTTTCTTCGCCTAAGGAGGTTGCGATCCCGTCGCGTCTGAGGCTGGTGCAGCTTAAAATACTGCACCGGGTGTATGTTACGGGGCCAAGGCTGGTCCACATGGGATTCTCGGAGGACGGCCTGTGCAGAAGGGGATGTGGTATGGTGGGTACTTTCCTGCACATCATTTGGGAATGTGGTGTCATTGTGGAGTTCTGGAGGAGAGTCCATGCAGTTATGGGGGAGGTGACGGGCATTGTGGTACAGCCGGAGGCGCGGTGCTGCCTCCTGAACGTCTGGGGGCCCACTGATCTCGATGAGGCGCAGACCCAATGGGTGACTCTGGGTAACATGGTAGCTAAAAGGGATATCGCGCGATTATGGGGCTCCTCGGGACCCCCTACACTGACCGCGTGTAGGAGAACATGGATTGGAGCATGTTTAGGGAGAAGACGGTCTACTGCTCTAGAGGTCGCCCCCGGAAGTGGCATGCCATCTGGGGGCGGTGGAACCAATACAGGGGGGGAATATGTCTTGCCCCGGACCTGGAACCTCCCGAGGAACAGCTTTCCCCCTGACCTACCTTCCAGCACAGTTTGGTTGTGGTAACCGTTCTGGGCCTCTGCTGTTCCCCTTCTTCCTCCCCACACAGTCTTATACTTAGTAGATGAGTGGGGTCCTGCCTCCCCTGGGGGCTTTCGCCATGGGATTTCAATGTTTCTGCCTTGCTGGGGTTTGTTGTGTGTTTTTTCTGTGTATATTTAAAATTGGACCTTTGCATTACTCATCGTACTGTATCGGGGACACATTACTGTATCTAACTTGCAATGCTGCCGAACCTTCGGGCTGTCGGCTGAATAGCTGTGTCCTGAATTTCGAAATAAAGGTTTTCAAAAAAAAAAAAGAAATATTAACTGTTTTTTTTTTTTTTTTTAAACCTACATTGCAACCATCCCGATACGTGCATATAAAAGCAACCTGCATGGGGATATAAAACTGGTTAAACATAATGCATTCTTTTTTTTGTTTACAAGTTTGCTAATACCTACCTTCCTCTATTTCTTCTTAAAATAAAAGTGCTAGCTTATATGTTTGAAAAAGGAAACTAGACTCTTCTTACCTGAGCTCAGTTCCTCTGTCCATTCAGTCTTCACCACAACACTCCACCCACTATAGAAGTAGATGAAAAACCGAGCACGACATCCTAAAGACAGAGTAAATAAAAAAAGGACATTTTGTTCCATTGAAATGAAAGGAGAATTGTGGGAAAAGCTTTTTCTAAAATTAAAAAAATATATATTTATTAACTTTTAAATAATATCTGTTAATGTTTAAATAAATTAAATGGTATACTATATTTAATAACATTTGTTTTTTTAATTAAATAAGCTTTCAACAAAAATTATTTTCTATTTATTTTCCTTTAAAATACTATTTAACTTAATTTTAGGCAAGTTTATTCCTTTCTAAATATTTCATATTTATAGGAATATTGTCTTATAGTTTTTTCTAAATAATGTACATTTTTTTAAAGAATGTTACAAATAAATATTTTTATTTATTTTAGGACAATTTACTTCAAGAAATTGATAGTATTAAGTGAGATGTTATTTTAATACTTGAGTATCAATACACTTCCCCACCCATAGCCCCTACATTCTTTACATCCCGTTTCTACAAAATATTTTACACATTGTATTTAAGTATGTTAATGTATTTTTAGATTTTTAAGTATATATTATAATTAATATTTTAATTTAATAATCTAGCACTTAAAATATTAGCTAAGTATTAATACACTTACATACTATTAGCCCCTGTATCCCTAACATCACTCTCCTAAAAATATTTTTCAAAATTAGATATTTTAATCTAGTATTAATTTTTCTAAATTATTGTGTATATTTTTAAATAAATGAATACTTTTACAATTAAATGAATACCTGAGTGTTAATATACTTTCCCACCCATAACCCCAAAATCCCTAAAATTCCACATCCTGTAATTAATTTTAAAATTAATACTCTAGCAATTATAAAAACAAAATTAATACCTGGGTATTTATCCAGTTTCCCACCCATAGCCACTATGTCCCTAATATCCTGTTCCTAATAATTGCTTTGTGATACAAACTAACATATATTGTTCCAATATTAATATATTAAATATGTATATATATTTTGTAATTAATAATCTAGCAGTTTTAAAAAGAAAATAATACTTGGGTATTCATACACTTCCCCACCCACAGTCTCTAGCCCAAACATCCTGCACCTAAAAATCATTTTTCAAAATTGAATAATATATATAGATCTATTTGTTTAATAATTGAATTTTAAAATTCATGGTAAATTATTACTCTTTCAGTTGCATTAGTACCTAAGTATTTATATATTTCCCACCCATAGCCCCTGTATCCTAAAATCCTGCTGCTCATAATAAATTGGTAAATTAACAATAAATCATCTAAAATTAATATTTAAAATATGCATACAATTTGTTTCAATTAATACTCTATCAATTTTCAAAATGAAATAATATATGAATAGTGGCGCTAGAGGCGGGCCAGCAAGATGGCTGCACCTGTGTGACGCTCTAGCAGGCCAGGACGAAAAAACAGCATAATCCTGTCCCCAGAGCCGTAAAAGACGGTAAAAAATGACAGGAATAGCCTGGTGAAATATAGAGGCAGGCAGGGAAATATATTGCTCCGTGCTGGCCAGCTGGGCAACAGCTGATCATGAGGACGCCACAGCGAGGCCTACAGAGCGGCACGCAAAGCCAAAGACGGAGAAGCGGAGGATGAGCAATACATGTGCTGCAGCCACCATGCGATTGCTGTGGATGCAGAAAGACAGGAGACTGCTGCGGTCTCTGTGGAGCTGGCTGACAGAGCTGCCCATCTGACTATGGAGGATGCAGGGAGACAAGCTGGGCTGGGTTGGGGAGCCGCAGCTGACTCCGGGAGATAGAGACCCGCGGGGGGAGTGTGATCTCCCCTGGATACCCATTAGGGGCACAAGGCCAAAGGAGACACTACACAAGACACTGCTAACAGGAGGTGGTGGCTTGGCTAAGGGACAGGGAGACACAGACGTGTAGCTGACATTGCAGAGTCTGGCGCGGGGCCTTTGGGGAGACCGAGGCGAGGCCGTCATCATAGATCGCCCAAGAAGACCGCTGGGCAGGCCGCATTTGCGAGCCCGTGGAGGAACAAAAGCCACATTACTGTGGTGAAGACATAAGTGAGAGGGCCTCTCAGGGCCCAAAGTTGGAACAAAGGCACAAGTGCTATGCAGACCACAATTACTAATATAGGGGGAAAATAAGGAAAAAAAACAAATCTGCAAATCCCCCTGCAAGGACCTTGCTGCTTTCCTAATGACCAGGCCTACTGCACGTTCATTTGCTGTAGACAAAACGGGTCTGCTGGAACTAGTGGGGCCCCCCATGAAGTTCTGGAAGGAGTGGGGTGAAAGCCTGGGCCTACCAAACGAACTACATCTGTGCTGAACACCACATAAGAGGTCGACTAGTCGTTACGTCACCACGCTGCCCTTAGAGCCGCTGTTCCATTGAGGTGAGGGTGCTGTGACCCACAGAGATGGGCAAAGCAGAAGGCAGGCAGTCGAAACTGCCTTTTGAACCCCGAAAATCTGCGTGTAATCAGAACCAAGAACAGGCCGCGGCCATGGCAGAGGGACAGAGAACAACTAGCAGGCTGGGGATGAGGACATGTAAACCCTCCTGCTAATGATGAAACGCAGCCTCACATCGATAGAATCCAAAATGGATTCCATGTGCACCCACATGGATTTCATAAATCAAAAGCTAGAAAAACACAATGGGAGGATAGTTGAGGCAGAGCACAGAATATCAGAACTGGAGGACTCCACTTCCCAAAGAGGAGATCAGATGCACAAAATGGACCGGGTCATAGCTGCGAACAATGAAGACAGGAGGTGAGGTCCAGGAGAACAATATATAAATACTGGGGGTACTGGAGGCCACTAATACAGGGAGAATGGAGGAGAATGTAGAGCACATTCTAGTCACCTCCTTCAGCAAAGACTTTTTCTCCCCGCTGTTCGTGGTGGAACAGGCACATAGATCCCTGGTGGCAAGCCCACCCCCGGAGCTACCCATAGTGGCTAGGCTCCTCAACTATCGAGACCGCGACGTGGCTCTTCGTCTGGCAAGGGAACAGCGGGCAATTTAATTTGAGGGCTACAACATCGCACTGTACCCATACTTCAAAGTAGCGGTACAGGAAGCCTGGAAAAGTTCCTCCCGGACAAGAAAAAATACAGCAGGCGCACATCACCTACGCTATGTTCTTGCCTGCCCAACTCATAATAACACACCAGGGGAAACAACACTTCTTCTCGCAGCAAATTATGGACTTTCTCAAATGTTTGCCCTGAGGCTCTCCCCCGTAGGGGGCATGTTGCCAGAGAGCAGATCAACCTCCCCTCTGTAAGAACTGGGCTAGCTGATCCTGTCGCTCAGTGGATTAGTCACAATTCCTCAGTCAAGGCACACTGGCACATCCAGATAGTTGTTCCGTAGGTCTCCTACTGGGCTGCGGGGAGGCTCTCAAGACCACATGGCTACCCGTCAGCTCTCTAGCAAGCTTCACCAAACGTATGACGTTTCTCAACACAAGGACACTAACAGATACATTGACAGTCTAATGAAAGGTTACTAATTACTTTGGGCTCCACGCTACTGTCCCAGATGCCCCTGTTCAATTGGGGAGAAACGGCCTTGCACCTTGATGATGCCCCGGAAAGGAGACCTCTCTCATGGAAATATTTTTTCCTCTTTCATTTTGCGTTTTCTCTACTGCTACTTTTCTCTGCTACTCCCTCCTCTGATAGTTACCTACTCCGACCTACCTTCTATCTCTTCCATTCTTTCTCTACCTTCTGGTATCTCCGTTTTTTTTTGGTTTAGCAGAACACTAGTTTACCTATTTGATATTGGGGCTGCACTGAACTTTTCCGGATGTTGGAGGGTGGGAAGGATTGTCTTCGGCATGTTGGGAAGTTATTGCAGTACAAGTGCATTCCACAAGCTTTCAGGAGGCTGTGTTTACCCACCAATGGCCCACAGGCACAACAGTAAGGTTAATGTCCCACTAAGCTCAATAGGCTAATTTCCCATGGCAGACAAGCTATGACACACAGGGTTTAACTTCTTAAAGCGGAATATCTAGAGCCTGGGCACCCATGTAAGCACAGACATATCCTTGGTACTTGGACAGGCACAATATACATGTAGATATGTTACAAGTGACACATACTGCTCCTGCTTCCACCCCTCATTTGCAACATGCTGAGCTTCACAGAGGTGCTTTTCTTCCTACTCCTCTTATGCGAGAGGGACAGCCATCATAAGTCATAGGGTTACCCCCTACGTTGCAGAGGGTTCCATAAAGGAATTGCAAGGCTGCTACAGCATAATGCGGGGTAGGTTATTGTCCAAGTCTATCAGGCTGGTTAATTGCCCCAATATTGACAATGCAGCTTTTTAAATGAAACTTTGGGGAATAGTTATGAATATTGTCTCTACCCACATTATCTGGATGGGAGATTTAAATCTCACTATTGATCCCATCCTCGAACGGTCCCATCCTCAGCCACACCGCTATACCAATGTCATGGTCATGGATTAACACCAGCTTCTGGATGCCTGGCGGACAATGCATCCAATGGACAAGGAAGGTACTTTTTATTTCTCGATACACTCCAGTTGGTCAAGAATAGACAATTGGCTGATGTCCAGAGGACTCGACACCTGGCTCGTACATGCACAATATTTAGCACGGACATACTCAGACCACTCCCCAGTACATATGAGTCTGTCCCCGTCAGAGGCTGCACCGCCGTTCTCGTCCTGGCACTTCCCTCCCAATTCACTGCTGGATGTTCCCTTCAGAGAGGAACCATGGCAAGAGTTAGAGGATTTACTCAAACTCAATATAGACTTGGTACCCACATAGCAATAGTATGGGAGGCTATAAATGTAACAATCTGTGGCCTTTGCATCTTGAAGGCAGCAGGTTTCCTGAGAGACAAACGCAATACATTGGAAAAGTTAGAAAGGGAACTTTGGGAGTTGGATGCTCAGCTGCCTGCAGCTCATGAGGGAGAGGGGAGAGCTACGTTCAGGGACAAACTCACGAAATATCAGACCACAGCTGATAGGGAGAGTCTATTTCAAGGAAAATATCATCAGGCCAGAAGATATGGGGAGGGAGAGTGTCCAGGAAAGGCGCTAGCAGAAATTACCTGTGAACCCTGATTCTCAAACTATATCTTGGAGGTCAAAGATGCTGAGGGGAGACAACAAAAAGACACTGAAACCATACTTTATACCGTTTGGTCTTACTATTCCTCGCTAAACACGAAACGTAGATCCACTCCCCTGGACATGGACACTTACCTGAAGGCTGCAGCCCTCGGATGGCTGAGTGATGCACAGCGAGAGTTTCTCTCGGCTATTCTTGTTTTTTAAAGAACATATTTGATTGGTTTTTGCCAATATCGTGCTCATAGAGCCATATTATACATATGCGTGTTAGGATATAGCATAGGCATAAGTATACTATGTAGTATCTTATAACATAACAATAAACATGCTGCGATAGAAGGAAGCAAAACAAAAATAATCTTGCGGACAATTAATCATGTCCCTGTGTCGCTACTCTGGTACTCAGTTCCTGTCATCCCTTTGTTAACAGTAGGCAAAATCAATACATTAGCCATGGGGCAGTACCTCTGCAGCCGGGGTGAACTATTCAGGGACCGCCAAAGCACTTCAGACAGGTACCAGAAAACTCCCTTCCAGAGACTATCCAAGGCGAGACACATCCAAACCGTTTGTAGGAATGTGACTTCTTCAGCACCACATCGCAAGCACGCCGGGGATACTATAAGACCTGCTTTCCAAAGCCTCAGACATGTGTAATATGTTCTGTGTTAGGTATTTTAGCTGGATCAGCCGTAAGCGCAAAGAGAATGCAGGCCCCCGGGGAGACTTCAGGGCCTCCTTCCATTCACTGTGGTTGATGGGACCTATGTCTGCTTGCCAGGTCTCTCTCAGGTTCTCCAGTGTAGAAGTGCTATGTGTGACTAGTGTCTGGTATATTTTGGAGATTTTATGGTCCCCAAGGTCTCCTTTGAGGAGATTTCTAAGACTGGGCGCTAGAGCATGGCGAAATTGTAAGTATTTATAGAATTGGGTGCGCAACATGGAAAATTCTTCTTGTAATTCTGCAAATGATTTGAGAATAAGTCCCTGGAGGATGTCACCCAGAGAGGAGATCACAATCCGGTCCCACCCATGGAAGCCCCGCAAATGCTGCAGATGTGGAAGGAAGCAATGTGTGAGATGGTTCTGCCAGTCAATACGGCGAAGGGACTGTCGCCATGTCGTCAGTACAAAGTGGCCGGCGGGAGAGCTTGAATGTTCGGACTTCCGTATAGGTATTTGTAAAGCAAAGGGTCTCAGAACAACCATCTCTCCATGGCGTACGCAGGTTCATCTCATAAGCCATACCACCAATCATTTAATATTTGTAGATGAGAGGCCACATAGTACGACTGTATGTCAGCAGCCGCAATGCCCCCACATTAGGCGGAGAGAAAGCAAGTGCGGAGCAACTGTCTAACCGCCCCCCCACAGAAACCCGCTCAGCAAGGAGTTGATCTGCCTAAACCATGTCTGCGGAATGGGGAGGGGTGGTTCTGTGGCTGATACAAGAGCCGCAGGAGAGAGATCATCTTATAAAAAGCTGACCAGCCGTATAGGGAAAGGGGGAGACCCCCCCCATGATCTCAACTCAGTCTTGACCTTGGCAAGGACCGTATCTATATTGCATGCCCTGGAGATCTCCTGCTTGTCTGTGATAAAGACCCCCAGATATTTCATACCCTCCTGAGTCTGGGAAAGATCTGCAGCCCATCTCTCTCGGCTGATTTGGAGGAAGATGAAATCAGAGCAGCAATTAAGCAGCTACGGTCTGGGAAGACACCTGGCCCAGACGGCCTCCTGGCTGAATTTGATAAAACGTACATTGACATTCTAGCTCCATTCCTCAAAACTCTCTATGAAGAGGCCTGAGAATTGGGCACTCTCATGCCCACCATGCGGGAGGCCTTAATCAGTTCCCTCCTAAAGCCTGGCAAATCAGCAGATGCCTGTGAATCAAATAGACCCTTATCTTTAATTAACTACGATGTGAAAATACTGTCCAAGCTACTTTCTAACCAACTCAGCCTCCTGATGGAAGTGCTGGTGCAGCCAGACCAGGCTGGCTTCATACCAGGGAAAGCAACCTCACACAATTTGCATACCCTTTTTTCGGTGCTCCAGGACATAGACCCGGGGCTGGCTGTGGTGGCTGTCTTTTTAGATGTCACAGAAGCATTCAACTCCCTGGAGTGGGACTTTCTGCTGTGGTGCATGGGCTTTCCCCCTCACTTTCTGGCATGGGTGAGACTTCTATACCAACAGCCACTAGAAAAACTCACAGTCAACAGGACATGCTCTCCCCCCTTCGCTATATCTTGAGGCACCAGGTAGGGGAGCTCGTTGTCACCCCACCTATTTGCCCCGGTGGCAAAGCCGTTGGCAGCCACGCTCACACAACATCATCATAAGAACACACTTAGATACCCGACCAGGCACATATTGATGTCACTCAACACCGATGACATCACATTGTATGTCAGAGACCCCCAGAACAGCCTAAATGCCATAAATGGGAATTCATAAGATATGGAAAACTCTCTGGACTAATGGTTAACTGGGAAAAATCCCAGATTTTCTCTCTCACTCTGAACACTCCCCAAAACACTCCAGGTTACCCGTTATAATGGTGAGACTCAGAAACCAAATATATGGGCATCGTCATTGCTACTCCCCAACTGACACCTTTACCCGCTGGATAGCTATGCCCTTGTCCATGGCAGGACATATAACGCTGATAAAAACTGACCATAGTCCCCAAGCTGCTATATCTCTGAATTAATATTCCCTAATCCCCTGGGCGCTAGTTTTTAAAAAGTATAAGAACAAAGTTTATCTGACTTGCTTGGAGGGGAACACGACCGAGGCTCCAGTGGGATATACTCACACTGACCTTCTCCTAGGATGTTTTTAAAGCTCCAGATCTGGAATTATATTATTTATGTACCCAAGCACACTATGCTGTATATTGGTTTCACCGCCCACCCTTCATGCACCGCCTGGCGGTGGAACAGGGATACATGGCACCAAACCAGACAACCGCTTTTCTTGGTCCAGGCCCACAGAATCTTTTACTCCCTGTAACACAGGAGGCGGCCTGTCATCGGATGCTTAACCACCTTAACATACACACATTGGGTGGCATATCTACAGAGGGGAGCTGTCAACACAGAGAAGACGTTTTTGGGGAAAACAGACCCACCACCATAGAGATATTCTTGTACATTAGGCTGAAGCATAAGATTAGGGCAGCCACTCCAGACTTTCCGACTGCCCTGCCCCTGCTGCACATAATACTGCAGGCTACTACCCCTTCATATATGGTATTGAGTCTCTATCGCAGTACCCTAACCGCCCAGCCTAAAAGGTTGGGTAGATCAAGGGCGGCATGGTAGACAGACTGGGCACACCCTTAGAGAACATACAGTGGCATCCTGCTGCCAACAGATGGGAATGATAATTGCCAGCAGCCGGTTAAGAATGATCTATTTTAAGTTCTTACACAGAACGTATTACACCCCAGCAAGGCTGCACCGATATCACTTGTGGCTATCGGATAGCTGCAACAGATACGGGGCGGCGGAGTGGACTTCCTCCATCTAGGATGGTCTTTGGGCCTGTATTTAAGTATTGAGAGGAGATAGAAGAAGCCTTGCCACACATGACGGACACACAAATCTGCCTTACTCCCCTCACAGCACTACTCGACTATACAGAGATCATAGAGGCACACTATAGGTTATTCGTCTCACTGAGGATCCTGCTCACAAAACAACGAGTTGCATGTAGACAGGGATGTGAGAGGGCTACCAAATTTAAAGATTGGCTGAATGACTTAGTGTATTGCCAGGATCAACTATCCACGTACTCAGAACTCATGCCTGCGTCCTCCCGACCTAGAAATATATGGGGTAGTTACGAACAACAGGGGCCCCCCTAGAACCTGAATCAGGGGCTAAATAATACTGGAATCCAAACAGTGGTTCAAGTACATAATTAAAATAGACAAACAATTTGAAAAGTAAATCAAAGACTGAATACTAAGACTTTGATTGGAAAGTGAGAGAAAAAGGAAAAGAATGTGCTGAACAACTAGTAAAACACCCAAAACCCATGCACAGATAATCACTTTTGATTAGAAAATGTTATTATCAAAAAATCATACACACAACAGTAATAGCGCTCCCAAAGTTACACAAACAATGTTACAAATATGACCAATGACATGTGTAAACAGACAAAACGTGGCTGAGGAAAACTACAAAAACAGGGTACAAAACAAAACTGAGAAACGTAACACAAAAAATGTATCCTCTTCGGTTAGAGCCGCATATTAGCGTCGCCGGCGTTTCAGCCGGTGGTTAATTAAAGGGTCATCATCAGGACAAAACATCAGACATAAGAGCGTCCACTGGATTTCAAGAAAATATCTGTATCATTAAAAGGACTTCATCAGATTTAAAATGTGAATCAAGCAGCAAATGTAAGACCAACATTTTTTTCAATAATCAATAGGTGGCAAAAAATGATGGTAATCAATTCTTGTGATGAAGCCCATGATTTCTAGGGATACAAAGAGATTGTTGTGATCTAATCGCAAGTCTAAAAAGTGCAGCAGGTATGCTGGTAAAGGAAAACCAATCAAAGTCTTAGTATTCACTCTTTGATTTACATTCCAAATTGTTTGCCTATTTTAATGATGTACTTGAACCACTGTTTAGATTCCAGTAGAAATATATTGGGGCACCTAAAAACCTACTTGCTGCTCAATCCCCAGACAACTGAAGATCAAAATGACCCTGGCCAACATTAGTAAGCTAATATCAGATAACTACACAGTACGCAATAGTGGGGCAGAGAAATTGACCTAACTACTGTTGACACACAGAGGGCATCCCTCACCAAAATGGAAGCTCTTCATTTAGTGTGATTTCAGTATTTACAGTGGTATTCATTTACTATTAAAATGTAGTATTCTTTTAGTATGCATGAAGACTAAGTAGTATGCCCACAAGCCGAAATATGCAAATGAGGGAATACTAGTTCTACTCAACTACCCTTCAAATACATGATGAACACTTCAATTGATTGCTAAAAGAAGACTAGTAGTATTCTAGAAGAATAGTATTTGAAGCTTAGTAGTATTCCGTTAGGGTTTATTTGCAGCTCTTCTGCTATTCCAAGAGCAAAATGAAGACTAGTCGCATTGATAGTGACCACTGTTTGAAGACTAGTGGTATTCTTTGTGAGCAATATCTGAAGACTATTGGTATTCTTTGTGAGCAGTATCTGAATACTAACGGCAATGATTGTGAAGACTCAAGTAAGACTAGCAGAATTTAAAGTGAATGTTAATTGAAGACTAGTTACATTCACTCCGATTAATTTATAGTAATGTGATTGATTTGATAGCTTGCACAGGGCTCTTAACGATGCCTTATGGGCCTTTCAAACTAAATTTTATTTGTTACATGTTTTGAGTCAATGATTATAAGCGGACTACAAACTCATCAGTTATACAATCAGCAAACATTTTATGATGTGTATGGAACATTTGTTTGTTTTCATATTATCCAAAAGAACAATTGTACAAAATTGAATTAGTCGCCAGATAAAAGCTTAACTGTTCTAACGCCTGTGTTTATTTTCCCCCATACTCTATTAATGGTATAATTTAGAAAAACAATTTGCTAAACACATTGTACAAGGCTTTTATGCCATTAACTTATGCTCTGAAGGAGATGCAGGTGACCTGTGAGATGACTTTTTATTGACAGAAGAAACTTGCAGATTGGTTGAACTTAATTTAACAATTGTAAACCACATTATTAGTAAAAATGTCTACATCAGATGTTTGAATGGAGTTATAGTCTACCAAATTATCAGAACAGATTTTTAAAAAGTGACAAATATAACCGGTCCGTCTCTTGGCATTTTCACTTTTAGATATATTGCTATATGAATTAAAGTTTATAAGCACATCAGTGGTAAAAGTGTCTCCATCACATTTGAATAAAGTTATTGTCTATCAAATTATCAGTCTAGATTTAGAGAAACGTGACAAATATTACCAAAGCTTATAAAGTTTGATGTGGTGAAAATTTCCGTCTTGCATTAGTGCACTTGTTGTGAAAGATACGCTGGTCACTATTTGGGACTTTCCAGTGGTGCTCCTTGCAAAGCGCCCAAACAAATTCTGTAGAATAAATATAAAAGTGGATACATTAAAAATATACATTAATAGGTGGGAACAGTCAGGTCAATTGATTTCTGTCATGAGCATATCCTTCAGTCAGTGTCCTAACAGTCCCATTTACCACCTGCAACCCACTGACTCAAAATACTACCTTTGATTTCCCCTCAATCCCCCTCAGTGGTGGTGGTTCTTGTAGAGTACACACAGGACTTTGCTATTGGCAAGTATCCTTTAAACACTTTCAATGGATAAAAAAGAAGGAATACACTAAGTTTAACTAGTTCAATATATATATATACACAATACATCCAAACATACCTCTGCAAGCAGAAACTTTCTCTTCATTCAAGCCTCTATCCTTCGAATGCTTTCTTTGACCAGTTCCTTTGCTGTTTGCCAATTCCTGATCGTTGAATACCATAGATATGACGCGATTTAGCACAAATGCTCCAGGATCACTTGAAGTTGGTGCTCTTGCAATTAAACTATAAAGTTGGCCAGCATCTACCAAGATATCGTTGTATCGAAGAGAATTTTTGGGGTCCTTAATGAGTTGTATAAGTCGCCCTTGCCTGTATTCTAAAAATGCACTCCCCATCTCTGAAGCGGAGGTCGTTTCTTCCTGCATTGAAAGAATGGAGATGGATATTAGAGATACAAACACATGAAATTAGCCTTCATATGAAATTAACATTAACATGAGTCTTCTCAGTAGAGTGCAACAACTCTTGTTTAATGCCCCAAGTAACATTTCAAAAAACTCTCGTAAGAGCGAAAGAGAGAGCGCGCGAAAGAGAGATAGAGAACGCGAGAGTGAGAGCGCGCGCGCGAAAGAGAGAGAGAGCGCGAAAGAGAGCGCGAAAGAGAGAGAGCGCGCGAAAGAGAGAGTGAGCGCGCGAAAGAGAGTGAGCGCGAAAGAGAGTGAGCGCGAAAGAGAGTGAGCGCGAAAGAGAGTGAGCACGAAAGAGAGAGAGAGCGAAAGAGAGAGAGCGAAAGAGAGAGAGAGCGAAAGAGAGAGAGAGCGAAAGAGAGAGAGAGCGAAAGAGAGAGAGAGAGCGAAAGAGAGAGAGAGCGCGAGAGAGCGCGAGAGAGAGAGAGAGAGCACGAAAGAGAGAGAGCGCGAAAGGGAGAGCGCGAAAGGGAGAGCGCGAAAGAGGGAGAGCACGAGAGAGAGAGAGCACGAGAGAGAGCGCGAAAGAGAGAGAGCGCGAAAGAGAGCGAGCGCGAAAGAGAGCGAGCGCGAAAGAGGGCCAGATGTACGACCCTATTTTGCATGCGCAAACTGGTTTGTGACCCGTTTGCACATGCAAAATGTAATAGGACAGTGTAACAATCCCGATTTAGCGAGTCGCATTTGTTTTGTGACTCGCTAAATAGGAATTGCGAGTTGCTATTAGAAAGAGACGTTCCAAGGGCGTCCCTTCCTAATAGCGAGTCAAAGGCCTATGTAAGAATGTTTTGCAACCACAATATGCGTTGATAACAGTTTGAGCATCATCCGAGCGCTGGTGCCACACCCATAGGAATCTCAACACTACCTCCCATTAAAAAAAATGTTAAAAAAAAGTTTCATTTTTTTATAATGCATCCCGGGCTGCATTTTTTTTTTTAAACTACTTCATTTAAAAGCAGCCTCAGAAATGGAGGTTTGCGGAGCCCAGCAGGCCACCATAGCTGGGAGATCCAGCCATTCCCAATGGTGTCGCAAATTGCGAGTGCCTCTTGAATATTGATGAGGCATGCAATTTGCAAACCCATTGGGAATCACAAACAGTGTCTCCGACACTGTTATATATAGTATTTAGTGACTCGCAAAGTGCGACTCGCAATTGCGCGCAACTTGCGAGTCGCTAAATGCTATGGTCGTACATCTGTCCCTTAGAGAGGTAAAGATAGAGAGATATGCAACACCACCATGTACATATTAATGTTATGAAACTGATATCAAGTTTTTTGTATGGGTGAATATGAACTTATACATATATCAGGGGTGATAGAATGGCAATATAGGAACAATTTACACTGAGTTTCAGGTGACATCATACACCATGGGCTGAGTGGTTTAAAAATAGCTATAGTGTTTTTAGTCTGTTGCTGCTCCATGGTATTCTGATCTTCAATGGAGTGAACATGCCAATATAAAATAAAAATACTACACAGTTTGCTTCTGCATATAAATCTGCATAAGCTATCCAGGAGGATAACAAATGTGGTAATGGGTGGTGGAATGAAATGGGGGTAAAATGTTATAAGTGCGCAGGGACAACAAAGTGGAGAATTCACTGCACGTGACTTTAAAAATTTGGCGTATATAATTTTAAATTCACAACAGCAACTGGAAGCATACAATACAAATAACTGAACAATTATCAAAGAACAAACTTACATTAGTTTCTGAAAAGATATTCAGGAGACCTCTAATAGCCTTAGTCACCACTGGGAGATCTTTTAGGTCAATCCCAAGTGCTGCAAAAAAGCAAATATATGTACATTTAAATGTATATTGGTTTTATTTCATGAATCATTTGATAGTTTAAGTTGGCATATACAAAAGAAGACTTTAAACTTACCAGCTATCACATTAGCACGATTTATATGTGTTTGCACATTTGTTCTATTGGTTTCTCTGTGATCTTTTTTATTGTACACGTTAGGTCTTGCCTCACTGTGGTCAGACAGTTCATTATCGTTGTCAAAATCATCTTCATTAGATTGACAATTGCCGAGATTCTCCCATATCTGATCTTCTTCACCATTGGCTATGTTAATGGATTTATTGATGGTTGCAATTAGCGATTCTTGCATTTGCTGTGGCCTGTATTCAGAATGTATTTGTTGTGCCAGCACAGAGGATTGAAGTTGGTTCTCTGGATGCACAGATGATTGATAGGATGTATTACTTTGTGATGGTTGGAGTGGATGTGAATTAACTTGGGGCCAATCTTTTTGGCTATGAATCGTGGGTTCTGATCCACTATATTGTGTTGTTTCGTCATGGACTCTTGGCACATATCTTGAAGGGGAGACAGATGTCATAGCTTCCGAGGCATTCAATAAATAATTGTTGTGCGACGGTATTGTAGGCGACGACATGGTGCAATGTAATTCTGTCTGATTTAATTCTGCACATTGATTATCAATATTGAGTGAGTCCCTCGCAGAACCATGTATACTTCCTGACTGATGGACGGTTTGTTGAATGAAAGAAAGACTGTTAGACGCTAGAGCAGAAGTAGTTGTATCTTTGTGTTTCCCAACTCCCTGTCTACTGTAATCCGGTCTTTCTATAGTTGACTTTTGTAGGCCTGGGTTGCTCAAAACTTGATGTTGTTTGGGTTTTCCATTAGCGGTCAAATGGTTGAATGAAAGCGTATGGCCTGCTCGTGGAACAGAAGTAAAGCTATTGCACTCTGCTAGTTGCCTATGATTCAGATTTGTTGTTACAGGGCTACAGTGTAGTGTTCCTGAAGGTGCAGTGCTGGTTGATGGGGCAATAGTTTGCCCAGTGTTAATGCTTTCTGAGATAGAATTTCTAGTCTGGTTTGGAGTTTTTGGTGGCGGATCAGTGTAGTTCGTTGTCACAGAAGTATGTAAAACATCACTCTGTTGTAATTGAAAGTTATATCCAGAAAATTGCTCACACATTCTTTGCATTGTTGGATCTACACATTTTGAATTCGTTTTTTTGGTTGTATTTTTCTTTAATAATGTCACAACAACATTTTTCTTTTTAATGCCATCCTTCTGTTGCTGCTTAATGCTTCTGGCGAATTGCTGCTTTTTCATTTTGGTTGCAGGTTTTGAATTTTCGATTTCGCATTTATCCATCTTTGATTTATTCATTTGTAAAGCATTGAAATCATTTTTGCGTTTCTGACTTCCTACAACTGGCATATTTTCTTTAAGCTCTTTTAATGGACTGGCAGCTCGATCTTTTTTCTTAGAAGACAGTTTTTTTGTCTCAATGTTACCCATCTCTTTTAATGGACTGGCAGCTCGATCTTTTTTCTTTGAAGACAGTTTTTTTGTCTCAATGTTACCCATCTCTTTTAATGGACTAGCAGCTCGATCTTTTTTCTTTGAAGACAGTTTTTTTGTCTCAATGTTACCCATATGTACCAATTCCTTGTCCAAATCCTGTGCTAAAGTCATACTGTTTTTTTTAATAAACACATCCATAGTCTTTTTTACAGCTGCACATTGTTTTTTGACTGTAACATAAAAAAAAAGAATTCATTTTCAAAATGTTCCTATTTGCAAACGACTTGCGATACAGTACTTATTTGTATGACCTATTGTGTAAATTTACTTGTCACTGAAACTGGTGAGATTAGAGTACCCAGTGTAAAATGAACAATTACTATGGACCCTCAATTAGTCTGTTGCTGCTCCATGGTATTCTGATCTTCAATGGAGTGAACATTCCAATGTACATGACAGATCCTCTCTACCTTATTGCAAGTGCATCACATCCCAATGCATTTGTAATAAGGTGGATGGGTAATTCATAATGTTTGGGATGGAGTACTCATCCACCAATGTGTAAATCAGGTCACAAATAAGGTATTGCATTACATTATGTATTTAATTTGTAGTCATTTTCTATGGAGCTGTGGGCAGGCATGTAACACCTCAGAAAGAGGTTTTTGGACATAGGTGTAGGGTTGTGAGAACTGGCTACAGTAGTAGCCGCCAATGGGCTTACGAGAGATTGTGATCAGAGTAGAATATATGCCACTAGTATTTTGGGAGTCGGTGGAATAAGCCAAGGGAATAGAAATATAGAGATCGAAAGTGCAGCATGGAGGCCTGCATGATGGGACATGAGGAGAAAAGACTTCATTTGATGTACCTTTAATAGCAGATCTTCAATGCCAAGGAAAAGGTGATTTACCATAAGATGAGATGACTGTCTTAAACAACGTAGAGCCAAAGTGGAAAAGGGAGCATTGCATATGTGAAATTTATTCTCACTTGATACCGAAAAGAAAGGTACTGGATATCATCAGGGGCAGACTGGTGTTTCAATGTACAGATTGTGTAAAGGCCGAACCAGATAGCATTCTATGGCCATAACTGGTTCAGCAGTAACTGAGCCTAGGTATTAGTATTGATATGCATTTCAGCAATATTCGAAAGCAAACTTAACTGACAGGGGGACCGTGAAACATACATATTGAAGACACTTACATTCACTGTAGAAGACTAGGATCCCTTTATAAATCATTTTCTTCTTGGTAGGTGTTCCTTCATCATCTAGGTCAAATGTTTCAAAGGCACTGTGACAGCGGGCTCCTAATAAAAGTTCTGAAGTCTTCTCCGTTGCATTAAATGTGACTTCCGCATGACTTTGCAGCACAACTGATCGGTCTACATAGTAAAATATACAGCAATAGCAGTCCTTACTCGATTTCCTCGTCATGTGCGCCATGGCTTCCAAATGTTCTGAATTAAAATAAAAAATCTAAGCTGCCTTATTCTTTTTAAACCCTGTAAATGAAAGAGTAAATATTTAACTGTGATGTAACCTGCAGTGAATGGGACAGTTTGTGCATGGTGCTTTCAACTCACTGTACCATCAAAATAATCCTCAGCTACTGACAAATGGAACCGGACACTTAAGCAGAACGGAGCTTCAGTGTACACCATGAAATTCTTGAACACATTGACAAGCCCATTCCACACTCAACAATGTAGTCCCCATTGTACAACAGACACCCACACTGACAGACACTCAAGCATATCACCAGACATACATAATCATACATCCACAAACACTATGATACTCCCAAATGCCATCACACACCTAAAACACCCAAACACATGCCATCAGGCATCAAATCACATTCACATACTCTAAACTATCTAGCCCCTTATCAAAACAGCTTCTCTTGCCTTCAGAAAGATATGATATCTCACCCAGTTTGATACTCCTATGTCATCTCAGAAACTCATGCTCCATATTAGACAGCAATATACACACCCTCACGCTGAAAATCTAAAAACATGCAGCAATGCATCTACCCTGTTATTAACCCTCGAAAATTATCCATGCAGACATAGCTCAAACACCACACTCACAAAGCGGACACTGATAGACTAGGGTGGCGAAGTGAGCTAAAGAATGATGACGGATTCAACACAGATCTGTGACTGGCGGTGAGTGTCTGAAAAGTTGCAGCACTCAGTCCATCATCTCCTCGTGGTTGCTTTGTTCACCCTAAGTTGGCAGGGTATGCCCAGACAAGGTCCCTTGCCACTGGATTCGAGCTAGCCTGGTTGATGAGGGGTGTTACCCCCAAAACCAGAGGGCGGGAATAACCCAAGGATTGGATCAGTGGGCAGAGCCAGAGGTGTGGGCAGAATGTGCAAACATCCAAATTTTTAGTATTAGTTTGGCATTTCACTGCCAGTTTCATCAAACAATGGATACACATGATTATTTAAGGTTATAATGAGTTATTGACATTAAAACACATTCACAAAGTGGGATATGCTTCTAATCACAGAATGTCCTAAATACGATAAAATGTGGAAGCACAAGCCATTTGTCACCGAGCCATGGAGTTTGTCATCAGCAGTTCTCCCGTTTTCCACAACGGCAGTTCAAACATGAATGGCAAAATATCCTAGTTTGCAAAATGTTTTCTATATAATTATGCCTCTGCCATATTTGCCTCCTAATGGAAGATCTGCTGCATGATCTGACCATTTCAACTACTAAATGGTTTATAGCTCAAACGCATCAAAAGTTAAATGAAAATGTGACTTGTTTTGCTGCGGAGTGGATGGCTTAGTGCAAAGGTTGACTGATCACCTTTCTCACTGTTGCATTTGTATGTTACACTGATACTAATGAGGCAAAATCTTTCCAAAGACTGTTAGCATGTGTACACATGTCAAAATAATAAAATATCAGAAAACATACAGCATTACGCTGCAGCCTTTTTTTTAATGCATAATTTAGTCAACACAGCGGCATAATTTTGTCCTCCTTTGCTGCATATATAATTCCAGTGGCCCCACAGCAAGCAGTACATGTTAAAGGTGCTTGTGAATGAAGCAGAGAGATTGTGAAGTTTGCGAACTTAGTTTGGTGTGCGTGCAAATTCTGCATTGCCAATCCCTGGTGAGTTGCAGCTACTACTTCTGAAACAAGGCCAATGGAGGTACCTATGGGTGAGGCAGACTGGCCTCAAGGGCAGGGCCAGCCTTAGCACTGGCGGTACCCTGTGCATTAATGTTTGTTATTGCCCCCCAATGACCACCTCTGCCATGGATTCCCTCACTACCACCGTTTAACAGTGCCCCTCAAGTCTGCATAACCACACTCTCTCAGACGCATTTAATTTGATTTACAGCGCCACTCATACCAGTGCAGGGTGTCAGAGCACTTAACATCACACACATTACTAAGAGACAATCAATATGTGTGTAAATCACCGTATAGAAAATGTTACATAAGACTAAGGACTACAAGGTGTAGGAGTCACATGACAACCATACTAGTAGGCTGTATAGTTTAATAGTGATTGGTCTGGAGAAACATAAAAACAGATTTTAAAACGTAATACCAAGGTTTAGGGTTCTCTTTAATAATCAGAATTGATTTCTGACCAAAAGAACACTTTTTGCAACATTAGGATAATCAAAGACTGGAGGAAAAACATAACGCTCTAATTTATACCTTGCTGTTTGTATGCAGCTCGTAGATGAGAGTTAATAGCGCACTGTTCTATGTTAGGATTTTAACTTATAAACTGCAAGCAACAAAAGGATCTCTCTGACAAAAGCATTAGCCCACTGACCTATTTACATTATGTGCACTTTGTGATCTGCATTGTACATGTTCTTTGCAGTAGGGTCATTAACCCTTTGAGCTACCTTTCCATGAATCAAAACTCACACTGCCTTCAACTACAACCCAATTGCTGCCGGCTATAGGATGAGGCTCAATGTAAATGACGCAATAGCCTAGAGCAATATGCAGCCTACCAAAAAAAAGTAACATCATCATGGAAAAAGCAAACGCTCATAGGGAATGCAAAATTTAGCAAACCATGTGAAATGTAAGCAGGAACAACATGGTTACCTTAACGCTTCACACTCACCATTCAGAAATCAGTGAGTGCTGTCACCTGCAATCCGATCAGTGATCTCCATTCCCACCAGTGAGCCCTGCTTGGGCGTGCAGCCTGAACGCACGTGCACTGCCTTTAGTGACCATTAAGACCACGGTTAGCGTGAGTTGTAGCAGGAATACTAATGAGACTTTTACTCCTGGTAGTACCTAAATGACCACCATGAAGGTAGGGGTTTTACAGCAGTTTGTGACTCAAGAAAACAAGACGTGCAGAGCAGAACACTCCATTGTGTTGGATGGAATATACAAGCTTTTTCTCTGGGTTTCTCTTCTCATTTTGTTGACACAGCCTTGCACCTGTGACTCTGCTTCTGTTGATTTAGAGCACCCGACTCTCGAAATGTGTGGGAATGATCTAATTTACATGCCTTGAGATGAGATTTCTTGAAATTGTTTAGTATATTATTTTTTGTTCAGCTACATATGCCTATTTCTTTCAGTGGTCGTTATGGTGTTCCGCTGCTACTTGATTGGCCTCGATTGCAATCGATAACAATTTTAATTAGTTACGCAATACATTCAAGAAGGATACAGTGACTTTTGCCTTTTAACGCTACCATGTCTGTCCAGTTCATGTTTGTTTAAATTGGCGCAGGAATAATTTGCCGATCACATTATAAAATCGTTAGAAAGTGATACACCTCTCCAGTTGCGTAGCTGATTGTAAGTCAGTCTGAGAGACACTGGGGGAAGCTCTGCTTGCCTTGGACGTAAGGCATAAATAATACATCCTTGCAGATATTTAAATGAAAATACTCTGTGTGTTGGGAAATCATTGGTGCATCTTAACGCTGATCCGAAAATCTGCTGTGCAAATGTGTATCAACTTCAAGCATTTTGCTTTAGCTCTTGAGGGAGAGATACTGTTTACTAGCATGATGTTTTCGAGGATATAGTACAGTGAGCCTATGTGTGTTGTTAACCCACAACTGTGTGTTAATAAAGTGCTCCATTACGCCTCAGCGGAGATTTCTCACAGATCACATCCCCCTGCTCAATCTACTCAAAAATGTGACCTAGGCTGCTTCTTCTCCTAATCTGATGACAGCTGTGAGCAGAAACCAAAGAAAATGAGGTTTAAAGTGGGAGTGGGGCGCGTGCAACAGCTGAGTAATGGGAGAAGGGAGGCCCAAATATTAAAGTCATAGCGCCCAATCAGAACACGCGCGTGCGCGATGCAGCCTTTTTCGCCCGCCCTGCTGCTCTTAGCCCGGAGTGACAGGCCCAGCTGAGGGGGCTGCTCCTGCTCCGGCCTCGTAAGTGGCTTCTGGCAGATGTTTTAATCTGCCTTTTGAACAAGCATTTGCAATGCAATAGGTCTCGCATTTATAGGAGTTTGAGCTATTGGCATTGTAAATGACAATGCTTTTTATTTAAGTTTGGTTTTTTTAAAACATAAATAAAAGGCACTGTCATTTATAATGCCAATAGCTCAAACTCGTATAACTGCGAGACCTATTGCATTGCAAATGCTTGTTTAACTAGGTTATTGTAACACCCGCTTTTTACAGGGCCAAAAAGCCGCGGAACCGTATAACATGGCTGTGTTATCACTCTATTGTTATATATGTCTAATTTAAGGCGATAGATGCTTTATTTAGGTAAATGTTAGTATAATCTAAACATTGCATGTATCCACTTATGAAAGCTAATCACGTGTAGTAAAGACCATGTGTCACTGTGCAGCACTTTACAAAAATAAAAAATACAATATTCCATCTGCAAGTGAAAAGCCGACACATTTTCCTTTAGATGTACTTTTCGATAGCAGGCAAACGGTGTTTTCTTTTTGAAGTCTTTTACCACAGACTAAGAAAAGCATCTTACATTCCCTAATAGTGTCTGGTAATTCCCTCATAAACAGGGCTGTAAAATATTTCAGAAAGGAAAGAATAAAAAAATGTATTGTTTGTTCTTCGAGAACTCAAACCAGAGACCTGCCTTATCAGAGCGGAGAGAGTTATATGGTACTAGCCCTAAGCCAGAGATAACAGGCAAGTGGGGGAGGGTGGGGGGGGAGCGGGGCTTCGGTTTAAGCAAAGAGACACGGAGGTGCAGAGACGGCTGCACGGGAAGGCCTGCCCCTGGAGCGTGCTGGTGCCGGTGAGGCCTTCAAGCCTCAGTATGGGCCCCTGGGGCCCACACCTGAGCACACCATTCATGCCTTCTGCACGAGTTGGGCCCCGAAGAAGGTTTGGTTGCGTTATAAGGGGCTTCTGCGGAAATATTGTATTGTAACTGGATTTATATAGCGCTTATTGCCTCTGACGAGGCGCTGAAGCGCTTTGAGGCGTGTAACTCCGATTACTACTGCAATATAGAATTTATAAAGCGCTTCGTGCCACTAATGCGACTACGAAGAGCGCCACAGGCCTGGTAGGCATGAAGAGCCACCCTCCCCCGTGTAATGCCAGCTGCTGCAACAGGGGGAGGGACGGACTCTGAGGAGAGAGAGCAGAGGAGGAAAGAGCAAGAGAGAACCAGTCTGCCAAGTAGGTGCGAACTTTAAAGTGAAAGTAATCATTTCGCGGGCGCTTTGATGTTCGCAGTCGCCGCGCGGCTCACTGAGAACATCAAAGCGCCCGCGAAATGTACACGCAGGCTGCCAACTGGTGCGCGCGCCCGGCGCACATGCACTGTAGTTGGGGGCCTGAAAAGCACTCGTTTGCACTTCCAAATCCCCGTTTTCTATAGCTCTCGCCAGAGCAGCGCTAAAGCGCTGGCTCAGGCGAGACCTAAAAATGACTTCTGGGCAGCTGTGCTGCTGCATACATCTGTTTCTGTTTGGACAGATGGAGGCATGCACTTCCAACTGCAGGACTCTGCCTCACACTGGGGATTGTTTAACCAGCAGCTCAAGTGCTTACATTAGTGTACCGCAGCAGAAAGAGGTGGCAGAGCACATGGTAGGATTTAAGCTCGATATAACCGGACGGATAATTCACAACGTGATTTGCTGAACTTTTTTTTGCAGTTTTATGTAGCACGGATTCGACCCGAAAATATTGGAGCGCTAAACATGGACACCAGTTACATTACACAAGGTCATAACTCCTTTGTTTTTTAGGCATGGAAGATTAAATAATTTTCCTAGAAGCGGAGGATATGCCTGAAAAGTTAAGTACATGAGGGCCCTGACCCATTTCAATATCCATTGCTTATATCCTTACAAAACGTAAGCAGCAGGTAAAAAGACCACATCCCTGCACACAGAGCGCAGTACACATTTTGTTCAATCCACACTTTGCAGTACCTCCAGGATTGATGCACTATTGTTGCAAGCCCAGGGAAAACAAAGCAAACAAAAAAAGCGCTTCTCTGGCAAACTCTGAAAAAGTGGTGCTATTGGGTTTGTGTGTGAATAAAATCAATCTGGCCAGTTTGCTGCCACCCTGTTACTTTATTTAGTTATTTGGCATATTTTTAACCTTTTAATCCAGATGCTGCACTTTGGAATTTAAATACGACATTTCCAGCAAAAATGTTTCTCTTATTTGGATCCATTTCACAGGGGAGCAAATAATCTCGAAGTCAGGGTTTTCAGTATTGAGAAGAGAAAGGTTTCTATTCTCGTCTAGTGGCAGGATAGTAAATGGCCATAATTGTCTTTTTACCCCAAAGGGTGGTGTATATCGAGGGTCTGCATCCAGAGACCTATGTGATGGGAGATAGACACATCATTTTGTACTTTGGTAGACAGTACAAGCAAGGGTCAAGGGCTAAGCACTGTCTGTGCGCTTGCGCCATATCATGCAAACAGTCCTATCATAAATGGAACCACCGAGTCCTTCAATTGAAATGGCAGCATGCTGCTGTGTGTGGTTTTCTCCTGGGGGCAAAGAAGGAGATTCTTTCGTTGAGGTGTTGGGGTCCGGTGTTGTGGAGGGCGCTTTGTAGGCGTGTGTGAGCAGCTTGAAGGTCACTCTCCTTTTGACGGGGAGCCAGTAGAGGTGCTGGGTAATGTGGTCTTGTTGTGGGATGCTGAGGACGAGTCTGGCTGCAGCGTTCTGGACAGTCTTGTGAAGTAGAGATTTGTTGATTCCGGCATAGAGAGCGTTCCTGTAGTCCAGCCTGTTGGTGATGAGTGCATGTGTGACGGTCTTCCTGGATTCAGGGTGGATCCATTTGTCTTGCAGAGTATGAAGAGGGTGTATGTAAATAAGTACACATATACATAGAGGTTTTTATTTTAGCACAAAATTGTTCATGGCTCAAGATTCTTTTTATATCGTAGGAGTAATGGCAGAAGCAGGAGCAAAAAAAAGACTTTCTAAAAAACGAGGTCCATACCACAAACATTTAATATTGGTAAGTGATTTAGAATGTTTGAATGGGTGTAGGTGTGCCTTTGAATAGTAGAATGACATTGCAGGAATTGTATGAGTGATCATAATATTGGATTTTTCTGGCTACATTTCGGGTTCTGGGAGGGGCTACATCAATTCTACTATTTGGATTACTGTTTAGCACTCTAACGAATTTTAACACTACCTTTTTAACTGTGTATATTTTATGAAGTCATTGAATTTTATTGCTTGTTTTATTGATGTTTTTATGGCATTTGATTGCCGAAATAAAGTTTTTAGGAATGAATGAAGAGTAAAACTCAGTCCAGCATTGGTGAAACATGCAGAGGACATAGAGTAATCCCACAGACAGATTTGTGTATTGTTGCATTCCTAGAAGCTGGGTGAGACGCAAACTGGAGAGGGAAGAGTTAGGCTTCACCTGTACACTTCCAAGGGTGCTCTTTGATTTAGTGCCAGGTCACCATAACGGGACCTGGGCACATCTTAGGAAGGAGATGAGACTGATAAGAGAATCATAAAAAACAGGGCTCTCTAGCCCAACCTTTTGAAGCACATATATCATAGTGCCTGACACCCAGGTATGAACGCTAGTCACTCCCTTTGGCCTGTGAGAGACTCAGCGCCTGCTGAGTGTGGCTGCTTGGTGTGCACCATATTCACTTGGACTTGGCTGCAGCAGTCGGGATCCCCTGCAGATGGGGCGCACTCAGGAACTTCAGATGCTTCACCCTTCACCCTACCTGGATGGGAGCTCTAAACATTCAATAATAATTAGAACATTGGAATGTTGGGCGCTCCACAATAAATTCTCTGGTTCTATTTTTTTAAAATAAATCTTTTTATTGTAACAGCGCAGAATTACGTCTTTACATCATCAATATTACAAACACGCTTAAGCAGTACCACCCCTCCCCCCCCCCCAGAGTGTTGCCAAAGGGCCTTGCAGGGCCGCTGTCCTCCTTATCTCCTGGTATGCTGTTCCCGTCAGATAATTTCTGCTTGATTCATGGCAAGGGTTGTGTCAACCACCGGAGGCAGGGACTCCCCGATATATATTCCATTTATCCCAAAAATTTCCCCCACTGTTTTGGGCAATATGTTTTGGCCACTTCATATTTGTTCTCTAGCCGTTCAAATGACATCATCTCTCTACCCGTGTGGAGGTCTCACAACCTGGAAATCCCGATTAGGTCCCACTGAGTGAAGTCTTTTCTGATGCCTGAGGCCCCCAATTGCTTTGAACCCCAAAGTGGTTGTGCCTTTGGTGAGCTTGTTTTTCCACCCTAGTTTAGAGAGAGTCACATGCCGTTGCCGGACCATCACCTCTGTGGGACCCTCTAGTGTGAGTTTTCGTGGATCAGTGTAAAGTGCGTGGAGATACCCTCTCAGCTGCAGCACCAGCCTCTCCATCTGGTCCGCTGGTAATGTTAACGGTTGATCAACCCATGATTAACGTTTGCTAATTGCGCTGCCCTATAATACGTCTGGATGTGTGGCAATGCGATCCCTCCATCATACCAACCACGGGTCAGCTTACTGAGTCCAATCCTCGGTGGGCCACCGTCCCACAGCAGGGAATGCACCTCACTGTTTATTGAGTTGAATTATGAGTCTTGAACTTGGAAAGGCGTATTATGCAATACATATACAAATCTCGGCAGGGCCATCATTTTATGTATGTCTCTTTTTAAATAAGACCATTATCCACAGTATTCTAAAAGCCTATAAACCTTTTTCGACGATTTGTACTGTGTGTCAAGAGCCATCTCCCTTATTATAGAACTCTGGTTAGTATAACCCCCAGCAACAGCCTATATTATATTGAAGCACTATTAAGGATAATCTAAATGTACAAAAAATAGGATAAATATATCTATTAGTCCTGATCTTGTTAGACTTATTAATTTTGACCTCCAGCACAGTTTGGAAGATATACTTTTATAAGCGTGTTTCTTTATTTTATAGGAATCAATGGAAACAACCAAAATGATAACACCAATTTTAGGTATCCTAGATAAAAATATCATACGTTCCAATGCAATTGGTGATAAACCAGGTGTACAGGATGAATGTAGTCAATCAGAAAAGACAGGTAAAAACATTTTTAATGACATTGTATAGTTTATTGTTAATTGTGCGTGTTCCAGTGTAATTGCTCTCAATGAGAATACATTGACCTGCCATGCTCTCTATGCTCCTTTACAAATTATGCTACTACAGAAAGCTTGTACACATAGGCATCTACGAAAACCTTTCTCCTCAGGGTACGATGTTAAAGAAAGTGGTTTTGAGACAAATGATTTGCACCATAACAGCTCCCTCTTTGCAACCAATGCTTTTTCACCAAACAGACATTGCCCTTCACGTCAAGTGTGAGGGGTTAAATGATTACAAATCTAAAGGAAAGATCAAGGTAGAACTATATTATCACATCCCACCCTGTTACCTCATCAGACAACTTTATTCTGTGTTAACTGACATCCCCATGGATGGTGTGTTAATAAGTGAATGGATTTTCTGTACTGCACAATACTTCATTTAGGGAATGTTAATAAACTTATTTCTAATAGGCTTCAATGCATGTTTTCTTTTTTTTATGCACAGATCCTAAAGAGTTAGAAACTGAAGTAGTCTCATCCTTTACTATGGAATATAATTTACGTACTCCAACATATGATTTTGATGAAGAGGCTTATGAGGAATTACACACATCTGGGCATCAGAATGAATATGCAGATGAAAGAGAAAATAATTTTGATCTAGAAGACAATGAAATCGGTTTTGAAGCACAAGACTTTACAGAGAATGTTGTAAACAATATAACTATTGTAAATGAGGGCGAAATTAATAATTCTAAAAGTCATGAAATCCAAGAAGACAATTTTTTATTTAAAGGTTCACGACACACTGTGCAAGCTGTCCTACTGCTTATCATTTGCTTTGCGGTTAGATTTAGAATTTCTGATGAGGCATTAGGGGCACTACTGGACTTAATCTGCTGCATTTTACCAGTGCCTAATAAAATGATTAACTCGGTATTCAAACTTAAGATGTTTATAAAAAAATACATCACTATTCCTAAGATAAGAAACTACTGTTCCTCTTGCTATGAAAGCATCAGCGATAATGAAAAGATATGCACTAACACCCATTGTCTAAAGGATCTTACAGAGCCTGGTGCTGTTGCATTTTTTGTCCAACATTCCATAATTGAACAGCTAAATACTATGTTTAAGAGGAGAGATTTTATGGAGGAAGTGAGAACCCACAGATATGAACACTACAAACAGAATGGAAACTCTGTAATAGGTGATGTTTATGATGGAATTGGATATAAAAACCTGTTTGATGAGGGGATATTAAGTAATGAAAACAATATCTCTTTTGTTCTGAACACAGATGGAGTGAACATTTTTAAAAGTAGTAAACTAAGTATGTGGCCTGTGTATTTGATGATTAATGAGCTCTCCATAACAAAACGCAAAGCAAAAGAAAACATGCTTGTCTATGGAATTTGGATTGGGCAAAGAAAGCCATATATGTGGACATACCTACATCCTTTAACTGAGGAATTGAGTCAGTTGGAAAATGGAGTTATGTTTACAGATCATACAGGCTCTGTTTTTGTATGTCGTGCTGCACTACTTTCATGTACTTGTGATCTACCAGCTCGTTGTTTGGTTACCAACAGTAAGCAGTTCAATGGGAAATTTAGCTGTTGGTCCTGTTTACAGCCAGGCATGACTTCAAGATCTGGAATGGGGCATTGTCATGTTTTTCCTTACAATGATGATGATCCTAAAGGACCACCACGAACAACAGAAAATCTGAAGAATGATATAAATGAAACATTAGCTAAAATACAACAGGGTGAACATGAATATTCAGTTCGTGGTGTGAAAGGCCCTTTCCGGTTTCTGTTCCTTTCCCTTTTCCCATGTATTAAGGGATTTCGTTTAGATTATATGCATGGGGTCTGCGCTGGTGTAATGAAACTAATGCTCACATTATGGTTCGGGAAACAATATGAGAAGTCATGCTTTTCAGCACACTCTTACAGAGAACTTGTTAGCAAGAGATTACAGGCGATCAAGCCTCCACTTAACATATCAAGACCTCCTCGTAGCCTTGAAGATGTCCATTTATGGAAATCCTCTGAATACAGAAACTTCTTGCTCTTCTGGGGAATTCCAGTACTAGCTCATGTATTACCCAATCAGTTATTTATACATTTTTGCCTCTTCTCAAAAGGAATATATTTACTAGATAAAGAAAGTCTAACATTTTCAGAAATCGACCGAGCAGACACTTGCTTGCTCACCTTTGTCAAATTTTTTGGAGACCTGTATGATCAGAGGTTCATGACTATGAATATTCATCAGTTAGTGCATCTTTCAGACTGTGTACGTCACAATGACCCACTCTTTTCAAATAACTGTTTTCATTTTGAAGACCTAAATGGCTACATAGTGTCCCACATCTCTGGAACACAAAATGTAGAAATGCAAATCCTAAATACTGTGACATTAATTCAGATGATACCATTACTAAAAGCAACCTATAATATTGATAGCGAGATAGAAAATGCAGTCAATAGACTTATGGATCCATCGATACGTGTGGAGAGAATGGAGATAATTGATGGGTGCTTTCAAATGGGGAAAGTGACTATAAAAGATTTAACAAATGATGAGTTCCTGGCAGCGCAAAAAAGAGTATCTGTATACTTCGAAAGGAAAGTAGCATCATATGATAAAATTAGTTTAAGGAAGGGTTATTGCTATGTGTATGCAGCAAACTACAACAAACTAGTCAGACGGGACCAAAGTACAATAAAATATTTAGATAATTCACAAATGCAGTTTGGAAAAGTGTTGAAATTTATCCAGGTCACAGACATAAATAGAAAAACTCACAACTTGGCACTATTAAATCCGATGCCTTGTATAAACACATATTCCAGTGACTGCAATGTCCATCAAGTTAATCCAAGTTGGAACCAGATAATTGCAGTGTATATTTCGGAAATACTAGGAAGTTGCTGCTTTGTTTGTACCACAAAATTGTCATTTGTATGCGAATTTCCAAATCACTACGAGAGAGATTAGTGGATGCTGTTGTATTAGCAGTACCACAACATGATATAGGAGCCACTTTCTCTAAGTAGTGGATTGAACTACATTGTCTGTTATGTAACACAGTTTGTGGTCACCTGGATTCTCTCTATTGTTTAATGGAAAGTTATGTACTTGATTCTAAGATTGACCTTGTGATACGTATCCCTACCAAAATCTACTTGCCTAGATGTTTAAAAGGTCTATACCATACATTTCGGCAGGTTTGAAAACTGATCTGGGGGTACTCCACCCTGTAATTACTAGGAAATGTTATATTCACATCACTTTTAACTGCAACCCGGCCTCTCCCCCACTGTAAACAAGTAATTACCAGGGCACCCGTAAGGCTATGTGTTTACTTTTACAAAATGTTTTTATAAGTACATTTTAAGTACATTTTAAATACATTTTAAATGTTGTGTAAAAGCTAGATTTTGCTACATCTATCCATAGGAAATTCACACTGTTGTGTACTATTATCAATAAGAAAATAAAATTTCTGCTAACCATTTAGTTTAAAGAGTTTTCATTGACAAATTAAGGTGGGCTATGCGTCTCAGTCATATGTGGAGATTGTTCATTGTGTTACTGATAAAAACCCATATACTTTTTCTTTATTGTAATCTTTGGACTGTTGAAAATAAACCATAGTCATATGAACAAATGGTCATAAGTGCTGGGATACTTTGACCATTAATTCATACTAATATATTAATGGAGGAAGTTGTAAGATCCTCCGACCTATACATGTGTAACTAAGCATCTGCTAGTGCACCTGTTTATTTGTTAATAATGTGATATATTATTAACCTAGCCATACCGCTCGGTTTCGCTTTAACAGTTTGGACACAAAATGCTTTGGACATCTTTTTAATATTTAATGGTTCACAATTCTGCTACGATTCAGAAGCTTGAGTAGAATGTTAATAATAGTCCAGTAGTATTCAAATTGTTTGTATTCACTAAATGTTCTGCATTGTAAATGAAGACTATATGATTAGCAAATAAGTATTTGCTTAGTATTCTGTTAGTGTTCAAGAAATATCACTTACATATCAGTAGTCTTCATGCACTAGCCTTCCCAAAAAGAATACTACTGAATACTAAAATAAGCATAAAATAGTCTTCGAATGCTATAAAAAGACAGGTTAACCACTAAATGTAGTATTCGACTTCGGTAAGGGATAGAATGCACTAAAAAACATGTGGAAAGAGGGTGGACAAGAACATGATATGCTCTAGGCAGGTGAGAATGCCTTGAATTGTTAAGGAGATGCTTCTATGTAACAACTTGTTGTTGGACCTAAAAATGCCAATAAAAAGAGGTTTAAAAAAACAGTAATAATACATGAATATAAATACACTTCCCCACCCAGATCCCATGTATCCCGAACATCCCACTCTTAATTACTGATAAACACTTATAATATAATTATATTTTATAATTTACTATACATATTTTTTACATTAAATTAATAAATAACATAAAAATTCCACTTTTTAAAACACTTAACATACTTACCTACTACTTACCAATACTTACTATTATGTATAGTAAAGGCATGAGTGATAAAGATATGCATATTAATGGTAAATGTGTGGTAAAGGCATGCGTGGTAAAGACACATGCGTTGTAAAGACTTCATGGTAAAATAAGTGCGTGATTAAGACTGCATGGTAAAGGCTGTTTCCCATTTAATTTTGTTTGATTATAGTGGTAGACGGTTGAAGAGCACTGTTCCGTGAGTATGGAGGAGATGTTCAGATTGATGTGTAGGAGATTTCAGAAATCACTTTATTTGTGTGAGCCTAGAGGTAGATGGTTGAAGAGGGCTGTGCAGCAGGTGTGGAAGAAATGTAGAGATTCTAGTGTAGGCAATTTTAAGTATTTTATTATGTGTTGAGTGCTAGATTGTCCCTGTTCATCTTGTATTCTCCAAGAAGCTAGTGAGGGAACCCCTAGGCCAAGGTCTAAGTGCAAGTGAGTGATCTGTGATATCTTTCTCTAATATGTCACCAAATACCTGTCTATGAAAGAGGGATTCTTAGATAAGAAAAAAATCTATACAGGAGGATGGCCTAGGGATCTGCAAATAAAAGGTATAATCTTTTTTTGTAGGTGTATCAGGCCAAATACCTCTGTGGCCATAGTGTCTTAGAATATCGTGCAACGTAGCAAGATCATTATTGTTGCATCTTTACAATGGACCTGCCTTATCAAGAACATTATTTAATGTTAAGTTCCAGTCATCACCCCCTGTAACCCTTGAAGCTATATATTTTGCAAACAGTCTAGACAACCTGGAGAGAAAACCCACATGGGATGGCTAGGTGCATAAATAGAAACAACAAGCAATACAGCATTTGACATTTTTAGTTCTGTATAGACATGTTTACTTTCCACATCAGTCCAGCCCCTGAGAAGCACCTGTCATAGAGATTACTAAAAAAGGATTCTGTTCCACATTTCTTTGAACTACAATGGACAAGTCCATGCAGATGTTCTCTGTAGTCTTCTGCTACTACCCATTCGATCCACCCAATCCCACTCAAGTTTCCCAGACTCTGATGTAGAGAGGTGTGCTTCCTGAATAAGGTTTATATCTAATAAACACCAGTCAAATGTATAAGTGATGAAAGTTCCCAGACCTTGTAAGTCACCAAGAAGAGATCTTTCAGGAGCTTTGTGAATCCATCATATCCTACCTCGTGTGTGTCAGACACAACTACTACTCATCTTCAGTGAATAATCCTCTTTGGATAGACAGGAAGAGGAATGGCAAGAGAGAGATCAGCCTGAATAACATAAGCATCTGCACACTATCAAGGGATTACCATTGTCCATGATGCCAGCAATATCACCTAGAAAAAGTGGGAAAATGTTAATACATGGACAACAATAGTGTATAGTTCTCAAATAATTTTTTTTTGCTAATACTATCAACTAATACATTGATCTCAAGCTGTCTCTTTCTCCCTCGTGGTTTCAACATAAACAATACTTTCCAAAAGAGTGTTTACTTCACAATACTCCGAGATGAAATCATATAATACAAACATGTCTTCATTGTTACCAATTTATGACAGGTACATCAAATCTCCAAAGGCGATCAACTGGCTTAACTGCGTGGTGTCCTAAAGTAATTGACACAAACATGGGCACTAATTTCTCAAGAAGCACGGTGCATTCCGCAAGTGAAAATATCATTACGTGACCTCAGGGCACTATTTTGCATGTGTAAGCAGACCATAATTTCACAGAGCAGGAATGGATGGGAGTGTTGCATGTAGCCAGTGCATGCCGAGGGTCACACTATGTTTAAGGATTTTTAAGTCGGGCAGTGGATGATTTTATGTATCTTGATGTAATGAGCTAGCCATTGACAGTGGAGAAGTGTAGCTCACTGGTTAGAGGAGGCATACCCTGAAGCACAGGTCAGACCCGGGACCAGTGTTCAATTCCCGACGCGGCAGGTTCCGGAGCCCAATTGTCCACGCACTCGATAATTCTCGCTTCGGTGCCCACTCTAAGCACGAGTTCACACTATGCAGCTCTGGGCAACAAGCTTGCTTAATCTCCACAACGGCCCCCCCGCGGCGGGATGCCTGGCTTTCACCTTGGGGATGCCCAGTATGGGTTATCTCACAGGGAAAAACCAGGACGGGTTCCCAATGCAAGCGCCAAGATGCCCAAGGGTAAGTTGAGCGCTATATAAGAACACATAATAATAATAATAATTCATGAACATTATGTGCAGGGTTTATCCCGTAAGCTATGCATTGATAAAAGGTGTCTGTACCGACAATACAGTGAATAATTATAATGATGCTTGACAATGCAAGTGTTTGGACAGAGAACAGGGTTGAAAAGAAAGGGGTAAGATAGTTGTGTAACCTATGACAAGGTAGTGTTGAATTGTGTAGAGGAAGAGGGCGTCCGGAGGATCAAAGGAGACATTCTCATAGGGACCGTAATCTGCATACCTGACTCACGTGTCACTGTCCCACATTCCAAAGGTGCAAATGGAACTATTCATTAAACATTGGCGTGATACGTCTCCTTGTCATATAATAGGAAGATGAGTTGAGGTCTGGGTGTTGTCAAAACTAAATATTCATATAGTGATCCAGTCTAATCTGCTCAAATATCAGTGAATCATATTCAGAAAAGTGACCAACGATCTGGTGTCTCACATGGCAGGAGTGTGATCAAAGGGGAGAGTACAAGAAAACAAAATACTGTGTTTTTCGCACAAAGTATGTCAATGGCCAGATAGTAGACAATCATATTAGGGCACCATCCTTGAAATATAGGGTATATCAACCAAAATATAAATATCAAGTACCAATATGCAATGTTGGGCAAAGCTACAATATAAATCTCAGATAAAAGGTAAAGCATATCATTGAACAGCTGTAATATGGTGGTCATTGTGACCTTATGCTGGGGTGGTTTGCTTCAGAGTGGGACGGGATTTACCACTTTCAGTCACCAAGCTTTTAATGACGTGATGTAGGCCTTCTGTATTCGGCTTCTTCATCAGTGTTTTTAACATCATTTGCTGTTCATGGCATCAGTCGTTCAGGGCTGTATGTGATCATCTTGTATGGGTCTATTGGAGTTCCTGCAGTTCAGCACATAGGTCCTGTTGTAGTCTGCCATCTTGTCTCCTATTGTGATAATCATTACCACAGGTTCCAGAACGCCATGTTTTATGTTTCAATGCCTCAGACAGGAACACAAAGCTAAGAACTTATTTCACTTGATGTTTGTATCTTGGAAGGAGTGGCTGATAAATTAATATATTGTTCTGCTAGATAGAAAGGTCAACTGTTTTTTTTGGGAAAATTGAAGTACTCTCTGGGTGTGTTCACGTTGAAAGATATAGGGTGAGGTGTAGCCGAGATAGAGATTGCATCTGATAGCATATATGGTGAGCCATCTAGAACTCTAGAGGATCTGGAAACTGCATATTAAGCAGATGAGAGAGGAGTTCTTGGAGGAAACAGATTATGTAATTCTCTTCAGCATTTTTGAGAGCTCTATAAAGTCTGATGTTGTGTCAATGGGAGCAGTGTTCTATATAGGTTATTTTAAATTTCAATGACTGTATCCCTGGTCCCTAATCCAGACCATACTTCTACTTTGTCTTCCACAGAAGTCATTATATTCTCCGTTGAGTCTAGTCATGGATGGAAATTGGCTATCTCTTGCCACATTTGATTTTACTTCAGCAGACATTTTAGTTACTCTAGTGTCCAGCAAGCTAAGCTTAGCGACAATGGATGACAGTTCTCACAAAATGATATCTAAAGTGTACACCAGCATTTTCTAAGAATCTGCCATGACTAGCTGCTTAGGCCCTAAAATAGTCCCTGAAAATAAAAGCTGCCTGGCCAATATGGAAGAAGACATGTGGCATGTTGGGTAATGCCAATATATTCTTAGTCAGTGGAACATATAAGAAAATGTAAGCCTTAACTCTTAATAATGTACACAGGCTGATTAGCTAATGTTGCAATGCCTCCAACAGTTGGGGAAATGAGCTGAGGCTGTGCATTCCCTCTGTACTAAACTTACACCCAATGTAATCCACATTCATTCAGAGAGCAAAACATCAAGGCCTCAAATTATTTGAATCAACCTCAGCTGTCCAAATTGTTGCAACCTGCCTTTTATCTTCCAGTTGTTATGTATCAGATCCTGTGTCCCTTAGGTTAGGTTCTATGATTCTTCCAGTGATAATGAAGAAGAAATTCCTATGAACATCCCTGTAAGACGTACGTGGTGCATAAAGGAGAGGCAGTAGAAACTCACATGGAAGTAGAACAGCCACCTAATTCCTATGTTATTGTTCATAAGTAGGTGCTCTATTTATTTGGCATGCATTGGGTGCTGGCAGCTGATCTCCTGAATCATGAAATGGGCCTGCTGCCAGTCCCAGCCGATAGTAGACCACAAACATGTTATATGGTGCCGCCGCCTGCTAGGGATTCTGGAGTCCATGCATGCCAAATCAGCAGCATCATTATAAAAAATGGTGGAGATCATGCCAAAAGAGCTATTTTCCTACAGAGATATTGTAGTTAAGATAGCCTTATCTCAACTCCATCGCCCCAGGCATAATAAAGCACAAATCTCTGCAATTTGGTCACTACCTTCTGTCACTTACACACTGGTCATTGGAGTAAGGATGACATCAGAGAGGGGCATACTTTATCTTCTGAATCCAACCTGCTTTATGGCAGCAGCCCTCACTGGATGCACTATTAACCTAAGTACTCAGAGAACAGGCCACAACGACACCAGGCAGTAGAGCTCTAATAGTAATCAGCCATCACATCATGTCTAGAGCAAAGCTTCATTTGAGGGAGTTTTTAAATATAATTTTTCTTTTTTACTCAGTGCATAACACAAACTGCCTGAAGTTATAAATTACAGCTCCTATGATAGATTTTTGGGTTTAACCACTTAGTAAAAGCAATGGTAAACAAGGGGTGTGGCTTATAACTTTATCTCTAACACCACAGGACCTTGACCACACTTTATGTCACACACTGAAATTAACTGATTTAACATCATGATCATTGCAAACCAATATGATGCTTAACATTGCTTAAAACTTTTCATTGAGATCATTGGGATGAGAATTTAATGGGCTGCTTCAAGAAATGGCTTGCAATGGCATAAGTGTCAATCCAATTAAGAGACTTTCGCTGTAAGGCACATAAATGATCTATTGATTATTGTAAAACCTTAAAATCTTTTTGAATGCAGTACCAAATATTTTAGTAATTTAGGCCTTCATTAAGATAGTGGGTGGTTAGACTACTGTACGCTATCGCGGTGGCTAGGAGACCACCCGACAAGCAGGCGGAGGTCCGGCCGTTACATGACAAAGCGACCACCGGGCTGACAGTTGCAAAGTGCTCCTTTTCCCAGGAAACGGGCCACTGCACAAGCTGCAGTGAAAAGTAGCACTTCCTGTACGGTGCATGGATGTGAGTGGGGGCATTACATGTGCCCCCCAGGGCCACTTTACAGTGGCCGAAGACGGATGGGGCCCTGTTTGTTCAAAAACTCAACACAATTAAAATCCCATTCTAATTTAAAAACAGAGAATATTTGAATGAACAAAATGACATCTAAACAACAACAATCCAATAATGGGAACGAGAGATGTGATTTTTTACATTTTTTGGTGGAAACAGATCCAGAAAGGATTACGCGCCAACTACGGTCATCTAGCCGTGCTTGAACGGTACTTACTCGTTACTCGTGATTTAAGGCCAACCGTGATAGAGTGCAGGTCAGCTACAGAGACCAGGTTAGTCCCATTCGGAGGTTTTACTTTCTGACTTTATCTCTGAAATAAAAGTAAAAAATCATTGGTTGGGCAGGGCAGCAGGCTGTGGTGAAGAAGGGCTCACCAAGGATAGCTAGTTGTCGGATGAGGTCCTGGTGGAATGTTGACTTTTGGCGGGAAAGCTCCAAGTGGGAGAAAATCAAATATGCACGCGAGGAAGGTCCTTCACAGGCTTTTTGGTGGCTTCACCAGGTGACGATTTGTACATTCAGACTTTCGTGGTACTTGGATTCCTCGAGTGGGTCTGCTGCAAGCTGTAGCCGAACAGGGCTCAAGAAGCTGGATACCCTCTTCCTGATGTCCCTCTGAAAAACAAATTTGCTGCTGTGGAAAAACTCTGAGTGAGAGCAACCTGGATCTTTGTCCTGGTGGCAATTAATCTTTTGCCAGATTAATGTGCCAGGTTAATCCCATTCCTCAGGAGGTCTTTGTGGCTAAAAATGTCTCTAAGTCCCAGGTTTCTCGAGATATAATGAGAAGTACACTGGTCAGCTCGGCTCCTCAGTAAATAGGATTTTAGCAGCTTATTGCATCACCGTAGCTTAACGGGAGGACAGCCAACTGACTTTGGAGTCATTTTCTTTGTCCTGGGTACAAGTGGGAACAAGGCCATCACTGTAGGTCTCCTCACAGGTCTCAAAAACAGTTGCAGTGCTTCTTCTAACTTCTACAAGTGGAGTAGTATTCTGAAGCGGGTGCCAAGGGGTGCCACATTTATGCCTGGCACTAGCCTGTGGTTGGGGGTGATTTCTGCCCCCCCAACCAATAGGGAAAAAGTTCCTTGGGGTAACCCTGCCCACTTTAGCAGCGGTCCCTAGTGCCCTATGGCAGACACAAATACCCTCTTTACTTAAACCAAAATGGCAGAATCTTTCTTCCCCTGTGTAGAGCTCCTGTTCCCATCCCAGAGGCATGGCCTTGGAAATGAACAACTCCTCATCTGAGGTTACTCCAAACTTGTTCTGGGGAAACCCTTCTCCTTTTAGGATTGGTGTATGCTGGACTAGGTGGACACAAATGGCCCAGCTTAGGTATCAGATAACATTTATCTGTGACATGATAGGTCTCTTTGAAATTAATTAAACCACTGGGCACAACCCAGATGGACATCCTACCAGAGAAACAGAACACTTGCCAGAGAAACAGAACACCTGCCCACATCAGTTCTGGGAGTAAGTTCACACCTCATCAAGGGGGAGATTAAGGTCAGGAGTACCATTTGGAAGTGCAGGAAAATGAGTATCTAGAGGCTTTAGGCAGTGAAAGGGTAACAGTTTCCAAAATATTTATTACAAATCAGATTTTACCAGTGAATTGGGCTTGTAATAAATATTTTAAAAAGGCCAAAAATTAACTTTGAAGCTATTTCCAAGGTGAGATAACATTATTAAGCTTACTATTGTATCTCAACGATTTCCTATGGAACGATTAGCCCTGATACAGTGAAATAGCTTTTGGGACTTTGCCACTATAAGGACATTTTTTACATTAAACATTATCATGCTCCCTGCCTTATGGGCATTAAGACCCAGTTATGGGTGACTTATTAGTATTTAAAAGGAGAGGTTAGGCCTGTCATAAGGGGTCATTTTGGCAGGTTGAATTTGGAGTTTTATATCTGCTTAGGCCTACAGCGAGAGGCCTACAGTCACGTTTGCACAGTCACTGTAGTGGGTGTCACAATGGTGTAGTGGTCCACTAGTGACATTTAACTTACAGGCCCTGGTTGCACTGTGTACCAGATACTAGGGACTTCTTGGTAAGTTGAATATGCCAAAGGAGCATGCAGCAGGCCACAGTGATTTGGTACACCTTACCACGTGAGTAAAGTAGGGCTCCACAAGACCTGGCCTTTAGGAGCCCAAAAGCCTGCTCCACTGACTACCTTGTTCATCCATAGGCTTCATTGACGTGAACTTCTCTTGGCATTGTTGGATTAATCAGTGATGCTAAATACCATGGTCAGGTGGGATAAGTTGAGTCTCCTAAATAGAAGACAAAAAAGGCCAAAAATAATTTATCACAATACAGATTATGCAGCTAACAGTACTGCAAACATTATTATGAAAGATCGTAGTGACGAACAAACCCGGCCCTTTAAGGAGATATTTGCAGGGGTATGGAGCTGTTCTGTAGTACAGAGGAATCATGGGCAGAGCCAGGGAAATGGGCACAGATGCTTGTGATGTACAAATCCAGTAAGCAGACAACTCACACGTTGATTGAACAGAAGTTCTTCAGATTCTGGTAGAGCTGTTCTCTGGCTTGTGCTGGTGCTAAGGTATTATGAGTGTCATCAATTGGTCCAACCACATGTGGTAGGCGACCCAAACCATGGAAGTCACCCTTCCCATTGGCTAATACCTGCTGCCATGGAAACTGGATGAAGCTGTTGATGTGTCTCATCACTGAAGACAAGAATTCTTATAGCACATCACTGAAAGTTGGTTGTGACAATTCACCAGATACTGCCACAGTGTATTGGCAGGATCCAGTGGCCACAAAATGTGGGATTTCTGTTGTGAGGATGTAGATCTGGCTCCAGCTGATGACATAAATCCAGTATAGTTTGCCTATTCAACCTGAACTTCGTGATTTTATCTCTTTCTTCCAAGGTGGCAAGGTCAGAAAATGGTCGGTATGCGGAAGGTTGTCATCTCCTCACTCTTCTCACTCTCCCAGGGTTCATATGCCTTCATTAGAGAAACATGTGAACATTTTTTTCATTAGACACAGCAACATATTTGATGAGTAATACGCAACTTATGTTTTTCCACAAAATGTATTTGGGTTAATACATATTTTGAAGGAACATTTGCTTTGTGTCCTTTAACCGTCACAAATGACAATTATGTCCTTGATATGACTCTGAAAAATAAATGTGTAATAAATCCATTACAAATGTATCATGTACATATTTTCATTTAATTTTGACTTCTTTCCTCCGAAAATACCATCAACAGAGGTGTACCAAACACTGCACTGATATCACATTTCAGCACAGTAACGCACTACACATAAATGTTTATTTAAAATAAAAAAAAGTGTCCATCGAAGTGGGATTATTTGAACAAACTAGCTCCCATTTGGAGTGGTGGTGACGCACTTAACATTCACTAACACAGTAGTTTAAAGTCCTAAAGTGGTGGGTGTCTGACCTATCCGATAGGGCCTATGGAATCAGATGGCGGTGGAGACAGTCAACCGCACACTGAGCAGCATACTCCACTATGGACATAGCTATAGGCTAACTTTGGTGAAGTAACGGTAGAAGGCAAATGGCTTTGTCCGTCTCCGCTGACGATTACGTACATCGCATACAAGTATGTAGCGGTTAGAAAACAGCTCACTTGCCTCCTAACACTGCTGCTATCAAGACCTCTTCCACATCTGCTGCTGTTTCTGATCTCTGGGAGCAACCAGGCCAGGTCCAACAGGTGGAAGGACCTAAAACGCTGGACCAGTGACACCTCGAAAAGTACTCCCAATATTTGAGGGGTACGCACTGAACCCAGACCCCCAATGGCCCTCATTCTTGCGGTGGCCTATCCGACTCTTGATGGGCAGTTGTGGGCCCAACAGCAGAAACAAGGGGGTAAGTTCTTATCAGGGTTACCCATGTTACCTAACCCATGTTTTGTAACAGCCAGGTTTTTTGCCATCAACATTCAGGGTAACCCATGTCCAATGCTCAGGAAGAGTTCTTGAAGATTTACATTTTGTACAAGTTGTATGATGATGTGCTTTGTCTATTGTTTTGGGATAATGATCCCACCTGATTCCTGCCCCCAACCAATGGACTGTTCTGAACAGACACATTGCTCCCTAAACTCTAAATATACGTCATGTTGTTTGATGTAATGAGGGACAGTTGTAACAAACAGGCAACTTGTCCCCATTGTGTCAGGTGTGATGCCCCTTCACTGACGAGGATGATGTCATGTTAGCCCTATTACAGGTGACATAGCATACTCATGCCACAGTCAGGGCCGGACTGGCCGTAGCAGGCACTGGGCAATCCCCCGGTGCGCCGCACGGGTTGGGGCCGGTTTTGGGCCCCTGGGGGCCGATTTCATTACGGGGCCGTTTTTGCAGCATTATGCTGAATCGGCCCTAACCGGCCCTGGCAAAGAGCTCGGCAGCATCCCCATCCCCCCCCCCACTGGGGGCCGCCGAGACTTTGCCAGGGCCGGTTTTGGTTTCCAGTCCGGTCCTGGCCACAGTGGATGTACCAACCGTCGTCACATTGGTAAGTTGGGATTTTACACAAACCAGAGTGAGCAGGTGATCCAACATGATTAGTGACTGCAGAATTCATGGCCACATATTGGTTGCAAGACATATCCAAAATGTGTTCTGCATCAGAATAACTGTTTCATACATGTTAAACAATGACAGATGTGAACGATATCTTACTGCTTCACCAATGTGTGTATTTTTGGCCAAATAATTGAGATAGGCAAAGTATTTGAAGAGACACAGGAATGTGTACACAATGGTGACAAAGTACCAAATACCCCAAACCATTCCTCAATGTCCTTGGTCATGTCCAGATGAACAATCAATAATTGAGCAAAATCGGAAACTATTTTTTCTATCACATATATGTATGAGTAACCCATCAGGAAAACTCAGATCCAGGCCAAACTCATGAATCATTAGGCAAATGCTGAAATGCACAAAGGTGTACTAAGTTGCATATTGTGATTGACATTTCAATTTTTGAAGTAAATATCATGTATGTTTCATTGTATGTAATGATTAGTGTGATGTTCTACAATGTTTTGACTACAGTGAAAACCACCATATTTACTGAAACCATTTCATAAAGATACAGCAAGGTTTCAAATACCTATAGTTATTTAGGAGCCAAATGTGAAGATGCTTTTGCTCTGTACTGAAGTGTATTAGAAATGTGGCTATGTATTTCATTATGTTGTAGCAGTCATTTGTCAATCCCCCCAAATATTACCTTCAGACTGTCTTCAACAGCAATGGTTTGAAGATAGTATGAGATACCTTACAAAGATACTTCAGTATAGAATTCACATATGAATGTTGACACTTGACTACTTTACTAACTTGACAAGAGTGTTACCATTGTGAAATGTCCAAACAATGGTAAACTGCTTACAGTTTATGCCAATATATTTACAACGTTACAGTATATGTTGACAGACAGTGAGTCATATTTGACTTATTGATGATGATAAGTTTTCAAAATGTAGGGACTAGTGAACACACAGTACAAAAGTGTTGTTGGTGTTAATCGTTTTAATGACATCAGTTCACGATTCTGTGCACCAAAGGGCACTCATTCTGAGGTGTGCAACATTTTCTGAATAGAAATAATAATGGATAAGAGACAACATCATACATGTATGTGCTTATGCTAATTTAAAACCAAAGTTTGAGAGGCTTGAAGCAGCAGGTGGAATCTGACAATTTTGTACCTGTTTTGTGGTGAAAGTTAATGATCTGTTCTGGTTACACAGATACAATAACACCATTGTATATGTCTTTCTGCATCGTTCGGGGCAGGAGACAGAGAAGGTGCAAACATAGGCAGGGAAGCACCTGGCCACAGTGGGTTCAGTACCAACACTGAGGGACACAGCGGCCCAGAGGGTGAAGTGTGTGTAAAGGAGGACACCAGTGACACTATATCCTCTTCGGAGGCCTCTTCCAGCTAGCACTCTCTAGTAGTACTAGACCCTACTGCTCAAGTTACACCTGCATCCTTGTCTGCCAACCAGAGTAACATCTCCACTCTCTATCTTGCCCCCCCCCCCCTGTTGGTCCATCCAGGTCTGCTAAAATGACTTAGATCTCCTTCGCTGCAGCCACCTAGCCCGCTGACCCTGTCTCCCTGGCTGCGCTGAATAAGGAGGCTATTGACCTTGTCCGGAGCATCACTGTAGGCCAGACTGCCTTGCTGAATGCATTGCAAGGGGCTTAGCTGCCATACGCAATAAATGGTAGCTTACACAGAAGGCATTCACAGTGGTATGTCTGTCCTACAGCAGCCATTTCAAGCTGCATCATCCTCATTCACACACAGAAACACCACAAAAAGAAACTCAAGCGCTAATCCAAACATACTGACAGCACACTCACTACCACGCACACATGCACCACACCCACAGGCAGCGTACAGACAGCTAGCACACCCTCTACCATACACACTTGCACCACACCCAACATTACACACATGTACCACACCCACTACCAGCACACCTACTGACAGCACACCCACCATCACACCCACATGCAACACACCCACCACTAGCACACGACAGAGAGCACTCCCACCAGCACAAACTGATGCACCACACCCGCCACATGTTCCATTAGCACATGCAGCACCTCCAGAGCACATGCATACACAGACACAAGTATTTTAAAATATACACTCAAAAACACAGATGCTCACAATCAAACAAACAACAGACACCATAGCACAAGACACACTCAGACAAGCGCAACATACATCAGATCCACAGACACCTGCGCCCTCAACACAAACCTGCACATCTGACACGCCACTCCCTCTACTTCCCAAACCCTACTCCCTCCCCAACAGCCTAGCACATTTCCCATTGAAGATCTGAGTTTTTGCCTTGCTCTAACCCCTCCCACACCCCAACCCACCCCTTCCACATCGCAGTCCACCCCTGCCAAATGGTGATCCACCATTTCAAAATCCCAGCCCACCCCTTAAAAAACCCAGGATCACCCTCCCAAAACCACAGTCCCCTCTCCCAAACCCAAGTACACCCCTTCCAAACCCAAGGGCAACCCTTCCAAACCCAAGGACGCCCCTTCCAAACCCCAAAATACCCCTTCCAAACCCATCCCCCCTCCCAAGTAAGATCTTGAAGGTGCCTGCTCTGCCCACTAGATGCCCCTTCCTGAGAAGGTCCCTTTTGGCAGTTATGCAGGGTGCAAGCTGAGTACTACGGTTCAACAGTCCCCAGGACTTTTCAAACCAGGAATGGCCTGCCATTTGGATTGCTTCAATTCTTTAGAGACTCATTGGTATGAATAAATACCTATTTTTTGTTTCACCAAGTTTGCCCTGGCATTATTTTTCCTTACCAATTGTTTTATTCCTAGCAATGTTTCTGAGTAAAATGTGAAGTACTTATTTGTCTTACCCATGATGGCCGGTGATACAACTGATTTGTCTAATGTCTACTCTGTTATTGTATTTGATGGTCATTTGAATTTAGATGCAGACATACATCATATTAATGGCCACTTTCACCAACTATTTGATGTAAAAAACATGTTTTGAATGTATTACTACAGGTGTGTTTGTTTCACCTTGATTATTGATCAGTGTGAGCACATATACATGACACCTTTAAAATTCAACTGTGAATAATGTTATTGGATACAGTTCAGGACTTGCACTTGATAAGGGTAAATGTTAAATGTATTTATATGTTGATTACTGCTACTTAGTGAAAGACATTCATTTGACTGTTACATTCTGAGGTAAAGGTAACACTTTGTCTAGTGCAATTTCTTATGTAATGTTGCACCTATCCCTGCGATGTGTGTTGCATATGTTTTTAATATCGGGATTTCCTACATTTATTTAGAGAAACCGGTATGGTGACTTTTAGATTTTAATTTGATATCCTATTTTTGATGAAGTGTCAATTTTTGGGGAAGGCAACTTGAACCAAATTCATACAATGTGTTGATATAGGGGTGTTTCTTTAAATTTTGAAGACATATGCATTGCACAATGGTATGCTATTGCTTGTACGAGTGATTTCTAAATGCATGAGTCCTGTGCAAATGTTGACAGACAAGTCAATGGGTAACAGGTAAGAGTATAGGTTACCATCGATTGCATCCATTATGGTGTTAGTTTTTGTTCGTCATTAACCGGCAGCATAAGTGGCAAGAATTGGCAGATCCATAGTGAAACATGAAGTGTGAAAGTGAGAAAAGGTGGGTTTCAGCCTTATATTACTTCTATTCTGCCAACTCATGTGTGGAGGGTTGACCGTCACAGTCACGTCGGCAGGAAGGCACATTGTGATTGGACCGGTGGAAAAACTGGAGGTCATTTCTCCGACAGCAGCTTTTGCCTGTCCCACTGTCAACGCGGTTGAGATTTCCTCGTGGTGACGATGAGACCCTGGCAGTCTTTTGTTTATGCAATAGCCAACATCTAAATAGGGCGGGCGGACTGCCAAGTTGGTGGGCAGAAAGACTGCTGAAAAAGCAGCAGCAAGACTGATTCTGCCAAGATCAAAATCAGTCCCAGAGGTTTAGTGGATTATCACTATGGAATACAGAGTTAGAGTAGTTGATTTAACGACCTGAAGAAATCCTGATGAGACCTAATTGAAAATGAGTGTCTTCCTCATAAATGATAATATTCGTTTATAATATACACTATGTATTACACTATCTATTATGCCATTCATATTGTAATTTATTGGATACATTTTGTTTTATGTATTTCACAGTTTAAAAGTCTTTATATAGAAACATATTGTGTGGTACTAATGGTGAACAAATATTAGTGTTTATTCTTGAATTTATGTTTGAGGTTTGCTGGGATATCACCACTGTTGAGTAATCTACACTTTTGAGCATGCTTACAGATTTTTAGCTATTGACAAAATCCAGGTGTAAATGTACTCTAAAAGTGTCATTTACATTTGTACTCGACATTGAAGGGCCTGGGAGCTATTCACAAATTGCTGGGGCTATTCACAAAGGTAACTTACACTTTTATGTTTAAATGTGTTTATTGAAGTTTTCAAAGGAAAAAACAAACAACATACAGAGGCAATATAAGACTAGACATTGAATGAATCTGGGAAAGCTGCAGGTGTAATCACAGCTCGGGGGACCCGTCGAAGGTAGGGTGCGTTTAAGACAATGCATTGTTTTACCCCCCAGAATGCGGACTGCGTCCCAAAAATACATACCCTGTAGAAAACCAAAAACAGTAACTCCCACCCCCCACCCCGTCCAGTAGTTGCTGCGTCTCTGATAGGGCTCCGTGTGTCAGGTGTTGTAATATCATGGTGAGGATGTTGGAGAGGGCCGGGGAGGTCGCCACATGTCTGAGAGTCTTAACACTTGTAGGTATTTTGTCTGGGTGATCTCATTGAATTCAGACAAAAGGAGTTTGAAAAAGGGGGCCCAAACTGTCTAGAAGGACGTAGTAGATTTAGTCAGCGTGGCAGAGATGCGCTCCATGCCGAGAATAAACCACAGCCTGTGTAGCCACCCCATGTAGTTGGGCAAGGTGGAAGAGCCCCAGTGAGTCAGTATGTTTTGCAGCGCCGCCCCTAGTGTCATCCCCATCTGCCTATCTCTGATACTCTCAAGGGGGTACGTAATGGGGTTCCGGAGCCCCAGGACCACATATACCGGGAGCCTCGGGATCTGTGTATCGAAAAGCTCATCTACAGTATCTAGGATCGTGGCCCAGTATGAGGAGAGAAGTGGGCAGCCCCGTAAGATATGCAGGAGCGTTCCTTTGCCGCCGCAGCCCCTCCGACAGGCGGAGCTCCGCTGGGGGTTGCCCCAATGAAGGCGCACCGGGGTGAGGTACCAATATGTCGCAATTTTCATGGCAGATTCTGTGCTCGCTACGTATCTAGCTGTGTGTTTTGCCCTGTAGGAGATCCCGTTCCAGTCTTTTGTGTGAGTTCACTCCCCAGCTCCCTCTCCCACCTCCTCCTGCTCGGCGTGTCCTGCGGGTGCGTATTGTGTCGGAGCAATTCGTACATGTCGAAAATCAGGCCCCTGTCAGTGGTCTTGGTGATCAGCCATTTCTCGTACTTGGTTAACCGGCATCCCCCTTCTCCCTCATTTCTGGATGGAGTACCCAGTGCCGTAGCTGGAGGAAGCGGAACCGTTCCGATTCTGGAATTCCGTATTTCTGCTTCATCTGAGTAAAGGAGAGGACCCCCGTGAGGTCGAAGAGGTGTCCCACTGAGCGACAAGAAGTGTCCCTCCACACTGTGTACGTTTTGTTTAACCAGCCGGGCGTAAAATCACTGTTCCTGAACAGCAGAGTCAGGGCGGAAGGGAACGTGGTGAGCTTTCTAGAGACCGCAGCCCCGTCCCATACAGACATCACTGATTCAGTGATGGGAGATCTCATTAGGCCCTGAGGCCGCTGAGACTTCTTTAAAAAGGGAACCTTCCAAAGAGGCACCCTCGCCAGAGCGCGGTCCTGAAAAAGCCACCCTTTCTCGGATTCCGGACTAGCCCATTCCACCAGATATTGCAGTTGGGCCACTTTATAATAACCAAGGAGATCCGGTATCCCCAGCCCCCCTGCTCGGGACGCCTATACCCCAATGTAGCTCAAGCGGGATCTTGCTCCTGCCCAAACAAACTGGTTAATATCATGCTGCAACGAAGTAATCGCCCCCGGGGGAGGCAGAGCTGGGAGCGTCTGAAATAGAAAGAGCGCTTTGGGCAGTAAGGACATTTTGACCTCCGCTATTCTTCCCAATAGGGAGAGCTGGTGTTTGCTCCAGGCGCCAAGGTCCCGCTTTGTCTGCTGTGCCTGTCGAGATTAGTTCAGTTGGACCGTTTGGCTCACTGAGGACGCTAATTCCAACCCTAGATAGGGTATCGAGTCCACTACTCAGATGCCGTGCGTGCAGCCGTCCTGTAGTTGGAGTGAGGACGACGCCGGGTTCAAATCTAGAATAACTGATTTCCCAACATTGACTCGGAGGCCAGACACTCCTCCGAAAGCCTCCAGCTCTTCCATGAATGCTGGGAGAGAAACCTTTGGTTCCACCAATGCTGCTATAACATCATCTGCGTAGAGACTGATTGGGTGCGTCTCTCCCACAAACGCTATACCCCTGATGGCACGATTGTCTCAAACTTTCTGCGCTAGTGGTTCGATGTACAAGGCGAAAAGTAGCGGGGACAATGGGCACCCCTGCCGGGTTCCCCTCCGTATCGCAAATGGCTGTGACGATAAGCCATTTACCCTGATGGAAGCAGTAGGGCCATTATAACAGCAGCCCACCCAGTCCCTGAATCTCTCCCCCATACCGAATCTAGTCATCGTATGGCCCAGAAAGCACCACTCTACACTATCAAACGCTTTTTTGGCGTCTATCGTCAGTAAAATCGCATCCAAGTGCATCTGGTGGGCCTTATCAATGAGGTGCAATATCCGCTTGGTATTATGCCCACATTGGCGGGATTGGATAAACCCAGCCTGATCCGGTTCTATCAGGCTAAGCATGCACGGTCCCAGCCGAGCAGCAAGTATGCCAGTAAAGATCGTAAAGTCGACGTTGAGGAGCGACATGGGGGGGTATGAGCCGCATTGCTGGCTATCCTTGCCCAGTTTTGGCAAAACCACCATGTCCGCCCCCAACATCGTGGCGGGGATCAGAGTTTTCCCTCCAAAAGAATTGAACAGTCTTACCAGGAGCGGGGCCAGGATATGGCAGAATTTCTTATAGTATAGGGCGGGAAACCCGTCAGGGCCTGGGGACTTGAGCAATTTAAGTCGTTCTCCTCGATCCAGATGGGGGCGTCAAGTCTCGCCACCTGGTCAGTGGTGAGAGTGGACAGCTCGACTGAGTTAAGGTATTCAAAGGACCCCTGATCTGAGGTAGCATCGGCAGTGATAACGTCTGATAAAAGTCCCGGAAGGCCCGATCGATGTCTTGGTCTCCCGTTATATCCTCCTGCCTATTGCCATGTAGCGAAGGCACCTGAGTCCGCTGTCTCTGGGCTTGGAGCCTGGCGACTAGCAGACGGCCTGTACAGTCTCCCCGATATAGTAGGAATGTTTTAATCTGACCGCTGCATACTCTGCCCTATCGAGGTCCAGCCCAGCAAGTTGTGCCCTGGTCGCCTTTAGTTGCCTTCACACTTGGGGCGCACCAGTTCAACTGTGGACCCGTTCCAACTACCGCACCTGAGCGGCCAACGCCATGTGAAGTTCCTTGCATTCTTTGTTGTCAGCTGCCGCTATGGCGATCATCTCACCGTGGACCACCGCTTTCAACGCTTCCCAGAGAGTCGTAGGCGCTATGTCTGGCGTGTCATTAATGGTCAGATAGCCCTGGATGCACTTAGTGAGTTGTTGCTCTACCGCCTGTCTGTGTAGCATTGTTTCCCAAAGCCTCCACTGACCAGTCGGACGTGGACCCATTACAAACAGCATGGTCACCGTCACTGCCTCATGGTCCGATAATGCGGCCGGCTCAATGCTCACGGATTCCACCACCCCCGATCTCCTTCGTACCGAAAAGGTAGTCAAGCCGTGCGTACGATTTATGTGCATGTGAGAAAATGGTATATTGGGTGGAATTCAGGTGAGCCTCTCGCCAGAGGTCCACGAGACCGATCTCCCTCAGCCAGAGTTTCCCATCCCGTGAGAGCTCCCCACTCTGGGAGTATGTGGACTGTGTCCTATCTTTATTCAAATCCATTACTAGATTCAGGCCACCCCCAATGAGGGTCAAGCGATTCTGGGAAGCCAGTGCGTCTGTTAAAGCCTTCTTAAGGAATGGCTCCTGCCCGGAATTGGGGGCATACAAGGAGTGAAGTACCATGATGTTGGGGGCCAATCTTAACGTGTAAACCAACAGTCTCCCTTTTATTTCCGCTACTTTCTCAAGCACCAACCCCGTGCAGCGATTAGATACGAGTATGCCTTCTTCTCTCCCCAGGAGGAGAAGTACTGATGTGGGAACACTCTTGACCATAAGCGGTGCTGATCCTGGACTAGGATATGCATCTCCTGTAGCAGGCACACGTCAGCCTGCACATGCTCCAAGTAGAACAGTATGATCCTCCGCTTGACTGGGTTGTTGAGCCCTTTGACATTAAGTGTAACGACCTCCACCTCTTTATTGACCATGACCAGCAAAAGCCCTACGCGCTAATGTGTCCCCCAAGACCTGTGTCTCCCCCAGTGCGAAGGCGGTCCCCGTCGCGTGTGTGAGAGCTGGGCGTGCAGAAGTGTGAGTCGGGAATTCCCAGAGGTATGGACCGTGGTTAGCCTGAGAGTCAGACCCGTGTGCTGCCTTTTCTCTAGAACACCACCTGCTCTGTGAGCTATGCAAACTACCGGACAATCAACCCACCCTTTCCAGACCCCACCCTAACCAGTCGCCAACATCCCCCAACCTGCAAACTGCCCCCCTCCCGAAGCCCACCCCATCCCTCCCTAACCCCAACCACAGAAACCCCAGGTTCAGTCAGCGTCCCTTGCCCATCATCCGAAGACGTGGGCATGTGGAATCCAGGAATTGGGTGAGTATGTGTCCCAAGCAGCATGGGCCCCCCCACCACCAACCCTCCCCCCAGCCAATGCAATATCAATGCCACATTATCCTCCCCCACAGAGTCAGGAGGAGGCCATTGAAGCTGTGTCCTTCAGAACTGCATCTAGAGCGGCCTGCCTCTCTTGCGCCATAGTGTCTGAGTCTGGGCGTAGTTCTAGGCTGGGAATGCGTCTGCGGCCCACCCATTGCCAGCCATCTCTGGAGGACCTCTGTGTGTGATTCGGCTCCAAGCTGAAGACTTTGCAGGACTCTTGGAGGGATCGAAGTTGGTGGAGCTTGCCATTCCATTTAAATATGAGGCGGAAGGGATGGCCCCAGGAGTACGCCACCCCCTGTCCCCTCAAGTGTGCAGTTACGTCCTTGAAAGCTTTTATCCGCTGAAGAGTGATGGAAGCTAAGTCCTGGTAGAGGGCCACTGGGTATCCTTGGTATGTGAGGGGCTGTTTCATGCGAGCCTCTCATAGTATACGCTCCTTCAGGGGAATATCCGGGAGGAAAGCCAGGATGTCTGGGGGAGGGGCCAGAGCCCGTCTCTGCAGGCCCACGCGATGTGCCCTGTCGATGCGGATCTCAAAGTCTTGCGGTTCGCCCAGGATGCCCCTGAAGAGACCCTGAAGATAGTGCGCCATGTCTGCCCCCTCCTCCAAACGTGAATGTTGTTCCACCTTGAGCGGTTCTCCAGGTCCTCCGCGTGCGCCTGTAAGTCAATCTGTTGGTCACGCGAGGCGAAGCACCTCTTGCTGGAGTTGTTCGATCTCCTCCCCTTTGGTCAGCTCCTTTTCCTCAAGTGCCGCGACTCTCTCCCCAATCTCGTCAAAGTCCCGACAGATCTCTCTCACTTCGCCCGCCACCTCACTTTTGAGCGTGTGGAAGTCCTCGCGTAAGACGTTGAGCAGTGATTTGAGGAAGGAGGGAATGATCGGGGCATCTCGATCTTCTGGATCCTCAGGGGTTGTCGAAGCAGGGGGTGTTTTATCACCTTTGTCCCCTGTCAGGGGTCCCTTGGTGAGCATTTCCTTCAGGGACCTCTCCCCCTTCTTCCGGACCGAGGCCATCGGGAAGTCACCCCCCTTGGGATGGGTGTTTGCGGCACCTGTTGTGGTCTTAGATCGCATGGACTGCGCTTGAGGGTGCCAGTACCGGCGGCACTGTGGCCCCGCTGTGGTAGCCCCTTGCAAGACGGTTGAGCGCAACCCTCGTAATACTGCGAGCGGTTTGAGACTGGGCACCTGGCTTAGCTCTACGTGGAAGAAGGTTGTAACCCAGGAGATCCCGTGCGCAGCCCTGCTGGGATAAGGGTCTTCCTGGGTTGAAATTGTGTCTCAGCCTGCCCTCGGGCTGCCCCTCAGAGTCCTCTGCCCACCTCTGCTCAGGTGTAAATCATGGCGCTCAGCCCTCACTACGTTGCTTCCTCTCCCGACTCTCCGGCCTGCCCGCGCCGGCGTTCCCGGGAAGGGGTCCCACACAGTCCAGCGGGCCACCCCTCATCATACTAGTGCCTGTCTGTGCGTTGCCTCAGTCCCTCCTCATGGCGGCCTCGTCGCATCCCCTCTGGGTATGGGTATGTGGTCACTCTCTGGCGGCGGCAGACCCCCGGGGGCCAAGCACTGCCCCCCCGGTGTTGCTTCCTCTAGGGGCCTGGTCTGCCAATCGTGGGCTCTCTGGGTCTCGCCGAAGGGGGCCTAGATAGGCCTGTGCACCGTGCGCTCGCACCAACCTTGCGCGCCGAGTCCACCCTCAGCAATGGTAGGGGCTCTCCCCCTCGTCAGCTTGCCTACCTGCTAACGGGACCCCAGGAATTTTTGGCGGCGAGTCTCTGCTGTCGTAGGAATCCCCCGGGCTGGGCACTGTTCCCCACACACTGTCACCGCAGAGGCCCCAAGCACCGTCACACTGCCACTCTAGATAACGCTGGGATCGCGCGAGGTAGGCCCTGAGGCCACGCGCTCGATTTTGCTACTATCCCAGTCGGGGCCTCTGCTCCGCTGCCACGCTGTTCCCTGCTGGGCTACGCTCGCTGACGCTGCTGCGGGTGGTCACTTACAGTAGCGCTGTTTGCTTCACCACTCGCCCGTGCCCTTTTCGCTACCTTGGCGCCCCTTTCGACCTGCCCGCTCAGCCGTTATGCCAGGTCTCACACCCGGGCGCCATTTTCACCGTTGTCGGACTGGTTGCCCGCAGCCCCCACGCGGGTCATGCGGCAGCCACAGGCACCCTCCACTGTGTCGCTACACTGCCTCGAGTCGTGTCCCCCGCAGGATTGCGCATCATGGGGATATACTAGGATTTTTGGCCAGTGGCAGGGGCCGGCAACGAGGAGCGTTTGGGCTATGCGACCGCCTAGATTGCTATCTTGGCCTTGCCCCACGTAACTTACACTTTTGAGTAATTTGCATATGCATTTTACGCCTAAACTTTTCAGAAAATTTACCACTTTTTGCTATTCAGAAAATCTGATTATAAAGTTACACAAAAGTCTAAGAGCAAATTACTTGGGTAAAGTACTCAAAAATAGAGATTTTGTGAACCAACCTGATAGTATATAGGTCTGTTTGCAGAATCAGAATCAATTTGCAACACAATTTACCACCACTTCTTAATAAATGATTCTTAACAAATCTGGTCCACAGTTCTTTCACTGAGGAAAACTGAATATCATTCAGCTAGAGGTAAAAATGACAAAACAAAATTAATAAGCAGGTTCCTTAATTGAAGAAAGAAAGGAGAAAATAAGCAACTGGAAAATTCTAAACCTAGCTTTTGAGGCAAACTAAAACTTGTTAAAAATGCATTTCAAACAATAACCACTTATATTTGTGATAACCAATTGTCTAAAATTGTAAGAAGTACAAATTAATACATATTCTCAAATCTTCTATGCAGAAGTAAAAAGCATTAACCTCGCTTTCAGGTTTATAGACATCAGTTAATAGAGGGGAGGTTTGAACCACCAGGTATTAAGATATATCACAAAAGCTTCATATTGCAAAAAGGTTAGCTGGATGTTAAAAGCTGGTGATGACTGAATTTATTTACCCTCATGGGTAAGAGATGATAATACATTATTTAACCAGTATTACCATTATCTCTCTCTCTTATGAAAACAGCTGTCAGAGAAGTTATTGAAAACTCAATGTTAACAAATAATTTATAATTTAAATGACCATAATGCAGGTATCAAAAGAATAATAGATTCCCTTCCCAAGGGAAAGAAGCCTAAAATATTAATACAACTTGCAAGGGTACATTGGTAACACATTGGTAAAGAAATGTCAAATTTAGTAGCGGACAACTAATGTTTCTATACACATTAGTATAAAATTATATCTGTTGGAAACTAAAAGATCATGATGTCTCTTGATAATGTGGGTAGAATTCATGAGGTGTCTACTGACTGGTCAGTAAATCAACATTTCTACTTAATTAATGATTAGAGTAAAGGGTTAATCTGTTTATTCTCAGTTTTTACTCAATATAAGGAAATTGTTCAAAACACCACGTAGTTTCAGAAAACATTGCGAAGACTGGTCTAGACAATAGGAGATGTTTGTCGCCAATGTTTCCTATTGTAAATGCATAAGACATAACTCGGTATCCTGTGTAGGATATTCCAGCTAAACCTTTGCAGTAGACCGTACAGTACTCCAGCTAAAATAATGAAGCTGAAATTGCTTGACAAAGACAGTTGCTGAAAATGTGGTATGGTGTGGACAATCACAGACACATGTAATTTGAATACCGAAAGAACACAATCTTCTGGAACAAAAAGTGACAGAATTGCAGGAGAATTCATCTAGATCTATGAAAGGCTGATGCTTTTAAATGGTACTTCTAAATACATTGTACCTTTAAAACATAATGGAATCTGAAGAGATTTATAGCTAGCAAAACCAAATGTATACTATCTGCCACAAATTGGCAGATGTCCTGTCCACCTTATTTGAAGACATAACTCGAACTGGAGATTTCCTGCACCTGCCAAGCTCTTTGAAATCTCCTATTTCTGCAGAACTCCAAATATAAAGTTATTATTAACATTTATGACTGGATTAAAGAAAAATATCACCTAGCAACCCTAGAAAGAGTTACCTCTACAGTGAGAAGTCAGCTTCCTTTTTTTAAATGTTTTGTGTAAATTCTTGAATTTCTTAGACTAGATCCTTTCAGACCTATCCATCCAAAAGTAATACATCTGCACCAGTAAAAACATACCTATGTACAAGCACAGATTTACTATTGTTTGTTATTTGAAAACATTTCCAAAACCTGTTTCTGATACTACCATATATATGAACTAGACACAGGCTTTCAGGTGTACTTCTGGAATGTCATTTGACTTTTTCTAACTGCTACTATTGCCCATGTGGTGAGTTCTCCGTAGTGGAGAACTCCACACAGAGGAATTGAGGTTTCTGTGAAAATGAATAAACATTTTCCCAGTGGCAAAAACACTTATCCTGCACCCCCAGCATAGGAAAGTGAGCTTTTGATTTAGGGGGTGAAGACCCTTTTCAAGCAAAAACCACAATCCCTGTCAGGATGAACCAAAAGAGTCACCAAATTGCCCTGTGCTTAACCCTCTTGTAACTTGGCACAAAAGCAGTCAGAAGTAACTTAGAGGCACTATGTTAAGTATTTATGCAGCACACAAACAGTTAAAAAGTAAAAACACGACACAAGAAAAATCCCAGACAAATTTAGAAAAATAGAGAAAATTGTAATTAATAAAATGACACCAAAGCGAATTAAATCTGATCTGTAGAATCGGAGTTATGAATTTAAGTTTTTTTTACGTGAAATAGAGCACCAAAAGATCAAAGTGCCAAACCACAATAATCTGGCTGCGCAAATCCAGGATAATGTCAAATGTTAAGCCTGACCAGGATGGAGCACCTTTCAGCTACACAAGGTCGATTGGGCCCAGCCTTGGATTACCTTTGGATTTAGGAAAAATGTTGCAGGAAAGTTCATGAGAAGGTGAAGTTCAATAGGGCAAGGCAGCTGGAGGTTTCTGATGAGGAGGCATTGTTGTTGAGGAGCTGCTGGACGAAGTCACAGTGAAGATTTCTACTTTCGAACTTTGTCACATTTTTGGAAGTTGAACTCTCCAGCAGGACAAAACTGCAGGCTATTGCCAATGAGGGCTCCACGAGGGCGGATAGCCCTTCCGAGGGGTCCCACTGAACAGGGTTTGTTGCTGCAGAAAAGAACATATCTGCAGATATTGTGAAGTCAGGTGGATCGGGGAACAGGTATGTCCCGGTTTCCTGTCAGTTCTCTTCTCTGGCAACTTTTAGTGAGACTAGGTTTAGGAAGGAGAAGCACCTTTAGCATTACTTCCATGGATCCAGGACTGGTTGTGCACCACTTGAGGGGTCAGCACACACTCCAGGCGAAGCCAGGTGCAAGGCTGAAGGTCTTTGGAGCTTGTTATGTCCCTGTAGCTCACACGGTAGGCCAGCCAACTAGCCATTGGACTCACTCTGGTAGTCCTGGGATCAAGCAGCAAGGCAGGCCTCAAGCAGCATGGCAGTTCTATGAGGTACAGAGTAGGCCTTAAGCAATAGGGTAGTCTTCTCAAGTACCAGACAGTCCTTCTGGGGCACCTCTGCAAGTCCACGAGTGTACTGAAATGTCGGTCTGAGAATCCAATAATTATACCTGGTACCAGTCTTAGAAGTTGGCGAAACCTTTAGGCTATCCCCACATCTGTTTCTGGAAATTTCCTTCCTTCTCCTGCCCAGGCTCCAATTGTTGTAGGGTGACAAAAGACAGGTGTCAGGTTCCTGTGTGAGTGTTTTGAAGGCAGCCCTTTAAAATGTACGTGGGGTGGAGAATAGCTCTGCTCCACCCATCCTAGAAGGATATCCCATCCTACAAACAACAAGACCCCCTTCGTCCCAATGTCTGTCTGGGAGGAATACACAAAGGCCAACTGCCAACTATGCACAGTCAGGCTGCAAGAACCAAATGGTCAGGATAAGAAAATGCCAACTTTCGAAAAGTCACAAAAGATCATTAGAGGATGCTGGCAATACGTCTAACCACTGGCAGTCAGGATAGCACTCTAACCCATTGTTCTTTTGCCCATTATGCCACCCAACGTGAGACACAGCCATATGTAAACCAGTCTCAACCCTGATCCAAAAAACGGGACTATTTTGTTTGTCAACCAATGCAAAACACTAGGGGCCAGCATGAGAACCCCTTACAAATGTCCCAACGAGGCGATAAATGGAAACATGTTCAGTCATTTTGCCTGCCCCACTACATGTCAGTTGTACATGTGCTTATGCCACCATGGGATTACCCTATCATTGGGGAGGTGCCATCATCCCTATTTTTATTGCATCTAGGGGATAATAGGAACATCATGCTTCTGACTCTGGAGATATACACTGAAGTAGCGCATATGTCTTGTCACCATGACAACTGCAGTAAAATCAGCAATATGTCCACAGGATGTACGGAACTATTTATTCCTTAGATGGCCGACACTGGGATTGGGTCCAACAGTGTCCTCTATCATGTCAGTAAGAAGGTCAGCCCTCTAAACTACTGATCCCCCATGTTTCTGAACGTTTCAATCATTCGAGGACCTTGGAGATTGTAACAAGAAATGTATTTTCCAGACAGCCATTTATCACTCTAGCCTATTACGCTCCATGTGTTCTACCATATGGGACCTCGAACATCCAGAAGTGAGGATTGAATACTTTCAATCAGAGGTGCCATTCTAGACCACCTTCTTTTTTAGCATACCAGCTTTTTTACCAATTAGTGCGAGTTTGGCAGCAAAACCACCAATCTCGCTCAGTATTTAAGGACACTCCCCGCGCTGGCTCAATGTTCCACGGAGCCGCGGCGAGGTAGTGTCCTGGTGAGGAGGTAACCTTGATATTGTAAGTAAGAAACAGCCGCTTTCAAAACAGTGTAATGCTGCAAAACCAGGAATTAACATCTCAGAAGCAACAGCGCTTTTTCTCAATTTCTCCTTTTCAGTGTGTGACTATAGGTACTCCTTCCCTCCCGTTTTTGAAGGCTCATGTGGCATAATTTGGGAATAATTAAAGTACGTGATTAGCCTACTTTTGGAGGCTCTTTTACCATTTGGCACTAGACAATTTTTAAGGATATATATATAATAGAGACTCATGGTTATACTTATCATATGGACACACACACCATACGGTCCTCAGCTATAGAGTGTGTGCTTTATGTTCTGTGCTTGTATGTCTTTGTATTGTCTCATCGCGCCGGCACAACACAGCACCAGTTACCAAACATAATGGATACAGATAAGGAAAATATATCACACAAAATATATCACTTTTCTTTACAGGTAACCATCACTTATGGTGTCGGGTGGATGCGTTATGTTATTTTAACTTTGTTTTTTATTCTTCCAGACCCTACCCAGCAATATACCTATTGGGGTATAGTATATTGTGCATGTATAGTGTTATGTGCACCACTAAGTATTGAATATATGTAAATACACTTTTGAGGAATATATATCATTTTTGTCATTTTGAGTGTAGAAGGGATCTCCCCAAGGTCCTGATGAGAAGCCAGGCGAGAGCTTCGAAACATGTCGACACAGGAGAGACTGCCCATTAAAGCATAGTATCTCCATCTCATTCCCCAATTTTTTAACGATACCAGATTTAAGAAACATTAACGTTTATTTTTTCCGCCGAGCCAGGTATTTTGTAACTTTTCGCTATTTTCAGCCACTTTTAACCCTTCCACTCACACTCACACACCACACATTGTATTGTTTTCAAAATCAGTGCTCCCGCGTAGTCGTAGGTTGCAGCACGCCCTGTCCCGCAGCGGGCGGGAAGACCCCAATGATGAAGCATGCCACCAAGGGCCCTTTTGGTGGGTGAGGGGTATTTAAACAAAGATGTGTGCTTCCCACCATTGTAGGAGACACACATTGTCTGGGGGAACACTTCTGTACTTTTTCATAAGGGTGGATCCCTTTGTTTTTTTTAGCTTGGTTCCAGTGGCCCGCTGAGCACAGGACCTATATCTAGGCATACCCTTGGCTACTAAGGGAACTACATAAAACACACAAAAGGTGATGAGAGGATGCTTGAAATAAGTCTGCTTGAAAAACCACAATCATGGCAAAACTGGTCTTGGGCTGCTTGTGTTCAAAGAAGACCTGGTTAATTCACGCATCTTTTATACTTCCTCCTTGGTGCTAGCCCTCACCTTATCAGATAGCTTGCAAATGTTGTTCACAGGTATACTGTCTCTTTTATCAATACCATGGGTACACAAATATGAGAGCCTAGGTGTGAGGGAGACCAAAGAGACAAACGGCCCCAGCAACCACCAACAGTAACTCTGCTGCTCTGGAGTCAGGTTGACACCTTCTACTGACCCATCCTCTTCCTTGCAAGATAGGAGGTCGGATAAAGGTTCACTCTCCTCTTCCATCCCATCATCTGTCACCAGGAGCATGGACTTTTCATAATGGAACTGGACTTCCTTTAGTGGGATCTGAGGCGGTTAAAATAGAGGGCCCCTTAGGGGGTTCCTGGGGGTCTTGATGTCCGCCAGGTAGGTGACCTCCCCCTTTCTCTCCTTCTCCTCATAAGGCGCAGACCAGCAGTCTTGGAGGGTCCTTGGGTCCAATGTCTTAATAACACACACTTTTTGGCCAGGCTGAAACTCGACGAGACTAGCTTTCTGGTCATGCCAGAGCTTCATTACCTCCTGGCTGGCTTTCAGATTCTCAGAAGCCTTCTCCCAGAAGCGCTGAATCTGATTTCTGAGAGCCAATATAAAGCTAACTACATCCTGAAGGGAGGCTTTTTGGAAGCTTGCTCCCACCCATCCATTACCAGACTAAGAGGTACCCAAGAGGGTGGCCATAAAGGAGCTTAAAGGGACTGAGATCTTCTCCTTTCTGTGGTACCTCTGTGTAGGCAAAATTGAAGCATTGCAAGAGGACACTCTACTTTTGTCAAATGGGCTCTGGTATGCCCATAATTATGCCAATAAGGCTCTGGTTGAACCTTTTAACAGGTCCATTGATCTGAGGGTGATAGGTTGTAGAAAACTGGCAAGTTACTCCACACTCATCCCACATTGACTTCATGTAGGCTGACATGACATTTGTGCAAGAAGTGCTGCAGGCCCACTAGTAGCATTTAATTTACAGGCCCTGGGTATATGTATTACCACTTCTCTGGGAACTTAAAAGTAAATTAAATGTGTCAATTGGGTACAAGCCAGATAGCACATGCACTTTAGTACCGGGTAGCAGTGATGAACTGCACAGAGTCCTAAAGTCAACAAAAAGGATTTCCAGCAAACAGGAGGGGAGAAGGCAAAATGATTGGGGGAAGATCACATCAATGGCTGTTAAGGCTAACAGGTGTCCCCTCCCAGGTAAAAGCAGGAAAAAACTACCCACCCTCATGGGATTTCGCATCACTAATTCTTGATACTATTGCACCGAAGCAACTCAAAAGGATTCCCGTAAAACAATCGAAACCCTGGTTCAAGGGGGGCCCTTAATGATGAGCGGCTCAGTCTTAGACTCTCAGAGAGACTCTGGAGAAACACACCCTCAACTACTAGTCTCACGCAACTTAGGTAAGTGAGAAGTACATACAACAAACAAATCCTGGTGGCTAAAATCGACCACTTCAGAACTCAGTTGGATGGAGCCAAAAACGGACCTAAGAAACTCTTTGAAAGCATCAAGAACCAAGCAAGCCATTCTTCCAACCCTATCACCTCCCTGGGCTCTGTGCTTCCTAGCGGTGATGATTTTACTGTCCATTTTTCTGAAAAAGCAAGGAAAATTGAGCTGGAGCTTCATCCTTGCACTCCAACTCTGAGGCCCCCGAATCCATCCGCCTTTCCAGTTGAGCGGGTAGAATCCTCGACAATATCATTTCCTGTAGGATGTTCTCCCAAGAATAACGCCTCTTGGAACTCTTTTCACCTCCCTGATGTCAAGGAGCTTCTACACAGCATGGCGTCCCTTAAACCCTCCAACCATTTTAGTGATCCTTTACCGGCCAAGCTTTTCAAATAGCTTAATTCAGCCATTCTCCCTCTTTGGTCCAGGATCATTCATGAATCCCTCTTACAGGGAAAGATACCTGACTGCTTCAAGGTTGGGCAAGTTACGCCCATCCTTAAGAATCCCAACGTGGACCTCTCGGACCCTAACAACTTCAGACCTATCACCTGAATTATGACACTAGCTAAGCTGCTCGAAAAATGCGTCCACTCACAGCTATGCAAACACATTGAGAAATATCATCTCCTTGAATCCCATCAATCAGGTTTCAGATTAGCCCACAGTATTGAAACAGCACTAACCCACTTTGTAGATGACGCCTTGAGATGCCTGGACCAAAATGTCCCTTGTCTCCTGATCCTGCTGGACCTGTCTTCAGCCTTTGATACCGTCAAGGTATGAGAACCTGATTGATCTTCTTCAACATAGGATGGGTCTCTCGGGCCCAGTCCTAAATTGGTTCGCCTCTTTCCTGCATAACCGCACACAAAGGATCAAAATCAACCAGTCCCTTGCTACCAGTACCCCTGTCAAGATGGGAGTGCCTCAAGGATCCGCTCTCTCGCCCACTCTCTTCAACCTCTCTATGGAACCACTTTCTGTCATTCTGAACCTTGCTAATATTCAGTACCACATGTATGCGGATGACACGAAATTGTACATGAAGATCTCTCAAGAGGACATAAAAACGGTAAACGCTGCACTTTCACAAACCCAACAATAGTTAGCTCAGAACCATCTGCTGTTAACTACTGTTAAAACTGAATTACTTTTGATTCCCCCAACCCCAGTCACTCCGCTCCTACCCTGGATTGGCTAAATTAACTCACTGCTCTGAACTGCACCCCTCATGTTATAGACTCTGCCAAATCTCTAAGCATCACCTTGGATAAAAACTTAAACATGCAAGCGGACATCAGTGCAGCTAATAGGGGAGCCAACTTTCAACTTAACACCCTTAAGAAAATCAAACCTTTCCTCCCACCCGAAGACATCAAGCCGGCGGTTCAATCCTTGATTATATCTAGGTTGGAATATGGGCTGGTGAAACTTGCTGGACTTCACCAAGCTAGTTTGGCCCCACTCCGAGCTACCCTAAACGCTTCGGCTAGACTCATCAAGGGCTCCAGAAAGCATGACCACATCTCCCCTGACCTTGTGCAACTAAATTGGCTATCTATTGAAGCCAGAATCCGATTCAAGATAGCCTACCTGACCCATAAAGCCATACATTATACCACTCCGATCTACTTGGCAAATAAGCTTGAACTCTCGGGCTCTGGACGGAACCTTAGAAGTATGTCCACCCTACTCTTGAAACCTCCAAGTTCAAAAAGAAAAAGTCTTACAATTGTACTTTCTCTTGTCTGGCTCTAAGAATCTGGAACTCACTGCCTCCTGAGATCAGATACGATCCCTCCACATTATGTTTTAAGAAACTTGTCAAATGGTTACTCCTGAACTAGCTTTAATAGCATCGATTGACTCTCATGCTTGTTAATTTTTTATTCTTATTGTGATACTTGAATGCGCTTTATTGTATGCTGTTATGTTAAACTGTTTTCTTGCTCTAGGACACCCTATGGTTACCCCCACCTCTCAACTTTTCTGTTTTTCCCACTCTGCTGTAATCTCACTTATTGTCCCTTTGAGTTTGTTACACTCGTCTTTGCCACGTTTTTACAGCACTCTGATACACGTATGGGTCTTGTTCGCGCTTCATAAAACTTTTCAAATAATATAAATCAACTAAGGCGGGAGAACCTGGATAGGCCATCAGTATTGTAATGGTCCACCAAAAAAGTCCATTCCCTGTAGGGAGACAGATCACCTCAACAGTGTGGAATTCCTACTCATCTTGATGACCCATCCGAGGGGCCTGTGGTCTATATGAACCCTTAAGTGAGTCTCAAACAGGTATAGTCTTTATTTTTTCAGTGCCCAGACCACAGCAAAGCCTTCCCTCTCAATAGCACTCCACCTTTGTTCCATGGGAAGTGACCTCCTACTGCTGAGGGCTACCGGTTCATCTAGGTTCTACTCATTTACCTGGGATAATATAGCCCCTATGCAATGCTCTGAAGATGTGCACATGGCCTCCCTGGGGGTACTATACGCTTTCTGGCAGGCTTCTGTCCAGATCACCTTCTTGGGCTGCTTCCTAGAAGGCAGCTAAGGGGCAGCAATGGTGCCATAGCCCTTAATTCATCTCCTGTAATATTCAGTAAGGCCTTCACTTCAGTTTGTGTTTTTGGGTGGTTCCCAGGTCAGGATAGGTTCTATTATGACCTGGAGTGGCTGCACCTTGCCCCCGCCCAGAAGGTGTGCAAAGTGTGGCACAGAACCCTGCACTATCTGGCACTTGCTGGCCTTGATAGTCAGATTTGCCTATTAGTCTGAAGTACCTCCTGGAGGTGAAACAATTGGTCCTCCCAGCTACTACTGTTGATGGCTATGTCATCCAAGCAGCACTGATGACTTCCATCGCTGTCAGGACATGGCTCTCCAACCTCTGGAAGGTGGCAGGGGCATTCTTTAACCCAAAGGGCATCACCCTCATGGAAGTATCCCTCTGGGTTTGCTAATGCTATTCTCTCCTTAGCCCTCTTAGTTAGGGCAATCTTCCAGTATCCCGAAGTGAGGTCTAAAGTACTCAGGAACTTAGCAGCCCCCAACCTGTCAATGAGCTCATTAGCTCATGTGATGGGGCATGCATCAGTCTTAGTGACTCAGTTGAGCCCCCTGTAGTCTACACAGAATCTGAGTTCTGGGGCGGCACTCGATGGGGTGACTTTCAGGACTGTACTTAAGCAGGGCCAAAGGTGAACTGAAGAGTGGATCTGAAGGTCCCCATTTTATCCCTGGTCCCAACTTTGTAGGTGGAAGAAACTTCCAGAGTTTTCATTCTATAGAAGTGTCCGGAATTTCCTTCCTTAATAGCCTGGCACCAGTCTTTCTGCAGGCATGATAGAATAGTGTGAAGTTCTATGTGTGTAAGCAGCAGTAGGGACTTTTGAAGAGCAAGTGGGACTGTAAACAGCTCTGCCCCCCCTTCTGCTTTGGATGACTCATCCTCCAAACAACCAGGCTCTCTATTGTGTGGCTACCTGGGAGGAACACAGAAAGGCCAACTACCAACTATACCTATGGCCACATATTTGAAATAGAGATTACCTAATTGCGATTTTTTGCGAATTACAATGAGGTAATCTCCATTTCTAATGTATGAAACTTCATGTGTTTCATTTAGCTATTCCTAGTGGGTCGCAAATCGACCTGCCTCATGAATATTAATGGGAATCGCTAAAATCACGGGGATGGTTTTCTAGTGGGGTCAGCAGACCACCATGTCCGCGATTGCTTTAAATGAAGCGATCTTATTTTTTTTAATGCAGCCCATTTTCCTTAAAGGAAATTAGGTGCATTTAAAAAAGATAAATGAAAAGTTTCATTTCATTTTTTAAGAGCAAGCATGTGTCCAGCAGTGGTCCGTGGGACCCCAGACTGATCTGAAAAACTGTTTGTACTACCATTCACAAAGGGGAAGGGGTCCCCACCCCTTTGTATTAACGAAGGGTAAATGCAAATGTTTTGAGACTGCATTTCGGTCACAAAGCATTCTTAAATACTGCTGTGATCCAGTATTAGGAAGGGACGCCATAAGCACGCCTCCTAACACCTAATCGTAAACCCTATTTGAGATTCGGTAATTGGTCACCGACAGCAAATAGGGTTTGGTACTTCAGAAAATATTTTTTTCTAGTCGGAAACAGCTCGATTTGGAGAATCGGGCCGTTTGCGTGCAGAAAAAGCTTCTTACATCTGGCCCTAAGTAATTGATCCAGGAAACAGGCTACAGGCACCATATGGTTAGGGCAAGAAAACGGCAACTTTCTAAAAATGCAATAGCAACAAGGGGTTTAGCCCTAGGCGGCTGGACGGGGCCGTAGTGAACTGAGAAAAAAGGAGGAGGTGTCCTAGCTGTCACATTCAAATGCTGCTAAACCAGTTTAACAGACTAAAGGCCATCAATTCAATTGATATGGGCTTAAAGCGTTTATTTGCTTCTTCGTTCTGTACACTTTACTCCAAATTTAATCATGGGTCAGGGAAGTGCGGATACATTTCAGTCAAGAGTGAATTATACATATTAAGGCAACAAATAAAACAAAGACATACAGTCTTTATGATGAAGTAATGTGATGTAAAAAACTATACATGAAGCGTGATATATAACAACAATTATCTAAACATTATATCACCAGTCTTAATTCACAAACGGAGCAGCTACTAGAACAACCTTTAGCATCCACATTGTGTAACAAATTCAAGAAGCGTAGATTGACAGGTCTAACAGTTACCAACACCAAAACCTTTGCCCGCTACACTAATCTGTGATATTCTTTGCAACAAAATACCTGCCTGCAGGCTTTAGTACAGTGTAATAACAATCCATTCTTAAACACCTATTGAGTCTCACAATAGGTAGGTCAAGCCTACTGGCTTTGTCATAAGGTTTCATAATAAACAGACTAAAACTTTGGACTCTGGCATGACTTTTCCAAATGAACTGATAAGGTCTATTACCTTTACCATTGGCTTTACACCGCAACCAACACTGGCCCATATATGTGCACATAATACTGACAGTCATCATACATACAGTCATAAAATTCCAAATATGGAAAATAGAATTTGCAAGACAATATACAGTCCCTCTCAATAGGGCCTTACAAGAATCATCACAGTGAAAATCCCCAGTCTTAGTCACAAAGTATAACCATCACCATATCTCTTTGCCTAATACGGCAATATGTGAGATTCCATTTTAATATAGACTAATAACCATCCGCCCTTAAATACCTATTGCTTTTAAAATATGATTTTCACAATAAGTACATCAGGCCTACTGCCTTAATCATAACATTTCATTATAAATAGATCAATCCTATAGCCATGATCATTGACTTGCCATCATAACCAAGTCATTCCTGCTGTATTGAGAATTAGCTTTGCCACAAGCCTGAACTTGCAATACAAGCTCTATTTTTAGTCAAAGCATACACCTTTGGCCAGTCAAATCCTCTACTTGGGGACAACAACATGTGAGTGGAGCCTAAATCCCTCTCTCTGTAGTACTCTGAAAGGTGTCAGGGTTTTTGTTGATCACATAAGTTACAGCAACAGCTGAGCCGTCAAGGAAGTCTTTATTATGTATTAGGATTAGTGTAGCTCTGGGTATCCCATTATGCTCTCAAACATAGGAGAGAGGATGTAGCTTTATGGCTAGAGCGGTCGACGTTGAAGCTGGGGAACCGGGTTCGAGTCTCGACAACAACGCTCAACATCCTGTGATTCTGGGCAAATCACTCAATCTCCCCGTGCCTACCAAAAATGAATGTGTCCTTGTGTAACAAAACTGGAGCTATGTAAAGCTCTCTGATTCCCGATATCTTCGGGTCTAGTTTGTGCTATATAAAACTCTAAAAAAAAGAAAGGAAAAAAACCACACACAATTAGACTCTGAATGCTAAAGTTAATTATGGAAATGGAAGGGGATCTGTGCTACTGCTAGAGAAAAACTAATATTATAAGTTATCTATTTATCTAAGATTCTTTAGCCCCAAAAAATAGATACTTTATGTGTTAGTATGCCTCCTTTATGCTGACTCATGCAACTGTATAACCAAAAACCAAAAAACTAATCAAAGCTATGTGGAGAGGAAGCTCTTTTTGAGAAAGGACACAATTGCTTAACAATTGAAATCTATGCTGCTGTCTACCAACAAATGGTGGAGCGAAAGCCCCTCTCTTTCGTACTCCTAGAAGGTCTTTTTTAGGTTGATCACTTAAGGTCTTTAGACAGCTGCTCTGTCAAGCCGAACCTAAAATGGGGCTCCTTGGTCATTTTCCAGTAAAACAAAGAGGAAGTGTTGCAAAAGGTGGAGTGGGGCTCCAGGAAAATAGGAGTTGCCTAAGAATGTATTTAATCACTAACTAATGCACAGGATAAACCACAACCTCCTCAGCGAATTTCGGGACCTATACAGACTCCCTCTGAAGAAGAAGGCACTGCTAGGAAATGTCTCCTGTTGGAAGAAGAGAAATTACATTAGGACTCAGGGACTCCCAACTACTACTGCTATCCAGGTGCTGGAATTGCTTTGCAAGGATCAAGTGGTTGGCCTCCTGGTTTAGAGCTTTAGCGACAAAAAGGCCGGGTGACTCCTGGCCCCAAGAGGGCCCAGCTGACCATGGAGGACTGGACCCTACAGGAGATCTGACTGAAGAAAGATCTCGTGTCTGGAAGCCTTCTTTGTAGAGCTGGCGATTGCATGACTTTCCAAAAGGTACTTTCCCAGAACTTTGAAGAAATTGGGACCTACTAATTTTTCCCTCCTTAGGAGGCCCGGAACAAGGTGCTGAGGCTTGACCAAAAAGGTTGCATCAAATGCAAGCAAGAAATGCAGGTTTATCTCATTCTGAACTTTTTGCCATGCTGAAAATTGGTTATGCAGGACCGTGCAGCGCAGGTATTCGGCCTTGAGGTACCTTGCCTGTCTCGAGCTTCCGGTCTTGCCGTATTGGAGGATTGCAACTTCTGAAAAAAGGGCTAAGGACCTGGTTTATATTTTGGAAGACAGGGTACTCCATCACAAATGCAACAGAGTACCCTGCCTGCCAAAAACTTGGGTCACCTATAACTTTTCAACATGGTAATACCTTAAAATGTTCCGTCAATGGGACCCGGCTGGCTCCTTCAATGCAACACTTCTTTGGACAACTCAATGAACTATGGGCTGTCCAGAAGAAGAACATTTCACTGCCTGCCCTATGTAGAGTGGATGGTGGTACTGCCCTTTTTTTTCTGTCTGCCATCACCAAGTAAAACCTGGTGGTGTGGAACAGGAAAAAAACTATAATGACCACTATCATTGTGATGGGGATTCCCTTCAATGTACAAATTTGAATGCTAAGCCTGTGGCCATCTCCAAATTTAGAAGGCAGTAGTCCATTAGGGTGACAGAGGTAATGTCCCCCGCCACCCTGATGGACTGTACTCTGCCTTGCTAACTCTAACCCAGGCCGAAAGTCCTAAGCAAATGCTTTGGCCTGGGGTAAGGCGATGAATATGTCTGACTGGTGAAACACTCAGAGTGGCTACAAAATACAGGGTTGCTCAGCTCTGAGCTTTTGCCACCAAATCCAATGGGTTCAATGGCAGATCAACAACCACATATTTGACTTTGAGGAACTCTTACTGGCCTTGCCTTGGACCTTATGCCCTCTGTTCGGTTTAGATGTCCATTTCAGAGGTTTAGTCAGAAGGTCAAATCTTTGACCGGGATGACGTGCTTGGTGTATCCGACCTACACTCCATTGTGGTCATCCTGATGTCATTCTTAGGTGTGGTCAAACATGAATGGGTACTTCTGATTTTTTGGCACTTTTTGCCCTAAAACATCAAACATTCAAATCACTGCTTCACCTACCTTGATGATCGCGGTGCTTTTTTGATCATTCAATTTTTTTCTATTTTCTCAATTTGTTTGGAAATGTTATTGTGTTGTGTTGCTTACTATAAAAATGGTGGAACTGCTTGCACCTAGAAATCACACATTTGGGGTTGCTTGCTGTGTATGTCGTTGTTTCCAAACCTAACTATAGTGAGATTGTTGAGTTGATAGGACTACCTCGTCCCAAAACAATGACCCCACTTTCTGATACATAACTAAGGCAAAACATTGACACTAATGATGCAAGCTGAGTGCTTCATGCAAGAGATCCTTGGATAGCACAGTGTTAGATTATGGAAAGTTATCATGCATAGAGAACAGTGTTTGGCTACCAAGGCCTTTACCTTAATATCACAATCTATATTTCCAGTTCACAGCCCACTGCTAAAGGTATGGGTTAAAATGACACACATCCCGACCACTTCAAATGGATCCCCCTACCCAGTAACTCTGTTTTCTCTCCAGCATTTAGAAGTAAAGGTTTCTCATACTAATTTAAGAAAAGCAGCCTAAGTGTACATGGTGTGCTGGAAAAAGAAAAAAGATAAATACTAGACCTCAGTTTAGGCGGATTGCAATATGTTCAATTAATTGGTTGAACCGGTTGTGCAAGTGATAGAGAAAACAAGATGCAATTAGATTCCTCATTATCTTGTTAAATTATAGATAATTCTGCTTCCTGCTAAGGTTGTTTACAATGATGTTCACATTTTTTAATAATACTCACAGGAAACCTCTCCTCGTCTTACATGACCGAGTGGCTGGAATATGGGCTTACTTAAGCCAATAGGCCAGCAAAAATGAAATAATATAGATTGAGTCCTAAAAATTATTGTAGTGGATCATGCTATTCCCTTTTCTTCTAGAGGTAAAATTAATTAAAAATATCATGCTTTAGGTTGTAAGGGTGGCCGGCTCCCTTTACAGCACTGAGGTTTGCTGAGTAGAGGTCATCTTTAAAGCAAATGCTCTGCAAATGTTTTGTGTTGGGAAAATAAACTCCCACTATAGGAGTTTGTTTTGTGAATACAAATAATTAATTGCCCGATATGTAAGGATTTTTCTCCCTCTTCTTTGAGGCCAATCTAAATTTCCTTGCCAGTGACTGCCATGCTGGCAGGGAAAATGAGTGATAAAAAAGGCTGGAAGTTATTGTGACCTGGTGGAACTTTGCCGGGTGGACCACCAAGTCAGAGGTTTCTAACAGCAGATCCAGCCTACTTTCTGCCACCAAGTACCATGAAGGACCTATGAGGTTTGTGTGGCTGGAGTAACACTGATTTCCTGCAGTCCAGCCACCTCACCAAACTCTATATGACCCCATTAGATCAGGGGTGATTCGTTCACAAGGACATGTGGGGGGTGACCCCGTAACCTCCCTACAGCATCACAGCATTTCAGTGGGATGACCTGAGGCTGTTTTAACTGAACTGCACATGTCAGATTGGCCTGTGTTTTCAGTGCTAGTGCAGATGGATCCTACATGCTCCGTGACTGAGGTACAGTTAGCCCGAGCCCTTCCCTCTATTGCGTATCCGCTTCTGGGTTGTGAACATTGTCTGGTGGATCGTGCAGCAGAGAGGAGCTGTCGGCTACACAACAGAGAAATGCTACAATTGCCGTAAACATTGAGGTGCACAGAAGCTAATTCAGCATTTTCTTTTGAGAACTAGGCTCAGCAGGATGTGACTTGCCAACTGATATCATGGATTGTCCAAGGAGAGCTCTTAGCTGCCAAACAATAGTTCATCTCCGCTTCTAAAGATCAGTGCTGAACAAACTTAACAGAGGCTCAGGAGCTCCAGCAAAAGATTTCCAATTGATTAGAAAGAATAAACTTTGTATAAATTACTATTCGGAGGTGTTAAGAGGTTGAGAATTTGCGAGGTCTAAAGGGTTTTTCTGCTGGGGCGCTGAAGGAAGGGCTCATTGCCCACCTGAGTGCAATAACATGGCACCCCGTGATGGTTAATATAGCGAGGAGTACAGTGGGTGATATCACTCTTGCATGAATCAGGGGTCTATGGTGCAGGTGGAAAGCAAGGGGGGATGTTTAAGGGTAGGGCGGTTCATGGGTGGAGAGGATCATACATACTAAAAGTGAGCAGAATCACACTAGTTAGGGAATTTTTTTATACATGTCATACAGGAACATTACAAATGAAAAAGAATATCTACGTAATGGGTCTTGAAGCTAAATTTATTTTCTACAATGTCAATGGTATGTCAAATAACTGGAAGTACAGGAGGATGATCTCCTTTTCTCCAGAAGTATTACTCTTGCAGGAGACCCATTTGAAAAGCAACTCCTGGTACTGTTTATTCCGAAGTATTATTCTAAAGTGTATTTTGCTTCAGCCGGTCTGGCAGTGAGGAGAGCTGCAGTTTATATAGAGAGAGGGTTTGACTGTCAGGTTTCTCATGTAATTAGAGATTCTCAGGGAAAGTGAATTTGGTTGAAAGCTAGTGTGAATTATTATCCTCTATATTTGGTCAACTACTATACCCAATTGTTGATGAACCAGGTTCATTAAGACAGATCTCCAATATTTCTGGTCTGATAATTTTAGAGAGTGATTTTAATTTTATTCAGGATTTGGTATGAGATACATCTAATAAAACTAAAAATAACTGTAGCTCCAAACGAAAAAAGTGGTAGGCGCGTTGAAGCAAGATTTTCAATTAATTGATCCTTGGCGCAGTGATCATCTTGGTATGTCAGAATATACTTGTTTCTCACACCGTTTTCATTCAGCTTCTCGTATTGATTATTTCTTAATGTCCCACTCGCTGAAATGGGTCAGCTTAAATATTTGGGATAACTAATTATCTTATCATTCCCTGGGTATCTTCACATTGGAATATGATGCAACTAGAGGAGAAAGACCCAGGTGGCAGTTGGAACGGAGCCTTCTTACTAACCAAGAGGGGCTGAAGGACATGAGAATGTTCATTCAAGATTTTTTTTGTCAAATAGGGTTACAGCATCATTGTTCCCGGTCTGGAAGCCTTCAAGGCTACTGTTCAGTGGCAGACAATTGCTTATAAGGGTCAGCAGTCACAACTATGTGCAGAGCAGATAGCTGAGCTTCAATCAGCAGTAGATGCTGCTCTTTATGTGAGGAATAGGTTTCAGGAGCGACAACCCTACATAGAGGGACATCTTGGTAAAGCATAGCATGACTTGAGGGAATTCTTCATCTTGGAGGAAATCAACAGCCCGAGGGTCTTTCAGCAGCTGGCATACGAGGCTAGACAGATGATTGGGAAATGTCTTGCATGGCCAATGCAAGTTAAGAACGTTTATCCATTTGTAAGGGAGATATAGAAGTCAGATACTGGGGAACTGGTTCTTGATAAGGTCCAAATGTCCCTAGTTTTTGCAGCATTATAAGGTTCTATCTGATCACAGACACTGTATTGGCAGGTCAGAGACACGTTTACAGGTCTACTCAGGTGGGTGGCAAAACCGGTGCTGCAGGCCCACTAGTATAATTTGAAATACATGCCCTGGTCACTCACAGTGCACTGGACTAGGGTATTACCAGCAAATCATTTATGCCAGTCATGGACAATCAATCATAATTACATTTTACACAGATAGCACTTGCACTTTAGCACTGATCAGCAGTGGTAAAGTGCCCAGCGTCTGGTTTTGGCAGGTGGGGACAGCTGTTTATATTAATTGTCTCTTTAATTGCTCGTTTTTTGATTTAACAGAACTAGAAATCACCTAGAGTTCCATTATGCCAAGAGAGTTTTAATAAATGGCTTAGGATGAAAAATGTGGGAAGGCGTATGCAAGACGTGTGGGGCAGGTGCGGACGGAACAGGTAAGAGTGGTGGGGTGGGGCAGGGGTGGGGAAGTCGACAGACAACAGGATAGGTAAAATTACATTAAAAAATTCATAAAACCACTTACTTTGTGTCCTCTCATTCATATGAGACTTTTTGTGATGCCATTATTTTTAGAGTATTCCACAATGTAATAAGTACAGAAGCAACATCTTGTATGTTATTTCAGTTGTGAGTTTTTAGGTTATTCAGGTTTACTTTCAGGTAAAATCTAGAAAATCTAAGTTTCTTATTAAAACGTCCCACAACAATATGAATTATATGCCGGTGCACACATACTTCTGGGATTTAGCCTGGGGAGAGATGAAATTCATCAAGATGACCTACCCTACTGCTACATTTGATTATCGTGGGACATTTTAATAAGGGACTTAGACAGCTAATTGTCAGGTTTAACCTACAAGCCTTGAGAAAGCCCCAGGCCAATGATGGACTGATGAAAATGTTCTACTGTGAATAAAACTCACAACTGAAATTGCTTCCATACTTATTACATTATGAACTACTCTAAAAATAAAGGAATAATAACAAGTCTCATATAAATGGGAGGGCGGTCTCATCCCTTTTATACATCTTGATACAGGGGCATGAAAGGACCAAACCTCAAGTAGCGATCCACCCACAACAAAAAGGGTATTGCTGAAGAGGGAGGGAGAGCTGGGCTTGCACTACATCATCACAATGTCATTTTACGGTGTAGTTTCTACAGGCATCTTTGCTGTTTACCTCAGAAGGGTACGGTGACAGAATATTGCTGGCTTAATATCGTCTGGCAAAAATATTGTGTCTTAAATAGAATTCACGAAAATATCACCGCATTAGAGTTGAAACAAATAAATCTACAGACAGTGAGTGGAGTGGTACTTTTGTAAATGATATTTAGACCACAATATTTATGTCAGACAATTTTTTGGTTTAAAATATTTTAACACACAACTCCACTGGAGGCCTAGTATATAGTCCAAAGAACTTTGAACTTGGGCTATGCATCCACACAAAGGTAGTGGAGCTCTGTAATGGATAGTATGAATTGGGCACCCTTCCACTAGTTCAGGTAGATTTAGCTTCCTGGTTTTGGAACCATTGCAGCTTATCAATGAGAGTCTGTGGGGTTTTGGTTTAAAAGATTTATGACACTTTAATTTGAGTATTCCGATTTCAACCCATTCTTCCTCCAGAATCAATGCACTCAAATCTGATGATCTGTCCTCAAGGCAGGCTTTGTTAAAGTGCTTAGATGGAGTCTATCCGCTTGGCATCCAATCACCCAAAATGTGTGACACTTGATTCTTTGACAGTTCCATACCAGAATATTTCCTAACCCTATTTGCATATGTCAGTAATTCATGGTTTTTCACATACACTATTTCTGACAGTCCCTTGGTCCCTGTAGGATATGGAATCCTCTACGACTGTTCAGATCAGACAAGGTATTCACATGTTTTTGATACAAGTGGCTTTTCCTTGGTTATGGTCTGTGTAAAACCTGGCATCCTTGGTATGGGTTTCTCTGTCTTTTTGGCTCTACCTCCTGTATTTTTGATGGTATGCTGGATTTCGTTTTTACTGGTTTATATCCTCTTGACACTTTACTACTGCTGATCAGTGCTAAAGTGCAAGTGCTCCCTGTGTAAAATGTAATTATGATTGGTTGTCCATGACTGGGAAATATGATTTACTGGTAAGACCATAGTCCAGTGCACTGTGAGTGCCCAGGGCATGTAAATCAAATGATACTAGTAGGCCTGCAGCACTGGTTTTTCCACCCACCTGAGTAGACCTTTAAACTTGTCTCTGACCTGCCAATGCAGTGTCTGTGAGTGCAGTTTTAAACTGCCATGTCTACCTGAAAAATGCACTAACTTGCCAGGCCCAAACCTTCCCCTTTTCTACATGTAGAACACCCCTAAAGTAGGCCCAAGGTAACCCCATGGGCAGGGTGCAGTGTTTGTGAAAAGGTAGGGCATGTACTAGAATGTTGTACATGTCCAAATAGTGAAATACTGCCAGCTTCATTTTCACTATCGCAAGGTCTATCTCGGCCATAGGTTATAATTGGAGCTGCCTTGTAACCCTTAGCAAGTATATTTTTCAACTGGGAAGAGATAGAGATTTGGAATTTGGGTTCCCTGAACTAAGGATTGAAATACATACCTTCGTGGGAAGGTGGTTTTTAAATTGTATATTTGAAAATGCCGCTTTTAAAACGTGGGCATTTACTTGCTTTACTATCCTGTGCCTCTGTCTGCCAGTGGAAGCAACGTCTGGTTTAGACCGACTGCTGGGTTGTTTGTGCATTCAATCTACACAGTCATACAATGGGAGCTGAGGTGTGCCCTTCATCACCAGGCTGATTAGCCTTTCTGAGCTAGAGTGGTGAGAGGAGTTGTCACTCACACCTCAATTGGGCTGTGCATGGCCTCTCACAATACTGTCTCCACTCCCCTGGATTGTGTCTGGAGCCAAGACAGGGCAAGGCAGAACTTGTGCACTACAAAGACTATCCTTTAAAATATACCTACTTCAAAGGTCAAAAGGGGTTTTGAACGTCAAACCCCAGACTTTTAGAACACGTCTAGGCCAAGAGGAGACTCTGCCAAGAGGAAGAGCTGGAGTGCTGTCAGGAGGAGTACTTCCCCTTTGTTGTGTTGCTTTACTGGGTTATCCGGCATTGACTGCTTCTGTCTTGGAGAGGACAAAGACTGGACTTTTCTGTTTGTATCCTCCTTGAGACGATTCTCCAAGGGCTTGTGTGCACTTTCCTCCAGTTAAGAAGTGTCAGGGCCAGCAAAGACTTCACCTGCAGCATCCCTGAACTCCACTGTTGGGAGTTCTGACATGCCAAGAGGTGCCAATTCCAGTTCTGGGCCTTTGGAGGTGATTCCTGCTGCAAAAGACTCCTAATTTGATGCATCACCCTTCCAGTGACTGTTTTTCCGACACAGCACCACTGTACGGGAGAAATTTCCTCACACTGCTGCCATGTGGCCAAAGAAATCAACACAGCACCTGTCAGTGGCTGAAGAAACCCCTGCAGCCCGAGTACAGAGCGCCGAGTCTCTTAGGTCCAAGATCCCCGCTCAGACTTCAATGCAGGCCCTGATGTGTGCCTGAAAGAATTGACGCATCACCTGTCTGCGGTTGGAAGAATCGACGCATCGCCTGTTTTGCCCGCACTGCATTGATTCCAGTTCATCCGGATTTCCATGCATCGCACTTGTGCACCAAGTTTTCCACCGCTTCACCTGTGGAACAGAATTGCCTTCAGATTTTGATGCATCGGTTCTCCTTACAGTCCGGAGCTGACCCAACACTTCTCCTGCATGCAGCAGACCTGATAGTATGCTTCTCCAGTGACTCGATAACCGCATCACTGTGTTTTCTGACGCTTTCCTCCTCTGCATCTGTTTTTCCTTGTGGATTTTGACACATCAAAAGTACTTGGTGCTAAAATCACTGCATCCATAGAGTTGTTTGGATAGAGTTGCTTAAACCTTTAAAAAGTGATATTTTGAGTTCTGTACATTGGATTTTTATCGTTTGGTCTTGTTTGATTTAGATAAAGATTGTTTATTTTTCTAAACTGGTGCGGTGTCTATTTGTAGTGTTTTCAATGTGTTACTGTGTGTGTTTTTTATTTTATTTTTGTATTTATTCCTCATACTGCAATGTAGTGTATATGGAGTTATCAGGGACCCAGTTCTCTGTTTTCTGAGCCAACCCATTCCCCGATTTCGGTGGATCTCATACTGCAAGTTTTGTAGAGCAGGGTCCCCTTACGTCCGTAACACTTCCAATAATTTTCACTCGAACTGGGGGAGCTGACCACTCTGGTCACACACACAGGCATTTTGCTTGTGATGTTATTGCCATTGCATAATCATTGGAATTAAATGGGTCATAGCATATTTATATTATGAGTATCCCGATTAGTTTACAAACTGGGAATCTTCCCAAATTTCCCAACAGTTGTACTTCTTACTGGTTTTCCCTTTCCTGTCCCACTTATTTATTCTATTCATAGAGGCCACCTATTCCAAGTGTGTGGGAGGAACTGATCTTATCCACTTAATACAGAGTTCCCTTCGTGCAAGCAAAATCATCATGAACAAAAGATTCTCTTCCTTTTTAGTTAAAGTTATTATCTCGTCTTGCCTACTAACCCCAAAAATAACAAGATCTGTACTTACTTTTATTGGTCTTCTTAGTACCGAATCTAAGATTTTACTCACTTCCTGTCAGAAGCCAGCGATCTGGGGGCACTGCCAGAACATGTGCACATCATCTGCTCTTGGTAAGCCGCATTTGGGGCATGTTTTCATGTTAGGTCCACCAAATTTAGATAGTCGTTTCAGCGTCCAGTATGCTCTCTGGGAAGTAAAAAGGTGGTTTCTCCTTAAGGTAGCAGATTTCACTATGGACCAGCATTTATTCATTGATACTTGCCACAAATTTTGAAGATCCAGCGAAGGCAGATCTTTCCCCCAGATCGCATCTGGAATCAGAAAGTCCTCTTCTTCAGCTTTTATAAGTGCCCAGTACCATATTGCTATTTCATTTTTCTTCGGGGGATTCTTTATCATAAATATTTCCAAGGTCCTATTCCCGCTGTTTTTCTCCTTCACTGTTTTTGCCCAACTAGTTAGCTGATAATATTTAAACTTTGAAAGGGATGCCTTTGAGTTCATAAACAGAGTTTCCCAGTCTATTATGGTGTTATCAACCAATAACTGCCCCCATACTTGAAAACCTGATGTTTTCAGAGGTTTTGCCAAATTGTCTTTAAGCCATTCTGGAGTTCCTGGGGAGTCCCATATAGGCGCGAACTCACTATAATATGGAATATTTAGAGTGCTCTTTATCTGATACCATAGCTTAGCTGCTGCTCTCAGAGTCTTTAGTTTTACTTTTTTTAAATATTTTGGATGACCAAATTTATACAAAAAGTGACCAGTATTTCCAGTCATAACTTTGAGATGTTCCGGGATGGTTATTTAGTAAAACCCTCATGTGCTTGAATCGGAAGGCTCTGTAATATTCCACTAGATCAGGACTGGCAATTCCTCCTTCTGCTTTTCTTCTTCGTAACTTTCCCCAGGCTATACGTGTACTTTTGGACGCCCAAATAAAATTCGCTAGTTCTCCTTGTATTTTTTTTAGAGATTCTCTCTTGAACTCCAAAGCGATTGCACTAAATAAGAAAGTGTATTTTGGAAGGATAGACATCTTAATTATGTTTGATCTACCGAAAAAAGTCAGAGGAAGGCCTCCCCAAGCTTTTAGTAGCTTTCTCACATCCGCTGTTCCCCTGTCCAAGTTTGTCTTGGTTATCTTATCTAGGTTTTTAATCAGATCTATTCCTAAGTATCTGATTTTCTCCCTGGTATATGTATTGTTTACCTGGGTATTCCAACTCATAATCTCCGTTTTTGATTGATTAGTTTGATAACCTGATACCCTCCCAAAATGTTTTAGGGTGTCTTCAATTGCTTTGACAGATCCTACATAATTGTTCGTAAAGATCATCAAGTCATCTGCATACAAAGCTATTTTTTTTTCCCAAGTCTGATATTTAAATGGAGTTATTTCGGGGTGAGTTCTGAGCCTATTTGCCAACGGCTCAATATATAAATTAAAAAGAAGGGGAGATAAGGGGCATCCCTGTCGAGTCCCTCTATATATGGGAATATTTTCTGTTAAATTCTCATTGATTAGGACTTTGGCTTTTGGTACTCGATACAGTTCTTTAATTGCTCCCAGGTTGTATTTTTCTAGAGTTGCATTGAAGAAAGCCCACTTCACTCTATCAAACGCTTTAGCCGCGTCCAATGTTATTATTGTCAAAGGGATTTTTTCGCTTATTGCTATGTCTATTGACCCGATAAGCTCTTGTGTAAGATCTTGTAATTGCCTGCCCCTTATAAACCCTTTCTGGTCTTCTTTTATCAGTTTTTCTGCAATATTACCAAGCCTTTTTGCTAGGATTTGTGTGAAGATCTTATAATCGCAGTTAAGTAGGCTTATAGGGCGATAAGATTCACATTTAGCCGGATTTTTACCGGGTTTTAACAGGATGCTTATCGTAGCATCATTCCATGAGTCAGGAAGTCTCCCCTTCTCCAAGTAGATTTTATTTAACAAGTTTGTAAGCGGGAGAGCTAAAGCCTCACTGAGTTTAATGTATAATTCATTAGGTAGGGCGTCCGGACCTGCAGCTTTACCGCTCTTCAGGCCTTTCAACGCTTCTTCTACCTCCTCTTTGGTAATTGAGGCATTCAAATTTTCTCTTTCCAAACTTGTTAACTCTGGGAGTTCCAGATTATATAGAAATTCGTCTAAATCCTCATTTAGTGGAACAATATCTTCAGTATATAGGGAAGAGAAAAAATCTACAAATTCTTTCATTATTACCCCTTCTTCTGAGCAAAGGTCTGAGCCATCTTGTGGTAAAATATTAAGTATTTTACTTCTATTGGAGTCAGTCTTCGTTTTCCAAGCCAGCAGCTTGCTACACCCCTCCCCATACTCATAGTGAGCAAGCTTGCTTACTTCCCATCTCTCTCTTACCTTGCTCTCTAGAATTCCTGTAAACCTTTCCACTTGTCCCATCCTGTCTACTTCCAACTTCTTTTTATTTTCCAGATCCGCCTCATCTTCTAATAATAACTCTTTTTTTATATCAGTTTCCAACATTCTTATTTCTTGTTTTGATAATTTTGTTTTGTATGCCGCCAAACCGATTATTTTCCCCCTAATAACAGCCTTGTATGCATCCCATGTGACTTGAGTAGATACTCCCTCTTTATTATTTTCAAAAAACTCAACCGAGTCTTTTTTTAACTTCTCAATGATTTGGGAGTCATTAAAAATAGTCCGATCCACAGTCCATCTCATTACAGTCTGTTCCTTACCCAAATGAGTTTTAAGTAGGACAGCAGAATGGTCTGACAGTAGGGCTGGCAAGTGCTCGACCTTATGAATTTTACTCACTATCATTTTTTCTACCAGAAAAAAATCAATTCTAGATTGTAGACCCAATCTTTTATTTTTAAAGGTAAACGGGTATTTTTTATCCCCTTTCTCCTTCCAGATATCCACCAAACCCAGATCTCTATTATAAATTCCCAACCATTCCCTCATTTTCGGAAGATTTATTTGTTTTATAGGGGGCAGGCGATCAGTCTTGGGGTCTGGAATCAGATTAAAATCACCACCTAGAACCACTGGGGATGAAAAAGATAATGGATGAGTATATAAACTTTGTAATGGGGTGGGGTCATCTGAATTCGGCCCGTAATACCCAGCTATCGTGTATGGAGTGTTATGAATTCTTACCCTAGTAATTGCCCATCTACCTTTTTTGTCTAACTCGATTCTCTCAATTCTAGCTTTTGCTGATTTTTTAAAGAGTATAGCTATTCCCTTTACAACACACTCCTGATTTGTGCAGACATAGCAATCTACCCATTGCATTTTTTTTACAATTTCTTCCCATTCCTTCTTTAACAGATGAGTCTCTTGTAAAATTATGATCTCACAATCTGCCACCCTCAGATACTCCAAAATTCGTCGCCTTCTACTTGGTAGCCTTAACCCATTTACATTCCAAGATAGTATATTAACATTTCTTCCCATCATTTCCTCTTTCTCCTACTCTTGCTTGCTGCATTACCAAGCTTTCCCTTGACTGTGCTGACAGGTCCTAATAACTCCCTTTTTTTATTATTTTTCTGCATTCTGAGGATATTTTTCATTTTTTCCCCTAATTTGCTCCCCACCCCTGTGCATATTTTTGTGTTTTTTTATTTCTTGAGTAATAAAAAAACCCACCCTGGGGAAGCCTCCCTCCTTTTCTTTTTGGGGTGTATTAATAGCCCGTTCTGAGCTCCGTGATTGCCCACTATTTTTTTTCTTGTTTTTACAAGTGGTGATCTCTTCTCATTATTTCTTGAATTATGTAATTTATGCCTTTAGATTAATATTTAGCCTCTTAATCTCTTGATATTTTTAGAATATAGAATATAATTCTTCTCTCCTGTTAAAATTCAAGCTCAAGTTGACAACCCTGACTGACTTCTTACTTGGTCCTTCATTTGATCTCGGAAAAGGGCCACTTCAGCGGATTCCCTTATGTTGTGCATTTTGTTTCGCCACATGATTCTAAGAGAGGCCAGAAACTTCATTTGTACTGTGGCTCCTAAACTTTTTAATTCCTGCATGTATTGACCTAATTCCCATTTTCTATCTTGAGTAGATTTTGAAATGTCCGACCGAATCTTGAAGGCCCAATCCTCTTTATTGTGAGGACCGTTTTTTAATGCTTCACTCAGAATTCTCTCTTTGATGGTATATGTTTTAAAATTTAATAAGATTTTCCTTGGGTTTTTTCTTTCTTTATTTCTACCAAAGGGGTCACGATGTGCTCTTTGAATGTCGTCCTCGAGCCCTATATCTTTTGTCCATGGAAATTGTTCCTCGAGTAGCTGCACTGTGAATTTCTTGACATCTGCCCCTTCTTTTCCTTCAGGGACATTTAGTATTCGTAGATTATTTTTTCTTACCTGATTTTCCAAGGATTCCAACTTTTCACTCGTGCTCCTTTCGCTCTCTTTTAGGACCCTTATGTCTTTTTCGTTTTTTTCTACTTTTTTAGTAAACCCCTCAACTACTGATTCAGCTACAGTAACCCGATCGTTCAGTACGATCATCTTGGAGTCTAAAGCTTCGCATACCTCACGGATTTTACTCTGGTTTATCTCTGATACCGCAAATTTTGCCCTCATTTCCTCCAACATCTTCTCAAGAAACTGATCAGTTGAGTTTGAGCCAGGTATCGAGATTTGTGTTTGATCCCCCGAAGATCTGTTCTCACTGAGAAGTTGATTTGATTGATCTATTGACGGAGCCAGTTGAGGGGCAGCTGCTCCGTCTGATGTTAACTTTGTCTGAACTTGTATAGCTGTAGGGATACTCTGGGATTTTTCCATCTTATCTCTTTCTATTTTTCTAAACTGGTGTGGTGTCCATTTGTAGTGTTTTCAATGTGTTACTGTGTGTGTTATGTACAAATACTTTACACATTGCCTCTGAGATAAGTCTGACTCCTCGTGCCAAGCTACTAAGAGGTGAGCAGGGGTTATCTTGGGTGTGTAACTTTCTTAAGCTGACTAAAAGTAAGGGTCCGTACTAGGGCATGGTGCATACCATTGCCAACTAGAGACCCCATTTCTAACAGCCAGGGCCACTAAAAACTATGCGATTCTGTGGCCCTGGCATTTTTTTTACATAGTAATGGGTTTGCTGTACTTGCATATAATCCATCATTTTCTGCATAATTTGAAGATTTTAACTAAGAAAATTTTGTTTTTAGGGGCGTGGTTTGGCAACCAAACATGGTGGACACCTGAGCCCGGGGCTCCGCATCAGCCCGTAATTTCCCCTGAAAATCCTGGGGTCGAGGACGTGCCGAAGTGGGAAAAAACAGCTTCCTGGCAACGGTGAAGAGTGCAGGAACCCAGAGGGGAGATCTTCGGTCGGCATGACCCCCGGAGTCAGCGAAGTTTTGACGGCCTGGGCACATCACCAGAACCCGTAAGGGCAAGAGGCCGAGACTGCTGATAACTGCCTGCTGCGGACTAACGAGCCTGGGGACTCGTGAAGGAGCTAGTGACTAGCCAGTGGCGAAGTCGCTGGCAGCCCGTGCTGTGCTGTGAGGCCCCGTGGGGCCTGTGAGGACTCAGCCTATATTGAGCCCGGAGGCTTGCGTCATCGGGAGAGATGTGTGCGGACCCAGCGGGCCTAAGCGCTGAACAAAGAGCACCAACCTGTGGCAGAATGAGTGAACTCGCGAGGTAGAGTGTGGAGGTGCGGCAATAACTGTGGAGTGCCCGGGGTTGCTGGGGGGCCTGTTGGGGCCTTGAATACTGCCTAGTGGAGGAGGGCGCGGCCCGCCGGGAGCAGCCTCCCGGGCCCTCGTGCAAAAGGGAGAAGAGCTGCAGCTAGCGCTGGAGGTCCATGAGGTGAGGGTGGCCACTGAAATGCCTTAAGTGGAGAAATGGAGAGAAGAGAATGTAGAAGTGACGATGGAGAGAGGGCCCCCTTGGTAATACCTTGCAGTTGAATAACTGCCCCCATGGGCGGAGTGAGGAACAGCACCCTGCGGCACAGTGAATACATTTACATGGCAGGAACAAGGCAGAGTGGTGGTGCCTGTGGAGAGCTCGGGGACTGCGGGGGCCTCTTGGGCCTCGAAGGCTGCCTGGTGTAGAGAGACGCAGCCCACTGGGATCAACACGCCAGACCCTCACGTGGAAGAGAGGAGAGCTGAAGCAAGCACAGGAGCTCCCTGAGGCGGATGTAGCTGCCAAGCCACCCTAAGTGGCGAAAAGGTGGGAAGTGAATTTGGCAGGCCCAGAGGCGACAGAAGAGAGAGAGGCCCCCCTTGGCAATACCCCTCAATGATATAACCAGCACCCCAGGTGCAGTGAATAGTCCTTACCAACTGGAGTGACGAAGTGGCGGATGCCCAGCCCCTACTTTAATCTGAAGCGGAGCGCTGAGCAGGAGCCCCCAGTTAAGGCATGGAGGGCCGGATGCCTGACTCGTGATGTGCCCCTAGCTTCCCCTCCCCTGAGAATATATAGCTGGGAAGTGACAGCTGCACCCATATTATGCGCGTGGTGATGCGGAGCACATTGTGGGAGGATCCCTAGGAGGGCGACCTGTGCCCTCTGGATGTCTGTGGAGAAGGGTTGAGGGGACCCTGCTTCCAACCTCACAGCCTGCTAACACAGAAGCACCAAGCATAATTTTTTGAACGACGGGAACACCGGGTGAGAAGCCAGGTGCGACCATGGGCAAGGCCAGAACGAAGTCAGTGGGAGCTCCTTTCGTGGAAGAAGATGACCCTGCAGCCCCCCAGCAGCTGAACATGTCTTAACAACAGCCAATAGACTGGGTACAACAACAACTACCCAAAATCCTGGAAGCTATAGTGGGCATTAAAGCTACGCTGCACTAGTACATTAGTACGGTTTCAGTGGCTCTGGGGCTCCTCCGAGTTGAACACCACAAGCTATCCGACGGGGTAAAAACTGTGGAATTATCCATAGTGGACCTAACACCAGTGCAGGTGGCGCTATCACGCCAGGTCACGGGTCTCTCGTCCAGAGTGGTCACGCTTGAAGGGTGGAGAATGCAGAAGGCCATAATAGAAGGAATAACATCTGCGTGGTGGGATTGCCTGAGAAAGTGGAGGGTGGAGACATGATTGGCTACCTTGAGTCATGGCTCCAAACGGTGGTGGCGCCGGAGGGGCTGTCTTTGTACTACACGTTGGAGAGAGCGCACCCGGTCCCGGGAAGGCCCCTGGACCCAGGTCGCCCCCCACGCCCAGTGGTGGCCAGACTGTTGAACTACAAAGATAGGGACTTACTCCTGCAGAGTGCGCAGTCAGATAGCCCGTTCACAGTGAAGAACAGTAAGGTATCCATATTTCCAGACCACTCACTGGAGAGCCAAAGAAGGAGGGCATCGTATCTTGAGGTGAAAAATGCTCTGTGAGACGAAAGTCTTCAGTATTCGCTAATGTTCCCTTCCCATCTCTGCATCATTCAAGCTGGCCAGTCCCACTTCTGTGATGTCCCCAAAAATGGCATGGGACTGGATAGAGGCGTACACAACTGGTAAGCTGCTGGTGAAGAAAGTCAATACCAGAGGCGTCGAGACAGAAACAGGAAAAGACCCAGAAGACCACCCAGACGGAAACAGTTGAAAAGGCCTAGCCCCTTGCAGACTGAGAAGGAGAGGGCTGCAGCACTGCGAGCGGTGGCTGAAATTGTACAAAGTGCTGGATCTCCCTCGGAGCTGGGCTTGTGCTCGGCTAAAGGAACGGAAGGCTCGGAGTCCGAAGTCTCTGGAATCGGCAGCGTGGTGCTTCCGGAGGTTACCCCTGGAACTGTGGATTACATCATCTGACCAACAACGTGAGTGACGCCAGGTCACACATGGAAATGCTGAGGGACCATGGCCCTGTGGACTCTGTAGAAGCTGTTCCTGCTCAGGCTTTGGGTTTTGGGTTGATGCAGCAATGTGAACTGTTAAATTTGCTCTACTGGCTGCACACCCCCGACGGGCGGGTACCAGGATGGTCCCTGCCCTATATTGGTGGTTTGTGACTTGGGTAAGGTTTGGGCAGCTGACTGTTGCTGAGCCCATCTGGGATAAGGGAGTTGTAAGTTATGGGAAGTTGTGTTTTTATGTGCAGTTGTTTTCTCAGCTAAACAGAGGTTATTACAGAGACACGGAGGGTGTCCGGGGGTTGTTGAGGGTATCTGTGCCATTTCATATCATCATAGATCTTGACAGCCATACCAGGTATCATTAGATGCCTCACCTGGGACGTAAGGTGACTGGGGTCAATGAGCAAGAGACACAATGTGTAAAGCTACCTGAGGAGAAAGGGGTTGCGATCGCCTTACTCCAAGAAACACACCTCGTGCAGAGCAAGATTCAGAAATTGCATGGAAGGTGGAGAGGGCAGTTATAGGCAATGAGTTTTTCAACCTTCGCTAAAGGTGTCCTGATATGGGTGCGGACAGGGATCTCCTTAGACGTCGTAGCACTAAGATCGACAAGGAAGGGAGATATGTATTGCTTACTGGGAAGCCGTGCAGCAGAGACATCACCATTGGCAGCATCTATGCCCCAAATCATGATCAGATTGCTTTTCTGCAAGGGCTTTCAGGCCACTTAGCTGACCAGATACCGGGGGACGCAATAATAGGGGGGGACTTCAATTGTTTGACAGACGTAGCTCTAGATCGCTCACACCCCCCTTCCCTGGAACACATCCACATCGTACATCAGTGGGTTTTCAGGAGTGGACTGATCACTGGGGATTAGCTGATACCTGGAGGGTATCATTTCCCCTGTACACCAGGTACGTTATAGGTTAGATGCATTTCTCTGTACTGCTGACATTAATGAGACTGTCACCCACACTGAATATTTGGGATGCACCTGCTCGGATCATAGTCCGTTGCCACTGTGTCACTGATCCTCGATAATTAGACCCTCAATCACTTTGTGGAGGTTCAGACATGAAATGCTAGAAGACGGCCCCTTTAAAGAGTCACCAGAATCCTCCAATGATACTTACTTTGCCGCAAAACACACTCTGCCTCCACAGAATTGGTGGAATGGGAAGCTTTTGAAGTAGTGATCGGAGGGCACTGTTTGAGCCAGTCAGTTCGGGTGCAGAGGACTTTGTGCAGGGAACTGGATGATCTTGAGATGTGCCTGTGCGCGCTCGACAGCATTCAGGGAACTGATGTGACAGTGACAACTGCCCTTTTAGACGCCTGATCCCTTTACAATGAAGCACCGGAGCGCTAATGTAGGTTTGACTATAAAGGCTATTTGGCAAGAGTGTATGATGAAGAAGGTAAATCAGGTCGCTTACTGGCACGGTTGATTAGACCGGAAACATGAGGTTCCCAAATAAAGCAGATAAGCAACACTAGTGGCACGATAGCAAATGAGCCAGAAGAGGTTAACGCTTGCTTCCAGGAATATTATGGAAGACTATATGCTGCCCCACCCTGAGCATCCCAGGACACAGTTAGAGAATTTTTGGCACCCATGCAGCTGGTCAGCTTAAACAGACAATGCTAAGAATTATTGGGAGGGCCGGTGACACTGCCGGAGATATGGCTGGCCATAAACTCAATGGACATGGGGAAAAATCGGGACCTGATGGTCTTCCTGCCGAATTTTATACCGTTTTTGCCCCTAAACTGGCTCCCCGTTTGGAGGATCTCTAAGCTACATCATTACGGCTGGGATGGCTCCCAGAATCCACACAAAGCGCCATAGGGGTCCCGCTCCCTATGTCAACAACCCCAGGAACTTGGGTGGAGGACTATAGACCGTTATCTAGGGGTGCCCACTGTTGCCAGTGTTGTTTTCTCTGGCAATACAGCCGCTTGTGGCACTGTTCCGCCAGGGGGAGGGGGGGAATGGTATGGGGTTGACCCAAGATGGGTGGCAACACATTATTTCCCTATTCGCAGACAAACTTTTGGTCTATCTAAGCGAGGCGGTGGCCGGATCGGCTGTGGCTCTGCGCCTTTTGGACAGATTTGCCACCGCGTCAGGACTGTGAGTTAATAAGGCCAAGACCTACTTCTTTACGGTGCAAGGGCCACTAGCGTGGCCTGGAGCACTCCCGGAGGATCTTAATTGGGCCCAGGATGCGTTACCTAGGTATACATATTTATCATTCCCTGGCTGATATGCGTGAGGGCAACCTGGATAGAGCACTTCAATCGCTCAAATCCTGTGCAGGATTCTGCAGCTCACTGAAGCTTCCTGAAATGGCTTTATATCACTGCCCAAAATGGTCATGTTGCCCAGGTTGCTGTACTTGTGAACCTCCAGCTAGTTTTACTCAGAAGCTGCTTCGCCCCCTGGATTCATTGGTACGAGACTTGATTTGGGGTGAGGGTCATAGGAGAGTCTCACTGACGATACCGCAGTGCCTGATACGAAACGGAGGTTTGGGCATACCCCACTGGGAATTTTACTACCTAGCCTCCCAGATAAAGTGGTTGGCGCAGTGGTTGGAGGGTGTTAATGCAGAGGGAACGTTCATGGGCGAGTTAGGTGGCCATGCCACATTTGTACTGGCTACGATTTTGGACCATAAGGTGGTGTCTTCTTATAGATCAATACTGCAAAACATGGCACTGCAGTGCTGGAGGAGGAGCATGTCTGGGATACCTGCGGCCCCCAATTATACACCACGGCTCCTCTTGGTGAGCAGCCAGCACGGGACTCCACAGCAGATATTTACCCACCTAACAACAAGCAGAGTGGTCAGAGACAGGCTTAAAGACAGTAAGAAAGACATCAGGAAAAGACATAGAGTCCCTTCGAGGAGCTAGTGAAACAATATGGATTGCTAGTGGGCAGTTCTTGAAATATGAAGCTTTGGCCCGCACATGTGGAGATCTATGGGGTGGAGGCAGGGAAGAACCAGACACACACCCCCTACTGCATGCATTGCTCTCCCTGGGAGACCCTAAACACCAGGTGAAGTGATTACATATGACCCTGGTAGAGACATTGTTGGGAACATTGCCCAAAACTAGAGTCCACTGGGAACAGGCCCTAAGGAGGCAGCTCACAGATCGGGAAGCCAAGGAGAGAATCCTGGCTTCCCCTAAATCAATATCCTGCAACACGCGACTGAAATATATTCAGTTCAATTGCATATACATGACCTATTTGACCCCACACAGACTCCGAATGATACATGGAGGGGAGATGCGTGAGTGCCCGAGGTGCGATTAACAAGATGTAGACTTTATCCATATGGTTTGGAATTGCCTGAGACTGACTCCCTTCTAGGTTGAAGTGGTGAACTTGACAGGGGTGACGCTGGGGAGAGAGCTGGATAGCTCTGCGGAGGTGTGCCTACTGCGCCTATTTCCCCGCCAACCGAAATGAAAAGTAGGGAACACATTTACAGACCTAGCCATGGCCCTGGCCAAAAGACAGTTGGCAATGTCCTGAAAGGCCAGAAAGGCCACAAGTAGAGACTTGGAAACGAGACATCACGAGCTGGACTGAAGCAGAGGGGAGGATACTCTCCAGGGGAGAAGCGAGGGGAATGCGCAAGAGGCCTATTGCGGAACAGTGGAGGGAACTGGTACGTTCCTGGGAAAACCTAATACTTCAAAACAATGAGTCGGAACATTTGTCAGAGCACCTGAAACTGCATAGGGGATGGGGGAAACAAACAAGCAATCAGAGCAGTTAATAAACCCTAGACAGTAGGAAACATAAAGCAACCAGTGTGCCAATGACCAAGCCCTACATGGCTGCCCTGGTTGATAAAAGAAGCTGCCCCTCACCTACCAGGACACAACACACCCACCTACTCACCCCAATAAATGTATTAGCATAAAGGTACCTACATGCGGAGAGAGGTTTGGTACACTTTACACTTGTTATGTTTTCATTTAGGTTTATAGTTGCTTTCCGCAGAATATTGGCGACTTATGAACACTAACATAAAATTGATCCACAGTGAGATAGTGTGGCATTGGACAGTGCAGGGAAAGACAGATACCAAGTTGGCTGAAGCATACTACAGGCATTACCTGGTTGTTGAAATGTAAGTGACGATACGTGTAAAGTATTACATATCTAAATCGCTGCCAAGTCATAATGAATATATTTATCTACATGTATTCTGTAAAGTCCTGAATATACTTTTGGAAATGCCAATAGACACATGTTAAAAAAAATGTTTTTATCTCAAGTACAAGCATTGTTATAAAATGCTACCACACATGCTGCTGCGCAGTGGCAGACTAGGGCCTTGGGGGAGGCGGCCGACTAACGGGAGGCCTGCCACCCCCGGGGAATTTTGGGCCGGTGGTGCAGCCCAGAGCCAATTGGGATTGTTTTGGGCTACATTTGGGCTGGTTGGGCTACATTTGGGCTGGGGGGGATAGGTATGCGGCCATTTTAGGTCCCCATCCACCATTCCAGTGGGGTGTCACTGCAGCCGGCCGGGGGGTTTTGCTCAGGGTGAGGAGAATTTTCCCGCCCTCCCTCCCCGTGGTAAAATGTGAGGGGGGAGTAGATACTTTTCAAGGGAATTTCTTTGGAGTATTGGGGTTTTTTGCTTTTGGTTCGGGGTTTTGTTGGGAACAGGTGCACCGGGTCACGAAACATGTACTGTTTGCTTGTCGCTTGAAGCAGGTGCGGGCTTTTTTGTACCAGGGTATGGTTTATGAGGGGGCGTTCTCCCTAGTAATAGTGGGTAGATCGGTTCACAGTTTAAGTTGATTGGTTGGAAAATGTCACTACGGGTACACGCAGGAAGGGGAAGTAACGCAGGAAGGAGATAGTTATTTTAGGAAATGATAAGACGTTACACGTTTAATGAGTCAGCAGGGAAGACAGAGTTGGGGGTTTATAAATGGTTGCAAATGGGGAAACTTTAGGGGTGGGGGTGGGGGGTAAGGCAGGAAGAAATTATTTAGTGAGGTTTAGTTTTGTACGGCACAGGCCAAGGATATTTGTTGTAAGGTGCACCTGTCTTCAATAAAGCGGCCTTTTTCACACTTAACAAGCTGTTTGTGGTCTGTGCTGCGCCACATTAGGCCCAAAATTTTGTCACGCCGAGGCACGTCACTTTTTAGTTGCTTACTGCTGTATTGAGGTGTTAAATAGATATTATTGAGATTAAAATCTATGCCCATAAAGGTTTAATGTGCCCCAAAATCGCAAAAATGTCAAGTAATACTGCTTCAAGATGTGCCAAATTCTGCCACATAATTAGTGTTTTCGTGCTGCATACTTAAGTTAACCCAGCTGCATAATTTGATCTTTCCGTGCTGCATATTTCTAATGGCCCCAGTTATGGTACTCTCTTTGCGTAATTTGCCACTTTTTCATGTATTTTCATTTGGAATACGGTTTTATGCCTCTTAGCTATGGACAACGAAGTACAGCAAGCAAAGTAAGATGACGTTAAAAACTTTTAAAATGGGTCCTTAAACAAATATACGCAAAACCCCCAGGAGGAAGTGGTAAACACGGTTGTGCTATGAGCAAGAAAGGGGGAGTGACTGAATAGATACATCTGAACTATTAAACTACCTACATACATACTAATAACAATTGGAGTTATTCACATTTTTAAATATCTAAATGTATATCCTCAACTATTAAATAAATCAGCTCAAATACATCTAAATCATCCTATTTTTGTGCACAGTGGTATTCAATAAAGTAAAACACACAAATATGTTAAAAGCAAATCATTTTTATCAGTGAGTTTCCAAGGTCATAATATATATTATAAAATAAAGATTTTAATAAACACTAATTTGCAAATCTATCACAGATAGATGTTTTTTAAAAAAAATCATCTGAAATCATTGTAGGCAATGTCTCAGGTGAAGACTAAATTAGCTATTTCTGTATATCTGATCACTATTTGGAGAAAGTTAGTGCAGCACCCTATAACCTTCAACTATTCTCTTCAACCTTTCTCGTGTCTCCACTTCTCTTGCCCTCCATAAACTCTCTCTCTGCCTTTCCTTCTTCCTTTGCCCCACCACTTGTCTGTCCCACTACATGTTTACTTGCTGCCATTCTTCGAACCTCTACTTTTATCTGCCCTCTCCCCCGATACCTGATTCATATGTTCTTCTAAAACATCTATTGCATATGCATTCACGGTTTTCAGTAAAACATTCAAATAGCTTCCATTGTAATGATGCTATGGAAAAATACTCCAATGCATACATAAATCACTTTGATTGTTGTTGGAGTCTACCCACCATATTCACTGCTGATCAAAAAGAAAAACTACTGCACCCTAATGCATTGGACCCCAAGTTACAACGGGTTGGTCTTGCTGTTACTGAAATGAGAACTAACTGCTAGTCTTTGCACTGAAAGCTCTTTTGATAAATTGCTCAATATTCCTGAAAACAACTAGGCATTTGTAGACAGTGGTGGGCGGTTACAACTGTGATCAGAAAGGAGGAGACGGGAAGATACAAGATACACCATTTGCTGGCTTTCTGAACTACAGCCCAACTGAGGTTTTTGAGAACGGGCTGATTTGCATATGACTGGTTCCTGTTTTAGGTGGCTTGGTGGGTAAAGAAATGATGGCCTGGACTGGGCCCTTGGTAATTACCGGTGGTTAAGATTCATTCAGCCAATCCTCTCATCACTTTTCTGTTTTCCTCACTTCTTCCACAGGCTTTAGCAAATTTACTTAGCAGTTCTTCCACCTTGCTACTGTAGTTTATTTATGCAAGTATAAAATCTTTACATGTTAGAGAGGTAAGAGGAAATGAAGGGTGGTAAGGAGCTTTGGTTGCTACACGCTGTTGCTTTATTCTTTTGTTTGGACTAGACACTGTTTTAATGTATTTATGCATGTAACTTGTCATAAAAAACTCCATAATTATTTTATTTTTTTTACCTGATAACTAAGGAATCTGTGTATACAAACAGAAAAGAATAATGACCCTAAATGAAGATACAAATTCATTCTTCAGCATTTTCGCTTGGTGAAGAGATTATTGACAAGTACATGAGAACATTTTGATGGCTGGAATATACTGTGCAGGAGTGTGCATTGAAGAGAGTATCTCTCTGCAGGAATATAGTTCTGAAGTTTGTATTGGAGCAAGTGGTTTATCTGAAGGATGGTCAAAGATTAATTTACTGTTAAGTGGCAACAGTGGCGTAACAGTAAACGATGAGGCCTCTCCTGCAAAAAACGACGAGAGAGTTCCTGAGTCTCCCATATATCACAAATATTCTCTAGTCTTGGGCTCAATGAGGGACCCTTGAAGGGTTGGGACCCCCTATAGGGTTGCCCCTCCCTGCACTACAGGGGCTGCAGGCACCCGCAGTACGCCTTTGAGTGGCACCCCACTCAACCACTTGCTATTTAGTGCCTCATCAATTTTTCAGTAGCTCACTCAACTATCTTCTATAATCAGATAATGATGTGACTTTAAAACATGACTTACAATTAAAAATATTCCCCGCATTATTTGCTCTTGAGTTAGACTCTGCGGCGTCTGCGCTATATACAAGTACTAGTTGTTGAAAGGGTTGCTTGGCGTTTGTGGATGGTTTATGATTTTCATGCATTCAGTGGATGACTGCATCTTTTTCTGGTGTGCATTGCACGCTTGGTTGTTTAATCAAATAACACAATCACTTGGATGACTCTCTAGTGCCTAAACCCGAAAGACAAATCGTGCAGTGCTTACATACGGGAAATTGTAGACCTCGCTTGAAGTGATATAACATAAAATAATTTTCCTTCCTCCCCATATTGGCCTGGAACCACCAGACCTTGTCAAAATTATTTTAATGATGGTCTTCTATTTAAAGACTAGGCCATGATTAACTTAATATGGGTAAAAGTTTTGAAGCACATGCAGGGCAGTCTCAACGCCTAATTAGGGTTCACTGGCGAAATTGGGTCTTCATGTGTCAATGTTCCCTTTCATGTTGAACTAACTGTTCACAGCCCGAAGATTCAAACGTGATAATGTGAACAACGAGGACTGCTAAACAAAGATAAACGCCACCAAGAATGACAATTTAACAGAGAGCGCTATACCGTGGGTGGCCTCGATTTGTGAGAGTCGGGGATTGCCTTTGGTAGAAGACGATGTCCCTGTTTGCCTGCTAACTGTGTATCTTCCGGCAGCGACAAATCACCACCGCAGAGCGAAAAACAGCTCCAAAGTACACAAAATAGAATGGCGACTGAAAAGTGAATTGTGACCCAGATGGCATTGTGTTTACCGAACAAAATGCACAATTATAAGGCATGATATCCCTTTGCTGATGAGATCCACATTACAAAAGCTTACAAATTTGCAAATGACGCCTCTTGGACCTTTGTCCCCATTGTGCTTTAATATATTATAATTGCTGCTTATACTAGTACAGGCCGCTTTTGTTACCCACCAGATAAAGAAATCTATTAGCCGAGTTGTTATTAAGACGAAATATGTCAGTTTTGATAAATGGCACTACTTGGAAATGTTCGAGTACACGTACAATACCCTTGTTGACTTTTTTTTATAACTCCGTGATACGTGAAATCTTGTTAGGTCCTTCGAATAAAAAAAAAAGAAAAAGAAAACGCAGAGCATAATGAGAAAATTATTGTGCCTGTGCTTATTTTCTTGGCACTTGCAGTTTGGTTGGATGTGAGATAGCTGCAGCATTTGCATCTCCCATCTGCATAATGAGTCCTATACCAAATGATTGTGGCTCATGCAAAAGACAGGGTGGCATGTTTTCAGTTTTAATGGGCACACTCGGAAAACTTCCAATCTTTTTTGACATTTCTTATAGCAAAATAAATGCGGCCTAGGTTGGAGTGTCCATTATGAAAATAAGAGGAGAGCAAGTCAATTATATTTCAATGACTGAATAGCCAGGGGTCCTCATTAAAATGATCAGAAAGGCTGCAGTGTGGCTTTCGTATATGTAGCCACTGATTAAGTTCCATAAGAGTGACATGGCCTTTTTGGGAGGAAAACAGACTATGCTGTGCTATGGGGCCAGCCAGCCAGAAATTGTTGACACGTAGAAAAGTGAGATGCGCTCTCCGCCAAGAAAGGGAAGTCCCTCCTTACGGGGTCACGGGCTCCTGATGTGTTTAAAAATAGTTGGGCTTGTTTTCGCCGCCGCCGACGCACGCTTTATGCGCGCACGTGCTTGCAGGAAAAAGGCCTGCGGTATGGTGGTGGAGTGGTATATTTTCCTTTTCGCTGGCTTGAAGGGGAAAAAAACTCGCTGAGCAGAAAGGCGCTTTAATGTAAGCTTTATGTTTTTTTTGGCTTGTGAGTCACGTCCTATTTATCTATGCTATATCATTTTTTTGTTTTGTCAGTTGAAAGACTTTCCCATATACCAAATATAAGCTGTGGAAAATCGCAAAGGCGGAAGTTGCTGGGCTTGTGGTAATGAAGAGAGAAATTATGCATTTTCATAAGCCTTAAAAAATAGCTTTGGAAAGAGTTGTATATTTTATGCATATACCGCATTGCTGGTCTTACCAACGCTATTGAAATTGGCACTAAAGCATCCACCAAACACTTTCTGTTGCACTACTAAAATTACATGCATGTATTATGCTATGGAGTGAATTTGGAGGAAATACATAAGAACAAAACGCCTGGTGATGTATTATTATGCTGTGCGCATGCCTGCGCAGACCGCCGTGTTACATTATCACTCACTTAATAATTGTTATTTAATAAGTGCGGTGCTGACAGCTGTGAGGTTGAAATTAAAGCCCATAAACAGGGATAGGCTATCTATCTATCTATCTATCTATCTATCTATCTATCTATCTATCTATCTATCTATCTATCTATCTATCTATCTATCTATCTATCTATCTATCTATCTATCTATCTATCTATCTATCTATCTTTCTATCTATCTATCTATCTATCTATCTATCTATCTATCTATCTATCTATCTATCTATCTATCTATCTATCTATCTAGAGAGAATACTTAATGGTAATGGCATAATTTGTGACTGCATTACCCATTATGTATTTTAAATATCACAAGTTTAGATTGGGGTAGTTAGGTTGAAAATGCTTTTTGTCGATCAGGGTGCTGCCAACAATGAGCTCAGGTTGTTTGCAGCTTTCTCAAAAAAGATGCTTCTGCTCTTTTGGACAGAAATTATACTGCCCAAAAAAAGTGCCCTGTAATTTGTGATTTTACCACATAGTTTAAATAACCTTATAACATTGCCAAACAAATTGGTCCTGCCTGCTGCATAATCATAGTAGTCCTGATGAAAGTGAAGCTCTGCAGACTAGTTTGGGTGCTGTTATTACAATTATGAAATCCATATTTCCTAAAAATATCCACAGTTCACTGTTACCTGTGAAATATGTTTTTTATAGCATTGCATCTTGGACAATATATACATATATATATATATATATATATATATATATATATATATATATATATATATATATATATATATATATATATATATATATATATATAAATTCACTGAAAAAACCATAGGTTTCACACATGTTATAGTTAGCTGGACATTTCACTCGTAAAAACCATTGAAATTCCCCCTTTATAGTTAGTTCAGCTAACTATGACTCGCGCAACCGCAATCCACTGCTGATGACGCCACATATTACATCACTGTATTCACTAAGATACTGTTAATAAGTCAGTTATACAATTACTTTTACAAAAAAAAACATCCATTTAGACACTTATTCACCCATTTATTCTTCCATTAACCTTTAGATATACATATATAAAAAATATTTATTTTTTAGAAAGACACATATTCACTGGATGATGTCATCAGTGATGTCATTTGAGATGTCATGAGTGATGTCATGAGTGATGTCACTGACCATGTCATGAGTGATGTAATATGTGACGTCATCAGCAGTGGATTGCGGTTGCGCGAGTTATAGTTAGCTGAACTAACTATAACGGGGGAATTTCAATGGTTTTTTACGAGTGAAATGTCCAGCTAACTATAACATGTGTGAAACCTATGGTTTTTTCAGTGAATATGCAAGGTTTTTTAAATGCTAATTCCTAACTATAATGTGTGTGAAACCTATGGTTTTTTAAGTGAATTTGCAAGGTTTTTTAAATGCTAATTTCTAACTATAACGTGTGTGAAACCTATGTTTTTTTTAGTGAATTTGTAAGGTTTTTTAAATGCTAATTTATGTAAGTATTATTATATTTTTTATATATTTATTTTACAATAAACTACCTATGTATTTAGTTATAGATTGACTGTATCCTGTAATATGGAATGGCTCAGCTCTTTTTTTTTGAATTTGGCTAAAGTTGAACAGCATAGATAAAATCTTCTATAAACTTATAAACATAAAATGTTTTTTATTTTTTAAGGGTTTTTCACGGTGCGCGCACGGTGCACGCACCCCGCGATTTTTTGAAAAAAAAAATTGTTTTTTTCACCCTTCGGGGTCCTTCAGGGACCCCCTGACAAAGGCTAGGGGGTCAGGAACTCGCTACCCTGCCCCCTTTTCACGTTCTCGACCTTTCTTTTTCACTGTCACACACAAAATGGCGTCCGACACTTCCTGATTTCGACCGATTGGAATGTTGACTGACATCTAACCAACAATCAGAGTTACGCTCGCGGACATTTGGTGTGCGCATATAGATATTTATGTACTTTTAACTGCAATTTTCTCAGGAACTACTGAACAGATTGACACCATATATGCAAAAGGCACATGCCTGACCTCAGGACTACCTCTTTGCCAAATTTCAAGTAATTCTGTTCAGCCGTTCGGGCTGTACCTTCGACTAAAGGTCCTATGGGAAAATGCATGGGGAAAACCCCCCTTTTTTCTCAGCCCCCGCTTGACGAATCACCCCGAGACTTTCAGGGTAGAAGCTGAGCGGAGTGCCCCATTAGTTTTGAAAATTTCACGAAGATAAGTCAACCGGCGCCAAAGTTATTCAAAATAGAATTTTCAGATTTCCTATGGGAACTCGGTCCTAACTATAACTATCTACTGGCGACCGCCAGTAGATAATATATATATATATATATATATATATATATATATATATATATATATATATTCACTTAAAAAACCATAGGTTTCACACATGTTATAGTTAGGTGGGTATTTCACTCGTAAAAAACCAATGAAATTCCCCCGTTATAGTTACTTCAGATAACTATAACTCGCGCACCTGCAATCCTCTGCTCATGACGTCACATATTACATCACTCATGACATGGTCAGTGGCATCACTCTTGACATCACTGATGACATCATCCTTGTGATAGAATGGCGGTCGCGCGAGTTATAGTTATCTGAAGTAACTATAACGGGGGAATTTCATTGGTTTTTTACGAGTGAAATATCCACCTAACTATAACATGTGTGAAACCTATGGTTTTTTAAGTGAATTTTCAAGGTTTTTTAAATGCTAATTCCTAACTATAACGTGTGTGAAACCTATGGTTTTTTCAGTGAATTTGTATGGTTTATTAAATGCTAAGTTATGTATGGATTATTTTTTTTTTATATATTTATTTTTCAATAAACTACGTATTAATTAATTTATTTTTGTAATGGTTTTTCACCGTGCGCGCACGTTGCACGCACCCCCGCGATTTTTTTTTGGATTTTTTTAACTTTTTTTTTTGCCTTCGGGGTCCTTCAGGGACCCCCTGACAAAGGCTAGGGGGTCAGGAACACTCTACCCTGCCCCCTTTTCACGTTCGCCACCTTCCTTTTCCACTCTCGCACTGAAAACAAACAAAATGGCGGCCGACACTTCCTGATTTCGACCGATTCGAACGTTGACTGACATGTAACAACCAATCAGAATTACGCTCGCGCACGTTAGGCTGCGCGCACGGGGCGCGCACGGTGCGCGCACGGTGTGCGGCTATAGATATGTATGTGCTTTTTACTGCAATTTTCTCTGGAACTACTGAACAGATTGACTTCATATATGCAAAAGGCACATCCCTGACCTGAGGACTACTTCTCTGCCAAATTTCAAGTAATTCTGTTCAGCCGTTCGGGCTGTACCTTCGACTAAAGGTCCTATGGGAAAATGCATGGGGAAAACACGTTTTGGGGCCCCCCCTTTTTTCTTGGCCCCCGCTTGACGAATCCCCCCGAGACTTTTAGGGTAGGAGCTGAGCGGAGCGCCCCATTAGTTTTGAAAATTTCGCGAAGATTCGTCAACCGGCGCCAAAGTTATTCAAAATAGAATTTTGAGATTTCCTATGGAAACACGGTCCTAACTATAACTATCTATATATATATATTACCTACTGGCAGTCGCCATTAGGTAGTTATAGTTAGGACCTATTTTCCATAGGAAATCCGCAACATTCTATTTGGAATAATGTTGGCGCCAATTGACGAATCTTCGCGAAATTTTCCAAACTTTTGGCCAGCTCCGGTCTGCTCCTATCCTGAAAATTTCACGAAGATTCGTCGAGCGGGGGCCGAGAAAAAAGGGGGGTCCCAAAACGCGTTTCCCCCATGCATTTTCCCATAGGACCTGTTGACGCAGCTGCAGCCCGAACTGTTGAACGGAATTAAACCAAATTTGACAAAGAGGTAGTCCTCAGTTCAGACTCGTGCCTTTTGCTTAAATGGTGTAAATCCGTTCAGTAGTTCCTGAGAGAATTAGAGTTTAAAAGATAGATATATCTGGGCGGAGCCTAACCACACATCTCATCGTGAGATCTGATTGGCTGTCAGCACTTCATCCAAGAAGTGTTGGCAGCCATCTTGGGACCAATATACATGATAGCACCTCATTAAAACGCATTGCAGTTATTAGAAGGTTTTAAGACTTTAGTTACATTATAAATCATTTGTTGATGGTACCATACTCATTTTAGGAATTGTTGTGTGTTCTAAGGTGATTTTACCATGTGAAAAATCCTTCTGCTGTGATATCATGAATCATGTTTGAGAGAAAACTATTTTCTCATGCTTTTCCCACAGAGGTTTGGAAGGTGATCTATAAGCTAAACTGAGGGCATATTTTCTGTAAATTCGCATTATCTTTCTCAGTCATGTGAGAATGAAGTCTGACATTCTCAGTAAAACATGTACATCCAACAAGGGCAAAGACTGTCAGTTGATTCCTTTGTGTTCTACTGCAGCTTCCCAGAGTGTTCTAAAGAACAACTAGAGCGCTAACAGTCCTACTTATGACAAACGTATTGCACACCTGAAGCCATCTTGATTGGAATAAAGTGGTAACTCTTAAAACATTTAATTTAAAAAGGAACAAAGCAAGAGGGTTCATTTTGCCATAGAAAGTATGATTAGTGCTGCAGAAAGAAAAATTAGGGCACATTTTGAGTGACTTCTCAAATCCTCTTCTATTTAATAAAGAAATTCTGACATGCAGACTGAAACATGCACTTTCAATACCAGCAGCAGACTTCCCTGGTGAGCAGTAGCTTTACTACAGTGATCTAATAAGCACCTAGAGTGCTAACATTCTGAATTTATGGCAAATGTGTGACACATCTGAATGCCTTCTTGATGGAATCAAAGTAAAAAACTGAAAGTATTTCCTACTGAGGAGACTGTAGTAAATGAGGAAATTAGGAAACTTCATAACAAATAAGCCTCCCAAAATGGCCACCAGAGACAAAAGAGCCCAAATGTAGCACAAATATCACCCAGATGTAGCCCAAGTATAGCCCAATGACAGAATGTCCCAGAGTGTTCTAACGAACAACTAGAGCGCTAACAGTCTTACTTATGACAAAAGTATGGCACACCTGGAGCCATCTTGATTGGAATAAAGTGGTAACACTTAAAACATTTAATTTACAAAGGAACAAAATGAGGGGGTTCATTTTGCCATGGAAATTATGATTAGTGCTGCAGAAAGAAAAATTAGGGCACATTTTGACTTCTCAAATCCTCTTCTATTGCATCAAAAAATTCTGACATGCAGACTGAAACATGCACTTTGAATACCAGCAGCAGACTTCCCTGGTGAGCAGTAGCTTTACTACAGTGATCTAATGAGCAACTAGAGTGCTAACATTCAGAATTTATGGCAAATGTGTGACACATCTGAATGTCTTCTTGATGGAACCAAAGTAAACAACTGAAAGTATTTCCTACTGAGGAGACTGCAGTAAATGAGGAAATTAGGAAACTTCATAACAAATAAATCTCCCAAGATGTCCACCAGAGACAAAAGAGCCCAAATGTAGCACAAATATCACCCAGATGTAGCCCAAGTATAGCCCAATAACAGAATGTCCCAGAGTGTTCTAACGAACAACTAGAGCGCTAAAAGTCTTACTTATGACAAAAGTATGGCACACCTGAAGCCATCTTGATTGGAATAAAGTGATAACACTTAAAACATTTAATTTACAAAGGAACAAAATGAGGGGGTTAATTTTGCCATATAAATTATGATTAGTGCTACAGAACGAAAAATTAGGGCACATTTTGACTTCTCAAATCCTCTTCTATTTCATAAAAGAATTCTGACATGCAGACTGAAACATGCACTTTGAATACCAGCAGCAGACTTCCCTGGTGAGCAGTAGCTTTACCACAGTGATCTAATGAGCAACTAGAGTGCTAACATTCAGAATTTATGGCAACTGTGTGACACATCGGAATGCCTTCTTGATGGAACCAAAGTAATAAACTGAAAGTATTTCCTACTGAGGAGACTGCAGTAAATGAGGAAATTAGGAAACTTCATAACAAATAAATCTCCCAAGATGGCCACCAGAGACAAAAGAGCCCAAATGTAGCCCAAATATCACCCAGATGTAGCCCAAGTATAGCCAATGGCAAAATGTCCCTGAGTGTTCTTAAGAACAACTAGAGCGCTAACAGTCTTACTTACGACAAAGTATGGCACACCATCTTGATTGGAATAAACTGGTAACACTTAAAACATTTAATTTAAAAAGGAACACAATGAGGGCGTTCATTTTGCCATAGAAATTACGATTAGTGCTGAAGAAAGAAAAATTAGGGCACATTTTGAGTGACTTCTCAAATCCTCTTCTATTTCATTAAACAATTCTGACATGCAGACTGAAACATGCACTTTTAATACCAGCAGCAGACTTCCGTGGTGAGCAGTAGCTTTACTACAGTGATCTAATGAGCAACTAGAGTGCTAACATTCAGAATTTATGGCAAATGTGTGACATATCTGAATACCTTCTTGATGAAATCAAAGTAAAAAACTGAAAGCATTTCCTACTGAGGAGACTGCAGTAAATGAGGAAATTAGGAAACTTCATAACAAATAAATCTCCCAAGATGGCCACCAGAGACAAAAGAGCCCAAATGCAGCAAAAATATCAACCAGATGTAGCACACATGTAGCCCAATGACAAAAGTGTGCAAAACACTTAATTTTTGTGTATATGCAGTTTTATATAGTGCAGACTTGTCAGGTATTGGAGTGCTTTACATGAGCATTGGTTACATCACACAAGATCAAAATGATTTTGGTTGTAGACATGGGGAGATTAAGTGATTTGACCAGAATCACAGAATGTTGAGCTGAAGCAGAAACTCCAACCTGGTTCCCCAGTTGCAAAGTCTGCAGCTCTGGAAGTAACACCACATCCTCTCCCCTAAGTGCAACATTTAATCAAGTGGTCAACTGGATAAAAAAACATAAAGATTACAAATAATTTAAAAGTTCTTTGTCACTATTTGAAAACTCAGAAAATATGTCCTCATTTTAGTTTTTTAGAGCACTAACCATAATTTTGATGCAAATAAGACCCTCTCATATATGTAATTTCTAAAGGAAATGCTCTCGGTATTACAGTTTTGATTACATCAAGATGACGTCAGGCGTTCCACACTTTTGTAATAAATATAGAATGTTAGCAATCTAGTTGTTCATTGGGATACTGTTGAGAGGCAGAGGCAGGGACACGGACTCTGAAAATTGAAGGCAGGTAGGAGAGTGCAAAGGCAACAATTTGACCACACTGGGCAGGCAGGAAGGGCAGTGGCAGCACAACAGACTATGGAGTGCAGTGGAAAGGGGGGCAGGGGCAACAAACCAACAATAAAGGACTGGCAAGAGAGGCTGTGGCAATATAATAGACCATTGTGGGCAGAAGGAAGAGGCAGTGGTAGTACAACCATACATGCCAACAGACCCGTTTCAGCTAGGAAACGTCCAATGTTTTTAAGCTCAAATGGGCTTTATCTGATCTGTCTCCTGTCTACAATCTCCTCTTTTTCAATGTAACTCAAAGGGGAAAATCAATACCCCAGTTTTTTTTTCAAAATATCCCTCTTACCAAGTTCAAAATGATCGCAAGTATGGTACATTGTATCATGGTAGGCAAGAGGAATTGGGGTAGGGACATGGACTCAGATAACAGAGGACAGGAGGGACATGGAGAGGTGTACCAAACTGACCCTACAGGGCAGGCATCAGGGTTTGCAGCAGCACAATACACCACACAGGGCATGCGGGACGGGAGTGCAGCACAACAATCTATACAAAGCAATAGGGAGGGGACAGGACCATGCACATGGACAACAGAGAACAGAGGGGAAAGAGACAATGCTAGCTAGCTGACCATAATGGACAGACAGGAGAGAAAGCTGGCTGCAGCATAACAGACCATAAAGGGCAGGAGGGACGGATCAGGGGCATTACAATGCAACAGACAAGCCAGGAGGGAGGGAATAGGGGTCTGCACATGGAAACAGAGGGTTGGGGGCAAGGGGGCAGGGCAGGAGCAGCAAGATGACCATGGAGGTCAGGCAGGATGGGCACTAGAAACAAGACACACCATGGAGAGCAACAGTGAGACTATGATGGCATACGCACAGACCATGGAGGGAAGGTGGGAGGGGGTCAGGAGCAGCTAGCTGACCACACAGGGAAGGTGGGAGGGGCCATGGCAGCACAGAAGACCATGCATGGCAAGCGGGAGGGTTAGTGGCAGCACAAATGCTATGATGGGCAAGAAGGAGGGTGCAGGGGCATGCACAAAGGACCATGGAGGATAGAAGGGAGGGTCAGGACCTGGGCACGGACAAGAGAGTTCAGGGGAAGGAGCCTCACAACAGACCACTCGGGGCAGGCAGGAGGAGCAGTTGCAGCATAACAGACCACGTAGGGCAGAAGGGTGTGGCAGTAAAATAGACCATGGAGGACAGGAGGAAGGGGATAGGGGCATGGCATGTGGACAGGCAGGGTGGAGGTGGCAGGGACAGGTTTAGTTATCTGACAATGCTAGGCAGGTGGGAGGGGAGTGGCAGCTCAACAGAACACTCAGAGTAGATAGGAGTGGCAGGTCCATGGAACATGGTGGGCAAAAAGGATGGAGCAGGGGCATGCACAAAGACATCGGAGAGCAGGGGGAAGGAGAATAGGGGCAGCAAGCTAAGCACAGAGGCTAAGCAGGAGGTCAATGATGGGCCATAGAATTGGGCAATGGAGGGCAGGAGGAGTAGACTGGTACATCATGCTAAATGGAGGGCAGTGGCAGCACATCAGACCATGCATGGCAGGAGGGAGGAGGCTAGTCCATGGATTCAGACAACAGAGGATAGGGAGGAGGTGGATGGGGCAGCAAGCTAACTGTTCAGAGAAGGTGGGTATGCAGCATAATCTCACTTTTATTCAGGAAGAAGAGGACGTTTGTGACTGTGACTACGGGCTCACTTGGCAGAAACACCCCCTGACCCTCCACCCCCCATCGTAAAATGTAATGCTTGTGAAATGGGTAGGTGGACGCAGTGTTATATTGAACATAGTCCTGAGAGCACGATTGAAAATGAAAACTAGATATAGTATATGGTATAAACTATGCACCAAAAAGTGTGATATAAGATGAACCGGGGCGTGAAATATAATATGCAATACATTGTGCGCAATGACAGATTCTTTGGAGAGCGCAAGATAGCACAGGCACTAGCACGTGCTATGCGATATGCGCCTTGGAGTGTAATATGCACAGGGCAGTGTTGTGTAACCTAACTAGTCTCTAAAGTTGTAATCTAAAATATGTGCTGGGGAGTGTAACGTTGCATATGCACTGTGACAAACATATGGATCCCAGATTGTAATATGTATGGCATAGCGCTGTGGGTTATAACATAGGCATCGAGGAAGGCATGTTAGATGGGGCAATATAACCCGTGCGAAGGCAAGTGTGGCATGACATATTCACATGGTGGTGTTACAGTGCACATGGGCTAGAGAGTGTCATAGCATACGCACTATCTGGTGGAATACAACACAGAGGTGTGTGGCACTCGTCAGGCACTGGTGGGAGTAACACAGCATTGGGCTCAGCCAGGGGCACGCTGTGACTCTCAAGTGAGGTTCGTCCCCTTTCCAGAGAGTAAAATAAAAAGTATTACACATCCGGCGGTGGATGTGTGTTTTATTAACCGTGAGGGGGGTTTCTTGCAAAGTTTGGTCGAATTTTTGTTGAATCCCCTTTGAATGGCTTGGTGTGCGTGTGTATTAAATGTGCCCGTCAATAGTTACCCATGTTTGTATAAATAAACGACAAGGGTGTCTACTTGGAGAGTACCCACCGGCGGGGGCGCCGGGATTAGGCACGGTAGGCCGTCAGACACGTCAGAGCTTCACTAGCAGTGTAAATACATTCCACGTGGATTCATTGTATGCATAGTGGCCTTTTAATGAATATCACGCAAATCGTCATGGTGATAGGTACATACGGTTTGTCCAGTATGTCCTAGGTGTTTCTATAAATATATATATTTTTTTAAAATAATTAAAAACAAAAGCCGACCCCGGGGGATGGGGTCCCCGGTGCCATAAGTGGCCCGAGGAGGGGGGCAACGCAGCCCCCCTCCTAAAGAATAAAAAAAACAAAAAAGGCCATGACCCGGGGCTTGGGGTCCCCGGGGCCGATTAAGGTCTTGGGAGGGGGGCCACGCGGCCCCCTTCCATATTTATTATTTTCAACAACAAAAAATTACGGTGCAGGCCCTGGGAGATAGGGTCCCTAGGGCCAATAAATTAGAAAAAGAAGGGGGGCCACACAGCCCTCCTTCTTAAAAAAATAAAATAAATAAAAGACCGGCATTGCGCCGGAGGCCACGCCCCCTCCTTGCAGCACTCTGCAAACGCACCCCCTGGCCAGTTGTAAGTTTGGGAATTATTTCCCCTTCAATACTGAGGGTCCCTGAAGGCCAACTAGCCCAACAGGTATCTCCAGTATGCGCCAGGGAGCTGCGTTGCAGACAGGTGTTCTGACGCCACGCCTCTTTTTACACCTCTATGCAACGCAGCTCTGTGGCGCTAACTGGAGGTACCTAGTGGGCTAGTTTGACCCTAGGAACCCTTAGGATTCAAGGGGACTTAATCTCTTAACTTAGAACGGCCACAGGGCGCGTTTACACAGTGGTGAAGGGAGGGGACGGGGCCTGAGGTGACGTGTGCAAACACGCCCTGTGGTGCAGTTTAAGTTGGGGAAATAATTCCCTTTCAATCCTGAGGGACCCTGGGGGACTACTAACCCACCAAGTGCTTCCAGTAAGCGCCACTGCTCTGCGTTGCAGAGAGATGGTGCAGGCCGTGCCGCTTTTTACATCTCTCTGCAATGGCGCTTACTGGACGTACCTAGTGGGCTATTTTGCCCCTAGGGACCCTCAGGATTCAAGGGGACTTAATCTCCCAAATTAAAACGGCCACAGGGTGTGTTTACACAATGGGGAAGGGAGGGGACGGGGCCTGAGGTGACGTGTGCAAACACGCCCTATGGAGTGTTTTAAGTTGGGGAAATAATTCCCCTTCAATCCTGAGGGCCCCTGGGGGCTAACTAGCCCACCTGGAGCTTCCAGTAAGCGCCACTGAGCTGCGTTGCAGAGAGGGGGTCCAGGCAATGCCACTTTTTACACCTCTCTGCAACGCAGCCCTGTGGTGCTTACTGGAGGTACCTAGTGGTCTAGTTGGACCCTAGGGACCCTCAGGATTCAAGGGGGCTTAATCTCCCAACTTAAAACAGCCACAGGGCGTGTTTACACAGTGGGGAAGGGCGGTGCCGGGGCCTGAGGTGACATGTGCAAACACGCCCTGTAGCGCGTTTTAAGAGGTAGTTTTAATACCCTGCCCTATTATATACTAGGGGCTTACAGAGGAGGTCATGCTAATCACAGGGGGACCCCAACACATAGTGTTCCCTAGTGTATGTAGGTGTTTTCACTGTATTCTGAGTGTTTTTTAACATAGCACTGGCTCTAGGACTGGTTAGTCAGACTCAGTTACCACCAGTATCCGTCTGAAAAAGTTGAGGGTACAGGATGATTTTGCAACAAGGCTTCTTTCTGCTCTTCTGTTTGTTCTTTCTGCACATTATCCTTCTTCCTGTACTTTTCCTCGTCTTTGAGGACCTCTGTTGCTTCTTTCTGCATTTCTTTTTTTTCTTTCTGTGCATTTTTTCTTCTTTCTTCACATGTCCTATCTCTGTAGGCATAATTAGAAATTAGCATTTAAAAAACCTTTGAAATTCACTGAAAAAACCATAGGTTTCAGGCACGTTATAGTTAGGATATAGCCTTTAAAAACCCTTAAAAATTCACTGAAAAAACCATAGGTTCCAGGGGCTTTATAGTTAGCTGGACTTTTCACTCGTACAAAACCATTGAAATTCCCCCGTTATAGTTAGTTCAGCTAACTATAACTCGCGCGACCGCAATACACTGCTGATGACTTCACATATTACATCACTCATGACATGGTCAGTGACATCACTCATGACATCACTGATAACATCTCAAATGACATCACTGAGGACATCACTGATGACATCATCCTTGTGATAGTGGCAGACCTCCTCTCCCCCTAATATAACCTTTGATACACACATTCAAAAATAGAAACTAAAATTTTCAAAACAATGGACATACCAATACCAGATACAACAACCTATTCAGTAATTCTAAGATCCACATACACATCCACTCATTCACCAACAGTACTATACAGTCACTCATACATGTACTCACTCATCATATGTACTCATACACCTATACATCCTGTTACACAACACCACTCATCCATAGAGTTACTCACACACATAGTCACTCATGCTAATAAAGAATCAAACAACAATTTACTTGCATATACAGTTATACACACACCACCACACTTACTTCTACAGAAACTTACACATACTTAGTCTTTTAAACAATCACTTATAGAAACACATACTTATTCATACAGGAACTCTTTCAATCAATCACTCTCACATATACTCACTTATATACACCAATAGTCACATATACTAGTTTAAAACATATGTAGTTACTCATAAAGACACTATTGAGACAGTCATTCACTCACTAACACACCCATACACACACTCATCCACCCATACAGTCCTGCACACATGCTGTCTTCAACAGATACAAACAGTGAGTCACTCATTCATGCACCTATGCACTACGTAATACCCCCCACCGAACCATGCAGACACTCAGACTGATACTCAAAAAAAAAAACTGATAACCTATATAGACACCCATGTAGCTACTCACCAACCCATGCAGCCACTTATACACAAAGTGAGAGACTGATACAGTAATTTATATATTTAAACATTACTCACTAAGCCATGTATTCACTGAGATACACTTAATCAGTCAGTTATACAATCAATTTTTCAAAAACAAATAATCCATTTAGACACTTATATACCCATTTATTCTTCCATCGACCTTGAGATATACATATATAAAACATATGTAATTTTCAGAAAAACACACATTCACTGGATGATGTCATCAGTGATGTAATCAGTGATGTCATCAGTGGTGTCATGAATGATGTCACTGACCATGTCATGAGTGATGTAATATGTGAGGTCATCAGCAGTGCATTGCGGGCGTGCAAGTTATAGTTAGCTGAACTAACTATAACGGGGGAATTTCAATGGTTTTTTACGAGTGAAAAGTCCAGCTAACTATAACGCCCCTGAAACCTATGGTTTATTCAGTGAATTTATATATATATATATATCTATATGTATATATATATATCCAAAAACCAAAGTTTTGCCTGGAATGAGGGAGCCCAAGTGGGAAAGTACAATCTTGCCTCTTTATTAGTGGAAAATGCCGTGAGGAAACACCAAAGCCGCTTCACAGAATAACGTCCAACCCTGACGCGTTTGGTGCTAAGGCAGCACTTCTTCAAAGGGATGAGAACTTGTACAGAATGAAACGGGTCTTTTTTCTACCACACCTTTGAGGGAAATCACTCCTGCCTCAGTGGGCGTGGCCATACGCATGGCCCCATGGTCTTGGTAGTGCTAGGTATTACTTCAGTGAGTTGCCAGTTCCTTTCTGAATCTTAAAATTCAATAATCCACTGTGGGTAGCGAAGTCAGTTTCGATGTGCCCGCACCTACGTTAATATTTCCACCGGCTGTATCCTGCTCCTACTGACTCGTCAGTTGACGCTTCAGCTCGGACTGCAAACTGCAGCTGTGCTCACCTCGCGGCTCAGGCAACGAGCCGCTACTATCCAAAAACCAAAGTTTTGCCTGGAATGAGGGAGCCCAAGTGGGAAAGTACAATCTTGCCTCTTTATTAGTGGAAAATGCCGTGAGGAAACACCAAAGCCGCTTCACAGAATAACGTCCAACTCTGACGCGTTTCGTGCTAAGGCAGCACTTCTTCAAAGGGATGAGGACTTGTACAGAATACAACGGGTCTTTTTTCTAGCACACATTTGAGGAAAATCACTCCTGCCTCAGTGGGCGTGGCCATACGCATGGCCCGATGGTCTTGGTAGTGCTAGGTATTACTTCAGTAAGTTGCCAGTTCCTTTCTGAATCTTAAAATTCAACTAATCCACTGTGGGTAGCGAAGTCAGCTTCGATGTGCCCGCACCTCCGTTAATATTTCCACCGGCTGTCTCCTGCTCCTACTGACTCGTCGGTTGACGCTTCAGCTCGGACTGCAAACTGCAGCTGTGCTCACCTCGCGGCTCAGGCAACAAGCCGCTACTATCCAAAAACCAAAGTTTTGCCTGGAATGAGGGAGCCCAAGTGGGAAAGTACAATCTTGCCTGTTTATTAGTGGAAAATGCCGTGAGGAAACACCAAAGCCGCTTCACAGAATAACGTCCAACCCTGACGCGTTTCGTGCTAAGGCAGCACTTCTTCAAAGGGATGAGGACTTGTACAGAATGAAACGGGTCTTTTTTCTAGCACACCTTTGAGGGAAATCACTCCTGCCTCAGTGGGCGTGGCCATACGCATGGCCCCATGGTCTTGGTAGTGCTAGGTATTACTTCAGTGAGTTGCCAGTTCCTTTCTGAATCTTAAAATTCAATTAATCCACTGTGGGTAGCGAAGTCAGTTTCGATGTACCCGCACCTCCGTTAATATTTCCACCGGCTGTCTCCTGCTCCTACTGACTCGTCGGTTGACGCTTCAGCTCGGACTGCAAACTGCAACTGTGCTCACCTCGCGGCTCAGGCAACAAGCCGCTACTATCCAAAAACCAAAGTTTTGCCTGGAATGAGGGAGCCCAAGTGGGAAAGTACAATCTTGCCTCTTTATTAGTGGAAAATGCCATGAGGAAACACCAAAGCCGCTTCACAGAATAACGTCCAACCCTGACGCGTTTCGTGTTAAGGCAGCACTTCCTCAAAGGGATGAGGACTTGTATAGAATGAAACGGGTCTTTTTTCTAGCACACCTTTGAGGGAAATCACTCCTGCCTCAGTGGGCGTGGCCATACGCATGGCCCGATGGTCTTGGTAGTGCTAGGTATTACTTCAGTGAGTTGCCAGTTCCTTTCTGAATCTTAAAATTCAATTAATCCACTGTGGGTAGCGAAGTCAGTTTCGATGTACCCGTACCTCCGTTAATATTTCCACCGGCTGTCTCCTGCTCCTACTGACTCGTCGGTTGACGCTTCAGCTCGGACTGCAAACTGCAGCTGTGCTCACCTCGCGGCTCAGGCAACAAGCCGCTACTATCCAAAAAACAAAGTTTTGCCTGGAATGAGGGAGCCCAAGTGGGAAAGTACAATCTTGCCTCTTTATTAGTGGAAAATGCCATGAGAAAACACCAAAGCCGCTTCACAGAATAACGTCCAACCCTGACGCGTTTCGTGCTAAGGCAGCACTTCCTCAAAGGGATGAGGACTTGTATAGAATGAAACGGGTCTTTTTTCTAGCACACCTTTGAGGGAAATCACTCCTGCCTCAGTGGGCGTGGCCATACGCATGGCCCGATGGTCTTGGTAGTGCTAGGTATTACTTCAGTGAGTTGCCAGTTCCTTTCTGAATCTTAAAATTCAATTAATCCACTGTGGGTAGCGAAGTCAGTTTCGATGTGCCCGCACCTCCGTTAATATTTCCACCGGCTGTCTCCTGCTCCTACTGACTCGTCGGTTGACGCTTCTGTACAAGTCCTCATCCCTTTGAAGAAGTACTGCCTTAGCACGAAACACGTCAGGGTTGGACATTATTCTGTGAAGCGGCTTTGGTGTTTCCTCACGGCATTTTCCACTAATAAAGAGGCAATATTGTACTTTCCCACTTGGGATCCCTCATTCCAGGCAAAACTTTGGTTTTTGGATAGTAGCGGCTTGTTGCCTGAGCCGCGAGGTGAGCACAGCTGCAGTTTGCAGTCCGAGCTGAAGCGTCAACCGACGAGTCAGTAGGAGCAGGAGACAGCCGGTGGAAATATTAACGGAGGTGCGGGCACATCGAAGCTGACTTCGCTACCCACAGTGGATTCCAGGCAAAACTTTGGTTTTTGGATGTGTATATATATATATATATATATATATATATATATATATATATATATATATATTCACTGAAAAAACCATAGGTTTCAGGCACGTTATAGTTAGGAATTAGCATTTAAAAAACCTTAAAAATTCACTGAAAAAACTATAGGTTTCAGGGGCGTTATAGTTAGCTGGACTTTTCAATCGTACAAAACCATTGAAATTCACCCGTTATAGTTAGTTCAACTTCATTTGAGATGTCATCAGGGATGTCATGAGTGATGTCACTGACCATGTCATGAGTGATGTAATATGTGACGTCATCAGCAGTGCATTGCAGGCGCGCGAGTTATAGTTAGCTGAACTAACTATAAAGGGTGAACTTCAATGGTTTTGTACGAGTGAAAAGTCCAGCTAACTATAACGCCCCTGAAACCTATGGTTTTTTCAGTGAATTTTTAAGGTTTTTTAAATGCTAATTTCAAACTATAACGTTCCTGAAACCTATAGTTTTTTCAGTGAAATTCAAAGGTTTTTTAAATGCTAATTTCTAACTATGCCTACAGAGGTAGAGCATGTGCAGAAATAGGGAGAAAGGCACAGAAAGAAGCAAGAGAAATGCAGAAAGAGGCAACAGAACTCCAGAAAGATAAAGAAATGTGCAGAAACAAGCAAGAAATATGCAGCATGAAGCAACAGAGGTGCAGAAAGAGGCCTTGTTTCAAAGTCATCCTGTGCCCCCAACTTTTTGCTGACTGGTACTAACTGACTCTGACTAACCAGGCCCGGACCAGTGCTATACTGAAAGACACTTAGAATACAGTGAAAACACCTACATACACTAGGGTACACTATGGTTTGGGGTATCCCTATGATTGGCCTGACCTCCCCTGTAAAGCCCTAGTACATAATAGGGCAGGGGGATTAAAAGTACCTCTAACTCAGAGGTGCAGAAAGAGGCAAGAGAGGTGCATAAACAGGCAGTAAAGTTGCAGAAACAGAGAACGGGTGCAGAAAGAGGCAAGTGAGGTGCAGAAAGAAGTAAAAACAGTGCAGAAAGAACCAACAGAGGTGCAAAAGGAGGCAAAATGGGTGCAGAAAGAGGTAGGAGAGGTGCACGAAGAGGCACGAGTGTTATAGAAAGAGGCAGGAGGGGTGCTGAAAGAAGGAAGAGAAGTGCAGAAAGAGGCAAGAGAATTGCTGAAAGAAGCAAACGAGGTCTAGAAAGAAGCAAGAGAAGTGCAGAAAGAGGGAAGTGAGGTACAGCAAAAAGCAAGAGCAGTGCAGAAAGAACCAACAGAGGTGCTGAAACAGGCTTGAAGGGTGCAAAAAGAGCAAGAGAAGTGCAGAAAGAGGCAACAGAGGTACTGAAAGAGGCAAGAGAGGTACAGAAACTGGCAGGAAAGGTGCAGAAACAGGGAACAGGGGTGCAGAAAGATGCAAGAGCGGTCCTGAAAGAGGCAAGAGATCTGCAGAAAAAAGCAACAGAGGTGCTGAAAGGCAAGTGAGGTGCAGAAAGAGGCAAGAGATCAGTAGACAAAAGCAACAGAAGTACTGAAAGAGGCAAGTGAGGTGCAGAAACAGGCAAGAAATGTGCAGAAACAGGGAACAGGGGTGCAGGAAGAGGGGTGCAGAAAGAGAAAAGAGGGGTGCAGAAAGAGGCAAGAGATCTGCAGAAAAAAGCAACAGAGGCACTAAAAGACGCAAATGAAGTGCAGAAAGAGGCAAGTGATCTGTAGAAAAAAGCAGCAGAGGTGCTGAAAGAGACAAGTGAGGTGCAGAAAGAAGAAAGAGAGGTGCTCAAAGAGGCAAGAGGGATGCAGAAAGAGGCAAGAGCAGGGCAGAAAGAACCAAGAGAAGTGCAGAAAGAAGCAACAGAGGTGCAAAAGGGGGCACGAGGGGTGCTGAAAGAGGGAAGAGGGGTGTAGAAAGAGGCAAGAGAGTTGTACAAATAGGGAAGAGGGGTGCAGAAAGAGGCATGAGGGGTGCAGGAAGAAGTAACAGAGGTGCCAAAAGAGGCAGGAGAGGTGCAGAAAGAAGCAAGTGAAGTGCAGAAAGAGGCAAGAGGGGTGCAGAAAGACGCAAGAGAGATGCAGAAACAAGCAAGAGAAGTGAAGAAAGAGGCAAGAGAATTGCTGAAAAAAGCAACAGAGGTTTAGAAAGAAGCAAGAGCAGTGCAGAAAGAGGCAAGTGGGATGCAGAAAGAAGCAAGAGCTGTGCAGAAAGAACCAACAGTTGTGCAAAAGAAGGAAAGAGGGGTGCAGAAAGAGGTAGGAGGGGTGCACAAAGAGGCAAGGGAGGTATAGAAAGAGGCAGGAGGGGTGCAAAAAGAAGGAACAGAAGTGCAGAAAGAGGCAAGAGAATTGCTGAAAGAAGCAACAGAGGTGTAGAAAGAAGCAAGAGAAGCGCAGAAAGAGGCAAGAGAATTGCTGAAAGAAGCAACAGAGGTGTAGAAAGAAGCAAGAGAAGTGCAGAAAGAGACACGTGAGGTGCAGAAAGAAGCAAGAGCAGTGCAGAAAGAACCAACAGAGGTTCTGAAAGAGGCAACAGATGTGCAGATGGAGGCATGAGAGGTACAAAAAGAAGGAAGAGAAGTGCAGAAAGACGCAACAGGTACAGAAAGAAGAAATAACAGAGGTGCAAAAGGAGGCAAAAGGGATGCAGAAAGAAGCAATAGCAGTGCAGATAGAACCAAGAGAAGTGCAGAAAGAAGCAACAGAGTTGCAAAAGGAGGTACACGTTCTGCAGAAAGAGGGAAGAGAGGTGTAGAAAGAGGCAAGAGAGTTGCATAAATAGGGAAGAGGGATGCAGTAAGAGGCAGGACGGGTGCAGAAAGAAGTAACAGAGTTGTCAAAAGTGGCAATAGAGGTACAGAAAGAAGCAAGTGAAGTGCAGAAAGAGGCAACAGAGTTGCAGAAAGACACAAGAGAGGTGCAGAAACAAGCAAGAGAAGTGCAGAAAAAGGCAAGAGAATTGCTGAAAGTAGCAACAGCGGTTTAGAAAGAAGCACAAGCAGTGCAGAAAGAGGCAAGTGAGATGCAGAAAGAAGTAGGAGAGGTGCACAAAGAGGCAAGAGAGGTACAGATAGATGCAAGAGAGGTGCAACAAGAAGGAACAGAAGTACAGAAAGAGGCAACAGAATTGCTGAAAGAAGCAACAGAGATGTCAAAAGAGGCAAGAGAGGTGCAAAAAGAAGCAAGCGAAGTGCAGAAAGAGGCAACAGAGGTGCAGAAAGACGCAAGAGAGGTGCAGAAACAAGCAAGAGAAGTGCAGAAAAAGGCAAGAGAATTGCTGAAAGAAGCAACAGAGGTGTAGAAAGAAGCAAGAGCAGTGCAGAAAGAGACACGTGAGGTGCAGATGTGGGAGAGGTGCACAAAGAGGCAAGAGAGGTACAGATAGAGGCAGGAGAGGTGCAACAAGAAGGAACAGAAGTACAGAAAGAGGCAAGAGAATTGCTGAAAGAAGCAACAGAGATGTCAAAAGAGGCAAGAGAGGTGCAGAAAGAAGCAAGTGAAGTGCAGAAAGAGGCAACAGAGGTGCAGAAAGACACAAGAGAGGTGCAGAAACAAGCAAGAGAAGTGCAGAAAAAGACAAGAGAATTGCTGAAAGAAGCAACAGAGGTGTAGAAAGAAGCAAGAGCAGTGCAGAAAGAGACACTTGAGGTGCAGAAAGAAGCAAGAGCAGTGCAGAAAGAACCAACAGAGGTGCTGAAAGAGGCAACAGAGGTGTGGGTGAAATGAACCTTAAACGTCCTACCGGAGTGCGGCATCTCCCCCCCCAAAATGCTGCAGTGTGATAGGTGTGACGCTGAACTTGTTAAAGAGGAACTGTGGGTCCAGATCAATATTCATGGCCAGATTTCTGTTCTTTTCTCTTGGAAACAAAGAACTTCAGATCTGCTACTGCTTATGAAAAGGAAAAACTAACCCTGGCGGTGCGTGTTCGGCCTCAGAGCACTGCTTCTGTCCCAAATGGTAGAAGGGCAGGAGGGGTCTGCCACCGAAGCCCCCCTTGCCAGCTGTCGGATTCTGCTTAGAGTACACGTTTGAAGTGTTTAAAATCCTTAAATAATCCAAATTACATATGAAGGTTTGATCAAAACTGCCATGTATTATACAAACCAAAGCTGACAAGCCTGCTCTGACTCTTGCCGGTGTCAGCTGTCTGTTTACATGACTGCTGGACTCCTCAGATCTGCCATACAAGTGACCTTTTATCCTCACTTTGTGTCTTGAATATTGATCCTTTGCCCTAAATGTTTAGTCACAGTCCAGATTGTGCCTCCTTGCCAGGTGTTACTCAGGGTGCGGGTCTGTGGTGGGATCAGGCGGCGGTCTGGGTATGTGAAGGTGGAAGGCAGTGAGGGGAGGGCAGGGGTCGGTTGGGGAGGGGAGGGCAGAGATTGGTGGGTCAGGGGAGGGCAGGGGTCGGTGGGTGAGGGGAGGGCAAAGGTTGGTGGGTGAGAGGAGGGCTGGGGCCAGTGGGTGGGGGGAGGGCAGGGTTCGGTGGGTGAGGGGAGGACAAAGGTCAGAGGGTGAGGGGCAGGCAGGGGTTGGTGGGGGAGGGATCTGTGGGTGGGGTGAGGGGGTCGATGGTTGAGGGTAGGGGATTGGTGGGGGAGGGCAGGGATTGGTGGGAGAGGGGAGGGGTGGGTGGGTGAGGATGACTGCAATTTCTCTAGAAGTGCGAGAGTCTGTGGCCCGTGGCCCACTGGGAACACAGCTCACTGCCGATGCTCTACGTTTGACCTGGCACTCACAAAAACCTGCCAGCAAAAGTAAACTGCACCTACAACATCAACACCCTCTTCTTACCTGTAACCAGTTTTTTCCACACAGGACAGCACCTCAGAGATATATTAGCCTCCCTGGGATACAAAATTCTGTGGAATGATTGAAAGAAAAATGAAATGAGTGGGGAAATCGACTGCAAATGCAGAGACCAGATAAATTGCACTATATTGGCACCATCAGTCACCCACTCAGTAGAATGCCTCCAAACTAACATTCAATTATCTAAACCTTAAACAATGGACAATGGACCTACCTGTTAACAACATTTGTTTTACAGCAGGACCGACTGGCATAACCTTTAGCAATTTCCCTTCCTCGGAATATCATTACTGCTTTAGGATTTCAACTTAAACTACAATGAGAAAAACGTACATCCATAGCAATACTATCATCTTCCCTTCTAGACAAAATTCTAAAACAGCTCTCTCTAAATCTTACTCGTCATTTAAAAGTCACCCTCACTTTTGGAACTGCTGATGAAGCATGTGTAACTGTTGACAGTATCATCCAATCTAATTGGCAGAACACAATTCTAATTCTCTCTTAATCACCACCTGTAAACTATCTGTGCAAATATGCCATGGTCAAGAATGCAAACAAAATTCATATGGCAGTCCCCAGTACAACCATTTCTACTTTCAATCATCTAGACCAAGGCTAGAGTAACAACTACTCCTTTAGTAGAAAATTACAACATCTCTATCTTGACCCTCCTAGATACCCTAGTCCTGACCTTTAAAACAACACAAAATCTACTTAAGAATGGTTTACGTCTTCTTTAAATCCACCGTTATAAGGTTTGCGCTTCCTTGAACGTCAAGGGCAAAAAAGCCCAATACCCAACGCTAACTAAAAACTTAGTAAATGAAAGAACAATGTACAAATTCAAGCCATTAAAAACTAACTTTCTCAAAAAAACAAGAAAAAGCAGGCAAAAGTCGAACGAGACAATTACTCAACTTTGTTAAAAGCCCAAATCATTTACAACTCCAGATGTGACCAAATCCCACAGGATCATAATGCAGACCTGGAAAAAATGTTTATCAAGAACTTCTACACTGATCCCAGCAGCCAACATCTTCTATGGCACTCAACATAGTGCTTGACCAAGCTCACAGCTTTGCAATTCCATTCCTAAATGTCTCTATTGGGTTTTCAGGAATACATTTGCAGGTCAGACCCAAAAAACTGACCTTAAAATGCCAAGAAATTCCCAAAATATGAGACCTGTTGCCAAAGCCAGCAACCAGCACAAGGGCTTGATTCCTAATTCATCAGCCCTATTGCAGCACGGTCACAAAGGTGCATAGAAGAATAAACACCTGAAAAGCATAAACATCAGGCACTTTGTTGATCTTTATAGACACGAGACCTGGACAGCAACCACATCATGACTTTTTCTTACATTTATAAAATGTGTCACCTCTGCTTCACTACTAAGAGAGAGACCAAGTGCTAACTCAGACGATAGGACAGGTAGCATCCAGTGGCAGCCGGCACAGCACCCAATAACGCATTACCAACTGTACGCACAAACTAAAGGAGGTTCCAGCACCAAGAGCATACCCACACAACAAGCATGTACACAGATTCCCCTGACATTGAAAAGGTGAACCCCACTCAGTAGGCATGCACTTTCAAAAGGCCTGAGACTGTAAAATCCAAGACCTAAGACCCACAACTCTTATCGCGGTAGATGGCACAGAGAAGCTGAATCGGCAGTAAGGCAAAGAGTCACCTTAACAGTGCATAACTTTGTGTCCTAGTGTCCTTAAACCTTGCAAAATAGGAGCCTCAGGAGCAGAGTTCCCTTCCATCACTGGAATTTTGATGCCCTCTCCATGCTCCTAGTGTCTTTCAGCTGCTGTCCTCCTTTCAGAAACAGCAGCCTCTTCATAGCCACAGCTCGTGGCGGAGATAGCGGATGTTGGGGTTCACCATGTAGTAGCTCATTTACCAAACTGTACATACATCAAGCTCTACATTCTCCTCCACACACCTCAACAAAGCTACACATCTTTGAAGAGACCAGTTGGTTACAGCAGACCAGTTTCCCAGGAGGCCAATGGGCCTGCACGATGGTCAGCATGCACCGCTTCCTCAAGCTACTTCCCCGTCCTAGAAGGAGACTGCTTCTAAGTACGGATGGCTATAGAGACTGGCTGACAGGAAAGATACTGTCAGGAGTACCAGGAAACGTGCAGCTGAAATCTTCAGTCACCACCAGGCTTCTTATGTATATTGATAGGGCTCCTTGCTAATCGATATTTGGGTATAGTGAGTCACCTGCATTCCACAAATTGGTACTTATATTAAAGCACCTTTTAGGAGATCGGAGATTCGATGCCAGTAGCATGTTGGACAGTTGTGACCCCAATGTCTTCTCTGTGCTATGAGTCTTGCCACTGAGTCCTTCATCAATGGTCGGCCACGAGCCATGGATACCTCTGTAGAGTCCCTCCATGGCCTATCCTCTGCATATCTTTCCTTCCCTCATTCCATCTCTCATATATTTTCAGTCCGGAGCTTGTTCTTTCTCGTGTTGTGTTCCTGTAACCCAGAGAATATAATTCACAGCTTTTTCTGCAATTTCTCACACTTTTTTCTCATTATTTTCACCTCTGAATATGAGTGGCGTAAAAATATGCAAACACGCAGCAGGGCCTGCCCAGGAGAGTGGAAACAAAGAGCTGGTGCGGTGCAGCGAGGGACAGGGAGACAGAAGGGAAGCCAGGGTAGGTTCACGGAAAGGATGCTGTGAAATCAACATGTCTTCATTCTGTACCTGCGGTGTCTATAGATTATAGGATTTGTGTGTCAGTCACACAGTGTGTTCCACTCTTCAACGGATAATCACAGCACTCGCTGCCAGTAACAGGCACAGAGCTCACTCTGCAAGGAGCTGACACAGTGCACCAAACCTGTAGCAAACAGTTGTAAAACATACTGTGCACCAATCAGCCATAAAGACCGTCAGTTTCAGCTGTCAGAGCCACTTGGTAAAAGACAGGCATGCAGAGCACCAGCCTGTGAAAGTCCTAAAGTGCAGTGTATTTGGCACAGGTGTGGCATAACGGTCTGAGCTGCCGATTTGGAGCTGGGGAATCAGGTTCAAGTCTCGGCGCTGGCTCAACATCCTGTGATTCTGGGCAAATCACTTGACATCCCTGTGCCTCCCAACAATGAATATGTCTTTGTGTATGGTAACTGCTGCTTAGGTAAAGAGCTCCAATACCTTCAGGTCGAGTTCGCGAGTTATAACAAAAACTGCAAAAAAAAACGTAACAGGTAAACAGGCCGCTCTTTAATCGAGCTACATTGTGCATTATACCGCTAACAGGCAGTTATGCAGCACACTTTGTCTGTAACAACCAGTTAAACAGCCCACCCTGAGTGAGACTAGCAGCCATAAAGCAAAAACAACATGAATCAGTCATACAGATCACATGTGAGTCAGTTTTACAGAATCATCGGCTTGTAATTAGCAGGCATGCAGCAAACAGATATAGCATGCATTTCAGTTATGAGGCTGACCTCTCTTCTGGTCGCTAGTGTTGCAGCGCGGAACATCAGATTCCCCCCTCGGCACAGATCAACTACCTCAGCATCAAATTCACTCATATACATTCATTGGTGGGGCCCATAACACCAATACTTACTCTCATTTGATCTGTTTTCTGAGGGAAATATGTTTCCAAACGCTGACATGAAAGGAATACCTTTACCTTACACTAAACACATTGACCTCAGACCTAAGATATCCCTCTCATAAGGAGATGGATCATTTAGTTGTTTGCAGGTTTAGTTTCACAGTCATTTATCTAGTCTTTAAATCTCATTAAATTCTCTTCTTAAATAATCGACACAACACATTTGTCAATTAATCAATTATTCTTTATCTAAGAAATATTGCAAGAAACGTTAGAAATCATCATCAGCATTTCAGAGCATCATATTTACCTATTCTGCCTAAAGTCGTCCTCTAAGTCAGTCAGTCACGAAGAATTTTATTCAGAAAATTTAGGCCGCAATTCAGTCTCTCAAAGATTCAGGATAACAGCTGTCCAGCAGTGTCACCATCCTCTCCGTCAGCATAACGTCAGGAAATCGAGTTCGTCAAAGAAGAGCAAAACCCAGCGATAGCATTAGTCTAATAGTTCAATTCCCTACCTACTTTTATAATGAAAATAATGTCAAAAAGTATCAAGATCTGGGTTTAGAAAGTCCTGATTGGTCCACTTGGGGTCGAGGGGTACAGTTCTCAGGGTGTCAAACGATGAAGTCATCAAACTTGCTTGTTCCGGCTTTTAAATTGAGCTTTGTCTTTGGTTTTGGATAGGTTCCCGGAGCGTCCTTGAAGGGTACATGTTCTCCCGGGGTCAGGTCCAGGCCACTGCTGCTGGCGGTGACGCCTGCGCACTTCACCCAGAACCTCGTGTTGTCAGGGCAGTCACGTTTAACGTCTCGTTCAGCCATCTTGTTTAGGCCGAAATGGTCAACTTAAGCAAAAGAAACACAAAAACGTAATTAAAACATAGAAATGGCTAATAAAATGTTATCCCCTTGCTAATACCCATATGTGTGTGTATTTATCTAGCAGAAGCTACACACAGAGCGTTTTATACTCACTGAATAAAGCACAAATCACAAATACATCACCAAAGCGACATATAACATGCAATATTCTAGATTTCTACTATTAATATGCCTACTCAAGTTAGTTTACAATTAATATAGCCATGCAAGGTGCAATCCCCACGTGTAATTCTTTTGTTAATATAATTGGTGAGTTATCACTTCAAACGGATTAATAATATTACAATTAATTGATTATTCAGATTAATATAAACATGCAGAATGGGGGGGTATACAAAATTTTGTATTACCCGCTCCAGCAATCCCCCCTTTGGTGATTATATCACCACACTAATTAAAAATTTTGTATCCCTTTTACGGAAATTTAAATTGACTTCTTGTTTCGTTCATATTTCAGTTTCCCCTGTTTCTTCTCTTTTAGCTGTTTTATACATGCTATCCTTTAACTCTTCTAGTTCTATTTCTTCAAATTCTCTTTCTTGTTTCTTATCCCTTCTCCTTAAGTTTTCTCTTTTTATTCTTTTCTGATTTCTATTCTTTCTACAACAAATACAACCTAGTCTAATTATTAATACTAAGGAAATCACACAAGTTAATGGAAATAATATCTTACCTATAAATGTACTACCTAATTTTACTACAAAGTCTTTAATAGCTGATATTTTCTTACCAATCTTCTCCCAGACACCTTCAACCTCCAGTGGTACAATTTCGTCATGCAATTCTGTAATATTTTTTATATACATTTTCAAATCTCTACTTTTGTCAGGAATGTAAGTACAACAATGTTGAAGTTTCAGCATTCCACAGACTCCACCCTCTTTTGCCAATAAAATATCAAGGGCAAGTCGATTTTGCATTACCATAGCACGCATGGCAACCATTTCAGTATTTACCAATAAGAATCCTCCAGCGGTGCTTGTTGACAAGCGATCCACTACTGTTGAAAGTTTTCTAATTTTGTTTGCATTCAGAGATATTCCCACTGCGGGTATCAGTGCTCCAAAAATGTAACCCACAATTTAAGTCCATGATTCTCTCTTACTACGTGCTAAATAACTACCTAGACTATGTACACCATCTTCTCCTCTATCCATGTGAAAAATCTTTGGACAAATCAGGCCAACAGAACATCTGCCATACCAATGGTCTGGCAAACGATAATATGCCCTGTTCCCACAAATGAAATACAGTCCTGGAAAGACTGGATCTCTTCCACCTTTAAATCCCCATCCTCCCATGATCCGGTATGTATCATGGCATTCACTATTCCCTAGAAAATAATTGTCATACACCGTCTGATTCCTTCTTATACACAATTTCCCTTTCTGAGGCCAATCTAAAGCCATAGTTGGACTTGTTTCCCCTCTCAAGTGCTTCTCCGTTTCTACATCCCAAACTGTTTTCTCCACTTTCCCTTCTGAAGCCTTTCTTTGCATTTTCAATCTCCTTTCTTCAACCATATCCAAAAATGTCTTCTCTTCTTTCTTTAAACTGCAAGTCAAGTTATTTCTAAATATATATTCTAAGGTTAGTTCATTTGTCTCTACGAAAAATTCACCTAATACCTTTGCAGGTTTTACCTTGTTTAGTTTGTTAATTGCTGGTACTTGTGAAAATATAGTATCTACATCTGAAAAATAAAACTCTAATTTACCTGTTTGATAAAATAAACTAGCTATTACACTACATGTTATTCCATATGTTACAGGAAAGTGATGATAAGTCACTCCTTCAGATACAGATGCAGGTAATTGCATACAAACGTAGCAATCCCTTACATCCATTGTTTTTACATATACATACAACAACTTTGAAAACACATTGTTAGAAAAATCTGTTATTGACCTGTCTTTATGTAAATAATTGTTATCTATTCTAGTTGGAACTACCTTTTGAACTTTCCCTATATTAGTTATGTTATCACTATGTCCTTCTAATGTATCTACAGTAACTTTAAATTAAATTAATAGAGCAAGACTACTCCAAAGAAGCATTAATAATCCTGTACAACAACAACACATTTTGCACCATCTTCTAAGGAAGGTACATCTACTTTTACTACTTTCTATGTTTGCCATCTTTTCTAAAATGAGCCGTGTCTTTTGACTTAGCCTCATCTACTTCACAACTAGTTTCTAACCCAAGGCTTCTAAGCACCTACGTGATTCTACCAGTTTTTGACTTTTTCAGTATTTTATTGTTTTTTCATCAGTAACTTCCTTGTCTCGTTCAGTTTGGCATCTCATCATCTTTCACCTTCCCTTCGTTTTCAACATACAGGTTGTCCTGAACCTCCGCTTCTTCTCCAATATCGGACAACATAACTCTCAGGATTTCCGATTCTTCGTCTTCCTCAACCACTTCCGGTACAACCACCTCTGGATTTCCTTGGCTATCCGCCTCTTCCTTCACTTCAGGCAGGGCCACATATGTCCATTCCTGTGATTTACACTTCTGGTTAGGTTTTCTTCTTCGTTTGTTTTCTTTGACTACAGTCTGTTCTTCTTCTTTCGATTTTTCCTGACTCGTTACTTCATTCACCTGTTCAGCTCTTGGCGAATTTACACGTGTCAGTCGATATCTCAGTCTCTTTATTTTGTTTGGCCACACCTCGTCTTTTGCCGCTCTTTTCAATTTACTCCCTTTTTCATTCTTTTCAGTTCTCCAAGCTTTCTTTCTCAAAACTCGGCCTTCTAGTATTTCATCTTCGCTTTCCTCAGACTCTGTTTCAACTTGCTTTTTCCCTTCAACAATTTATTTTTCCACCTTTTCTTTTGTTTTCCCTACTTCTGTCCCTCCTCGAATCTCCGTCACGCAATCTTCCTGCTGACTACTTGTCCCTGCTTCTAACTGGATGTTGGAGTTCCCTACGCCTCCTCGGGGGTCTTCCGCAATAATCTTTCCCTCTCTCTCTGTATCTGGCACCTGTCCATCTAAAGGTGTTGTTTCAGGTGGAATTTCTCTCAATCTTTCATCTGGCACTTCCTTCTCACGGATTTCTTTTATTGTCTCTCCACTTTCTTTTTCTTTGTTCCTCCTTTGTTCTTTCTTGGACGAATGTGCTCTTTGTTCTGTCTCTGAGTCTGAACTCGTATCAGAAATCTGTAACCTTTTCCTCAGGGAATTGCTTCTGGGGACCAAAGTTAACCTTGGCTCTGTCTCCCCCCTTTCAGGGTTTTCTCTTTCTTTGTCTTTCGGCTCTCCGTCATCTGACTCAGTACTGGATTCTGATTCATCAAAATACTCCTTTTCTTTACAGTCAACTGGATTAGGAATTCTCAAAGTATGACTTGCATGGATCCAGTTCTTCAATCCAGCACACTTCACAGCTGTTGTTGTAGTCAAAATGACTTGCCTTGGTTTTCCCCACCTGGGAACAAAACAGTTTCTTCTTCTGTGTACTTTTATCCTTACCCAGTCCCCTGGGCTAAGATCATGAGGTGGCTTCTTTTCAAGAGTGGTGTAATCCGCTCCAACCTGATGAAACACAGAATGAACTGCGTCAGCCAGGCTTTTACAGTATTCCAATACCATGTCATCAGTTATTGTCATCAGCTTGTTGACTGGTATAAATACATGTCTCATTGCGCGTCCCATGAGGATCTCATGAGGACTCAAACCAGTAGTTCTGTCTGGTATTGATCTAATAGTCATGAGTACTAGAGGCAAGACATCGGGCCATTTCATACCTGTGGCTAAACACATTTTCTCTATTCTGTTTTTGATTGTACCATTCATTTGTTGTACTACACCAGAAGCCTCTGGTCGGTAGGCACAATTCCGTTTTTGTCGTACATTCAATGCTTCACAAATCAGTTTTATAATTTCATTATGAAAATGTCCTCCTCTGTCGGATTCAATTGTTACTGGGAACCCAAACCTAGGTATAAATTCCCTCAACAATAATTTTGCCACTGTCATTCCATCATTTCTTCTTGTTGGGAACGCCTCTACCCACCTGGAGAATAGGCACACCATCACCAAAACATACCTCAACCTGTTAAAAGGAGGCATTTCAATGAAATCTACTTGCATTCTGGTGAAAGGCCCTCCCTCTCGACCTATTGTTCCTAGACTCACCACTGTCTTTCTTCCTGGATTGTATTGCTGACAAATTAGACATCTTTGACAAATACTCTCCGCCACAAGCCTGAACTTGGCATTATACCAAGTTTGTTTAAAAGACCTAATCATGGCGTCTCTCCCTATATGTCCCTGTCCATGATACATCCGTGCCATGGCAGACATCATGCTATCAGGCATAACTGATCTTCCATCTCGATAGACCCACACATGATCTTTCTCTCTTGGTGCACATCCTGCTTTTATCCACTGTTTAACTTCTTCCTCTCCTGCTTCTTCCTGCAATTGTCTTACCTCATCCCATGTTCCCACAGTGTTAGTAAACATTGGGAAACAAGAAATCGACTCCTTTTCCTTTGCCCAATTGATTGAATTCTGATTTCGTGCACAATATTGTGCCATGTCATTGCCAAATTTATTTCCAGTGGCAATGTAATCACCACTGCGACTATGAGCAACACATTTTACCACAGCCAATTGCCTAGGCAGCTGTATTGCCTCAAGCAACTTTCCAACCACTTCAGCATTCTTAATGGGAGTTCCACTTGAGGTCAGGAAACCTCTTTGCAGCCAAATTTGGCCGAAATCATGGACCACCCCGTAGCCATACTGGCTATCAGTTATCACAGTCACTCTCACACTTTTCCCGATCTCACATGCTCTGGTCAGGGCAATAAGTTCAGCTACTTGGGCCGACCTTACTCCTTTCAAATATGATGCTTCCATCACTGCTGCAACTGTACATACCGCATATGCTGCACTTAGCACTCCATCATCTGTTCTCAAACAAGATCCATCAACAAACATGACATAGTCACTTTCTGGTAAAGGGTCATTTTTTATGTCAGGTCTTGGTTTTGTACAGAAATCAAGTACATCCAAACAATCATGATCTGCTTCCTCTCTTACCTCCACATGCTCTACATCAGGCAACAATGTTGAAGGATTCACATTCACGCATTTCACAAGACTCACATTTGTTGCACCCAAAATGACCTTTTCATACTTAGTCAGTCGGCTGTGCGTCATATACTGAGTACGACTCCTTGTTAAAAGAATCGCCACATCATGAGGTACAAACACTTTCACAGGGTATCCCATCACAATTCCTTCACTCTGTTCCAAACTTCGACATGTAGCAGCTACTGCTTTCAGACACCCAGGAAGGGCTACAGCTACTGGGTCCAACATGGATGAAAAATATGCAATAGATTTCCTCAGTTTTCCATGCTTCTGTGCTAGAACAGAGAGCGCACATCCATTTCTCTCACTGCAATACAACTCGAACTCCTTATCGTAGTCAGGCATACCTAATACATGCGCTTCACACAATCCTTCTCTTAACTTTTTGAATGCTGCCAACTCCTCTTTGTTCAAATCAATTGGATCTCTTACATCACTTCTTGTCAATCGCACCAAAGGTTTTGCAATCAATGAGAAATTTCCTATCCACTGACGACAATATCCAACCATTCCAAGAAACATTCTCACTTCTCTTTGGGTCATTGGTGGACTCATTCTCTTTATGATCCTGATTCTGTCTATGGTTATTTTCCTGTGTCCTTTCTCAATACTGTGTCCTGAATATTGGACTTCTTTCTTACAAAATTGTAATTTTGATGGTGACACTTTTAATCCTCAATCTGCCAAATGATTCAGCAAAGCTACCGTGTCTACCTCACAAGCTTCACGAGTTTTCGATGTCACAAGTAGGTCATCGATATACTGGACTAGTACTGAATTTTCTGGCATTTCCAAACTCTCCAAAGACTTTTTCAATCGCTGATTAAATATTGAGGGGCTTTCCATATACCCCTGTATACGCTCGCCAAAACGAAATGCAAAAATTTGCTGGCTGTCATGGTGCAATGGGATGGAAAAGAAAGCATGGCACAAATCAATCACTGTGTACCATTCTGCGTCATGAGGGATCTGATATAAAATCACAGATGGTTTTGGTACAATGGGACAACATGGTACAACAATTTTGTTTATCTTTCTCAGATCTTGCACTATTCTGAACTTCTCACTAGGCTTTTTCAGTCCCATTATTGGTGAATTACATGGGCTACTCATTATTTCTCTCAAAATTCCTTGTTTTATCATGTTCTCAATCACAGGAGTAACTCCTTCGATTATTTCAGGTGTCAATTTGTATTGTGGGACATTTGGGTAACATACTCCTTCTATTACAGTTATCTTTACTGGATCTACATTCCTCATCAATCCTACGTCTTCTCCTGTAAAGTCCCAAACTTCTGCTTTTACTGATTGTTTTAATTCTTTTGGTAGTTCGTCAGAGTTGAATACAGCATAGGTTCCTGTAACCTCTTTCTCTGTGTTTGCCATTGTCATTTTATACAGCACATCATCATCTGGTGTTTCAAAGGCTATTCCATCTGGAGTACAAAATATAGTGCAATTCATTTTGCACAATAAATCCCTACCTAACAAGTTCACAGGACTGGTGTCGCATACTACAAATCTGTGCATTTCTGAAAATTTCCCTATACTAACTTTCACTCGTTCTGTAAGATAAGTTTTAATCTGTTTGTTGGACACACCAACTACTTGGATCGTTTCATCCAAGAGAGGAAGATTCTTAACATCAGATGATCTAACTGTTGATCGAGTAGCACCAGTATCAACTAGGAAAGTAATATTTTTATTATTAACCTTTCCATCTACAAATGGGCCTGTCTGGTCTACTTCTAGAGTTGTGCCAAGTACGCACTCTTCTTCCTCCCTTCGGCACCGTCAATACCCTCTTTTGAATCGCTTTCATCGCGTTGCAACCAATACTGCGAAGCAGCGCTAGCGCGTTGCGGCTTATTTACCTGTTCTTCATTGTAGAATCCATTCTCCTTACTATACTTCTGGCAATTTTTGTTCTGTGGAAAAGGTGTTTGGCACCTGATTCTGTTGTGTTACACCCTGCTGCTGTCGTTGCTGCTGACCACTCACCTCATTCTGCACCTGTGGATTCAAGGATGAATTTTCATCATTATTACTTGGTGGATTCTTACACTCGGATTTCCAATGCCCTATCCTACCGCAATTATGACACAGAAATTTCTTCTTAGCTTCCTCAATATTCCCTTTATTTTTCCCAGGATTAAATCTCTGTTTTGACCCAGCTTGTTCCACTAATTGTGCTTCTTGTCTCTCTGCTACTTTTACCTGTGCCCACATTACCTTCTCTTTTAGTTTTCGCTGTTTTGCTTCAATTTCATCACTGAAATATTTAGCAAGTCTTAATACTTCGTCTATTTTCTTATTTTGCCAATCTTCCGTATGCTGTTTTATCATTTCACTAATTTCTGGACGAAGACCGTATACAAATCTGTATACGGAATGACTCAAATCCTTGTCTCTCAAATTTTCATCTCCACTGAATTGTTTAAAGGCTAAAATTAACCTCTCATAATAGGCATGTACTGATTCTTTGCTTTCCTGATGTGTTCTGTCAATTTTTACCCAAGCTGTCTCTTTAGGGGGTACTTTGTTCTTCAAAAATGCCATAAACTGTTCGTATTTCTTCATTACCTCAGGGTCTGGTGCTCCTGTCTTAGGATCCCTTGGGTATTCCTGTGTCGGCCAATCTATTACTATTTTACATTCTGTCCATAGATCTGCTGGTACGATTATGTCAAACAGGCTATTCAGATCGATCCACAATACTTTGGATAATTTCACAAATCTGTCCACCTGTCCATACCACTCGACGGGTTTTTCACACAGTCGAGGGAAGTCATTCCTAAATGACAAAATATCCTGTCTAGTCCATGGGACATGCACATGTCCTCCTCCCGGAATCTCTCTCATAGGGTATTCTGTCACAACCTTCTCTTTCTCTCACAAGATAAGCTGAAAACGTTTTGTCTGAAACTTCATCTCGCTTACGATACCATCTGCTCTTCCATTTGTCCACATCTCCCCATTTTCTCAACAAAATAATTATTTCCTTAATCTGACCTGTTCGTCCTGTGGTATTCATGTTTTCAATATCTTTTTCGGTGAAATCTACTCAATAGGGTTTCTGTAAGGCTTTTACCTTTTCAAAATCAATACCCATCTCATTTGCCACTTCTTCTAATCTTTCATGAAGACTTTTTGCTCTCCATGTTACGCTTTTGCACAGAAATAACAACTCCTCATCTTGGTAGGTTTCTAACTTCTCTGTTGGGATAGTTCCTACTATTAATTCTTCCAGTACCATTCGTAATTTAGCTACATCTATTGACTGAGATTCCTTATCTTTCTTTTGCAAGCTTCTCAACCATTCACTCAACTCCTCTGTAGACGGTCCTACTGGCTTCCCTTCCATTCCTTGTCCAAAATCTTTTAGAGTTTCTGACATTGTCTCTATCATTGTCAGACGTTTTTGTGCACCGTTTTGACCTACAAATGGCTTATTTGAAAAATTTGGTTCAATCATACTCATAGTCTGTCTCCATGGATTCTCACTCTGACTCATTCTTGGTTGTTCAACCGGTTTATTACTTTTATAAGGAACTGTCAAACAATGTTTGCTGTCTTTCTGCTTGTCAAAAATAGGCATTACTGGAGCTATCGTTACTGGAACAGTTACCGCTTCTAGATTCTTAGTCAATTCTCTTATTTTCTCGGTTAATTCTAGGGTCGTTTTTGCTAATTCTGCAGAATTTTCTCCATCCATTTTTCCTCCAGACTTCTTTTCTACCTCTCTAATGGCATTGTTTCTTCCCAAATCTTGAAACTCTGGTTCCGATTTTATGATTCGTACTGTTTCTTTCATTGGGGCACTTGGAGTTAATATTTCTGGTTCTGATCGGTATGGTGGTGGATTCTTATAGAGCATATCATCAAGTACATCATCCTCTGATTCATTCACTCCATATCCTTTCGATTCCACATTATGCCTCTTTTCTACACACTTTCGTCCTTCATTCTCTCCTGTAGTTCTTATGGGAAACAAACCCTCAGTCATACTCACATTTCGCCACCTTCTCATTCGATCATCATGCGTCTCATGTCCGTATGATCTGCCAAACAGATACCTATATCCTCTACCATTTCTCTGTCTTTCTCGATCATGCATTGCGTCTTCCCACTCCGTCAACGCCTCAAATTGAGTCGGTCTAGGTCTCGGTTCTACATTCATCATTTTCTCTCTCAAATTTCTCAAAACAGCTAAATTAAATGAACCATGCTGTGGAAAAGCCAATACTCCGTCCTTTTCAGTGTATTTAACCCAATTATCTAACCAAATGCAGGTGTGATATCCATATTTCGCAACCATGAAGGATGCAGGGGTTTTCGGTGGAGGAAGTAACTGTCCTTCCCTAGTTATGATTGGTTTGTCCTTCTTAAACCACTTCTCAATTTTACCAAACCATGACTTTTTCACCCTTTCTGGTGGATCGTAATTCATTTTCCTTTCTTTCGTGTCTCACTAGTTCCGCTATTCAGCGCGACTCACACTAACGAACCAACCAGAGCGTCTACGACACTGTCACAATTCTCAAATTCCGGCGTGACTCACACTAACGCACCAATAGGGAGCGTTTACGTCACCCTGTATTTCTCCACTCCTAGCGCGCGCACACTAACGCACCAATCCGGAGCGTTTTATGGTTCCGACCGACTGTCCAATCCCAGCGCGGTTGGTTCTGACATCAGCAGCCGCTGCGGCAGCTCCTGCTCCTGTCTACCCCTCCTCTACAAATCTGCTCAGTAAGTTTTTTTCTTTCAATTTCTACATTCACTGGATGATGTCATCAGCGATGTCATCAGTGATGTCATTTGAGATGTCATCAGTGATGTCATCAGTGATGTCACTGACCATGTCATGAATGATGTAATATGTGACGTCATCAGCAGTGCATTGCGGGGGCGCGAGTTATAGTTAGCTCAACTAACTATAACAGGGGAATTTCAATGGTTTTCTATGAGTGAAAATGTCCAACTAACTATAACATCCCTGAAACCCATGTTTTTTTCAGTGAATTTCAAAGGTTTTTTAAATGCTAATTTTAACTATAACGTGACTGAAACCTATCGTTTTTTCAGCGAATTTCAAAGGTTTTTTTAAATGCTAATTTCAAACTATAACGTGTCTGAAATCTATGGTTTTTTCAGTGAATTTCTAAGGTTTTTTAAATGTTAATTTCTAACTATAACGTGCCTGAAACCTATGGTTTTTTCAGTGAATTTCAAAGGTTTTTTAAATGCTAATTTCTAACCATAACGTGACTGAAACCTATGGTTTTTTTCAGTGAATTTCAAAGGTTTTTTTAAATGTTAATTTCTAACTATAACGTGCCTGAAACCTATGGTTTTTTCAGTGAATTTCAAAGGTTTTTTAAATACTAATTCCTAAATATAATGTTCATTAAACCTATCTTTTTTCTGTGTTTTTTAATTATCATCCCATTCTCAACTTGGTGAAAACTGCAAATCTCACCACTCTTCCATCGATACCTTACGCCAACAGAATCGCCACAAACGAGAGCCACAACTAACGCTAATGAAATGCAAAGTAGGCGTTCCCGTGTAAAAAAACACGAAAACACCACTTCCCCATATTTTCAACGGCCAGACAAATCTGCAATGCGATTAAAAAAACAAGGGGATAAGCCGAGTTAGCAGTAGCAAATTAACATCGATCTTTAACTGGTGTAAGGAGGTCGACTATCTACTCCGTGAATTGGACCCAACTCACAGCCACATCTAAAGACCAACACGTGATAGAGCTACTGATCATGCAGCTCCGACACCCAACAAGGCCACAACATCCAGCGCCACCACCACCACCACCACCAGAACCTCCCACCCGGACCACCCCCCTACTACCACCGAACCAGCGCAAAACAGGACAACGGACCTTCCCAAAATGCCATGCCCCTCAGCCACACAATAGCTGAATGTTGGGAGATGTGGCAACCAACTATATATGAAGGAGGCAAGTCGCCCATCAATAATAAAGCACACAATGCCAAGTGTAATGCTGATGTGCTGCACAGACCTCACTATGCAAAGCACACACCTCTCCATGTGGAGATATACTATTGATACTTGTAGTGTAGTGCACAGTGTACGCAACCATGTTACCTCAGGCAGTGGGGAAGATCTTGGTCCTGTAGCTGTGTTGTCCCCCCTGGAAGCGGAAGAGGAATGGGCTGCTCCAACGTATGCCACTCTAGCGTAGAAGTATGAATAAATAGGCCAGGCCCTAGGCGTTGTTCACTTGTGGGAAGACCAACAAGTCTGTCAGAGCGGCAGCCCTCACCCTGGCACGTGGCTGCCGCCATAACCGTGGGCCTCCGCGACACAGGGCCTGCGAACCCAGCGGCACAGCACCGCAGACTTATGTCTGTACCGACTACTGCAGACAGCAGGGCTCACAATTCAGATGCAGTGATGATTGCAGGTGTCGCAGTCCAGTTTGCAAGACACGTTGCTCCCAGTGTGGCCCGCCCAGACCACGCATCATCGCAGGGTGCGCACACGCTGTGTGCTTCAGGTGCTACTAACTCACTGCACCATAAGTCTTCGCCACGTAGCTGTGCGCCCATTCAGACAAAACACATTGCTCCCTGTGCGGCTCGCCGGGACCACGTATCATTGCAGGGTGCGCACACGCTGAGTACTCCAGGTGCCAATAACTGTGCAGCTCAACTCAACACCACGTAGCTGTGCGCCCATTCTGACCGCTGCCTCCGCCCTACACTGGGGTTACACGGTTCACTATTCAAGATTAGTAGCAACGCAAATTGTGTAAGGGACTATAATGGGTTAAGAAGACCACATGCTCCCAATCTGTGCAGCTCAAGTCAATGTCACCTGCCTGTGGGCCTTTGCTGACCGCTGCCTCCGGCCTACACTGTGGAAGACCGGCAACACATGGTGCCAACTAACCCTGTTCAACACAAGCCGATCCCACATGTGTAACTGTGTCCTGAGTCCTGAACGGCAGCGACCACAGCACGAGACTCCCTTCAATCAGTGAGGGGTATTTGCATATGGAAGGCCGGCGACACGTGGTGCCACTGAACCTGCACTACACAGGCCGGTGGGGCCACCAACTTATGCACGTGGCTGTGGGCCCTTGCTCACTGCTACCTCTGGCCTACACTTTGGAAGACCGGCAACAAATGGTGCCACTAACCGTCTTCAACACAAGCCGATACCACATGTGTAACTGTGTCCTGAGTCCTGAATGGCAGTCACCCCAAGCCCGTGGCAGCGACCACAGCACCACACTCGCTTCGATCAGTGAGGCATATTTCGATATGCAATGCCGGCGACACGTAGTCCTACTAACCCTCTTTAACACAAGCCGATCCCACATGTGTAACTGTGACCTGAGTCCTGAATGGCAGTGACCCCAAGTCCGTGGAAGCGACCACAGCACCACACTCCCTCTGATCAATCAGGCATATTTACATATGCAACGGCGGCGACAAGTGGTGCCACTAACTATCTTTAACACAAGCCGATCCCACATGTTTAACTGTGTCCTGAGACCTGAATTGCACTGACCCCAAGTCCGTGGCACCGACCACAGAACCACACTGCCTTTGATCAGTGAGGGGTATTTCCATATGCAACTACAGACTCCAGTAGGCAAGTAACTATCACAGTCCTACACCCTACATATTATCCTTTTAGTATCCTCGCTTCAAGAACTTTTTTTTATATCAGTTATAGCTTTACTACAATGACCACATTAATCTTCAAATGCAAACTAACATGGAATAGCAGTCTACACTGCAGGCAGTACAGCTCGCAATTCCAATTTTAAATGCTAATTTCTAACAACAAGATTGTACTCAGAAAATACAACACTTCGTCAGTGTATTCTATACTCATTTCATCATACGCCTAAACTGCACTCAGTAGGGCTCACAATGAAAATTATTTCTTCATTCATTAACCACAGAGTACACTAGGCAAGTAACTATTACAGGCATCAAATCTACATAATATCCTTTTAGTATCCTTTATTCTTGAACATTTTTTATATCAGTTATAGCTTTAGTACAATCACCAAATTAATTTTCAAGTACAAACGAACACTCAGCAGTCTACACTGCGGGCAGCAGACCTCGCAATTTGAATTTTGGACACGTGGTGCCAACTAACACTGTCCAACACAAGCCGATCCCACATGTGTAACTGTGTCCTGAGTCCTGAATGGCAGTGACCCCAAGTCCATGGCAGTGACCACAACACCAGACTCCCTTCGATCAGTGAGGCATATTTCGATATGCAAGGCCGGCGACACGTAGTCCCACTAACCCTCTTTAACACAAGCCAATCCCACATGTGTAACTGTGTCCTGAGTCCTGAATGGCAGTGACCCTAAGCCCGTGGCAGCGACCACAGCAGCATACTCTCTTTGATCAGTCAGACATATTTCCATATGCAAGGCCGGCGACACGTGGTGCCACTAACCCTGTTCAACACAAGTCGATCCCACATGTGTAACTGTGTCCTGAGTCCTGAATGGCAGTGACCCCAAGTCTGTGGCAGCAACCACAGCAGCATACTCCCTTTGATCAGTTAGGCATATTTCCATATGCAAGGCCGGCGGCACGTGGTGGCACTAACCCTGTTCAACACAAGCCGATCTCACATGTGTAACTGTGTCCTGAGTCCTAAATGGCAGTGACCCCAAGTCCATGGCAGCGACCACAGCAGCATACTCTCTCTGATTAGTTAGGCATAGTTCCATATGCAAGGCCGGTGACATGTAGTGTCACTAACCCTGTTCAACACAAGCCAATCCCACATGTGGAACTGTGTCCTGAGTCCTGAACGTCAGTGACCTGAACTTTGTGACAGCGACCACAGCACCACACTCCCTTCAATTAGTGAGGGGTATTTGCATATGGATAACCGGCGACACGTGGTGCCACTGAACCTGCACTACGCAGGCTGGTGGGGCCACCAGCATATGCACGTGGCTGTGGGCCCTTGCTCACTGCTACCTCTGGCCTACACTACGGTCAGCAGGCCTCACAATTCAGATAGAGTCCTGATTCCACATGACGCAGTCCAATAGCCAAGACACATTGCTCCCAGTGCGGCCCGTCCACACCAAGCATCATCACAGGCTCATACAGTCTCAATGCTTCTGGTGCCACTAACCCTCTTTAACACAAGCCGATCCCACATGTATAACTGTGTCCTGAGTCCTGAATGGCAGTGACCCCAAGTCTGTGGCACCGACCACAGCACCACACTCCCTTCAATCAGTGAGGCATATTTCGATATGCAAGGCCGGCGACATGTAGTCCCACTAACCCTCTTTAACACAAGCTGATCCCACATGTGCAACTGTGTCCTGAGTCCTGAATGGCAGTCACCCCAACTTCGTGGCAGCGACCATAGCACCAGACTCCCTTCATTCTTATTTGTTGTTCTTTTCTTTAAATAATTTTTTTATATGTAAATCTATACATGACTAAGATTCTTTTTTGTCCAACCGCACAGGGACACTTCCGGGCCCAAGAAGGTTGTTGGGGGTATGATGGTAATGTGGGAAGAGGGTGCGTTACCTGCTGATGTGGGGAGAGGCAGCGTCAAAGGGGTATCTATCACAGAAAGAACTCCGATATGTTTTCACAAATGCCTCGGACAAATGCCAGCTGACGGACTGCATCACAAAAGGATTTTTCAATACTTATGTAGTGTGAGTTATGAACAGTTGAACAGTTCGCACCCAGGCTCGCACCCAGGCTCGCAGAGGGACAGCTGCCGCCCATCCGCTCGACTCACAGACGCAGTACTACGAGCCATCTGCATCTTTGTAGCTATCCCTGCCCTGTTCCGTTGTACGCCACGCCACTCCGATTACGTTCCGACGTTGGCCCCACATAGCTGTTGCAGGCGTACTCGCTGTTGGTGTGCAGGTCAGTGGTCTAGTTCTCAACATCTCACGGCCACTCCCTGAGGGCAGGTTTGCACACACACCACACCCATCCGGCACATGTGTCACAGGCCATGTGATAATTGCAAAAAATGTTCCTATAGTTCCTCAGAGAAGAAGGAGACAGAGTAGTGTAAACGCAAGAGGCTTTAGGAGGATAAAACACACCGTACAGTCAGTGTGGAAAATCCTTATGTCGGATATAAATGCCCTCACACACCCTTGCAGGTGTTATGCTTCATCATTTGGGCTGCTCCTCGTCGGGCCGGCGGTGCAATGCCCGACGGGCTCCCTAAAAAGGGGCTCTTTGGCGGAGATCTTCAATCCGACTGCCGTATAGATGAAGTGCGGGTATGGGGCCAAATGAATGTAGATATAGATAAGTGATATTAAAATAGGGTAAGGAATGCCTATTTGAGGTAAATTTTATTCAGATGGCTTCCTACCTTAGTTAAAAACGTGTATACAGAGCACTTGTGTGAGTGTAATGTCTCCTATTCAAGTGGTATGTATATTGCAATACTGGGTCAACATGTTTCTCGCAATGAGTGAGTTATACTCGCGATTCTTCAGGACCTAGGGGGATATGTTAACTATAAACTATCTACATTACACAACCTGGTTGGTTGGGGTTAATGATCAATCTATGTATTGAATACCTGTTGGTACCGGGAGCTACCTGGAAAGAAAGGAAGGTATCATCAAACAAGTTTGATCTGGTTAATATATTCACAGGTGAAACGTGAAGCCTGCATGGTGACACACTCTCTGTAACTTAGATGGTGCAGTGTCGCATCATACGCCAACATTAGTGGATTAATGTTGACTATATTAAAAACGCCGAGGTGGTAGATCCCTAGGTGAACTAGAGTGACTAATCACCGGTGTGTGACATCTGTTGAGAAAATTTAACCGCGTCTAAACAACTCACCCTAGTCAGTCAATATCCAGGTATCAACAGTACTCGGTGGGTTGTACACGAATGTGACTTCCTCTAGATTAAGAGGCTGAAAGGAACAAAATAACAAGGAGAGCACACATTCACAAGATTTCCCCGAGGAATAGTTGATAAAAAACGGGGACTAACAGTATAAAAACATCCAGTAGAGCAGAGCAAATAGGGGATGTTATCTCATTGCGTGTTATTTGCTCATGCATTGTCTCAAAAGGGGAGAGAGTCATTGTTTGCGTGGTAAGGTGTGTTCATATCGTCATGGTGTCATGAAACAAGGAGCCCTGGAGCATCGGTGGTGAGTATATACAACCAACTATATATGTATAGGAGGACGGTAACATGGTACGAAATAACCACCAGGGGCCCTGGTAAAGTACGAAACACACTCAAGGGGAGCCAAGTCTGCTTGATGCAGTGTATGGGGGAGTATCGAGTTAAGCGGCAGAATTAATGAGGCTAACCACCAACGACCCTAGTGAACTCAGAAAATCACTCGTTAGAGTATATGAAGTTAAGAGCACTGAATTAGGCATCCAAGAGAAAGGGAGAGGAAAGCGGCTAGTCTATCCGATCCCTATGTTTACCCCTCTGTGTGATAGACATAGTGTCCGTAGGGGTATACGGCATCAGGACTAAATAGGACTGGTCAAGTTTAGTTAAGAAAGGAACAGTGTGAAAAGGATAAGCACAGAGCCAGGGCTTGACAAGGATCTGGTCTATGTGTACTGTGTTAGAGGTATAATGTCAACAGTGCCATTATCACGTATATAGATAGCTACAGTGCTAAGTACTGACAGCTAACGGAGGGGTGTTGAGTTAATAATAAAGCAAAATCTATACGCAAGCAATTGTCAAAGCCAAGTATTAAGACTAATTAAAAGAAAGGGAAGAAATGGCGGGGTCATTTTACTCACGCGTCTTCCTTTCGAGTACCATGTCACGACCTACCCTCTCCACCGAGTCCGGAAGGTAACGTAGTGGGGAGGGAGGAAGGACTTAAAGTGTGTCGAGTGGTCATGTGACCAAATACCCCGTCATGTGGTTGAAACGTAATGACAAAGGATCTCGATTAATGGTGGCCATTTTGGGTTGGGGTTTCATGAAAGACAGGAACACACGGAAACGGGCGGAGAAGCAACCAGGGCTCCGGGGGTTAGCCTGTGATTGGTTATGTGAGCGTTAAGCTCTGGATGCCATATTGGACAAGGTTCTCAGGGAACGCAAACCTTTGAAAGTAAGCTTAAAGACAGGCTAAGGGATAACAAAATGTAATGATGTCAGCTTGTATTAACTCGATATCATATAGGAAAACAGACGCACGGCTCGTTAGCCAATGCTGTGGGTTAAGTGATATCAAGTGATATGCAAATTAAAGTATGGTGGCCATGTTGGATGAGGATACAAACTATTGGGTGTAATAGGAATAGGAAGTTATTACAAAACATTCAGTTTGAATGAAGTAACGGGACGAGATCCAGAGGTATCTAATAGTGGAGGGTATTGTGAACCCCGAAATGAAGGTAGATGTTACGGAGGACCAGGTGTGATGGACCTATAGTTAGACAACAGAGCACATCCGGAATACTATGTGTTGGGTTACTGAATGAGGTCTGGAAGGTAGAGGGAGAGATGTGCCAGATCGATCTCAAGGGATTATGTCAGGTTGGTTCAAGGACATGTTGGAACCATGTTCCTAAAACGGTCACAGTGTAGCAGTGGAGAATATCTCAACCTGTTACATTACTAATATACAAGGAGTTAAGTGATGTTCAAAATATTAGATCTTGATTGTGCCCCAGGGTATATCATCGTTAAGTCCATTGGTATGGGAGGATAAGCGGTGTATCCATCGCTGTTCCTTTGCAAAAAGATTCTGTTTGGTAATATTGGGAAAGGCTTCCAAAATGAGCCACCTCACAGTGTCTGGTGAATGGTTATTTTCAAGGAAATGGGTGCTTATTTTCGTATTGTTCTTCAAGCAGCGAAAGTTGCTGCGGTGTTCCATAATACGTAGTTTAATAGGGCGGGTTGTCATCCCTATGTAGTTGAGGTTACATGGGCACATGAGAAGGTAAATGCAATTAGAGGTATTACAATTCGTATGTGTTCTCATTTCCCACAGAAAGGAATTGTTTAGGGTTACCGTCTTGTGTGTAGTTGTGAAGGCACAAACGCTGCATCCACCACATGGGTAGTGTCCTGTGACCCTTGGAAGCTGCCACAATGTCTGTTGTGAATTATGGGGTATTTTTGCTTTGGGTCTAGTTCTAATAAGCATATCCTTGATGTTTCTTGATCGTTTGAAAGCAAATCTGGGCGGAGCGATATTCATGGTGCCTGTGTTGAGTATACCCCAGTGTTTCTTCAACACCTTAGTCACTTGATTAGATAGCGGAGTGAAGGTAGTGACGCACGTCAAAATCTCAGATTTGTCTTTAGTTTTTTGTTCCAGTAAGGCATCACGATGGTTGTTACGTGCACGTTTTTTTGATGATATGATACTCCTATGTGGGTATGATCTTTCAGTCAGGTTATCTTCTAGAATCTTGGCTTCACTCTTGTAGTCATCAAGTGTGCTGCAATTTCTCCTAATTCTAAGGAATTGACCAAAAGGTAGGTTTTCCTTGAGGGATTTGGGATGGTGGCTGCTGTAGTGAAGAAGACTGTTACGATCAGTGGGTTTTCTGTACATGGTGGTGCTAAGAATACCCTGTGCAAGCTGGATAGTGAGGTCTAGAAATGCTATCCGTGATGCGGATGCTGTGATTGTGAAGGAAAGGTAGGGGTTGAGGTTGTTGATCCAACTGAAAAAATCAACATAACTATCCTGATCCCCTGTCCAGAAGATCAGGATATCATCAATGAAACGCTTCCAGAAAAGAATGTGATTGCGGTGGGGGTTTGTTTCATTGTGGATGTGGGTGGCCTCAAACGCTGCCATATAGAGACAGGCCACACTAGGAGCAAAGGTACTCCCCATAGAGGTACCTTGCGTCTGATGGTATAGTTGGCCCTTAAACTCAAAATAATTCTCAGTTAATGCCAGGGTGGCACACTCCATGATGAATGATGGTGGTGTAGTTAGTGCCTCAGATGTTAAATTCAAGATGTCCTCAATTACCTCTAGGGTGGCCCTCTGAGGGATGTTAGTGTAGAGGGCCACAACGTCTAGAGTGATAAGGAATTTGATGTCTGTGGTGTCCTGAAAATGATCCAGTAAACGTAATACATCCGTAGTGTCCTGGATGTAAGATGGTGTGAGTTTCACCAAAGGTTGGAGGAAATGGTCGCAGAATTGTGACAATGGTTCGAGAACCGAGTCTATCCCTGATACTATAGGGCGACCAGGTGTGGGTGTAGTGTCCTTGTGGATCTTAGGCAAGATGTAAAAGTATGGAGTCTTGGGTTCTTTCTTGATCAGGAAATTTGCCTCTTTTTTGCTTATCCAACCTTGGCTTTCTGCTGAATCTACTAAACCCATGATGGTTTTCTTCAGACGTTCAACAGGGTTTAAGGACAAAGGCGTGTAGTATTTAACATCACCTAGTTGCCTTAGGCACTCTGTGTCGTAATCTGTTGTTGACATTATGACAGTGGCACCGCCCTTGTCAGCCTGTTTGATGGTGATGGTTGTGTCATTAGCGAGTGTTTCCACCGCCCGTATTTCATCTGTAGAGATGTTTTTGAAATGTTTGTTGCTAGTCAGAGCCCTGACTTCTTTAAGTACAGCTTGTTCGTATGTCAATACCTCATTCGTTATCATCCCACTCTGGGGAGTAAAGGAAGAAGGATTGTGTAGACCCGAATCATCGTCAGAACTGTATTCCTTGCCCTCAAAGAAACATTTGAGGCGAATCTTGCGAAAAAATTGGTGTAGTTCGCAAGTCTGTAAGAATAGGTCCACCTGAGGTGTTGGAACAAAACCGAGTCCTTTCTGCAGGACATCGTCTTCAGACTTGGTCAGTGGTCTCGTTGACAGGTTTACTACTAGGTTTGTTTTCGGTTGCTCTGGCTCCTACTCCCGATTGAACAGGGTCCTCCCATTGTACTCTTTTTTCTTGTTGAGTACCTCTTTTGCGCCCTCGCCCTCTGCCCCAACCTCTGCCTAAAAAAGGCTGGCGTATACCTTGGGGTACAAATTGTGGCGGATATTGTTGGCCAAATTGGGGAGGGCCCGGGGGAAACATAGGATATTGCCAGAAAGGTTGAAGACTTTGGTGTGGGCCCTGAAAAGTCGGCTGTGGATAGGTGTTATAATTACGCCTACCTCTCCTGCCTCTATATTGGTTAGGTCCTGGATTTTCTGAGCTAGAATCACTGCCAAATGATGAGCTCCTATTGGAGGAGTTGGAACTAGCATCAGAAGTGTAGTTAGTGTTGGCCGGGACATAGTCAGCTTTGAGGTAGGGGTATGCCTTTTCTTTGTCGAATCTTTTAATGTCCTTTTGTAACTTGGTCACTTTTTGTTTCAATAGATATTCCTTGTGTTCTGCGATCTCGGTATTGAGTTCCATCAGTTTAGTTTTGAAAGTAGGGCCTGTGTTGGTTTGTTTAAGAGCACTTTCAGCAGCTTGTATGCGGATTAGCAGTTCGTCAGCTAATCTTTTGGCCGTGTTCACAATGAGGATAAGGAGATCTCGGGTGCACTTCCAGGATATTTGTGACCATTCGATTTTAAACTGGCCGTCTTCCCAGAAGATCCTGGGAAAGTTCTTTACTAAAAGGCCATTAGGTGAAATGTTAGCCCTGAAGTATTCCGTCATAAGCGCTCCATGGAGGGTATGTGACCACGCAAATATAATAGATCAACAACGCCACATCCTTTATTGCCGGTGCTGACTAGATGGCGGATGCTCCACGTGTCTCAACCATAAAGAGTCTTTGAAAAGTTGCACAAAAGGTTAGTCGCACCCTGATCTGTATTGCCATGAGGGGCCTACCACCCCCTTGGCACGGACTTCAGATGCACAGGGTTAGTGCCACCCGAAGCTCATATGGCCATCAGGGGCCTACCACCTCGTGGCACGGACTTGAGTTCCACAGGCTTAGCGGCCCCAAAAGCTGATGTGGTCTCCGCCATTGATGAGTCAGGACTCAGCGACATGTGTGAGATCTGCTGGGCTGCGGAGAAGCTGATGTGGTTTCCGCCATTCATGACTCAGGACTCAGCGACATCTGTGAGATCCAGTAATTATTTTCTCATGGATGCGCAGGGGCAGCAGTCTCTCTCTCTCTCTCTCTCTCTCTCTTCCTTCTTTTCCTTCTATCTCTCTAACTCTCTCTTCCTTCTCCCTTTCTCACTCCCTTTCTTTCCTTCCCTCTCTTTTTCTCTCTGGCTTTTTTTTCCTTCTCTGTTTCTCTGTGTCTCTCTCTTATGATATGCGCATTACACACGTCCTTATTTTGTGCTTTATTTTTCAGGCTCTGTCGTCGACATCCATGGTCCCCACAGGAGTGTTCCGCCTTCTTGTTTTGAATTATTTTTGATACATTTTAGTTATTGTTCATATATATGTTAATAAAAAAATTACGTTTGAAAATAGTTTATCGTTTACATATATGTGTATAAAAAAAATAAAGTTTGAAAATAGTTTATCGTTTACATATATATGTTTATAAAAAAATAAAGTTTGAAAAAAAAAATTAATGTTTTGGGTTGTTTTCTTAACTGCTGTGGGACTTTTTCTTGTTCTTATTACTGTTATTTGATGGAGTCCACCATGGTGTTAAATTTTGAGGCACTTATCGCAGGAATACTGGTGATGTCTGCAGTTTGCACCAACTTCTGAATAGTGTGTTAGATTTATCTCAACTTTACTTCCATTAAAGTGCTGATAATGAAATGCAGACTAGCCGTTCCCGTGCAAAAAGACACGAGGTGCACCTTTGAGATTTATTCTAAATACTAAAATCCTGTATTGAATTGCACTGAGGTAGTGGCTGCACTTACAGTCTACACACAAAATCAATTAAGAAATCTCATTGTATTTATATTGATTGGGAATAGTGCGTCAGGTGCTGGATCTTGACGAGATACACTGCCCAGTTCGCATATTGTTCTGAACACAAAAAAAATCACATCACAACTTTCACACCAACTGCAATGCGAAACAAATTCCAGCGATAAGCCACGTTAGCACCAGGGATTTTACACCTGCTTTCTGCTGGTGTTAAGGAGGACGACTATCTGCACCATGAAAGGGAACACAGCCAAGAGTCACACCAGAACATCCACAGGTGCCATAGAGTCAATGAGCATGATACAGGGATACCCTTGAGGGCCACAAGACTCATCGCAACAACTCCAGGACTGCCAACGCCCCCCAAACCCGCATCTGAGCAAGTGTGTCCCTGTGGTCATTGTGTTAGCATGATAGGCAGAGCCCTGCAACATCACAGTGTGCTGTCACCTCAGCATTGGCAGTGAGCCTGGACATGTAGCTACGCATGCATCCTCCTGCATGCACAACCGGCGTGTGCTGGTCCAGGGTCCACAGGTCAGCGCAGGGGTGTGCCTATCCGGCAAGGGGAATGGGGTGTCTTGGACATGTCTGTGTACAGGAAGTGCGGTAAGTGTGTTTCTGTGTTCTGGTGTGTCCTGCCACAAGGGCCGTAGCAGTCGATGTTATAAAGTAGCATGCACCACCTCCAAACGGCACTGTGATGGTGTAGTTGAAATGCAGGAGGACATGCGCGAATAGGCCTTACAATGGTGTGCCATACGAGTGCACGAGATACAACAGCGCACCGTACAAAAGTGTGGGGGCTTGTGGGAGGGAGGAGCAGCTTTTTGGCAACGTAACAGACAGTGAACTCGCCCATGTGCCACGTGCTGGGCATCTCATCCATGATGACCACAATCGGAGTCATCCCACAACACCAACACATCCTGTATGAATGCAGCGTGGTTTTCATTTCTATGCTCGTTCAGTGGTGTGATGTTGGCGGGTTGTGTGACTTGTGCTCCTTGTTGGTGTGTTTCATTTTGGCCATTGTTTGTCTATACTTGTGCTGTACTTAATTGTGCATGTGTGCCATTCTGCCCATTTCCCCCGTCCCCCCACTCCCTGCTTCTTCCTCTTCCTGGTGCTGTTATGTCTATAATTTTGTGCACCACACACAAATACATGTAAAGAACAAATTCGAATAGTTCCTTGATTCTTTTAGGTTTCAAAACTTCTCTCTATTGGTTTATTTTAAATTTTCCATATAAACAGTTTTTTTAATATTCAACAACACATAGAAGTCAGAAGTGCAACGTATTCTATCTAGAACATTCTACAACACGTGCAGGTTAAAAGTTCACCAATTCTTTTAAACTTAACGATATTTGTTCGCAACATTTTCTCGAACATTTAACGGCACATGCAGGTTAAAAGTTCACGATTGTTTTAAGTTCGAACAGTGCCATCCAAATGCAAGTAGCAGGTGTGGTTGAGTTGAGCAAATTTTATCCAATGATATGTACTCCACGTTGAAACTGCTTTTTCTTAACCAATCACAAAGATGCTTTTCAAAAAAACGAATGTGCACCCTACTTTAAAAAAAGAATGCTTTTCATCTCCCAATCACGTATCGTTTTGTATGGCAAAAAAAAGTAGTTCCCCATCTTTAAACATATCTCTTATTCTACCAAGGAACTGCATGAGCTACAGACATTTTTCCATACCTTCCAACCATACTTTCAAAATGCTAGTGTGGATCTTAGTACATAGCTATATTTTCTGGTGCAAGAGGTATGCAGAACACAGACGTATTGACTTAGACCTAGGACATTAAATGGTTTGCACAGAGAGGATTGAAGTGGCTCCAATTACTACCTTTGGTTAAAACCTCTTTGCATCTTCCACACCCTGACCTCATGATTGTGCATTGTGGTGGAAATGACCTAGGCACAGTGACAGGGGTAGGTTTGGAAATGCTAATGAAGGACACCTATGGACACCTCAGCTCAGCACCATGTGACTCTGGGCAATAGCTCACTTAATAGCTCACATAATTTCTACGCCAGCCTCGAGGGCCTTCAAACCCATAGGGGTGAGTAGTTTGCACTTTACAAATACCGTATTGATTTGATACGCGTAAATTTACATTCGCACTCCCTGTATAACACCCCTAAGCACCATATACAAGTTACAATGTTCGAAACAAAAGTTCCTCCGAGTAGGTATAACTACATGCTGACACTACTTGACAGATGTGGCACAGCGGCCAGAGCACATGACTTCACAGCATATGACACACAGTTTGGACTCACGCTTTCATCCCGAGTCCGGCAGCACCTCAGCTTAGCACCATGAGACTCTAGACAATACCTCACATATTTTCCATACCCCAGGACTTTCAGACCAGTAGGAGTCAGTAGTTCGTCCTAGTAGGTATAAATACATGCTGAAACTACTTCCACAGGTGTGCTGCAGCGGCCAGGGCACATGACTTCACACCATAAGACACACAGTTTAGGCTCACGCTTTCATCCCCGACCCCCGCAGCAGCTCACCTTAGCAGCATCAGACTCTGCGCAATACCTCACTTAATTTCCATATCCAGCACTTTCAGATCGGTAGGTATGAGTAGTTTGCTTCGCACCCCTTCTATAGCACACCCTAAACACCCCACAGAGGTTACAGTGCTGATACCCTCCTCTTTCCGACTTTTTTCACCCTTTTTTCCCTTATTCGCTTCAACAGAATCACAAAATGGCAGCCAACACTTCCTAGTTGCAACCGCTCGCAGCTCTCCCAACCAATAAGCAGCAAATTCGTGCTCCTAACGCCTCAGCCAATCAGATGGCAGAATTCCCAAATATCGATATCTGTAAATTTCGATACTTCTCAAAAACTACTGAACGGATTTACACCAAATAAACAAAAGCGTGCTTTGTAGACCAAGGCCCTTCTCCCTGCCAAATTTGGGGTAATTCCATTCACCCGTTCGACCTGTAGCCTCGTCTAAAGTTTCCTATGGAAATTAACATGGAGAAAACACGTTTTGGGACCCCCTTTTTTTCTCAGTCCCCGCTTGATGAATCACCCCCAAACTTCCAACATAGGAGCTGATATGAACAAAGAATTAGTTTGGAAAATGTCATGAAGAGTCATCAAACCACGCCAAAGTTATAAGCAAAACAAAAAATGTTCTTCCTATGGAAACTTGGTCCTAACTATAACTAGGTAATATATATATATATATATATATATATATATATATATATATATATATATATATATATATATATATATATATATATATATATATATATATATATATATTCACTTAAAAAACCATAGGTTTCACACATGTTATAGTTAGCTGGACATTTCACTCATAAAAAACCAATGAAATTCCCCCGTTATAGTTACTGCAGACAACTATAACTCACGCGACCGTAATCCTCTGCTGATGCTAATACTGTATTTAGACACTTATTTACCCATGTCTTCTTCCATTAATCTTTAGCTATACATATATTACAAATATTTATTTTTCAGAAAGACACATATGTCATCAGTGATGTAATATCTGACGTCATCAGCAGAGGATTGCGGTCGCGTGAGTTATAGTTGCCTGCAGTAACTATAACGGGGGAATTTCATTGGTTTTTTATGAGTGAAATGTCCAGCTAACTATAACATGTGTGAAACCTATGGTTTTTTAAGTGAATTTGCAAGGTTTTTTAAATGCTAATTCCTAACTATAACGAGTGTGAAACCTATGGTTTTTTCAGTGAATTTGTACGGTTTTTTAAATGCTAATTTATTTATGTATTATTTTTTTTATATATTTATTTTACAATAAACTACGTATTAAAATTTATTATTTTTTTTTTTTTTGGTTTTCACCCTGCGAATGTTTTTTTTTTTTTTGTAAATTTTTTTTTTTTGTGTGTTTTTCAGGGTGCACGCACTGTGCGCGCACCCCCGCGATTTTTAAAAAAAAAAAATTTTTTTTTGCCTTCGGGGTCCTTCAGGGACTCCCTGACAAAGGCTAGGGGGTCAGGAACTCTCTACCCTGCCCCCTTTTCACGTTCGCCACCTTCCTTTTTCACTCTCGCACTGAAAACAAACAAAATGGCGGCCGACACTTCCTGATTTCGACCGATTCGAACGTTGACTAACATGTAACCACCAATCAGAATTACGCTCGCGCACGTTAGGGTGCTCGCACGGTGCTCGCACGGTGCGCGCACCCTGCGCGCATATAGATATATATATGCTTTTAACTGCTATTTTCTCCGGAAATACTGAACAGATTTAAGCCAGACCTGCAAAAGGCACTTCCTTGACCTTATGGCTACCTCTCTGCCAAATTTCAAGTAATTCTGTTCAGCCGTTCGGGCTGTAGCTGTGTCAAAAGGTCCTATGGAAAAATGCATGGGAAAAACGCGTTTTGGGACCCCCCTTTTATCTCAGCCCCCGCTTGACGAATCCCCCCGAGACTTTCAGGGTAGGAGCGGAGCGTAGCGCCCCACCTATTTTGAAAAATTCGCGAGGATTCGTCGACCGGCGCCAAAGTTATTCAAAATAGAATGTTGCGGATTTCCTATGGAAACGTGGTCCTAACTATAACTACCTACTGGCGACCGCCAGTAGGTAATATATATATATATATATATATATATATATATATATATATATATATATATATATATATATATTCACTGAAAAAACCATAGGTTTCAGGGGTGTTATAGTTAGCTGGACTTTTGACTTGTACAAAACCATTGAAATCCCCCCGTTATAGTTAGTTCAGCTAACTATAACTCGCGCGCCCGCAATGCACTGCTGATGACGTCACATATTACATCACTCATGACATGGTCAGTGACATCACTCATGACATCACTGATGACATCTCAAATGACATCACTGATGACATCATCCAGTGAATGTGTGTTTTTCTGAAAATTAAATATGTTTTATATATGTATATCTCAAGGTCGATGGAAGAATAAATGGGTATATAAGTGTCTAAATGGATGATTTGTTTTTGAAAAATTGATTGTGTAACTGACTGATTAAGTGTATCATAGTGAATACATGGCTTAGTGAGTAATGCTTAAATATGTAAATATCTGTATCAGTCTCTCACTTTGTGTATAAGTGGCTGCATGGGTTGGTGAGTAGCTACATGGGTGTCTATATAGGTTATCAGTTTTTTTTTTTGAGTATCAGTCTGAGTGTCTGCATGGTTCGGTGGGGGGTATTACGTAGTGCATAGGTGCATGAATGAGTGACTCACTGTTTGTATCTGTTGAAGACAGCATGTGTGCAGGACTGTATGGGTGGATGAGTGTGTGTATGGGTGTGTTAGTGAGTGAATGACTGTCTCAATAGTGTCTTTATGAGTAACTACATATGTTTTAAACTAGTATATGTGACTATTGGTGTATATAAGTGAGTATATGTGAGAGTGATTGATTGAAAGAGTTCCTGTATGAATAAGTATGTGTTTCTATAAGTGATTGTTTAAAAGACTAAGTATGTGTAAGTTTCCGTAGAAGTAAGTGTGGTGGTGTGTGTATAACTGTATATGCAAGTAAATATATGTTTGATTCTTTATTAGCATGAGTGACTATGTGTGTGAGTAACTCTATGGATGAGTGGCATTGTGTAACAGGATGTATAGGTGTATGAGTACATATGATGAGTGAGTACATGTATGAGTGACTGTATAGGACTGTTGGTGAATGAGTGGATGTGTATGTGGATCTTAGAATTACTGAAGAGGTTGTTGTAACTGGTATTGGTATGTCCATTGTTTTGAAAATTTTAGTCTCTATTTTTGAATGTGTGTATCAAAGGTTATATTAGGGTGAGAGGAGGTCTGCCACTCTATCACAAGGATGATGTCATCAGTGATGTCATCAGTGATGTCATTTGAGATGTCATCAGTGATGTCATGAGTGATGTCACTGACCATGTCATGAGTGATGTAATATGTGACGTCATCAGCAGTCCATTGCGGGCTCGCGAGTTATAGTTAGCTGAACTAACTATAACGGGGGGATTTCAATGGTTTTGTACAAGTGAAAAGTCCAGCTAACTATAACACCCCTGACACCTGTGGTTTTTTCAGTGAATTTCTGAGGTTTTTTAAATGCTAATTCCTAACTATGCCTACAGAGATAGGACATGTGAAGAAAGAAGAAAAAATGCACAGAAAGAAAAAAAAGAAGTGCAGAAAGAAGCAACAGAAGTCCTCAAAGACGAAGAAAAGTGCAGGAAGAAGGATAACGTGCAGAAAGAACAAAAAGAAGAGCAGAAAGAAGCCTTCTTGCGAAATCATCCTGTACCCTCAACTTTTTCAGACGGATACTGGTGGTAACTGAGTCTGACTAACCAGTCCTAGAGCCAGTGCTATGTTAAAAGACACCCTGAATACAGTGAAAACACCTACATACACTATGGAACATTATGCGTTGGGGTCCCCCTGTGATTAGCATGACCTCCTCTGTAAGCCCCTAGTATATAATAGGGCAGGGGGATTAAAACTACCTCTTAAAACAGGCCACAGGGCGTTTTTGCACACGTTAACTCAGGCCCCGTCCCCTCCCTTCACCACTGTGTAAACATGCCCTGTGTCCGGTTTTAGGAGATTAAGTTCATTTAAATCCTGAGGGTCCCTAGGATCCAACTAGCCCACTAGGTACCTCCAGTAAGTGCCACAGAGCTGCGTTGCAGAGAGGTGTAAAAAGTGGCACGGCCTGGACCACCTCTCTGCAATGCAGGTCAGTAGTGCTTACTGGAAGCACTTGGTGGGCTAGTTAGCCACCAGGGGCCCTCAGTATTGAAGGGAAATTATATCCCCAATTTAAAACGTGCCATAGTGCGTGTTTGCACATGTCACCTCAGGCCCCGTCCCCTCCCTTCACCACTGTGTAAACGCGCCCTGTGGCTGTTCTAAGTTGAGAGATTAAGTCCCCTTGAATCCTAAGGGTCCCTAGGGTCAAACTAGACCACTAGGTACCTCCAGTAAGCGCCACAGAGCTGCGTTGCAGCGAGGTGTAAAAAGGGGCTTGGCCTCAGAACACCTGTCTGCAGCACAGCTCCCTGGCGCATACTGGAGATGCCTGTTGGGCTAGTTGGCCCTCAGAGACCCTCAGTATTGAAGAGGAATTAATTCCCCAACTTACAACTCGCCAGGGGGCGCGTTTGCAGAGTGCTGCAAGGAGGGTGCGTGGCCTCCGGCACGATGCGAGTCTTTTATTTATTTTAATTTTTTTAGAAGGGGGGCTGTGCGGTTCCCCTTCTTATTCTAATTTATTGGCCCTGATGACCCCATCCCCCAGGGCCTGTCTCCTAATTATATTTTTTTGACCCCAATCCCCAGGGCCGGCCACTGTTTTTTATTATTTTTAAAAAATATATATTTATAGACACACCTAGGACATGCTGGACAAACCGTACGTACCTATCACCATGACGATTTGCGTGATATTCATTAAAAGGCGACTATGCATACAATGAATCCACGTGGAATGTATTTACACCACTAGTGAAGCTCTGACATGTCTGATGCCCTACCGTGCCTAATCCCGGTAGACACCCTTGTCGTTTATTTATACAAACATAGGTAGCTATTGACGGGCACATTTAATACACATGCACACCAAGCCATTCAAAGGGGATTCGACAAAAATTCGACCAAAACTATGCAAGAAACCCCCCTCACGGTTAATAAAACACACATCCACTGCCGGATGTGTAATACTTTTTATTTTACTCCCTGGAAAGGGGACGAACATCACTTGAGAGTCACAGCGCGCTCCTGGCAGAGCCCAATGCTGTGTTACACCCACCATTGACTGCCAAGTGCCACACACCTCTGTGTTGTATTCCACCAGATAGTGCGTATGCTATGACACTCTCTAGCCCATGTGCACTGTAACACCACCCCGTGAATATGTCATGCCACACTTGTCTTCACACGGGTTATATTGCCCCATCTAACGTGCCTTCCTCGATGCCTATGTTATAACGCACAGTGCTATGCCATAAATATTACAATCTGGGATCCATATGTTTGTCACAGTGCATATGCAACGTTACACTCCCCAGCACATATTTTATATTACAACTTTAGAGACTAGTTAGGTTACACAACACTGCCCTGTGCATATTACACTCCAAGGCGCATATCGCATAGCACGCGCTGGTGCCTGTGCTATCTCGCGCTCTCCAATGAATCTGTCATTGCGCACAATATATTGCATATTATATTTCACGCCCGGTTCATCTTATATCACACTTTTTGGTGCATAGTTTATACCATACACTATATCTAGTTTTCATTTTCAATCGTGCTCTCAGGACTATGTTCTATATAACACTGTGTTCACCTACCCTTTTCACAGGCATTACATTTTGCGATAGGGGGTGGAGGGTCAGGGGGTGTTTCTGCCAAGTGAGCCCGGAGTCACAGTCACAAACGTCCTCTTCTTCCTGAATAAAAGTGAGATTATGCTGCATACTTGTTCATATTTTAAGTAGTTCGCACAGACACACGTTTTAAAAACAATAAAGTTCCTAATACCCGCCTTCTCTGAACAGTTAGCTTGCTGCCCCATCCCCCTCCTCCCTATCCTCTGTTGTGTGAATCCATGGACTAGCCTCCTCCCTCCTGCCATGCATGGTCTGATGTGCTGCCACTGCCCTCGATTTAGTATGATGTACCAGTCCACTCCTCCTGCCCTCCATTGCCCAATTAATTGACCTCCTGCTTAAACTCTGTGCTTAGCTTGCTGCCCCTATTCTCCTTCCCCCTGCCCTCCGATGTCTTTGTGCATGCCCCTGCTCCATCCTTTTTGCCCACCATGTTCCATGGACCTGCCACTCCTATCTACTCTGAGTTTTCTGTTGAGCTGCCACTCCCCTCCCACCTGCCTAGCATTGTCAGATGACTGTAACCTGTCCCTGCCACCTTCACCCTGCCTGTCCACATGCCATGCCCCTATCCTCTTCCTCCTGTCCTACATGGTCCATTGTACTGCCACACCCTTCTGCCCTCCCTGGTCTGTTGTGCTGCAACTACTCCTCCTGCCTGCCCCGTGCGGTCTGTTGTGAGGCCCCTTCCCCTGAAATGTCTTGTCTGTGCACAGGTCCTGACCCTCCCTTCTATCCTCCATCGTCCTTTGTGCATGCCCCTGCACCCTCCTTCTTGCCCATCGCCATTGTGCTGCCACTAACCCTCCCACTTGCCATGCATGGTCTTCTGTGCTGCCATGGCCCCTCCCACCTTCCCTGTGTGGTCAGTTAGATGCCCCTGACCCCCTCCCACCTTCCCTCCATGGTCTGTGTGTATGCCATCACAGTCTCACTGTTGCTCTTCATGGTGTGTCTTGCTTCTAGTGCCCATCCTGCCTGACCTCCATGGCCATCTTGCTGCTCCTGCCCTGCCCCTTGCCCCCAGCCCTCTGTTTATATGTGCAGACCCCTACTCCCTCCCTCCTGGCTTGTCTGTTCCATTGTAATGCCCCTGATCCGTCCCTCCTGCCCTTTATGGTCTGTTATGCTGCAACTTTCTCTCCTGTCTGTCCATTATGGTCAGCTAGCTACCATTGCCTCTTGCCCCTCTGTTCTCTGTTGTCCATGTGCATGGTCCTGTCCCCTCCCTCTTGCTTTCTATGGATTGTTGTGCTGCACTCCCGTCCCGCATGCCCTGTGTGGTGTATTGTGCTGCTGCAAACCCTGATGCCTGCCCTGCAGGGTCAGTTTGGTGCACCTCTCCATGTCCCTCCTGTCCTCTGTTAATCAAGTCCATGTCCCTACCCCATTTCCTTCCATGATCCAATGTACCATACTTGCGAACATTTTGAACATGGTAAGAGGGAGATTTTGAAAAAAAACTGGGGTACTGATTTTCCCCTTTGAGTTACATTGAAAAAGAGGAGATTGTAGACAGGAGACAGATCAAATAAAGCCCATTTGAGCTTAAAAACATTGGACGTTTCCTGGCTGAATCGGGTCTGTTGGCATGTATGGTTGTACTACCATTGCCTCTTCCATCTGCCCACAATGGTCTATTACATTGCCACAGCCTCTCTTGAAAGTCCTGTATTGTTGGTTTGTTGCCCCTGCCCCCCTTTCCACTGCCCTCCATAGTCTGTTGTGCTGCCACGGCCCTTCCTGCCTGCTCAGTGTGGTTAAATTGTTGCCTTTGCACCCTCCTACCTGCCTTCAATTTTCAGAGTCTGTGCCCCTGGCCTCTGCCTCTCAACAGTATCCTAATGAACAACTAGATTGCTAACATTCTATATTTATTACAAAAGTGTGGAACGCCTGACGTCATCTTGATGTAATCAAAACTGTAATACCTAGAGCATTTCCTTTAGAAATTACATATATGAGAGGGTCTTATTGGCATCAAAATTATGGTTAGTGCTCTAAAAGGCTAAAATAAGGACATATTTTCTGAGTTTTCAAATAGCGACAAAGCACTTTTAAATTATTTGTTATCTTTATGTTTTTTTATCCAGTTGACCACTTGATTAAATGTTGCACTTAGGGGAGAGGATGTGGTGTTACTTCCAGAACTGCAGACTTTGCAACTGGGGAACCAGGTTGGAGTTTCTGCTTCAGCTCGACATTCTGTGATTCTGGTCAAATCACTTAGTCTCCCCATGTCTACAACCAAAATGAATTTGTTCTTGTGTGATGTAACCAATGCTCATATAAAGCACTCCAATACCTGACAAGTCTGCACTATATAACACTGCAAAAACACAAAATAATAAGTGTTTTGCACACTTCTGTCATTGGACTATATTTGGGCTACATCTGGGTGATTTTGGGCTACATTTGGGCTCTTTTGTCTCCGGTGGCCATCTTGGGAGATTTATTTGTTATGAAGTTTCCTAATTTCCTCATGTACTGCAGTCTCCTCAGTAGGAAATGCTTTCAGTTTTTTACTTTGATTACATCATGAAGGTATTCAGATATGTCACACATTTGCCATAAAGTCTGAAAGTTAGCACTCTAGTTGCTCATTAGATCACTGTAGTAAAACTACTGTTCACCATGGAAGTCTGCTCCTGGTATTAAAAGTGCATGTTTCAGTCTGCATGTCAGAATTTTTTAATGAAATAGAAGAGGATTTGAGAAGTCACTCAAAATGTGCCCTCATTTTCTTTCTTCAGCATTAATCATAATTTCTATGGCAAACTGAACCCCCTCATTGTGTTCCTTTTTAAATTAAATGTTTTAAGTGTTACCAGTTTATTCCAATCAAGATGGCTTCAGGTGTGCCATACTTTTGTCATAATGAAGACAGTAAGCGCTCTAGTTGTTTTTAAGAACACTCTGGGACATTCTGTCATTGGGCTATACGTGGGCTACATCTGGGTGATATTTGGGCTACATTTGGGCTCTTTTGTCTCTGGTGGCCATCTTGGGAGACTTATTTGTTATGAAGTTTCCTAATTTCCTCATTTACTGCAGTCTCCTCAGTAGGAAATACTTTCAGCTTTTTACTTTGATTCCATCAAGAAGGCATTCAGATGTGTCACCTATTTGCCATAAATTCAGAATGTTAGCACTCTTTTTGCTCATTAGATCATTGTAGTAAAGCTACTGCTCACCAGGGAAAACTGCTGCTGGTATTGAAAGTGCATGTTTCAGTCTGCATGTCAGAATTTTTTAATGAAATAAAAGAGGATTTCAGAAGTCAAAATGTGCCCTAGTTTTTCTTTCTGCAGCACTAATCATACGCGTTAGGCAAATGGAAAAAGAAATCGGAGCTGTCATCCTGCTCCTTTTGCAATTAAAGTGTTGTTTAACTCACCGACTGGAGGAGTGCGTCTTCAATGCAGGGCAACCTTGGTAAAGATATATATATATATATATTATTCAAACCTTGTTTCGTGGTTGATCTCTGCCTCTTGAGTGGTGGCGGGCTACCGGCAGGGTCGCGACCCCTTCAAATCCAGAAAACGATCAATCTTTCCTTGTTCAAAGATTGCGCCGAGCCCCAATTCTTTTCAATAGCGTGCTTTATTTAAAGCAAAGACAAACACTGTCCCGACGCGTTTCAGAAATGCGTTGGGACAGTGTTTGTCTTTGCTTTAAATAAAGCACGCTATCGAAAAGAATTGGGGCTCGGCGCAATCTTTGAACAAGGAAAGATTGATCGTTTTCTGAATATATATATATATATATATATATATATATATATATATATATATATATATATATATATATATTCGGCTCCCAAACTCCCTTACTTTTCAGATAGAGTCAAGCACTCACTGGAGGGGTTAAGTATCGTTTTTTTCTTTATTCAGCAGAAAAGACGGACAGCAGGACAGACGCGTTTCAAAATGTTCTTCATCAGTGTCTTGTCGCAGCGATCGCGCGCAAACATTAAATACAATTACGTCATGTTACACGCGACAACATAATCAAAACAAATGATGGCAACAAACCCACATTAGTTCATTGTGATTGGGGTGGCCATCTTTGAATGGTGTACTCTATACACAAAAACGCATAAGTATATAAATATGCAATATGAAATCAGAAATCATAACCCTTAAGGAGCCATGCTGGCTGAAATAATCGCCAGTATTTATATTATGTGAAATCCAGAGGTGTCAGATTTATGCCAAAAATTAATGCCAAAAATTAATAGATGGGTACAACTAATGATATCCGAATTTCCATCACCTTGTTGTAGCAGTGGCCTCCAAATATGAGGCAATCAGTCTGCAGGTACCCATGACTCGGTAGATAATTCTCGTTCTGCATGGCAAACAGCCGACATAACGCCATGTATTGGCACACCCTATGCATCAATATGCGAAACGTGTTTCAGGCATGGCTCTGTATCCCATAAAAAAAATTTGATAACGTAGTACAATCTATGATAGACAGAGAAAAAGGGAAAAGGAAAAAAGACGTACACACAAAAGGAAAAAGAGTGAGAGAGGGAAAAAGAGAAAAGAGTTGGAATGAGAGAGAAAGAAAAAGAACATGTTGAGAATTTCCCGAATTTACAAATTTCAAATTTCAAATTTCAACATTGTCATAGAAATTTCAAAATTCAATAAATTTCTAGAGCTTCCTCAAATCCTATGATGGCCCAGCTTGCACACTATCATAGATGTTCTAGATTCATACATAGTTTATATTAATAGTGAAGCAGCTGCCAAATACCTTTCTGTGACCCTAATCATATTTTCAAGGCATTATGTTACCAGTTCATCTACCCAGGTGCACATTTAGTTCCTCACCACTGTTAAGATAGTGGGGGAACTTCGTGTGTAAATCAATAATATAGCGGGACTCTAACCTCCGCAATTTCTGGACCCTATCGCCCCCCCCTGATGTTCGCGGGCACCTGGTCCAGGCCAAAGTACTGCATAAGCTCCCTATTGCTATGGTGTTTGAGAGCAAAATGTCTGGCTACCGGGTAGTTGGTATCATTCTTATTGATTGCGCGTTGATGTTCTAAAATGCGCATCTTCACACTGTTGATTGTGCTGCCAATATATCTTAGCCCGCATGGGCATGTCAGGCAATATACTACATGGGTAGTAGAGCAGGTAATGAATTTATCTATGTGTCTTGGTTTGCCGATCCCTGGAATGCTGTATGTGAATACCCTTTTGCTATTTTTGCAGGCCCTACATTTCCCACATGGGAAAAATCCTTGCAACGCTTTCAGAGTGCCTGTGGGTTGCGTCACTGGTGATAGATGACTCTGCACCAATTTGTCCCGAAGTGATCTAGATTTCCGAAATGTGATCAATGGGACTCTAGGGATGTCCTTGCCGATAACTGTGTCAGTCTTAAGGATATGCCAGCTTTTTTTGAGTATCTTCCTAAATCTGTTAGCATCGTCCCGTAAATTTTTCGCTCGTCTGAACGTGATCTGGGGGTGTTTTCCCATAATTCCACTGACAGTTGGATCAAGTTGTAAGAGTTTCCAATACATGAAAGAGGAGGAGACCGGGAAAAGAATCTGAGACGCAGAGAGTCGCGACAAATTCTGAACTTTCGGACATATACACCATGGGGTCTCAACCAAAGCGAAGAATTGTATATACATTTATAGAACTCATATTTGTGTCTCAGAAACAATGTTGTGATTGATACCTTTGAGAAGAAGTTGAGGTGCTTTAATTAAAAATTATATTCTGCCCCCCCCGGGGACAGATAGCCTGATTTTTTGGCGTTTCTGGCTCCAGGGGGGGGCAGAATAGCCCACTAGAGCCAGGGAATTTGTTTTTTTAAAATTGGAAGCTACCCCTTGGGCAAGGGTCGCTTCCAGGGGCCATATTTAAAAAAAAGTATATTCTGCTCCCCCTGGGGGCAGATCGGTTTGTTTATATGGCCTTTCTGCCCCCAGGGGGGCAGAAAACCCCACTAGACACCAGGGAGTGTTTTAAATTTTAAATGGAAGCGACCTCTTGGGCAAGGGTCGCTTCCTTATGGGCCTAAACAACTTGTAAGACTTTTCTGCCCTCCCTGGGACAGATCACCTGCATTTTTTGGCGTTTCTGGCCCGGGGGGGCAGAAAAGCCCACTAGAGTCAGGGATTTAAAAATAAATAAATTGGTCGTGTCCAGGGGACATATTTTTTTTATGTGTATTCTGCTTCCCCTGGGGCAGATCTGCCCGTTTATTTGGCCTTTCTCTCCCCCTTTGGGTAGTGACATAGCGTGTTATAATGTGATTTGTTTTATTTCTTGTGAATTGCAATTGTAATGCTTTATTTCTCCCTTTTTGTTCTAGTTCAAGGCTTTTGCTCTTTAGACTGTTGCAGGTTGCAGTTTCTTTACTGGTGGTTCTGCTGTTTGTGTAGTTGCATGTTTTTGGTAAGAGAATTTTTTTGTACAATGTAATTAAGTTTCATTTCTCTGCATGAATGTGTTTTTTGCAAATCGTGTAATAATACCAGTATGTTTGAGTGTCAAAAACATTTTGCATTTGTGCTTGATGTGTATTTTTTTGTCTTGTGAGTAATTGGTTTCGTTTTTTTCTTTCTAGTGGGATATCGTTGGTTTTTGCTGTGTCTCTGCAGAGTAGCTGCTGGTGAGTGTAGCTGTCTCTTGTAAGTGAATCGTATCGTTTTTGAGTGTATAGATCTTTGTGATAAAGGCAAACATTTTTTTACTTACTTATTTTGCACAGTGTTGGTTGTTGTTGACTTGTTTGTGCAGTTTCCTTTCTTAGTAAGGATAATGGCTAGCCATAGGATTACTGCTCAGCAGGTTGGTGGAATGCTTTTTGAGTCTTCCTCTCACCATAGTCCAGATACTGACTATGATTCTGAGGCAGAGGTGGGAGGGGAAGATTCAGGCAGTGAGTTTTCTCTCCGTATGGCATCATTGGATGATGAAGCTACTCTCAGTGCGGATGAAGCTACTCTTAGTGCGGATGAAGCTACTCTTAGTGCGGATGAAGTGCCTGTGTTAGAGGAGAATATTGATGTGCCGATAGTGCGGCAAGAGGCATCTGGGCTGCAGCCTGGGGCTGCAAGGCTTCCCGTTGGTATAGTGCGGCAAGAGGCATCTGGGCTGCAGCCTGGGGCTGCAAGACTTCCCGTTGAAAGTGCTGACCTCTGGGTTGCCCCAGGCATGGTTCAGCCGGCATTGCCAGACTTTACTGGTGTTCCAGGGTGTAGAGTGAATACTGAAAACTTTTTGCCTATACATTTTTTTCAGTGGTTTATAGACGATTTATTTTTGGCAAAGATTTTTGAGCAGACTAATTTGTATGCCGAACGGTTTTTGAGAGACAACAGTGCCAGCCTTAAGCCCAACTCTGGAGCTACCCGGTGTACTCCCACAAATCTGGAAGAGATGAAGAAGTTCTTGGGTTTAACTTTTTTGATGGGCTTGCTAAGGAAGCCATCAATGTCTTCATATTGGTCTACTAGTCCCTTGATGGCAACTGCTATATTTCCGGCAGTCATGAGTTGTGATAGATATTTGCTTCTGCTTCGAATGATGCATTTTGTCGACAATGGTTTAGAGCTGCCACGAGATCACCCCGATTGCGACCATCTTTTTAAGTTTCGGCCTGTCATTGATCACTTTGTTGATCGATTTTCTGAGATCTATGCTCCAGGGAAAGAAATTGCAGTGGATGAGTCTTTGGTGTTGTTCAATGGCCGCTTGGTTTTTATGCAATACATTCCTAGTAAGAGGGCACACTATGGAATTAAGCTGTATATGCTGTGTGACAGTAGGACTGGATATGTCTCTAATTTCAGGGTGTACACCGGTAAGGAATCCAGGATTAACCCCCTGGTTGTCCGTCCACTTTTGGAGTGACTGAGAAAATTGTATGGGAACTTGGTACAGGACTTTTTAACAAAGGCCACCATTTACATGTAGATAACTTATACAGTGCAGTGCATTGCATTGCGAGGAGCTTCTAGCTGTGAAGTTTTCAGACAGGAGAGATGTCTACATGCTGACTACCATCCATGATGAAAGCACTGTACCTGTGACTGTTTGGGGTCAGGTTGCTGAAGCGCGCATACCTGTGTGCATTTTAGACTAGAATAGGCACATGGGTGGTGTTGACAGAGTAGATCATAGGTTGGAACCTTACGCTGCTCTTCGTAAGGCTTACATTTGGTATAAGAAGTTGACTATCCATCTTTTCCACTTGGCAACCTTTAATGCTTTTGTTGTGTTCCAGTATTCTTGTCCTGAATCAAAGATGACTTTTGCTAAGTTTCAGGAGTCTGTAATAGGCAGCCTTGTTTTAGTGGAACAGGCAAGTGTCCCTAGAGTTGGAGTGGTGGAGGATGTGCCTAGATTGAAAGATCGCCACTTTCCTGATCACATTCCTCCCACACCCTCAAAAGACTTTCCCAGTAGGAGATGTAGAGTCTGTTGGCGAAGAGGTACGTGGAAGTAGACTCGTATGTACTGCACCGAGTGTCCTTCTAACCCTGGGCTGTGTGTGCCTGCTTGTTTTAAAATGTACCACACGCAAAATAATTTTTGGGAGCATCCATGAGTGGTAAAGTGAACTGCCTGGCCTCTATTGTTTAATATTTTTTGTTCAGTTTCAAGGTTAGCATTTGTGTAGTGTATTTAGTTTCAGAATTTGTGTTAGTAAATTTTTATCTATTTGCAATTTGTTTGTGTTTTCTTATTTATTTACAAAAAATCCTAAATGGGATAGCGGTGTGCGTGGAGTGGTGCTTGTCTGGCGGTGTGTGTGGTCTAGCGCTTGGCTGGTGGTGTGTTTGGATTGACTCTTGGCTGGTGGTGTGCGTGGACTGGCGCTTGGCTGGCGGTGGGTTTGTACTGGTGCATGGCTGGCGGTGTGTTTGGACTGGCGCTTGGCTGGTGGTGTGCGTGGACTGGCGTTTGGATGACGGTGTGCGTGGACTGGCGCTTGGCTGGCGGTGTGTTTTGATTGGTGCTTTGCTGGCGGTGTGCGTGGACTGGCGCTTGGCTGGCGGTGTGTTTTGATTGGCGCTTGTCTGACGGTGTGTTTTGATTGGTGCTTGGCTGGTGGTGTGTTTGTACTGGCGCTTGGCTGGCGGTGTGTTTGTACTGGTGCTTGGCTGGCGGTGTGTTTGCACTGGTGCTTGGCTGGCGGTGTGCGTGGACTGGCACTTGGCTGGCGGTTTGCGTGTACTGGCGCCTGGCTGGTGGTGTGTGTGGACTGGCGCTTGGCTGGCGGTGTGCGTGGACTGGTGCTCGGCTGGCGGTGTACGTGGACTGGCGCTTGGCTGGTGGTGTGTGAGTAGTGACTAGCTGCTGGTCACTACACACACTGCTAGCCAAACGCCACTCAACGCAATCCGTGAGCTGGTGTGGTTGCTGTGTCAGGAATGTGGGCATGTGAAAGTGATGAGCCCTTGAATGGCACTGTCTGCCGGTGTGAGTGTTGTAATGTGCTGGGCTCGCTGCTGGCGTTGTGAATAATTTTGTATGTGTCACACGTATTAAAGGTGTATGAATGCCCTGTAAAGAGGTTGGTGCCTTGTTGTGGCTTTACAGCTTATGAGCTGTGAGTCAATGGTTCAGTTTCTCGTCCTTTCAATTAACAGTGCATTTCATTTTTGTGAAATCTCTGGTCAATACAACTGTATATACTGAACCATCACTCACCCTCGTGCCAAATCCAACCAGTATGTATGTGTGCTTGAAGAATAGGTGGTTGTGCATAAAAATTTGTCTTTTCTGTTTTTGTCAAGCAGGGTGTACCTTGTCCTTTTTTGTGAATGTTGTAATGTGTTGGTTTTGTGCCTGGTGGTGTGAATGGTCTTGTGTGTATCATGTACGAAAGTTGTGTGAATGGCCTGTAAAGCGGTTGGTGCCTTGAAGTGGCTTTACAGCTCACGAGCTGTGAGTCACTGGTTCAGTTTTTTGTCCAGTCAATTATTGACAGTGCATTTCATTTTTGTGAAATCTCTTGTTAATAAAATTGTATATACTGAACCATCACTCGCCCTCGTGCCAAATCCAAACAGTATGTGTGTGTGCTTGAGGAATAGGTGATTGTGCATAAAAATATGTTTTTTCTGTTTTTGTCAAGCAGGGTGTACCTTGTCCTTTTTTGTGAATGTTGTAATGTGTTGGATTTGCTCCTGGTGGTGTGAATGGTCTTATTTGTATCATGTATGAAAGGTGTGAAAGACCTGTAAAGCGGTTGGTCCCTTGAAGTGGTTTTACAGCTCACGAGCTGCGAGTCACTGGTTCAGTTTTTTGTCCTTTCAATTATTGACAGTGCATTTTATTTTTGTGAAATCTCTTGTTAATAAAATGTTATATACTGAACCATCACTCGCCCTCGTGCCAAATCCAACCAGTATGTGTGTGTGCATGAGGAATAGATGGTTGTGCAGTAATCTTTGTCTATTTTGTCTCTCTGCCAAGCTGTACATTTTATCTAAGAATAACGTAACAACTGTAGTTTTTGTCGTAAACTAAACACCCATGGGAATGCATGGTGATATCTCTCTTGTGGATCCCAACAAGTTATCTTACCCACAATGTCCTGCATACCTCAAAATGTGACTGACATTTTCCTTGCATTATTGTGCCCAAATTTTCACACTTCAGAAAGTAACAACAAATTTCCAACCCCCCAGCATTTCTCCAAGTATCCCAATAGAAATGGTACCTCACTTGTATGGGTGGGCCAAGTATCCGCGGCAGGAAAGGGCCCAAAACCTATTGATGCGACATCAAAATTACCTATCACAAACCAACCTGGTTTTGCATGGGGGTTCCCATGAGTTTTTGGCCCGGGGCTCGGCATCCATCTTGGGAAATCTACCTAACCCACACATTTCTGGAAACTAGACACCCGGGGGAGTCCAGTGAGGTATGGCTTGCGTGGGTTCCCCATCATTCTCCTTCCCAGAATCCCCTGCAAACATTATATTTTGCTGAAAAATTCACTTTTTTTCTCAAATTTCCGTGTGGGAAAGTTTTGGAATCTGCATGGATCCACAAATTTCCTCCCACCCAGCATTCCCCCAGGTCTCCCGATAAAAATGGTACCTGACTTGTGTGGGTAGGCATAGTGGCTGCAACAGGAAATGGCCCAAATTGTACTGTGGAGACTTCAAAATTACCTATAGCAAAACTACCTGGTTTTGGAGGGGGTGGTACTTGAGATTTTGGCCCCGGGCTCGGCGGTCATCTTGGGAAAGTACCCAACCCAAACATTTCTGAAAACTAGACACCCGGGGGAGTCCAATGAGGTATGACTTGCGTGGATCCCCCAATGTTTTCCTACCCAGAATGCCATGCAAACCTCAAATTTAGCTAAAAAAACAAATTTTCCACATATTGTGTGTGGAATCACTGTGCCGGCACAAATTTTCAACCCCACAGCGTTCCCCTTAGTGTCCCTAGTAAAATGATACCTCACTTGTGTCGGTGCCCAAAGCAGAATTGACCAAAAACGTTTTTTTTTAAAAATGTAGCGCTTAGAATTCTCAGGGGTATACTCTAAATCTCCATGTTTTGGGCTCTACCTAGCCACAGGCCTTTGGCTCACCCACACAAGTGAGGTATCATTTTACTCGGGAGAACAAGGGGAATGCTGGGTGGTAGGACATTTATGCCGGCATGGTGATTCCACACAAAAATATGTGGAAAAGGTCTTTTTTTTCAGCTAAATTTGAGGTTTGCAAGGCATTCTGGGTAAGAAAACGTTGGGGGATCCACGCAAGGCATACCTCATTGGACTCCCCCGGGTGTCTAGTTTTCAGAAATGTTTGGGTTTGGTACTTTCCCAAGATGGCCGGCGTGCCCGGGGCCAAAATCTCAAGTAACCCCCCCCCCCCCGAAACCAGGTAGTTTTGCTATAGGTAATTTTGAAGTCTCCACAGTACTATTTGGGCCATTTCCTGTTGCAGCCACTATGCCTAGCCGCACAAGTGAAGTACCCTTTTTATCGCGATACCTGGGGAAACGCTGGGTCGGAGGAAATTTGTGGATCCATGCAGATTCCAGAACTTTCCACCACAGAAATGTGAGAAAAAAGTGAATCTTTCAGCAAAATTTGAGGTTTGCAGGGGATTCTGGGTAGGAGAATGATGGGGGACCCACGCAAGCCATACCTCGCTGGACTCCCCCCCGGGTGTCTAGTGTCTAGAAATATGTGGGTTAGGTAGGTTTCCCTAGATGGCCGCCGAGCCCAGGGCCAAAAGCTAATGGGACTCTCCTTGCAAAACCAGGTTGGTTTGTGATAGGTAATTTTGATGTCGCCTGAATAGGTTTTGGGCCCTTGCCTGTCACGGGTCTTTGACCCACCCATGCAAGTGAGGTACCACTTTTATCGGGAGACCTGGGGGAACGCTGGGTGGGAGGAAATTTGTGGATCCATGCAGATTCCAGAACTGTCCACTACAGAAATGTGAGGAAAATGTAGTTTTTCTGACAATTTTTTAGGTTTGCAAGGGATTCTGGGTAACAGAACCTGGTGAGAGGCAGTCAAGTCACCCCATCCTGAATTCCCCTGAGTGTCTAGTTTTCAAAAATGTATAGGTTTGCAAGGTTTCCCTAGGTGCCGGCAGAGCTATGGTTCAAAAACGACAGCTAGACACTTTACCAAAAAAGGGTCATTTTTCACTGCAAAATTGAGGTGTGTCCACGTTGCGTTTTGCGCCATTTCCTGTCATGGGCACTAGGTCGACCCACACAAGTGAGGTACCATTTTTCTCAGAAGACTTTGGGGAACACGGGGTGGGTGGAAATTTGTGGATCCACGCAGATTCCAGAACTTTCCACCACAGAAATGTGGGGAAAATGTGTTTTTTGGGACAATTGTTTAGGTTTGCAAGGGATTCTGGGTAACAGAACCTGGTGGGAGGAAGTCAAGTCACCAATCCTGGATTCCCCTGGGTGTCTAGTTTTCAAAAATGTATAGGTTTGCTAGGTTTCCCTAGGTGCCGGCAGAGCTATGGTTCAAAAACTACAGCTAGGCACTTTGCCAAAAAAGGGTCATTTTTCACTGCGAAATTGAGGTGTTTCCATGTTGCGTTTTGCATTGTTTCCTGTCGCGGGCACTAGGCCAACCCACACAAGTGAGGTACCATTTTTCTTGGAAGACTTTGGGGAACGCGAGGTGGGTGGAAATTTGTGGATCCACACAGATTCCAGAACTTTGCACCACAGAAATGTTGGTAAAATGTGGGGTTTTTTGATACTTTTTTAGGTTTGCAAGGGATTCTGGGTAACAGAACCTGGTGGGAGGCAGTCAAGTCACCCCATCCTGGATTCTCCTGGGTGTGCAGTTTTTAAAAATGTATAGGTTTGCTAGGTTTCCCTAGGTGCCGGCAGAGCTATAGTTGAAAATCTACAGCTAGGCACTTTGCCAAAAAAGGGTCATTTTTCACTGCGAAATTGAGGTGTGTCCATGTTGTGTTTTGCGCCGTTTCCTATCGCGGACACTAGGCTGACCCACACAAGTGAGGTAGCATTTTTCTTGGAAGAGTTTGGGGAATGCGGGGTGGGTGGAAATTTGTGGATCCACGCAGATTCCAGAACTTTCCACCACAGAAATATGGGGCAAATGTGTTTTTTTCATAATTTATTAGGTTTGCAAGGGATTCTGGGTAACAGAACCTGGTAAAAGGCAGTCAAGTCACCCCATCCTGGATTCCCCTGGGTGTCTAGTTTTAAAAAATGTATAGGTTTGCTAGGTTTCCCTAGGTGCCGGCAGAGCTATGGTTGAAAAACTACAGCTAGGCACTTTGCCAAAAAAGGGTCATTTTTCACTGCGAAATTGAGGTGTGTCCATGTTGCATTTTGCACCGTTTCCTGCCGCGGGCACTAGGCCGACCCACACAAGTGAGGTACCATTTTTCTCGGAAGACTTTGGGGAATGCGGGGTGGGTGGAAATTTGTGGATCCACACAGATTCCAGAACTTTCCACCACAGAAATGTGGGGAAAATGTGTTTTTTTGGACAATTATTTAGGTTTGCAAGGGATTCTGGGTAACAGAACCTGGTGGGAGGCAGTCAAGTCACCCCATCCTGGATTTCCCTGGGTGTCTAATTTTCAGAAATGTATAGGTTTGCTAGTTTTCCCTAGGTGCCGGCAGAGCTATGGTTCAAAAACTACAGCTAGGCACTTTGCCAATGAAGGGTCATTTTTCACTGTGAAATTGGGGTGTGTCCACGTTGTGTTTTGTGCCATTTCCTGTCACGGGCACTAGGCCTACCCATGCAAGTGAGGTACCATTTTTCTCGGAAGACTTTGGGGAATGCGGGGTGGGTAGAAATTTGTGGATCCACGCAGATTCCAGAACTTTTCACCACAGAAATGTGAGGAAAATGTGGGTTTTTTGACAAAATGTTAGGTTTGCAAGGGATTCTGGGTAACAGAACCTGGTGAGAGGCAGTCAAGTCACCCCATCCTGAATTCCCCTGGGTGTCTAGTTTTCAAAAATATATAGGTTTGCTAGGTTTCCCTAGGTGCCGGCAGACCGAGGGTTCAAAAACTACAGCTAGTCACTTTGCAAAAAAAGGGTAATTTTTCATTGTGAAAATGGGGTGCGTTCACGTAGGGTTTTGAGCCATTTCCTGTCGTGGGCACTATGCCTACCCACACAAGTGAGGTACCATTTCTATCGGGAGACTTAGGGTAATTCAGATTAGTAAAGCAACTGTTATTACTTATTGACTTTTGATGCATTTCTGCCTTCCAAATGAAAGACATTGTGTAAAAAAGAAGTAATTTTGAAAAATGACAGATAATTCTCATGCTAGTATGAGTATTCCCAATTTCGTAAATGTGCAAATATCTACTGTTTCTAAACTCTATATTTTGTTACCATTTCAGAAATACATAGGTGTCTTTCATACCGATTTTTCCATGTATACATTTTCCCACAATAATTGCTATATACCCGGTACATAATAAAAAACCATTGCAAGACGTTGCTCAGTTTTTGGCTCTGGGTTTGGTGGGTTCGTGGTGAACCTATAAGTCCTATATATCCCCACAACCAGTAAGTCCAGGGGATGTAACGGTATATCGCTTTCAAAGAGCTGTCATAATTAGAAGAAGTTACAGGTGAAAACGTTGACACAAAAGGCTCTTTTTTTCAACTAATTTTCAATTTTTCCTATATTTAACTGTTAGTTTTTAAAAAGAAAACTTGATGGATCTACACAAATGACCCCTTGCTGAATTCCGAATTTTGTCTACGTTTCTAAAATGTATAGCTGTCAATGATCCATTATTGCTTTCTACCATTAACTGGAAGGAGGTTGAAAGCACAAAAAATAGCAAAAATAGGCTATGTCCCAGAAAAATGCCAAAACTGTGGACAAAATATTGGTTTTCTGACAAATGTCTGTCATTCCCTAAAAGCTGGGAAAATGGTGATTCCAGCCCTTTTTTCCCATTTTTCCCCAAAAAACCAAAATTTAGCTGTATTTTGGCTAATTTCTGGGTCCCCTCCTGGGGAATCCACAAACCCTGGGTACCTTTCAAATCCCCATGATGTTGGCAGAAAAGGACGCAAATTTGGCGTGGATACCTTATGTAGTCAAAACTTTACAGGGGCCTAAACGCGAACTCCCCTAAGTAGCCAAAAAAAGGCTTAGCACAAGGGGGGAAAAGGCCTAGCAGCGAAGGGGTTAAATAGGAAAGAAAATGACAATAACCTATTTCCTTATACAGGGAAAAGACTAATAAAAATAACTCTAGTCTGATTGTTTTCTTAGCCGTTGGCCATCATCTACAATATGTGCACATAGGCGATTTAAAGTGCAACAGTTGTACTTGATTCTCCAGCCGTATTTTAAATGTCAAATCATATTCCTAGTACATTACAGTGCCTTGAAGAAAAAGTGCAGTAGTGCATCAAAAGTGCAATATAAAGTGCAATACATAATGTAAATACAAATTCAGGACAACTTTTCAGTAGCTCAACTCCAGCTCCTCTTTGCATTGGCAGTCATCACAGGCTGTTGTTGCTGTAGCGTGAAGTGTGGGTCTTGATTTGCCATTCGTCACTAGCGTTTGCTTTCATCACAAAGAGCAGGTCTCACTAGAGCATTGTTTTGGGGGTGGTCGTGGGTAGCAGAGTTGTGGTGAAGTCACGAGGAGCCCGAACTTCAAGATTTTTACCTTTCTTCAGTAGGAGTACACTCTGATGTCAGCCAAGATTCCAAGACCTGGGGAGGCACCTCTTTGGGATCAGGGGCTCACTCTAACAGAGGCCAGCAGGGCTCAGTTAAGTCCAATTTCAGGCCCAGGCTGGTCCAGTTGCAGCAGGTCAGCTGGGGAGTTGAACGGAGGCCTCTGAAGCATGTTGTGCCCCTGTAGCTTACACAGGTGATCAGCCAACTTATTATTCACAAATAGAGGGACAAAGGACTTTTAAACATGAGGTCCAGCACAGTTGCCCAAATGCAATATGAAAATTAAAGTTGTGCTGTTCCGGAATGATCTAGAATTCAGCAATATACATAGGACAGTAGGCCACAGAGTCAAAGAGATGGGAATCCATTTCTTTGGAATGTAATGCCCTCACACACCCATTTATTTGGAATGTAATGCCCTCACACACCCAGTTGGGTGTCATGCTTCATCATTGGGCTGTTCCTCGTCTGGCCGGTGCTGCAATGCCGAACGGGCTCCCGAGGAGGGGCACTTTGGTGGAGATCTTTTTCCAAATAGCCCTTTGATGCCGGGGGTGAGAGATTTAGTGAGTGTAGATGAATAAGTAGTGTGTGATGTTTATGTGAGTTAAAACAGGGTTGGGAGTAACATCAAAAATAACTTTAACTGTAGGATCTCCTACCCTGATTAAAATAAAGAGGAAAGGCGCAATGCTAAGTTAATGTCTAAGGTGTGGTGCTCTTCCGTGTGGTTGGTCAACATGTTTCTTCACAATTCTACAAGGCTAGAGGCGATTCGTCAGGACCTAAAGTTAAAAAACGATATACACTTAGGTGAAATGGAAAGCAATAATAAATTAATGTTTAGGATTTAAGCCACCATGACATACTCTGTCTAATGGCAGGTAGTACTGGTTCTACCTATTATGGAGAGAAAATCACCTATTAATGTATGATGTCAAGCAAATATCACAAGTATGAAACACTGCTGTCCTATTCCCTGTGTGTCTAATTAACAGCACCCAGTGGTGAGGTTTTACAGGCATATAAACACCAGGTGCCTAATATTGAAGTGGTCACATTATTGCTCATGTGTGTAGTGACCAAATCCCTGTATTAAAAACCAAAAACTGCAGAAAGAGCATGAGACTCACCCTAATTGGGATATACTACTGCTTCATCAATCCCCGGCAGGTCAAGATATGAGGAACTTTCCCATATACTAAAGGGGTATGCAGATAAAAAGGAACAGTTAAAAGCTGCCTGCTTGCGAAGTTAATAGCGTTTTAATTGAATAAACTAGAGGATTGGATATGTGGGCCTCCTTAGAACATATAGTAACATGCTCCTACATCATGCTATCTGGCACATGGAGTGGTGCACATCATTCAGGGGTAGTTCAATACCATTGCCCACAGCATTAAAAAGTGATCCCAGTTATGGTTGAACAACACAGGCTTCATATTTGTAACTGAAGTTGGGCTAAAGAAACAAAAAAAGAAACTAAAAAGGAACACAAAAACGGGGGGGGAGGTAGGGAAAGTGCATCTACTTAGTTGAATGTTTTAAACTGGCTGGGAAACCCATTAACAGGGGTTGGGAATACCGAACGTCAACAGACCATAAAGGTTAACATAGTACTCACGTTTGCGTAGTACGCAATGTGTCCAAGGACCTACCCACTGCTGCCAGGACTGGGAGGTATGGTGTAGTGAAAGAGCCCGGTTTATATACCCGCTGCTCCTCCTTGTTAACTCCTGATTGCTACCAGCTGGACCGCTCGCGTGAGTGAGGACAGCCATTGTGCTGTTCTCTCTACTGCGGGTACCATCTTGGAGTGGGTACCCTAACTTGAGCAGCTAGTCAGTTTTTACATCTGAAGGCTATGGAAACAATCCCGACCAGGTACACGGTTTTGGAGGTTGTGGATCTAATAAAGCACTCAACCGCCCGGGCTTCCGCCTTATTTTAAATAAAAAGTATATACATGGTGAGCGAACGTGAGGCTATAAAAGATATATATTGTTCTGCCCCGCACTGTGTGAAATGCAGATAGGAGAGTAACCTAATAGGTTATGTGTCGAGTTTATAAGGGTAATCTTGGTTGGCAACCATCATGAGATTGGCACGTCCTCCGTTCATGGTAAAGAAACGAAAAATTACGATGGGGCCATTTTGTAATCTTTGGAAAGCTTGGGGGCCATTTTGGAGTGGAGTAAAGGTCACAATAAGGCTTCATTATCCTCTCCTGCACAGTATCCCCAATCTGTAATATTACATAATTGTGAATCTTAGTGTACTGGGTCTAATGAAGGGCAATAGGTGTCAGTGATGTAGTGATAAGATGCTATTCCTAGGTAGTTTTTAAGTGCGTAAAGCGCTCCAAGGAATGTCCTCATTCAGTCCTTGTCTGTCAGACTACAGACGATGCACCCATCTTTGTTCTTTGTAAAACAAAGCTTCTTTGCTGATTTTAGTGAATGTTTCAAGAATTACCCAACAAAAAGAGTCTGGTGAATGTTCGGTGTTGGAGAAGTGTGTGCACATTTTGGTATTCACTTTATGACACCGGAAATTACTGCGATGTTCCGTGATTGTCACTTTGACCGGACGTGTAGTTATCCCTATGTACCTGAGATTGCAGGGACACGTATTCATATAAATGCAATTTGTTGTTTTACAATTTGTGTGTTTACGCAATTCCCATGTGAAGGTTGCATTGAAGATGATATTCTTAGTCACAGTTGTGAGGGCTCAGACTGTACAGGTGCTGTACTGGTAGTGACCCTGAAGTGGCGGATGGTCCCACAACTGTCTTTGTGTGTTAACCATTCATGTCTGAGGCCTGGTATGGATCAGTATGTCTTTCAGATTCTTTGATCGGTGGAAGGCAAAGTGTGGTTGTTCAAGGGTCATGCTCTCAGTATTTAATATGCCCCAATGTTTCCGGATGACATTTTTTATCCTATTGGAGGCTGGAGCATATGTTGTTACACATGTCAACATCTCTGTTTCTGCTTTTTGTCTAGGTTCTAATAGAGCCTCCCTGTTATTGTTTCTTGCAAATTTTTTTGAAAGGGCAATACTGCGTGCGGGATATTCACGTTGCGCAATACTTTTTGCCAATGTTTCTGCTTTGGTTTTATAGTTCTCCAGTTGGCTACAATTTCTCAGGAACTGTCCCACAGGGAGGTTCTCTTTAAGGGCACGTGGATTGCAACTACTGAACAGTAGAAGGCTGTTGCGATATGTTGGCTTCCTATATATTGTTGTGCTCAAGGTACCATTATCTAGCCTTATCAAGAGATCAAGGAACGGAATTTGGTTGACTGAAATGGAGCTTGTGAATTTGAGGTATGGATTCAAAATATTAATCCACACTCAGAAATCGTTACATGTATCCACATTGCCTTGCCAGAAGATGATTATATCATCTATAAACCTCTTCCAGAGGCATAGATTTTCCTGGTATGGGTTGGAGTCGTTGAAAATGAATTCCTCTTCAAAAGAGGCCATGTACAAACAAGCTGCACTAGGGGTCATGGTGCTCCCCATGGAAGTTCCCTGGGTCTGATGGTAAAATTGACCTTTGAATTCAAAAAATGTTTCGGTCAGGACCAGTGTTGCCAGTTCCAAAACAAAACTGCTGGGTGTGGGTGAGTCCCAGGCAGTTTTGTTGATGGCTCCCTCAATCACACCTAGAGTGGCCCTCTCCGGGATGTTGGTGTAGAGGGCTTCTACATCTAGGCTAACCAATAGACGTTACTGGCGTTGGGGAGGTTCGCTAGTAGACGTAGCACGTCTGCGGTGTCCCGTGTCCTGTAGATATGTGGGTGTCTGTTTTACCAATGGCTGTAAGAAGTGATTGCAAAACTTGGACAGGGGTTCAAGTATCGAGTCTATCCCGGATACTATGGGATGACCCGGGACTGGTTGAACACCCTTATGGATTTTTGGCACTGTATAAAAATATGGAGTTATAGGATCCTTTTTAACCAAAAATTCAGCCTCCTTTTTGCTTAGTCACCCTTGGCTTTCTGCCGAGAAGACCATTGATGTTATGGTTTGGTGTAATCGTGTCTCGGGACTACTAGCGATAGGCGTGTAGTACTGTCGGTTCTCTAATTGCCATTGGCATTCAATGTCATAGTCACTGGTAGCCATTATCACAGTGGCTCCCCCTTTATCTGCCTGTTTGATGGTTATGGAGGTGTCATTGGCCAGAGAGTTAACAGCCGTCAACTCGTCATTAGAGATGTTTTTGAAGTGTTTCTTGGTTACCCCGCTTCCAAGCTCTTTAAGCATGACCTGTTCAAAGGTTAAGACTTCGTTGGGTACCATCCCATTGTTGAGCGTGAATGTCGAGGCATTATGTAAGCCTGAATCAGTCAGTTGTAGTGTTGGTGTCTCATTAAAGAAGGCTTTAAGGCGTACCTTCCGAAATAATTTTTGTAGTTCACACTGCTCCTGAAACCTGTCTGTCCTGGGAGTTGGAACATACCCAAGGCCCATTTCTAGGACTCTTGTCTCAATATCTGTTATAGCCCTTTGGGAGAGATTGACAATCAGGGTCTCCTTTTGCTGTGGCTCCGAGTTTCCACCATACTCTGGGTGGATTCATGCCATTAGACTCTCTTATGTTGTTGTTGCTGATTCCCTCTTCTTCTTCCGCACCCTCTGCCCCAACCTCTTTCTAAAAAAGGCTGGTTGTTGACAGTAGGGTAAAACTGTGGGGGTCCTTGATGGTACATGGGGTATGGCCAGAATCCAGGGCCCTGATATTGGGGTATATGGAATCCTACAATGCCTTGTCGCCTTCATTAGACCCAGTACACTAAGATTTACAATTATGTAATATTACAGATTGGGGATAGTGTGCAGGAGAGGATAATGAAGCCTTATTGTGACCTTTATTCCACTCCAAAATGGCCCCCAAGCTTTCCAAAGATTACAAAATGGCCCCCATCGTCCTTTTCTTTTCTTTACCATGAACGGAGGACGTGCCAATCTCATGATGGTCGACACATAACCTATTAGGTTACTCTCCTATCTGCATTTCACACAGTGCGGGGCAGAACAATATATATCTTTTGTAGCCTCTCGTTCACTCACCATGTATATACTTTTTATTTAAAATAAGGTGGAAGCCTGGGCGGTTGAGTGCTTTATTAATTCCACAACCTCCAAAACCCTGTCCCTGGTCGGGGTTGTTTCCATAGCCTTCAGATGTAAAAACTGACTAGCTGCTCAAGTTAGGATAACCACTCCAAGATGGCACCTGCAGTAGAGAGAACAGCACAATGGCTGTCCTCACTAACGCGAGCGGTTCAGCTGGTAACAATCAGGAGTTAACGAGGAGGAGCAGCGGGTATTTAAACCAGGCTCTTTCACTACACCATACCTCCCGGTCCCAGCAGCAGTGGGTAGGTCCTTGGACACATTGCATACTACGCAAACGTGAGTACTATGTTAACCTTTATGGTCTGTTGACGTTTGGCATTCCCAACCCCTGTTAATGGGTTTCCCAGACAGTTTAAAACATTCAACTAGGTAGATGCACTTTCCCTACCTCCCCCCAGTTGGTTTGTTCCTTTTTAGTTTCTTTTTTTGTTTCTTCAGCCCAACTTCAGTAACAAATATGAAGCCTGTGTTGTTCAGCCATAACTGGGATCACTTTTTAATGCTGTGGGCAATGTTATTGAACTACCCCTGAATGATGTGCACCACTCCATGTGCCAGATAGCATGATGTAGGAGCATATTACTATATGTTCTAAGGAGGCCCACATATCCAATCCTCTAGTTTATTCAATTAAAACGTTATTAACTTTGCAAGCTGGTAGCTTTTAACTGTTCCTTTTTATCTGCATACCCCTGTAGTATATGGGGAAGTTCCTCATATCTTGACCTGCCGGGGATTGATGAAGCAGTAGTATATCCCAATTTGGGTGAGTCTCGTGCTCTTTCTGCAGTTTTTGGTTTTTATTACACGGATTTGGTCACTACACACATGAGCAATAATGTGAACACTTCAATATTTGGCAACTTGTATTAATATGCCTGTAAAACATCACCACTGTGTGCTGTGATTTAGACACACAGGGAATAGGACAGCAGTGTTTCATGCTTGTGATATTTGTTTGACATCATACATTAATATGTGATTTTCCCTCCATAATATGTAGAACCAGTACTACCAGCCATTAGACAGAGTAAGTCATGGTGGCTTCAATCCTAAACATTAATTCATTATTGTTTTCCATTTCACCTTAGTGTAGATAGTTTTTTAACTTTAGGTCCTGACGAATCGCCTCCAGACTTGCAGAATTGCGGAGAAACATGTTGACCAACCACACGGAAGAACGCCACACCTAAGACACTAACTTAGCATTGCGCCTTTCCTCTTTATTTTAATCAGTGTAGGAGACCCCACAATTGTTATTTTTGCTGGTACTCCCAAGCCTGTTTTAACTTACATAAACATCACACACCACGTATTCATCTACACTCACTAAATCTCTCAACCCCCACTGCACCAAACGGCTATTTAGAAAAAGATCTCCGCCAAAGTGCCCCTCATCGGGAGCCCATCAGGCATTGCAGCGCCGGCCAGACGAGGAGCAGTCCGATGATGAAACATGACACCCAACTGGGAGTGTGAGGGCATTACATTCCAAAGAAATGGGTGTGTGAGGTCATTACATTCCAAAGAAATGGATTCCCATCTCTTTGACTCTGTGGTCTACTGTCCTTTGTATATTGCTGAATTCTAGATCATTCAGGAACAGCACAAATTTAATTTTCAGATCAGCCAACTTACCCTTGGAATCACTCTGGTTATGAAGGCAAGCAGGTCCAGTCTTCCTTCTTAGACAGCAAGGCAGTCCTTGAAGCAGCAGGGAAGAACTCCAATAACGATCCAATCCTTCTGTAACTTCCACAGGTCCAGGAGTGTTCTGAAGAGTGCATCTGGAGTTTCATATTTATACCTGGTGCCAGTCTTTGTGTGAGAGGACACCTTGTCTTACCCCCACAACTAGTTCTGGAAATGTCTTCCCTTGCTAAGGCTCCAAACTGTTTGGGGAGACAAGAGACAAGGCATGCCTGGTGTCAGGTTTCTTGTTTGAGCAGCAGGCAAAGCCCTTTGAAGTGTACGTAGGGTTGGGTGCAGCCCCTCATCTATCACCCTGCCTGGATAGCCCATCATGTCCACACCTAAGCCCTCTTTGTGTTACTGTTTGGAAGCAATGCACAAATCCCAATAACAGAGCCATTCATGTTCATGTGACCCAGGACATTGGCAGAAAACATTAATGTGTTGGACAAGAAAATGTCAACTTTCCAAAAGTGGCATTTTCAGAATTGTGAGTTAACATCCGACTTTACCATTACAAAAGTTTTTAAATTGCAATTCATTTGAGTGCAAACAGCATATCTCTTTTCGCTCCCAGTTCAAAGTTTGGAAATTTATGGATGAAACAAGAAAGTAAAATATATAGCATTTTAGACTGCGACAGGATGGTTAACTCTTGGTGGATAAGATAAAACTATTATTTAATGAAGAAAGGATTTAAATTGTTATCTAAAGAAGTTTTACCTGTAATAATGAACGTACTGGGTTAATTATGTAAAAGATGCTTTGCATTCCACTTTAGCTTTAGTATTTAGGATAGGGAGGAGATTTGTGCTGTCTTGAAAATGGTTTAATCATGTAAAAGCTGCTATGCACCACACTTTAGTTACTGAATTTAGGACATGAGGAAGATTTGTCTTTTAATAACTTGATTGTTAAAGCTGCTATGCAACACACTTTAGTATTTGTAGAGGGAGACTTGCGTTTTTAATAAGTCGAGCTTAAACACCTGTTTGCACCGCACTTTATTATTTAGTATCTGTATATGGGCTAGGCGTGGGAGTTGCACCTGTCTGAGATGAAGATGTGGGAAAGGTATGATTTCAGTAATTAGTTAAGAAGAAGCATCTAATTAATAATCATATTTATTGGGAATGATTTCCTGCTCTGCTTTAATTCTGCTCAATAAAATATAAAAATATAAAAAAAAGTTATCAATATTAAATGCAATAAGGTAACCCAGTGTACTTCAAATAGAGAGATAGGCATTACAACAGAGAAAAAATGCGTTCGGAGTGTTTCACTGCCAGGACATGCAAAACTTCATTACACATGTCCTACTTTTTAATGCAATGCACCCTGCCCTACTTATAAGTATTAAAAAGAAAGGCTTAGACCTGGCAAAACGGTTTATTTTGCCAGGTCAACATGGCAGTCTAAAACTGCACACACATAGAGTGCAATGGCAGGCCTGAGACATGTTTGAAATTATCACATTAGTGGGTGGCAGAATGAGTGCTGCAGTCCACTAGTAGCATTTAATTTAGAGGCCCTGGGTACATGTAGTACCATCTACAAGAGAATTACAAGCAAATTAGGTGTAAGCCAATTTTAGCATGTTTTAAGGGTAGAGCGCAAGCACTTAAGCACTGGTTAGCAGTGGTAAAGTGCACAGGGTCCAAAATACAACTAAAGTGAATTCTCCAAAACAGGAGAAGCGAACGCAAAACGTTTGGGGGAATACTACACCAAGGATGTCAGATCTAACATTTCCTCTGACCCTCTTTCACAACCCTTGCCTTATTTATTACGAAATTGATAATGTAATCAAGTCTCTCAATCAATGATTCAACACCTCAAATGCCACTTGCAGAATATGTACTTGTCGTGCCTGTTGATTGCTAGCACTACAAATGTCTGTTTCTAAGCTGGATCTGTCAAATGTCTATTATATTTAGAGCTTAGCTTGCCAGTCCATTTTAACTATAATCTATATTCTGTGCCAGGCTTACTACCAAAAGATATACAATGATGAAAAACACCTCAAGCATCTTGTAATGTAACTTAATAGGATGACCCATGCTTATCCTTTCTAGGATGAAGCATGGTGATTTTATATGTACAATTAATATACATAAAGAGAAACAGGAGCTGTGGTCCTAAAATGTCATTGTCGGTTCTGGTGAAATGTGGTCGGTATGTTATAGACATTCTAAAGGTATCACAGGGAAAATTTATCTGTGACTTTTCCACATTCACATACACATATGTGGTCACCACAAAAAGAGTCCTCAGTGCCAGCCCCATTAACTTCTCCCTTCCTCCTGGGAGTTAAAGATTTCAATTGTACTGGAAACTTTGGGAGTGGGGGGTGAAATTAATGGGTATTACTGGTAGAACTCAAGATCACCCTGAGAAGTGAAGAATTACAGGCAATTATTAATTGTAGGTCTAAACCCCCTCTGTCATGCCTCATACACCACGTACTTTCATCTGGAGAATGGATCTACTTTCAGCACTCAGAGTCCCCTATGAGATATAGCATGCTCATGGATCTGCAGCACACCATATAATTCCTGATGGGGCTGATAGCCTTGTTACTGGACCTGTCAGGGATTCAAGGGACCTTGTAATTGGCCAAAAGTCATATAGAGGGAACTCGCTTAACCCTCTTAATAGCTATATTTACAATGAACTATCGAAGTCTCTATAAATATGCATTTCAACGTAGGTGTACATAAGTATTCTCAAAAGTATTATTATAAACAAAATATTATCATAAATACTAAATATTATCCTATACATAAATATTGAAAATACACAGCAATAGGACCAATTTCAAAATAGGTCTGTCCATAAAGTCATTCAGTAAATTCCTTAAATGTTTCATATTCTAATACACTTTGCTGTACTCTTGACAAATTATATGAATGATGTATGGGTATTTGCATATTTAGAGCACTGTCAAATGAACATAAATATGGCTGACCTTGCTGTTTCGTTAGTGATGGTTCCTGATTATTGGCATATTATTTTATTCCAATGTTCAACAAACCCATAACAAGGGGCTTCCAAAGAAACCCACTCACACTATTCAAAACTCAGGAGCAAAGAGCCAGAATGAGTCCAAACCAGCCTTAAAAACACCCCATCGACTCCCAGTAAAGGCAAATACATTTGTATATAAATACACATCCACTAACATATACACACTCCCCTAATGATACAACCACGCCATAATACCATACTCTCTCGAGGCAGAGAGATGGTAGATGAAAACTACATTAATACTTCATTTGTGTGCGAGTATTCTTTGTCATGGTGTTTGTTAAAGGTCTGTCCTGGAAAGGAACAAAAATGTGAATTAAGAGAGGGGGTGGACAACAATTAGAAACAGGTGATATAAAAGCAGATGCTGCACAGTAAACCAGGAAATGAAAAGACACATCCAGGCAGCATGTGTGGCACTTGTGGGTGCAAAGCGCGGTGGCAGGGTCGGCAATGCAGAAATGTCCTTTGTGACTGGAATCCCATCTCCTAATGTGGCTCCTCGAAGGGCCTCGAACAGGTTTTTAGAGGAATAGCCCCGCTCCGAAGACTGCATTTAGGTCAATCAAGATAAAGTTGAAAACAATTTACTCTCCATGCTCCCATAAGCAAATACCTTCATTATAATAATTGATTCAAAAAATGCATTGTGGTAGAATTCCTCTTCCCAATTGCGATGCAATGTCACCATTAAATTCTATGTTAACCAGCCTTTCAACCTGTGTAACATCGGAATAATTGGCCTTTTAGTAGATTCGACTAACTGACAGGACATCCACTAATAATGACCTATGGCAGCATTTGTACTATTGTGTTGTCTATTAGGACACTCCACTAATGAATGCAGATATTTTAAACTATTTCTGTCCGCAGACGCGCAGATCATCATTGGAGTAATCCTTTTTGGGGTCGAAGGCATGCCTCAGTGAAGATACAACCGATTTTTAATTGAATTCAGAAGAAAACCCCAGTATGTAGGACAATCATTACTTGCAGCATCATCATATATTAATTTTGCCAATTTGTGAGGGTATCATGTCAACTTTATGACAAGCTTAAAGATTTATTCAGATGAGGATGAAATTCGGGGCCACGCTTCCCATACGTAAGTTGTGTGTTCGATGCTTCTAATGGGTGAGGTATTTTCAGCAGCATATGCTTTGTCCGCGCTGCGACGATGTGGCCAAATGAGCGATATATCTAAAAACGCAAATCCACAAATCTGCACTAGTCCGGTGGAAACTCAGTGGAGGAATCTTGGAGATTTTGTGAGGTAAGATAAATGGAAAAACCTGGGCAAACATATTTGAGATTACAGCTCATTCTGTTTTTGTCGATAATAGTTTTTAGATAAAGCTTGCACACAGTGGAGGCTTGTGCTGTGAAAATAGGAGCTAGAAATGCAAATAGGTATATAAACTGCTTTAAAAAAAATATAGCAGCATGGAAACAGTGGAGGCTAATTATTTGAGGTGTCCTTAGAAATGTAATTATGCCACCTTGTCTTAGATATAGCTAACGTTAATGTCCTGGAATTATTAAGCGCGCTGCTGTATTACACATTGGGGGTTGTGCCCGGTTTTGTTATCCGCCTTTACACACACACATAGAGAAAGGATTCTTATTCTTATGCGTTTATTTTCTTGTGCTCTTCAAGGTATGATATTTTTAAAAATGTAGTTATTTCATTTGTGTCTGTGAAATTGGGTATTTAAAAAGGATAACCACAACATTTCCAACAGTGTCGTTTTGGATAAAAATGAATAATTTAGCACTTGTATATTTTCTCTCTCTCAGACTTCATCCACGTATTTTGTTTCTATAAAAATGTTAACATAACACGTTTATTAGAAATACACACAATAGTGCCTTGATTGCACCAGTGGGTCGAGGATCATTTACATCGATAACATCGAAGAGCATCTTTTAAATGGAGTCGCGTTTGTTGGCTTCTGTGCATACAAACTTCAGTGCCGAGTCATAAATGAAACAATTCCGCTTCCTGTGTTCTTAGAAATCACGTGCATTACATGTGATGTGCTGCATTATGCTGGTTTTCATTAGCACACGTTTAACAGTTAAATATATAGTTTACATAAAAAATGGTTGTGTTTTCCTTGCAACTAGCTATTGGGTGTACTATTAGGCACGCAGATATTGACAATACAGAGGAGCAGTGCATCCATTCAAACCTTACTGCTTTCCTACGTGTCTCCGCTCGTTTGTGTGCTTTTGTACTGGCCTATTAGCTGTTTTCTGTTTCTCTCTTCGTCTTTCTTTTATTTTATTTGGTGCCTATATTTGACCAATTAGTCTATCAGTCTTTCTTTCTATCTGTGAACCTTTTTGTAGATCGGTCTGTTTTCTCTTGGTCTATTAGTATCTTCATCAATATGTCTTCATCTTTTGATTTGCTTGGCCAGATGTTTATCTCTCAATCCAGCCTCCCGCACATTCTTCCAAATTTCGTCTTCTTGATAAGTCATCTGTCTTGTGTCATTTCTCTCTGCACTTGCCACTTCATCCACCTGCATAACTATCGGTTCTTCCTCCATCTGTGTGTGGATCTATCTATCCAGTACCCACCTATCTATGCATTCATCAGTCGGTTCTTTATTGTTTTTTATCTTTAAAAAAAAGCATGCTTCAATCTCCTTGTGTCAGTAAATCTATTTAAATGTGTATTTATCCAGTTGTTTCTTTCTTTTCCGGTCTTTGCTTTTTCTTCTTAGTTGAGCATGTTCTTCTGTCTGTCTATCTATCTATCTATCTATCTATCTATCTATCTATCTATCTATCTATCTATCTATCTATCTATCTATCTATCTATCTATCTATCTATCTATCTATCTATCTATCTATCTATCTATCTATCTATCTATCTATCTGTCTGCCGTGGTCGGTAGTAGGAGTAGCTGCAGGGCGGTGACGTGGGGAGGGGGAGGGGCATGGTGGGGGTAGTAAACTATGGATTACGGAGGTTTACAGGTAAGTTAACATAAATTAATAAAACGAATTTCGTTGCGTGCACTGCATCGCCAAATGTGATGCAGTGCACGCAACGAAATTCGTTTTATTAATTTATATGTTAACTTACCTGTAAACCTCCGTAATCCATAGTTTACTACCCCCCACCCTGCCCCTCCCCCTCCCCACGTCACCGCCCTGCAGGAACTCCTACTACCGACCGCTGCTGCTATCTATCTATCTATCTATCTATCTATCTATCTATCTATCTATCTATCTATCTATCTATCTATCTATCTATCTATCTATCTATCTATCTATCTATCTATCTATCTATCTATCTATCTATCTATCTATCTATCTATCTATCTATCTATCTATCTATCTATCTATCTATCTATCTATCTATCTATCTATCTATCTATCTATCTATCTATCTAGTCTGTCTGTCTGTCTGTCTGTCTATCTATCCATCCATACTAAATGTTTATTTTGGTTTGCCTTGGAATTATGAAAAAATAAACAGGAAATTGCTTTTTTTTAGTACAAGGCCATTTGGCTTGGCTATATGAAATAAAAGAATTGCAGGTGTCCAATTATTTGTTCGGGAAGCAGGGTTTAGTAAGACATGTTTCGCAGCCTTAGAAGCACATTTCTCTATAGAGTGAAGGGTTTTGCCCCTGCTCTCAGTAATATTCTGCTATCAATGGGCCATCTTTGCAACCGAAAACAAAAGGCTTTGTTTGCCTTGTCATGGAGAAAATAATGGCTTAACATGGATAGTGACTAAGAGGACCTGTATGTTTTGATAATTTTGTTATCACGGTGCTTTGTCATGCTTACAGACTAGCTAATGATAAGGCAATTGGACTGAGACTAGGTGGGGTTTCCATCGGAGAAAAAAAAACATTGAAATTCATAGTGTAACTTCTAGGAATTATGGAACATACATTCCCACATCATAAGCTGCATTGTTACTACGGTTGTACAACAACATGGCAAAGATGTATGAAGCATTGCATCGCACCTCACTCACAGAGGCTTGTACCAATTTAACCTTATTCCCCCTTCTAATTTTCCGTAGACACACCTGCAGAGAGACGCAGCAGATTTATGAATGCACATTTTCATACAAGACTACTATGTTTCCTGTTGTACAAAAAGCAGTGGTTTCAAACCCCATTTCATACGTTTAATCATTTTCAATAGTTTGCATAGATGACACAATTCCTGTTAATTATGGATTTGATCTAATAGGGGTCTTAACCTACGTGTGATTTCCTTCCCAACTGTTAATTAGCATCTCGTCTGGCAATGCACTTAGATAAAGAAAGCATCATATGATAACTGTGAGCTGCACTATTAACTTGTTTAATCAGAATCACCTTGAGGAAAGAGATAACATCTGAACATTCTAATTGCAGTTAGGGCTTACTGCTACCTAAACCTTGCTGACAGAGCCTTCGACTAGTGCTCTAGTACTGTAGACAGAATGTGCTCCCCAGCACAGCAAAACATATTTTACTGAAACCTCACCTCAACATTTTCTCATCTGTTTGCTAACGACACCTATCTAGTAACATGCACTATTTAACGGATTATTTTCAATAGTCAATGTCCTATTTGAAAATAATATAATTTTTATATAACATGCAGCAAAATAAGCTTGCTTGGAAGTAGTATATTCCAACAAAGCCATGCTGGGATTCTGACGATATTTGCAAACCAAACAGATTTCTGCATGTGGTGGCCTGGTTGGGCCATAATGCCCAGTTACACACTATGAACAACTAAACTAAATGCTGTTTTTCACTTCTACCTCAGTACTATAAACTGTATTGTACAATATTCAACTAAATATTTGCAAAAATATTTTTCAATTTGTTTTTTAACTTTTAATGCAGGGTATATCTGAAATAAACATATAATATAGCAACACTTAATGGGTAACATGTACATTGATGTAACTAGGCCACTTTAGGATTCTGGTGAAAGTAACAAACCACGTAACCCTCAGCCACTTGGTAAAATACTGGAATATTCTCTCTGTAGAGTAGATAAGAGAACATTATTCAGTTATGTTGTTCAAAAATTGGAATTAAAATTAATGCATTTTGCAGTGTCAAAAAGCAAAGCTTTCTACAGAAGGGAAGGTTTCTGCAGCTGCCCGCTTAAAGAGTAACCTAACAAGGGTACTGATTGCAGTGGAATACTAGGATTTGTTAACCCTTGCTAGTGAAAATTCTGATCAAACAAAGAACTATGTTGAACTGGACAGCTTTCATTTTCTAAATTTATTGTCCTCATTATCAACAAAATAACTGGTAAGAAGAGAATCAGACTGGGGTTTATGTAATCTAGCAAATTATGTCTAATTAATCCAATATGATATTTCCCATACAAAATATGTGTTTTCCAACCACAGTTTTTTCATGCCTGCCTTTGTGCGTATCTGTTCATCCCTTTCCTTTATCTCTAGTTGTCTTTCTGGCATTCACCCCATTTGTCAGACTACCTCTATTTCTGTCTATCGGTTCCTGCCTTGGCAGCATCTGCTATGGCAGAAAACATCTTACTACCCATACCTTGTAAATGCCCAGATTTCAGAGCCTTAAAAGAACATACGGGATGTGATACCGAACCCTTAGTAAACATCCGCAGGGTAGGCCTGTACTCCTTTAGGGCATAAAGTGTGCCCTGGGATATTTTCCTCTGCAGTGTAGACGGGTTTATCAGTGTAAGCAGAGACAGGATTATCACACCCAGCAACATAGGCCAACATGACTGTTCCGTCTTCTTTAATATGTACCTCGTGGACACTAAACTGAACCATCATAACCCCATCAGGATGTTTTTTCGGTACTGCACATCCTATCAGTGAAGACACAGCCCTGCATATTGTTTAATTTTACCTTTATTACTAATTATAAATAAATATCTTACAGGTTATCTGTCTTGTCAGGCTTATTATCTGAATGCCTCCCTATCTATGGAATTATGCTTCTGACAGAATTTGTTTTTTGAGTGTTCTATTCTTCTTCAGTGATGTTGCTAATGTACTTCTCTCTGATTTTTACAGCTAGATTCACGCTTTATACTTACCTTCAGGATTATGTCATGGGTACATGCAATGACTCTGAAAAGAAATATATTTGTTGTTGTTAATTTCTTTTATAGATTTATATTCTGTGCTTTCTGATGTGAGAATGTGTGGCTGTTTGTTAAAAATAAGGGGTTAGTAATGTTACTGTGACCTACACTTAAAGTCTTCATTCCTAAATCAAACAGTAGACAATGTATATTCAATTGGATATGTCGATGAATTTCTTGGGGTTTTTCAGACATTACTAGTTATTTGAAAAATACTAGCAGACTTGAATGTGAGCTCTGTTTAAAGATACATTTTCATTATTGTATGTTCATGATGAGGCATTTAATGAAAAGAGTGAGCCTGGGGATTTGGAAAAAAACAATCTATATTACAAGCAGACTTCAGTATATAGGACGTTGTAAAAAGACTAAAGTGTCTCAGATGGCACTGGATGCAACACAAACCAATTAATGGACAGTGCACCTCATGAGTGCTTTCCTTGCACATTAAAACATTTTTACTGATAAAGATATCACACTTTGATGTGCACCTATTGTTCAACAAAACATACATCTTTTTTCATATTTTCTTTCCATCTATTCAATAATTCTTTTGTTGGTAATACGTTTTGTATAATTATAGGACAAAACGTTTAATCCTTTCATGGTTGCTAAAATGAGTACCATTTGGTTGGATGATAATTTGATTGGTAATCTTTTATGGGCAAAAAGATTATTTATTTTTTGGTATATCCAATACAAATGGGCACTATAATTATATCAGCCAGATAATGTCTGAGTAAGGTGAACTTTATCAAATGGCATTTTTGGTGTTAAAGTGGTCATGAGTTTGAATCCTGACAAGGAAGACTCAGCCTTCCAGCCTTTCGCAGTTAATACACTGAGTAACCTAAATTGGGTAAAATAAACATCTGCTATTTACAGCACTTAGAAATGCCAGAAATATAACATGAAGCACGCAACAAAACCAAGCTATTATTATTACATAGCTATATAAACATGTTCACTTTAACAAAATAAACAGAAGCAAGAAAGACCTTTTAGATAGTCTACAAGGCATTAGTTATTAAATGTATTGTAGTTCAATTTTTAATTCCTTGGGTAAATACATGCCCCACTAATTGTGATATCTTAAAAGTTGCCTGTCTTTCAGCTGTAAAGTACAGGTTTTAAGACCCAAAGACCTGTAGACTTGCTGGAGTTACTTAGTAATTGGTGCTTTAGATACTGTATTTTTATCTGATTTGAAAGTGAATGTGTAGGAGATGCTTACCACATTTTGTAAACAGGTCTTATTTTACCTTCAGTGTTTATCAATAAGATATTACTTTTCATCGCTATATTAGGATTATTAATGACTTTTTAACATTTAGCACACAAAGAACGATGCAAGTTAAGCTGCACCGATTTGAATCAGTTTTAGGTTTGTCGCTTGAGATCTGCCTTTACTACTACGATTCTTCTTCTCTACCATTTATTTATTAAACGGTCTTTAAAGAGAAAAACTGTAGTTTGGAGCATCGGCACTTATTTTCTCTATATTGTTTTTGTTTTGCTTCCCATAATCTACACACACCTTGTGAACTGCTAAATCATCACATATAAACTCAATGTTAGTGTTCCAATCTAATGTATGTGCAGATTGTGTTTTGAACACTTCAGTATTGATGACCTAAAGAAATTGCACCGTGGTGAACAATAAGTTCTTGACCTGTCAAGGTTCACACGTAAACTTTCACAGTCTTATTGTATCATCTTTAGATCCAATCAGAACTATCCATAACAAGTTTTATTGTTTCAGGGACAACATATTCATAACAGACATTTTGCATTTTGGTTTCTGTAATTGTATTCAAATTGTACATAGACTAGATTCAGAATCTCTTACTGAAGTTCTCAAAAGTCAACAGAATAACTCATAAGATTACAGTGTGTAAATGCCATTCCCTTGATAGAGAGGTGTAACAAACCCACACCAGCATCACTGGCCAACCTGCAATGCTGCCTTCAACAATGTGGGTATAGGAATAGAAAACATTTATGATTTACCCTACAAAATTGCATTTACAAGTTTTCACGTGATTATTTGAAGCATAAGTTTAAACAGTATTGTCTATCACCTTGCATTCTGCTATTTCAGGCTGCCGACTCAAAACCCATTCAAAGACCCGTGGATTGAGGCTGCTGCATTTGAGTCTGGCTAAAGCAGCAGTGTCCTACGAGCAGGAGCCTGCAATTAAAAACCTACTTGGTATGTACGCCAAGATATATTTACTGAAGGTGTAAGGTGTAATCCTCCCGCCCCCAACTGTTCCTTCTTTAAGATTCTAGTGAAAATTGTCTTAAAATGATGTTTTGTGGAAGGGCACAGTAGACACCTCTTCATTCTTTTGTTGCCACACACATGCCTATCCATGCAGCCACATTCAGAACATTGAGAACACGCTCCCTTGCATTATTCTGCATATGACACACATTCCTCTTTCTGTAAACATAGCTAAATAAAATAGCATTTTATTCAATGTTTTATTTAAGAATATTTGGGGTATGTGTATATTGTGTACACAGCTTCAGAAAGCAATAGGGCACTGTACAGAGAGTAGGGACACAAGAAACAAGACAGGCTGCACAGTCATAGATAGATGAGCAATGGTTACAATTCACGGACTTGTTACACGAGTAGTGGGAGTACCGACCACTCATACTAGGTTAGCACATATGAACATAACAGCACAAGAGACACGTTTAAATACAGTCTCTTTTATTAAAATTAAACCAGTTCCTGGACCTAGATTTACATGTGATAATTTTTTGTAGTTTGAAAAAGCTGATGCAGGTTGCCTTTTTTAAAAACTATGTTTTGACTCAAAATACATTTTTAGATGAAAAAAGAGCACCTGTCTGCATTATTCGGATACTGTGCAGCAGTATAAAGTTTAACAGGTTGAGCGATAATAGAGCACAATAGAATAATAAAACAAATGATTACATGGCAGATTCATTGACAGGCATATTCCATAGAGTTTAAAAGAGAAACATCTCCTATGCCTCTGGCACGCTCTGTAATGCTAAAAAGAGAACACAGAAACATGTGCACCAACATTAATGACCATTAGATATTACTTCTTGTCTTACCTTGGGTTAGAAATGACCTGTGTGTGTTCCCTGTTTGAAAATATCTTTCAAATGCTACACCTAGATGAGTTAAAATATGCTCATAGCAAGTCTTACTTCTTCACCAGACTGTCTTTTAGTTTTTGTTAGGGGGTGTTTTGAAGTAAATCATCGTTTCAGGTGTTTCTAAAATAAACCCTGCATATTGTCAGCGTTTCGCGACACTCTAGGCTAATACAGCAAAGCATTTTAAAATGAATATTTAAAGAAGGATTTAAGCCCAGCCCACACACCACAGCCTAATCCTGAGCATTTGCAGTTCGAAAATACAGCCTTATTGTGACTTAGCATACTCGTGGATGAACACGTTTGAAACAAATCAACATTTTACTCCCACTAAAAGAAAATATGAATTCATATATATTTAGGTTTAGAAGTAAGTGGTATTCATTTAGTATTATTAAAATTGCTTAGAAAAGACAAACAGGTTGTATGTGAAACTGATACGAGAGTCGAGTAGATTCCTTCACAGTGAAATATCAATTATGCATCTTGTGATGTTATCTATATTTCAATATTTAGTTTCTGTAGATATTATTGGCATGCACATATGATTTTAGCTTCAGAAAAACAATATGGTCTTATTTAGTTGACACCTGTAATTTAACGTCTTTACTAGCACTATATTTACTTAAATGGTGATTTTGTTTTTGGAGGGGGGGGGCAGGGGATTTACAGCTGAGCATTGTTCAACATTGATTTCTTCATATTGTTTTCAAAGAGCCATGTATGCCCACATGTGTGTGTGTGTGTGTGTGTGTGCACGCGTGTTTGCACTTTTGCGTGTGGGTAGGCACCCAGAATTCTACCTGTTTTTTGAAGCAAGAAAAGAGTTTATGCAAATAGTTGCGAGGGTAGGGTCGTACATAATGTCATTGTTGCAAACTGCAAACACCCTGCTAGCTTGAAAACAATGTTTCCTGTCTGACAGATACTTCATGCTATAGCCAGGGTATATATGTAACATTCACCGTGACGTGCATTCTTATCTTTATATATAGACACATTGGCAATGTTGATTAAGCATGAACGCTTCTACGTAGTTGTCGTTGGAATTTTTAATGTAAATGCAGTATTTTCTGTTTCGAGAACATTTTTCTGTCATTGTGTAAATAAGTAACTTCGAGTTTATATTGATTATTAACTGAGTGTGATGGATTGAAATAGTCGCATGTGACGTTCAAATAATTTCATATGTTTTAGGTTAAGACGTCCAATCGACAGGCAAAGGAAGCACCGACATGGAAAGTACTGAATTTCTTAGAGACTTGTGGTTTATTTAACCCAAGGCTGATCAGCTAAAATTGACAAGAGAATTAAGTTATGACAATGAAAACCCCTACAAGAACGTTCCTGCTAGTCTCGAACCCTATGGGAGGAATGTTATTACTGAGTCTAATGGAACGTATATTTCAGAGATTTTGAGTTGGTGTGGGGCAACCTCGACACACACACACACACACACACACACACACACACACACACACCTCTCTCTAAAGAGTCCCCGTTTAAAAACCCATAACCAGCAGACAATGCCCTGCATTCTAAGTCACACAACACCATTAATAGGCCACGCAAAGGTCAAAAACAATGTCACACAAAAATCTCCTAACAAAACAACATATTGCAAAATACTCCCTAATTCGATGTCCTTAAACGATATGCCAGTATAGGGGCAGGAAACTTTATTCGGTAAAGAAGGAAAAAAAGCAAGGCTCCATGTTAATTCAATGTCTTCACAGAATGGACGCCTGCCAGCAGAAACAGGTTTCTGAGATTAACTCATAAGTGAATGTAAATTAGATCACATACGTGCAGGTACTGCATGCGTACTTCCTGTGCTAGGTTTCTGGTTTTGTCACAATCATTCTTAGACCGCGTTAATCGATGTTTCAAATGGAATGAATAAATGTATGCCCCCCTCCCACCCACGCCCCAGGTTCAATTACAACACATATGTGCTCATCTGTTTGAAGTTTCCTAAACACAATGGGGCAGATTTACAAGAAACTGATGCATCTCTACAGTAGAGCAGAGATGAGTCAGTTTCCTTGCGCCAGGTAAAACAAACCTTGCGCCACCATGGATGCGTCGTATTTACAATACGGGGTAGCATGGCGCAAGAAGAAACTAATGCGTCAGAAATTCTGACGCATCTGTTGGTGCAAAAATAACGCATTGCTGGAGTCGTGTCACAAGCACAACGCAACTCCAGCAATGCATGGGGAGGCCTATACCTAATACACTGCGCCACTCCTTACGCCTGCTCCAAGCAGGCGTAAGGTTTTGACGCAGTGGCGTCCTAGAAGTGGCGAAGTGAAATCTTGCAGATTTCACTGCGTCACTTCTACGAGGCTTTGCTGTGTGGGAACGCCCACCCTGCATACATTATACCTGACGCAGGTGTAATGTGGCGCAGGGCTTTACAGCGTGACGCATCTCCCTAGATGTGTCACGTTGTAAATGGGCCACAACATGGCACATTGTTTGCGCTGCTGCGGCGTCACAAAAAGTGAAGCAACGGCGGCGCAAAAGTGTCGCAACAGGCTTGTAAATCTGCCCCAATACTCCCTTCTGATGAGTACTTTCATGCTTTCTCAGTACTCCTCTCATTTATGTGCTAGCAAGAATTTTTCTTACGTCTGAGAACAAAGAAGACACATTTTGCTACTAAAGCCACAGCCTTGTGGTTGCTATTCACGTTTAGAACGTATGTGGGCTACATCGCATACATATGTAGTAGTGTCAGGCAGTTTTAAACCCACATTTATACTTGCTGACCAAAGCAAAAAATACACTTGCACCAATTGACCAGTACAAAGAAGACATTTGTGGTATGAGACCAGTGTGAAAACAACTTTTACAGTGGCCGGTTGGTGCATACATTTTTTTCTCACGTCTTTGCGCTGATTTAACGGTGCAAATGGCAATGCTACATTTCCTGATATCAGTGCACGTTTATTTGATCCAATATGAGTCGAGAATACCACCAAACTGCCGTAAAATCAACATTTCCCTATTAAATCTACAACAAAGGGGAGGCTATTTGTGGTGCCAATGTAAAGTGTATTACGTACTAGAACGGACAAAACCATATATGTAGAAGGATTGCCGACGATTCACATACGCGAAAATACTCCCTATTCGGGCAGGAGACCCCCGATTTCTTAAAGGGAAAATGCCTTTATTTTGGCTGTCTCCCACCTGGAATTGCCTCGGCTTCATTAGAAGTCAATAGGAGAAATACATTCTCCCAAATATTTTTTTTTAAATCTCCCACTTTCAACTTCTACAATGTTGTCATGTATGGATTCGAACCACCTAGGATGAAAAGAGATACACAGAACGTTCGATAAGTTTACTTAAAATATATTGAGGATGAACAGCTATAGATTTTTTAATTCGTTGGTAGCAAAGCATGATGTATGCTGTCCTTCCCAAATGCTAGTTGCCACGGAAAAACTGAGCGCATTAAAAAAGAGATTTTTTTGTTAATACTCACTAAGAGCCTTGCTTGCAAATAAACACAACGCCACACGTCACTTTCATACAACGCTCTTGGCAACACAGATGATACACCAACGGCATATTTCACCTTGGCCATTTTCTAAAGTAGGTATTGAGCCCTCTCACTGCGAATATGCCTTATCGTCGACAACACCATCGTGTTATGAGATCAGAAACTAAAGGTAAAATGTTGCTATGAAATTGGTAGACCCTACTTTTATAATAAATAAGAAAAATATAGACATACAATGGCAATACATCTCTTCTTCTAAGAAGGGATAGGGAGCCTGAAGAAAGTCGTATAGTTCTCAACAGACCAAACAACAACAAAGTGGGTGGGCAAAAGTAATTAAGACCTACAAAGACATAAACGTATTGGCATTCACCAGAACAAGGCACCACAGAAAATAAAGAAATAATGTCAAATCAAATAAAGCAGGACAAGAAAATATATTGCCTAGCCAAAGAAGTGATATTAATTAGCAATGGAAAGAAGATTTTCTGAAACCTACCTAGGTTTCACTTGAGCCCCTCCCAAACATCACCAGATCTGCTAAAAAATCGACCCTTTCCCTGCATAAATATTAAATTGGAGGTAGACGATCACTCAGAACTAACCTAAAATATTGCCTGTTAGACCCGGTATCCCTGGTTGGCTAAGGTAGGTACCTTAGGCCAAGTAGGGACCCGCGTTCCAACGTCAGGCAAAGAAGGTGACCTTCTTAGATAGCCCCGCTCACCCCCTCAGTAGCTTGGCATGAGCAGCCAGGCATATCTTCAAGGCAAATGTGTAAAGTATTTGCAACCACACTCACAATAATCCAAGGATGACACCACAAATAGACTCCACATGAGTTATATAAAAACGAGCATAAACTTTATGTAAAAAGATATACAATAAGACCACACAATATAAAACCAACATATGGGGTTGTGTAATGTTTCTCCTGGCCAGGTGTTAGGCCAGCCAGCCCTTGTAAGTTCTGGCGATATTAATGAGCACTTCTAAACATTCTCCTGTACCCCTAATATCATGTCATAGAGTTCGTAATGCTAGAATCAGGCACTTTTGCAATGTAAAAAATACTGTAATGCGTAACGTAGCAATCAGACACTCTGCAATGAAAAGAATGCAATGCTTAATGCCACAATCCGGCACTTTGCAAGGTAAAATAATGCAATGCGTAATACAACCACCAGATATGTCGACATGCAAAAATAAGGCAATGCGTAATACACTAATCAGGTAATTCGCTATGCAGGAATAATCCAATGCGCAATACGCCAATCAGGTAGTTCGTTATGCAGAATCAAGGCAATGCGTCATACGACAATCAGGTAGTTCTTTATGCAGATAAAATGCCATGCGTCATACACTAATCAGGTAGTTCATTATGCAGGAATAATGCAATGCGTAATACTCTAATCAGGTACTCCGTTATGCAAAAATGATGCAGTGTGTAATACAATAGTCAGGTACTCCGTTCTGCAGAAATGGAATGATGCGTAATACACTCAGGCCCAGATCACCGGGCCTTAGGTGGTCTCTCCGCCTCTCCTTCTGACTTGCAGTTAGCCTCTCACAGTTCTCCCAACACGATACAATGTAACCAAAAAGTGCAGCTTCTCACTCTGGCCCCTGTACCGCCACTCCCTTGGCAATACGGGCCACGATACGAGCTGAAGCAGAGGCTCGCGCTGCCAACACGAGAGAGAGGCTGAGAGCGTCGCCCTCCAAGCCCGTGCCCCGCTCCAGGAGTCGACACACGTTACCTGAGGGGCGCGAACACACACTCTCCTCGTCCAGCGGCTGGGCCTCCAATGCAGCTTTGTGAAATGGCAACGGTGGCTTGGGCCGGCAACTCAGCTCCCCCGGGGCTGCCGGTCCGGGCCGCTTCAGTTACAAAGATCTCAGGCTGCCACAAAGCACACGCACACAGCGTCGCTGAGTCTTCCTTACGCTTCGGGTGCACGATCAGTGGGCCCTCCACACTGTTCTCAGGCTGCGCGAAGATCACACGCACAGCGTCGCTGAGACTCACTTTACTCCGGTGCACACGATAACAAGGCAAATCCTCACAAAGGTCTCACGGTGCACAACGCACCCGCACACAGCGTCGATGAGACTCACTTGGATTCCGGTGCACACGATAACAAGGCAAATCCTCACAAAGGTCTCACGGTGTACAACACACATGCACAGAGCGTCGATAAGACTCACTTGGATTCCAGTGTACACTGTAACAAGGCAAATCCTCACAAAGGTCTCACGGTGCACAACGCACATGCACACAGCGTCGATGAGACTCACTTGGATTCAGGTACACACGATCACTGGACAATCCTCACAAAGGGGTTCAGGCTGCACAAAGCACACGCACACTGCGTCGCTGATCCTGGCTTGGACTCCAGATGCCCACAATCACAGGGCACGCCTTACGAGGGTCTCAGGCTGCAACAAGCACGCACACACAGTGCCGCTGAGACTCTCATGGAGACGTTTGTGTTCCTGTGTTTCCGAACAGGGAGCCAGCTCACCTCTGGCCCTTGGGGATAAGTTACTTCAGGACACAGCACACAGCAAAGTCCTTCAAGCAGGGGGACACAGCACACAGCAAAGTCCCTTTAGCCTTTCCTTGGTTAAAACAGCAAACTGCAGGCCATCCCCAGAACACACAGCAAGGGTCAGTCCTATCCTTCAGTCTCTTCAGTTGTTTCTTCCTTGGCAAAGGTCCTCTTGACCACAAAGTAGCTCCAGTCTTGTTCACACTTGATCAAGCCATTCTACAAAGTTCAGGGGCTTCAGCTCTCATAGTTATACCCATCAATGGCTTCGAAGTTTTTGTGTTTCAGGGGGCACTGACCCCTGTTCAAACCAGTTCTGGGTGCCACCCTGCCAGTGACACCTCTCTTCCTTTGATTAGTGGGGGTCTGGATACTCAATCACACAGCAGGAGATGAGCAGAATGTTTTATTGCAGCAACCCAGGCCTCTTCACCTCTAGGGGCTACTCCTCCCCCTACACTCTAGATGCAGGTCAGCCAGTTGCTGTCTCACCTCCTCCCCTGGGTCAAGATATTCCCCAGATCCTATCGCTTTCAAATCCAGACTGTCAATCCACAGCCAGGCAGAGACACACAGAAATGTAAGAGCACAAAAACTCAGTCACTTCTAAAAGAGTGGCTTCGGAACGCACAATGTAAAAACCACCTACATAAAAAGATGTGTTATTACATTGTGAGTTCAGGCATTGTAAACTTCACCTTTCCATCTTAAGCCTTTGGGAAGATAGGCTGGAAAACATATTACACAGCCTTCCCATTCTTTCCTATGGGCAAGATGCCCTTTCAACAGTGAAAAACGAAATGGAGATTATTTCACTGTCAGGACATGACACACACCTTAGTACATGTCCTACCTTTCACATGCACTACACCCTGTCCAGGGAGTACCCTGGACCTACCATAAGGGAGTCTGATGTGCATAGAAAGGGAAGGGTACAGTCTGGCCAGTGAGTGCACTTGACATAACAACATGTTCGTTTAACAAACTGTGCACAGTCCCTGCAATAGCAGGCCTGAGTTCCCTTTTTAAGACTACTTGTGTGGGTGGCACAAATAGTGCTGCAGGCCCACTAGTAGGATTTGCATTACCAGCTCTGGCACACTTAGAGCACTTTACTAGGGACTTTACTGTTAAGGCACACATTCCAATCATTGACAACCAATTACCATTACACTTTTATACAGGGAGCACTTGCACTTTGACACTTATCACCAGTGGCAAAATGTCCAAAGCATCTAAGTTGGCAACACCATGTCAGAAAAAAGGTCTAGGGGAAAGCAAAAAGTTTAGGGACTTTATCCAAAAAGAGCCAAGTCCTACAATGCCGATCAAACCCCTGGCTCTTTCAGGTATAATCACAATTGAAAGGATGGAGGTGTGATAAAATAGATCATGTCAAACAATCTCATCCTAAGCCACCTTCAACAAAATGTATGAAACAAGACTTCGATATCCCAGACCAGCTCAATGCTCAATATTATAATCGTGTTTATTAAAGATGGGGCCATCCCTCCATAACTGATTTTAGACTTAGTTACTGTGCCCCTGAAGGAACCTTCACTAGACACAACAGGAACATTACAGCTAGGCTTCCAACTCCTGGAGGTAATGGAGGTAATATTTGTTGTTGCTGCTTTGAGTTTATACAATAAGGCCCTTAGAATAATACACAACTTGCTACCTGGGTACGGACAAAGTGACAATACAGGACAACCAATTATGTACCCTAGCAAAGGGCTTCTATATACAACAGACAAAATTAGGACCACTGTTCTCAATTGTTTTATATATCTTCATGATCACTGATACAAAGGCAGACTGTTAACCTGATGCTAGTGCCTATAACAAAATGCCTACTATGGCACAATCCTTACATGCAAATAACCTTATTTCATTCTACGGTCTTGCATCTGCAAATTGCATGCTATCTCAAAATAGATCCTTTATATCCCTAAAATATGGCATGAAAAACGAACTGACCTTTACTTAAAAATGTTGATTGTCACCTCTCCTTTTTTTTAATTTCAAATGACACTCTACTTCCCTTTCATCCTCTGCATGCCTCCTCTATCTGAGTACAGCCTACTTTGTCACATGCTTTTTTGCCTCAATCTCATTTATTTTATTTCAACAAACTGCTTATAATGTTTTTACACACCCACTACATCTCCTTCTCTGAAAGTCATCCCTTTGCAAACTAACAATACCCAAACACCTCTAGATCATCTATTAATACCACCAACCATTTGTATGTACCACATGCCACCTCCAACTAATGATTACAAATACATCCTATTAATTTAATCCACCACAAAGAAACTGAAATGAATGCATCGAATGGTTTGGTGGGGCACTCAAGCATCCAATAATCAAATACAACTAATAATACCAGACTAACCACTAACCTTATGTTCTGGAGGAGATTGCTGTCTGGCATAAAGCTCTTCAACATCTCATTAGGCTGGAATAGGGAACTGGTATCGGCTAATACATGATTTAGGGATACACCTCAATGGCATTAACAACATGTTAGACAAAATACACCTAACAACTCACTGCAATTTTTCAATGAGAGATTGACAGGCAATATCGTTTTTAGGCTATAAGTCCTTGAGAGCGGCAAATTTGAAAAGAATGTTGTTTATCTCATGCTGGATGACCTATCATACACCCAAGATATTAAATAAAATATCTGTTTGGGGTACTTAGCGACAGTTGTATTTGAATAGGGGTGGGTCGAGATAAAGGGAGGTATGGGTGAGTAAAAGATTTAGAGGTGGCACAGGTATATATAGCAGGGGTTGGGGTCCTTCCCCCAAAAAAGACACATGATTTATATATTGCTTCACAGGGAAATGGAAATTTCACAGAGTGCCTTCACTTACTATTTTGTAACAAATTGATTCCAGGGCTGTACTCCAGCCAACGAGCAGGATGAACAGCCGGGAGTAATTATGGGGAGATTAATCATCAGAACCGGGTTGGAGGACCAGGGACAGGCTGCAAAATCAAACCCGGGTAAGTCCTCCTACTGCTTGCTATCTTACAGTTTGTGAAGTTTGGTTACATTGACTATAATTAGATTGGACTTTCAATATGATCATCTGGATTGAGTAGCTGATTAACTGGGGCAGGGGGAATCTGTATATCAATATAGTTGAGCATGCACATTTCCTAGACCTGGGAGTAATTACTGGGGTCATACAACAGAGCCCAAGGACTCACCATGATGGTTCAGTATTAATATACACCCTCTTACAAATCTCACTGTATAGAATCCTTGTGCCTCTGGAGAGGTCGAAGGACCTTTTCCACTGTAGACAAATTAAAGCTTTCCAAAATAATTCAAAACATCAATGACATTTAGAATTTGCAATCAGTCAATAATGAGTTTGGTGAAAGTTTCAAAAACCTTTATTTATCATAAGGTTAGAATCTCTAAATATCTGTATTTAGATTAGTAGGTTTACAGAAATATAAAATAGATTTGGTTAGAAGTCAGCATTAGAAAAATACATAGTGTTCTGCAAAGAAACCCCGTAGCTAACTAAAGGACCTATTCTAAATGGAACCCATGGAGAGTTACTCTGGAGACGAGCGAGTAAGAAATTAACTACTCATAAAGAGTAGTTCTGGAAACTCATCTGTATTCTCTACGGCTGCAGTACCAACTGTAAATAAGAGTGAAATACTTGCAGTAGCAATGGATCACTAAAATATAAAAGTCATCACCTCAGGGGAATAGCTAAGGAAATCAAATCTCCATAAAAAACAGGAAAAGGAAAGGTCCAGCGGCAGGACTACTAGAATGGAATATTGGGTAAGGATAAGTCTCAGAGAATGAGGTAAAAGAAATGGTGCTAGCTACCTAGGAAAAACTCATTAATAGAGATTCATACTTTTGGAACAATTCTGTAGGCATCCTCTGTTGATATCCAATGAGAATAGTTCACAAGGAGGTGTTGTCAGTCATACGATGCTTACTTAGCAAAAGACAAAATGTGGCTGACCACTTCTTCAGCACCTCAACCCTTCTTTATAGAATGTAAAATAGTCCTGTGCACAATTCTTCCCGAGTCCGCCGCAAAGGGACTCCACTGGGATCCAGAAAGAGACTTTTTGTAAAAGGATGGTGCACCAATAAGAAGTCCAAACTTGGCAGAAAGTCCTTTTAGTTCCTTTTATTCTTATAACATATATTTTTTTATATAAAAGAGAGATCAGCCAACGTGTTTTGTTCTTAACACAAGAACTTCTTCAAGGCTGAAACAAGCAACAAACAAATAAATGGACATCACTACATGTAAAAATCACATATACAAATATTCTAGACATAACACAACACAAGACCTAAGCATTAAAACATATATATATATATAAATAACCAGTGCTTTAAATGGGCCGGTACTCACCGGTACGGAGTACTGGCACTTTTTAATTTTTGCCCCTTGAGTACCGGAACTTCTTCTAGGACAAGGAGAGTACCCGTACTCTTGGGGGCCTTGCCTAGACACAGTTGGTGCATTTTCTCCTGCCTCTGCAGCACTTATCACATGACCTGCTTCGATTCTGCAATCCTGAGCTGAGCTCGCACAGGAGCGCTAGAACAGCAGCTCTTGTCACCTGGACACAGCAATCTTGTTGTGCTTCTCTGCAACTCTTCTAGCAGCGTGGGGTGGCAGGGTGTTTGGTTTACCCTTTGATCCTGCACAGTGGGAGTTTAGAGTCCATCATAAAACTGATGGAGGAGGATGTGGGGCGCATTCTTTAGGCAGTACAGCTTTTTACCATGCCATTGTTTTAAATGACTGAAAATGTTAGTTCATCAACAATTTAAATTAGGCATTTTTACTTGCATGTATATCCCCACCCTTGCTGCCACTTGTATGATTACCCTCAAACAAAAACACACCTTTATCAAGAGCGCAGAGTTCCTGTGTCAAGCCCATACAGTAGACCCTTGTGTTTGAAAGGCATTTGACCAGACCCCCCACACCCTCCCCAACCCAATTAAACGCATGAGACAATAGACGTCCTTCAATTACTAAATGCTGGGGGCTCGGTGTGTGGAAGAGAAGAGGGCAGGAGGCACTTTTCTGCCAAAAGCATAGTTTGCAGATTTTATTATTTGTAGCTCGACCACTTATCAAACTGTAATCTTAGGCAGATGACTTGTTTCCTCAAACTGAACATAAATGGTGCTTTAAGGTGGCTGTGTTTCATGTGTCCGGTAAAAAAGGTCAGCAAAGGTGCGAGGATTTCCCCTTGAAACATTTTGACCCTCTCTAGTAACCTGTATAATGCTGAAAGGCTGAATTTTTATCAGGGTAGACAAAATGTACCTAAACATTGGTGGTTTTGCGTCCAGTTGTATACAGTTGAGTGGCCTCTTTGGTGACCGGCACCATTGTAGCAATCTCAGCAGAGAGGCCAAGAACTGAATGAGCCCCAGTGCTCTCCATTTTACCTCAGCAGAACGCGACGGTGGGGGTGCATGTTTTTGCACATGTGGCTCATCTGTGTTCTCGTCTGGTGCCTTTCACACTTCCCTAAATGTCCCAAGGGCTGCGAGGCTTTCAGCCGACAGTGTGTACTCACACAACTCAGCAAGTCAATTCTTGTGGCTGATGCCCAGGTGTTTTGACATGGCCTGCCAGGATGGCTAGGATGCCAGTGCCAGGGGTTTGAGGTGGGGGTGCCCATGTCTGATATTAGTACCAAAATGTTAAACCAGTCTCGAAAAAAACTATAGCTGTAGATATTACACAATCTGAAGTAAAAAGAATCAATACAGAGAAAAATAAAAATCCAACAAAATGGTAAATAAATCAATCTCACACACATATCTCTATAGTAACACGGAGTTATTTTTTGTATATACAAGAGATATATGCTCCAAAGTGGACTGATCAATATATGAGAAAGTATATAACAACAATAATGAGACTAATATAATCACTATGTCTGAATCCTTATTTCAAGAATCACTAATGGGAATACTCATACGTTACCTTTCGTTGATCTTTCAGACCATTTACTATTTTGGTGAGTGGTGTTATTGTTCTCTATATGCATTAGAGTCATATGAGGTATATTTTTTTGGTCTCTCTCTATTTCCTTCTTCTTTTTTCCTCTTATTTTCTGTGTTTTATTGCGTTTAGATGTATTCATATCCATATATGTTGCTTTTGATATTTCTAAAGATATAAATATATAATCATTTATGAGGTAAATTTGATCTGGCCTAAATAATTATTTTTGAAATTCAAGAACGTCAAGACTGGTTGAAAATTCTGGTACTAATATCAGACATGGTTACATAACCATGTTTCTACATTTGTTGCCAAAATTTTTAGAAAATTTTGATTTTGTATTGTTTTCTCTTGTATTTCTCATATATATGTATATTGCTTTTTGTCTATATAAATATTGTGTCTATTGTGCTTTTATTTGTATATACATATACATTATGTTATTTATATATATATATGTTTTAATGCTTAGGTCTTGTGTTTTGGTATGTCTAGAATATTTGTATATGTGATTTTTACATGTAGTGATGTCCATTTATTTGTTTGTTGCTTGTTTCAGCCCTGAAGAAGTTCTTGTGTTAAGAACGAAACGCGTTGGCTGATCTCTCTTTTATAGAAAAATATATATTTTATAAGAATAAAAGGACCTAAAAGGACTTTCTGCCAAGTTTGGACTTCTTATTGGTGCACCTTCCTTTTACAAAAAGTCATACGATGCTTCTTCTTCCGATTCACAGTCTGTACCCTCGGTGCCATTGATCGATACAATTGTTGCAGCATTTGTTACATGAAGGAGGGTTCTCATGAGAACCCTATGACCTAAGCTAAATGATGCACTGTGAGCTCGCTGCATGAACACTCACTAGCCAGGAATGTGAAAGCATCTATCAATGTTATTCAGAAACATCATTCATAAAAGTCTCTAAGTCATCATTTAACATAAGCAGTTTTAATTCTAACAAATGATCTTACATGGGCTGAGGAGATGAATGAACACAATATTACAGTCAGCACATTTCTGAACGATGTCACTAATGCTAAGCAGTTTTGCTAAATATCTAATATCTCATTCATGTAACTGCAAGCAGGAGTAAAGTGATAAGACTTTTGGGCCTCGTTAATATATGCGTTAAGAAATGGTTGCCTGGTGCAAAGATGTTTGAAACGCACATTAATTCACATTGATTAGCTAATGTATTTTCACAATTTATTTACTAGGATTCTAAACATTATGCATTTAAACGTTTCCCTACAAGTAATTTCCTAACATAAACGTTTCTACAACATTTAAAGCATTTTTAAAGTGCAATTCTGACACAGTTAGTACATTGGTTTTCTAAATTCATGCTCATTTCTCTGACACTCCCTCCACTTTGAAGATGTAAATCGTCGCCATCATTTGGATTAATTTACAAATCTAAATCTAAAAGATGGTTTAGTTCCTAAGTGTATCCTGTCTTTTCCTTTTTTCCCCCTAGTGTGTTGTAAAATGTTTACATAATCGACATTCATTATCCTCATTAAACCCATGTCTTGTTTGAAACGTTTTTGTTGGTAAGCATCTTGGGCCATATGTAGGTAGAGTCACATTTACCGACTCATAAATACCGAATTTTACCGATTCGGTATTTATGAATCGGTAAATGTGATGTAGGTAATCAATCGGTAATATTTACCGATTCGGAAAGGGTCGGTAATTTAGAATCGGTATTTACCGATTCGGTAATGATGCATACCTTCCCATTGATTCCTATGGGCCAGGAGGCCCATAGGAATCAATGGGAAGCCAGTTTACCATTACCGAATTGGTAAATACCGATTCGGTAATGGGGGGAGCACATTCAAGGGTGGCAGGGTGTCACATTGACACCCTGTTGCACCCCTGATTCCTGCATGTGTGCACATGTGGCGGACATACATGCCCTAAGGGCATGTATGTCTGCCACATGGCACTCTTATTTCAGCAAAATATTGCTTTTTGCAATGTATTCGGTATTTATCACCAACCTATATTTGGTGGTAAATACCGAAATCTTTTTCCTAGACATCACTCATTTGAGTGTTACCTACATATCATTTCAGGATTCGGTATTTACCGATTCGGTAATTTTACCGATTCGGTAAATTACCGAATGCTGAAATATGCCCCCTACATAGCAAATGCCTAAATACCGGTCTGTAACGGGATATTTACCGAAAAACGGCCGTTACCGACCGGTATTTAGCTTCCTACATATGGCCCCTTGTCTTTTGCACAAGAAATATTTACAACTTAGATATAGAACATACAGGAATATTGAGCATAATCCTATTATCAGTATAGGCATTATTATAGCTTTTATTATCCTCTTTCCAGCCGCCGAGAACCAGTTACCAATTGTATTTAATCGTTCCCTAAATTTTCATACAGACTTGGTGTTTCCAATTCCTGATCTTTTCGTCATTTAGTATCACTCCCACTAAGGAAGCTCCACTTTCTGTGTTGCGTTTATGTCTGCATGATGGTGCTAAAGTTAAGGCATCAATGCTTGTAACATGATAAATATTTGGAATTAGTATACATAAATAGCATGTTCCTTCCCAATCAGCGAGTAGCAAAAATTAACTGTTCTGTCCACATATGTAGTATACCCCAGGACTTATATTTTCATATCCCTGTAAAATTTGCCATGTTCCCCCTAATAATTCAAATATATGTTCACAACTACTAGTCACTACGTGTCATGTTTGTTTTTGTGTTCGTCTTTTATAAAAAACAAACTTTCCCTTTGTGTTGACTGTCCAATCTAAGCCTTGCATAAACCAATTTCTTCCTGAATTCGTTTTCCTCCTCCTTCCATGCCTTTTCCAACAGATCTCCCTTTTGGTCTGAAGTCTTTGTTATATTCATGTACCTTTCCTCTAGAGTCATAATGTAAGTTTTTATTCTGGCTGCATTACCCAGGTTAAATATTTTTTAGGAGCTTGTACACTATTTATAGGTAAATGCTAAAATAAATAATACCAAGCTGTGCCCATTGTTTTCCTTTGCAGGTGTAAATTCATGCTTTTGTTTTAGGGGCACTTGTGACAATTCTAAATCATAATTTGAGTAAGAATATCTAAAATGTCCTCGCCTACATACTAGTGAAAGCAATATACTACTGGAGATTGCATAAGACATATGAAGGTGATAGTCGGTGACTTTATCTGAAACTGAAGATGGTAAATGTTCTCAAACTTAGTAAACCTTAACATTTAAAACATTTGTGTATTCTTGTACTTATCTAGAATAAAGATTTGTAGAATAATCCTCCCTTTTGAAATTTTTGAACGTTCTAGTAAATGTGTCATCTCTAAGATTGAACTCATGATAACTGTTATTACAAAAATCACATCATAATGTATTTACAATGCCTTCTAATGCAACAAATCTGTTTAAATCAGTTGTTAGCTTATGAAGAAATCGTTTGGCTTTTTTTTTCCTTTTTTCTTGGAAGTTCCCTAATAGACAATATTTATTTCTTCTATAAAACAAATAACTAAAAAAATAACCACTATTAGTCACAGCTCATAATTGTTTTCTTAATCTTCGGATTTTACTTTTTCAATGTAGACTGTAAACTGCAATGAATTCTTTTGTTTTCAGGGAGGTTCTAATAGTTTAGGATTCATGCTGCACAAATGTTAGAAAATGACACTTTCAGTGCAGTATCCTAATAGTAGGACCTTTCAGGTGCAAAATATATTGTATAAGGTACTCAAGTTCTTTGGATCAAGTGGGTTTTCTTCTTCTGTCTCACCTTCTTTAGGCACAACCTCTAGAATTCATGCTATTGACAGGCTTCTTTTTGGTGTCTCTTTATTTGTTCTGTTAATTAAGCCTTTTCATCTTCTCCACTGGAAACTTTGATCCAACTATGCGTTATTTCTCGCACTTGCTCTTGCCTTTTGCCTTCACCCCTTACTTCTCCTTGTGCTTCTGCTAGTATTTCTGCTTGCTCTCATAAAGGAGCTACAGGTCGGACTAGCCTCTCCACCCATGGTGCAACCACTAGTGCTCTTCTTTCAGGATCATAGACTAGCGATGCTTCTTCCGGATTGCTCACTCTTCTGGCATGCTAAGCATGAATCCACTTTGGAACTCCGGCACATTTAACAGCAGTATTTGTCATGAGCAGAATTTGGTAGGAGCTTTTCCATCTGAGTTCACAACAAGTCTTCTGAACGTCCTTCTTGACAACGACCCAATCTCCAGCGTTGACGTCATGGCACTGTTAGTGATGAGGATCTGGTGTAGCAGCTGACAACTGATGAGTGACAGAAAAAAACACATCAGCGAGGCCTTGCAGGACTCCATAATAATATCATCAGTGATTTTCACTAAGGCGTTGGTTGGAACAGCAGGTAACCTCATGGCTCTTCCCAAGACTATTTCATGTGGGGATAATCCTCTATTATTATCTGGAATGCATTGAGCACTCCTCAGTACCACTGTTAATGCATCCGGCCATTTCAGTGATGTTGAAGCGCATATTTTTGTCAACCTGAACTTTATTTTTCTGTTCATTTGTTCAACAATGCCTGACGCTTCTGGTCTGTAACTGCAGTGTAATTTTTGTTCAATCTGTAATGCAGCAAATAGCATGTTCATCACTTCGTTATTGAAGTGTTTTCCTCTATCTGACTCAAGAAGAACCAGCATTCCGAACCTAGGTATGATTTCTCACAACAACAGTTTTGCTACAGTGAGACTGTCTTTTCTCCTTGAACGGTAAGCTTCACAGCCCATTTTAAACAGGCATCTTGATAAAATCCATCTTTATTCTATTGAAAGGGCCACCTGATCTTCCTAAGTGTATGCTTCTGACTGGTGTCCTTTTCTCTACATTCAGTTGTTGACATGTGACACATCTCATCAGCAATCATTCGAAATCTTGGATTGAACCAAATGTTTGAAAAGCCTCACCATCACATCTCTTCCTAAATGTGTCTCTTCGTGGTAGTGCCTGTTTATTGGAAACAGCAAGCTGTCAGGTAACACTGGTCTCCCATCCCCGACATTTAAATGTCATTTGCATTTCCATACAACCTGCTCGGATCAACACATTTTGTTCAGCTTTTGTCACAGTTTCCTGTACTCTCTTTAATTCTTCCCAAGTATCAGTTATTACCATCATTATTGCTAAAGCACTTTCTTCATCAGATCTGTAAGTGTAACCATCATTTACTGAAAAACCTCCATTTATTGTTCATGCTAACAGGGTGCAGTGTCTCGCTACAGATTCAGCATATCTATTGCCTATGGCAATCTATACACTGGCTGTTTGGAGTTGTGGGCATTTCACTATAGCAATTTCTTTTGGCAGCTGCAGTGCTTCAAGGAAATCCTTCACATTTTGCCTGTTTCTTATTGGGGTACGTGTGGAAGTTAAAAAACCCCTCTGCATCCATATTTGCCCAAAATCATGCACTGTGCCGAAACCATATTGACTGTAAAGATGGTGACTCTCAACTGAACAGTTAAACCGCAAGCTTGGGTAGGAGCAATTCATTCTGCAACTTGTTCTTAGAGAGCAATTAGAGCCAGGAGGCTTCAATCACATCATTTATAGTGCTCACTTCAAATGCTGCTCTTAGTGTGCCTTCATTACTTTGCAGGCATGAACCATCAACAAATAGGACACAGTCTGGATCAATTAGAGGTTAAGCCTTGATGTCTGGTCGTGGTTTTTTACATAGTCCAGTGACACTTAGGCAAATCATCAATTCTGTCTTCTGAATCAATCACAGGCAATAAAGTTAAAACATTGAACACAAAATACAACATCCGATTGTGACGTTATTTGGTACAAGCAGACTCTGTTCTTATTTGCTGAGTCTGTTGTCCGTCAGATACTGTGTTTTTGTTCTGGTATGCAACAGTTCAACAGAATTACCACTAAAGGATGCCCTATCACTATATGTTTACTCTTTTTCAGACTCACACTTACAACAGCCACTGCCTTTCAGCAGGGGGGAGTACTGATGCTACAGGATCAAGGGTAGTAGAAAAGTTGGGGTGCGACACAATTTATCTTTCAGCTCTAGGAAGGCTTTGGTGCATTCATTGTCCCAAGGGATTGGATCAACCACATCTCGATGTGTCATCCTCAGAAGAGGCTTCGCTGTTAGTGAAAAATGTGTTATCCATTGTCGACAATAGCCAATCATTCCCAAAAATATTCTGAACTATCTCTGGGTTCATGGTGGATTGATTTATAACATGGCTTCCCCTCTTTTGGTGACACCTTCCTTTCTCCCTTCATGATGATGTGTCCCAGATAATGAACCTCTTTCTGACAGTTTACCTGGAGACAATGTGTGTCCATTCTATGTCCGGTAATTCAATAATGCAATGGTGTTATTTTTGCAAGCTTCTCTTGCATCTGAAGCTACCAGCAAATGATCAATATACTGTATTAAAGCTGAGTCACATGGCATTTGCAAAGACTCGAGATTTTTCTTCAGAATTTGATTAAAAAAAGGACGTTCTATACCCGTGAGAGACACAACACCACATGATTGTTCTCTTTTGGAAAACAAATGAAAATAAGAACTGGTTATCTTAATGCAGGGCACTGAGAAGAAAGCCTGACACAAATCAATGACTGTAAACCATTCTGCAGTATAGGGAATTTGAAAAAGCATAGTAGCAGCATATGGCACAATGAGACAACACGGCACCCCAATGTTGCTTCTTTTTCTCAGGTCTTGCACTATTCTGTATTTTCCATTTGGCTTTTGGATATTCATTTTAGGTGAATTAGAACGATGTCAATTAGTTCTCTTAGAGTTCTTTTCTGCAGCATATCTTCGATTACGGGTTGTATCCCAGCAATTGTCTTAGCTGACAATGAATAAGGTGGTGTTCTCAGAAAAATAGCATTTGGCTTTATTTGGACCCATACTGGTTCTACATCTTGTACGAGTCCGGTATCTTTCCCTATAAAATCCCAAACTTCAGCATTTACAGTTGCTCTGAGTTCTTCCGGAAATTCTGGAACAGTCCTCAAAGTACACATTCCTGTGCTAACATTTAGTTTGAAATCAACATCCTCATCATGAGTTTGAAGGCAACACTGTCCGATGTGCAGTAAATTGTGAAATTCAGTTTACACAACAAGTCCCTTCCTAACAAGTTCACTGGGCTTGAATCACAAACTACAAATTGATGTTTCTCTTCAAAGGTCTCTATTCTGACTGGAATTTCTTCTGAAATTGGATTTCACATCGGTTTATTTGTAACCCCATCAACTTGGATTGTTCTTCCAGAGAGAGGCAAGTCTGGAACCGCCACTGTTCTAACTGTGGATGAGGTAGCTCCTGTGTACCAGGAATGCCCAACCCTATTTTTCTTTAAGGCAGCAACATCTGTTCCAGATTCCACACCTGATAGAACACCTCTACCTCTTCCATGAGACATTTGCATGCCATTTGGATTTGTTGTAAACCCTGCTTGTGTGCAGTTTGGGTAATGTGAAAACTAATTTCAGGTTTCAACCCCAGAACAAACTGTGACACAAAAATCCCCATATGCTTCTCTTCCGGATATTCACTTTCACTGTGCTGGTTGAAAACCTGAAACAACCTTTTGAAATATTGATGAACCATTTCTTCTGCTCCTGGGTCATTCTTTAATTTTCAACCAATCAAAATCTTTTGGAGGTATCTTCCCTTTCAGTAAATGCATCACTGCCTCGTACTTTTCCATCACTATTGGTGACGGAGCACCCGTTCCCTTTTCCCTCTGAGGCTCAGCCTTTGGACAATGTATAGATAGCTTACACTCAGACCACAAGTCTGCTGTACCACACTGTCAAAGTATCCCTGTCTTTCCACAACACTCTTGAAATCTTAAAAACCCTTCCATCTGATCATACCACTTCACTGACCTGGCTCTCAGCTTTGGGAAATCGTTTGAAAATGTAGTACAATCACCTCTATTCCATAGAATATGTACATAAGCACCGCTAACTACTTTCCTCAGTGGATATTATGTTACTTCCCTCACTTTATTCGGCTTCCCCTCAGTTTCCTTCTTTTTCTTTCCATGTTTTCTCGCCTATCTAAGTCTCAAATTCTCCACATCTTTTCATCTGCGACTGCATTTAATCAATTCCTTGATGTGTACTGACATCCCTGCAACTCTCAAATTTTCAATCACTTTATAATCTAATTGTACCCTGCAATTTCGATGTAAGTTCACATTATAAGTAATATCCACATCATATTTCCTTGCCACTCCTGCCAAATGATTGTGTGCAGTAGCTTCTGTTTGAGTAATCTCTTTACATAGATAGATAAGTTCAGGCCTTTCATATCAATCCAAATGATCAAAGTCTAAGCACACTCTAATTAATTCCTCCAGATCAATTTTTTATTTTGGAATATCTAGAGGTTTGTCCTTTTTGATTTCTGCATCTCCTGGGGGTTCTGTAGCCTTTGCCCTTCTTTCCCCAGTCAATTCCTCAATTCATGCTTGTAAACCTCTGTCTCAACTTCTAGGTAATTCATTAGAGCCTAAAGGAATCATATAGACCAATGTCCTCCGTCTATTAAGGCTTGTAAATTCTGTTGAAGACTTTACAGTACTAACTGTGTATTTGGAGTTGTCCGCATATCAACAACTGGTGTTGTCCTGACCTCTGAGGTTCTCTCAATTTGGGGTGGTGCAGTAGAAACCACTGGTGACACAACTGGATCGGTATCAGTTGGGACCACAGCTATTGGCTGTCTCACCATGGCTGGGGCAATTTGCAAAACCTGCAAAGGTCGTTTAGTAGGATGTGAGCCTGGAAGTCCTGGAGCAGTAGCCACAATCTGATGAGCACTAACACTTCTCCTGGATCTGTATAGGTTACAGGAGTCGGAAGGGATGACAACATTTCCCCCAATATATTGTCTCCTGAATCAGTATCTGAATCCTTGAACGCTTTTCTGCATCCTTATCCTTCTCCTTTATCCCTGATGTTATCACTGGGTACAGTCTGGTTCCTTCAATAGTTCCTTTCCTCCACCTATGATATTTTTCCCATTGCTTCTTTTTCGCATCCTTTTCCCAAATCTGTAAGGCTTCATATTGATTTAGTCAAGGTGGTGATTGAGCCCATCCGGAGCGCGGACCGAGCGTGCATGGGCCGAGCCGTGCTGTGAGTCGTGTGCTGTGGGGGCTGTAGGGGCCATGGGCACGTCCTCCATCACTGAGGAGATCTGACGAGATCCGTGCTGAAGTTGCTGAAGTTGTTGGCGACACAAGGACTCCCGCTGATCCGCACCGCATCGTGCCTAAGTCCTCAGGTCCAAGGGAAGGTGAAAAAAGTGAGACGCGACTGTGGCTTTCAGGACGCGGAGTCTCCCTGGCCGGAGCTGCGGTACAGCCTGGTATCACGGAGGCGGCCGGCATGGCTTGTGAGCCAGTGCAGCACTGCAAATGTAACTTTACCTCTTTTCAGCACCTCCAACAGGTAGGGCTCTGCCAAAAAAACACTGTGTGACGTGATCTCTGCAAGCCCTGCAACAGGGAGTGATTGATGGAGCAGGCAGGACTCATGGGGAGTGCTCCTGAGGGTCTCAGACGTTAGACCAGGTACCTCCAGTCCAATCACCAGCCCCGCAGCCCTATTAGCTTAAGAACCCCCCCTGAACCCAGAGACGACTAGACGCCTGAGGCTTGAGGCTCGAGGCAGGAGCGGAAGCAAAGGAGAGGGGTAAGGAGGTTGTGGTACAGCAGGGGGGGCCTCAATTAGCCTAATCTAACCACACTCAAAGTCCAGGTACAAATCAAGTACCAGGCACAATTCAGGCAAAGAGATAACGCAGGGCACAGCGCACGCTCAAAAGCAGCCAAAAGGGAAAAGTGGTTCAAATTCTGTTTAAAGTTGAACGTCACTAGAAGCGAGTAGTGCATTCAGCCACCGAGAATTGTGAGCGAGCCCAGCGTAGCCTGTCGGGGTAGCCCCGGCAGGTCCCGCCAGGGCAGCCAGTGGACAGCAGGTCTCTATGAGATCCGGAAGGACAAGATCAGAAATTAAGTCAAGGAAAAAAAACTTGCCAGAGCACAAGGAAGAACAACAAAAGAGCCCCTGTTTCAACCGCGGAAGAGACACAGTTGGAAACAAACTTTGAACAACCAACAATATTGTCCCCAGCGCCTATAAAAAAAACAGTAGGCAGGAAGACAAAAATCGCTGACTTCCTAATTTCTCCAGGGTTCCGAACACAGGACTCCACTACAAGCATTTTGTCTCCATCCTCATCTACATCCAATATGCTGCCTGTGCAGACCTGTAACTTGCCTGAGGACAAATTTAACCCAAATATTCGGAAAGCAGCTTGCAGCCAAGTAATTGTGAAACCACAAATTAATGTAAATGAAGCAGCACTACAACAGCACACTGGTTGCCCTTCATTACCTCCCCCCTTCATTTTGGGGGACTCAGCAGGCAAAAGTCAAATACCTGTCCTGCCTAGGGATAGCCAGGACACTAACACCATTGCCATCAAAGAAGAAGATAATGCTTTAGGGGATCTGCTAGAGGCCCTGCCAAAGGTCGTAGTGGAAAAGCAGGATTTCTTAATTAGCTCTTTTGAGCTAACACGGGAAGCCCAGAAAGAAGCAATAGTTCCACCTAATGCAAAAACAATCTCTGGTCCCTTCCACGATTCTAACACCTTACTTTCTCCAATAAAGACTCAGCCAGGGCCCGGCTTTATTACTCAATCAAGTAGCGGACCGGTGCAGAATACCACGGAGGACAACATGAACAAAACAAGCGATTGCATCCTTCTAAGTCAGCGCATGGATGCTCAGTAGACAGAGCATTTTTTATTTCTTGCAGCCCCGTTATGGTCCCATTTCATCAACATAATGGAGACCATCTCAACTGCACCTTTTCAGCACTCAGAAAAACTAGAGCTGCAATTTGATCTCCTGAAAGCTCTGGCGTCTCTTGTTTCTGGCATAGAGATAAATCTCAAGATCTAAACTCCATAATTGAGCGGGTGCAAAAAGATCCTCACACAATGTATCACGAATGTCAATGTTCCAGCACCATGAATCATCTGAAGTCCATCCCTGCTATTCTGACAGACATCCTGGCAGAAGTAAAACCAATGAATACCGTCTCATCTCCTAGCGTTCCAACCAATTCAGGACCAGGTAAACTGAATCTCACCACTTCCTCGGATAAACTGGATAGTGAAAACGCAATTGATAGCATCATGAGAGTCTTGGACTCAGACGAAATCCAGTCAGCAAACGACTCCTCGAATAACACACCCACACTAATAATTCAACAATGCGGCGGCCCGTCGCCCCAAGCAGGAGTCACAATTTTGCAGCTGCCAAAACCCAGCGACCCAATATCAAAAAGGGAACGCAAGTGTCTGACGAAATCAAGGAACAATAAACAAATGAGGCAGCAAGCAATAGTCCAGACACCTCGAAACCAGGCACAAGAGTCACCTCAAATGCCGTCCTTCACATGCGGTCAGCATGTGCAATCGCATAAGGCAGACCTCGGAAACAGGGACTTGGGAAGCAAGGTTAACACGAATTCCCCTATTAACATGTTTGATCTCAAAATCCCATTAGTTTTAACAACGTCCAAGATTAGCGGCCACAAAGTCACCTTGCTACCATCTCTCACCATCTCAGATCAAAAAGAACATGGAATCTTACAGCACAATCCCCAGTTAGAACAGCCAAATATATCCCAATACTTCCAAAAAACAATCAAATTCACATAGCAGAAAATGTTTGGATGAAAGGCAGCCACCAGCTAAAATGCCTCATCACCCGTCAAACCAAACAGTTCCGTGTTCCACACTCAGTGAGCAAGTTGAAAGCCAGATAACAGCAGACTGGACAAAAACAAATTTGATTCAAAATCCAATTGAAATGAAACCCTCAATATAAGAACAAAAATTTAGTGGAAAATTTGCCGGTCCATATCTTCATAGTGCGGATAAGCATTCAAGTAACGATAGACATACATCACCTGAAGGTTTATTAACACTAGAATTGATTGCTCACTATTACTCGAGAGGAAGCCATGACATACTCAACAGTAGTGCAATATTAAAGCTTGCAAGCTCTACCGAAACATTAAAACATCCTATCAAATGGGAGAGAAGTCACGGTTGTAACCTGGAGTGATCCAACAATCACAATGGAAGTCTGGCGCCACAGAGAATTCTTTGCAAAATGGGTAATTGAAATAAAAACAAACAATATAGAATGGTATCCAGACCTGTTATGTCAAACAGCAGAAACCAGAACTTTAACTGTCAGTGGACTACTCCGCGGGGCTGCAGGGCCTACCAACAGCGCCCTGGAGAGCCTGTCCAATCTACGCATCACCTATCACTCTGCATCTGGAGCAGCTAGTCAAAAAAGACAAGGTTTTATTTCAACAGCTTGGGGCACGGCGATCAAAAAGAGTGAGGCATGAGTAAGAGATTTAAAATTGTGCTCTTGGAACGTCAACGGCTTTGGTAGTAAGATAGAGGAGGCCAACCTTTTTACTTTTCTTAAAAAATTTGACATCTTATTATTCCAGGAGACCTGGGCTATGGCACCTATACCGATTAATGGCTTTAAAGAATACCACCAATACGCCATCAAGGGCAAAACATCAGGCAGAGCGTCTGATGGCTTAACAATCCACCTTACTACCAGAATACAGTGGAAATCAGAATTTATCGAGTTAGGCCAAACCTGAAACCAATGCATTATAATCTCGTTACCGCAAGATCCTCTTATTGAATCCTTGCGCAAACATGAGAAAAATAATTACTTCTATGTAATGTGTACATCCATGTGGGATCAAAGGAAAAATTAGAAAAAATCGAGACCCCAATAGTCTTACTCGAATTGTTGCAATTCACCTACCCGCAAGCAGGCATAGTGCTGTCAGGTGATTTCAATATGTTCTTAATAATACCTGGCCTATTCCAAAGTAAACAGCAAAACAAACTTAACGGAAAAAACATTCTTTCAGTAATCACAAATCATCGTAAATATGATCGATATGGCAAATTCTGTGCCTCATTATTAGCCAAAATAGGAATGCTAACCCTAAATGGTCGTCTACCACAAGATCAACCAGCAGCACCAACCAGAATATCAAATCAAGCTAACTCCATTTTAGACTATACAATAGTGGATACGGAGTTACTTCAAATGACTTCCTGTTATTAAATTATCCATCGACTAGAGAACGACCATAGTCTCCAGGCTATTGATCTTCGCATTCATCCCCTGAGTGCTGCTGAAACTTATGACCTGCTGGAAGTCCCAAAACCTTATAACCTAAACAGGTTGGCATGGAACGGCAAAAAGGCTCTTGTATTAATTAACTACAAAAAAAATATGATGGTAAATGAACAAGCACCAAACGTGCAAGGGTCATGGAAAAACTGAGAAAACATGATAACGATTCTTATATCAAAATTCTCGTTACACAACAAGCAACACGAAAACAGAACCAAGAAAGTAACACCAGAGTTTATCAGCTCGTTAGCAGGGAAAAAAAGGACGCTCCACAGGGAAATAAGAAGACTTCGTGGCAACTCACTAACAAAAGGCGAAAACGTAAATCACCAAATTAATCAGCTAAAGCGGCAATATGTATGGACAACAAAGAAATGATATCAAACAAATATCTGGCTCAAGCTGCTGCAGACAAGTAAATCAAATAATAACAAGAAGTTCTGGGCAGAAATAAAAAACATAGCAAATGGCTCCTTACAGCATCTCAATGCAAATATCCTTGAGGCCGATTGGATAGCCCATCTGAGCCTCACTAACAAACAGTAAGCTATGGATGAACATCATCACGCCCAGAACCAATCGAAAAGTGAGCTCGCGGAATATGTGTCTGAGGGTAATTGGATTTGAATTAATCAAGGTGAGATTGTCCTAAATATACTTAGATCTAGTGAAGCCTGGGGCCCAAGCGGCTGGCCAAATGAGCTATTCAAGTCAGAACAACGTTTCTGGACCGAATTCTTTTTCCCGCTGTTCATTCACACTTTTCAATCGAAAAGTATACCAGCATCATGGAGAGATAGCATCCTGCACCCGATATTCAAAGCTGTCAGTAGATCAGATCCGCCAAATTACAGACTAATTGCACCCATTGATGTAGAAGCCAAAGTCTATGTGTCGGACCTTCTTGTTGACCTCGAAGAATGGGTCACTTCCAGCAAGATCCTTCCAATTTCACAAACAGGTTTCAGACCAGGCACAAGCACAATGTGTAACCTTTTGGCCCTCAACCTCTTTGTCGAAAAAGCACAGCAAAAGTCCATCAAACTGTATATGTGGTTCGCTGACTTGAAAGTGGCGTTTGACATGGTAGCTAGAGAACTCCTATGACAAAAGATGGGAAAATGGGGCATCCCGCCACGGCTACTAAGGGCCATAATCAATTTGTATTCAGCCACCTGGGTCCAGATAAAGCTAGGAAATGGAGAAAGAACCACAGCAAGGATACCAATGCACAGAGGCCTAAAACAAGGGTGCGTGCTAGCCTGCAGCTTATTTAACACATTTACAGCAGATCTAGATAAAAGGCAGACAGAAGACCAAAGTGACCCTCCGAAGCTAGCACATCGCCAAGTCAGAAGTTTACAATATGCCAATAACATTGTTCTATGCAACCAGACCCCGGTTGGTCTATAGTGCCTGATCACTAAGCTGTTGGAATATACAGAGGAGTTTGGACTATCTCTAATTTACAACAAAACAAAGGTCATCTGTTTCTCTGCCAACACCGGGCCCCACAGCAAAAAACATAAGTGGTATGCAGCAGGGAACAGCAAAGGGCAGAGTGGCTCTTACAAATACTTAGGAGTGGTAGTAGACTCCAGATTCACACTTAAAGAGCATCTAACCAAAACACGAGCACAGGCGAACAAATTACGTTTTGCATTGAACACTCTAGGACTGAAATTAAGGTGCCCATCCAACTCCCATCTTCTAAAAGAAACTGCCGCTAAGTTCCTTCCAACCCTTAGTTATGGATCCAAAATATTTAAGGTTCAAAATTGAATCATTTTGAATCTCCAACAATCCGGCCTCTTTAAACAAATTTTCAGGATTCCGCAATTTATATCCCAGGCACAAGTTTGCTTGGAATTTGGGCTACTTAATCAATTCCCGGACAGGCAAGCAGCAATACTAAAATTGTGCTGGAAGTTGAGAGCAGCACAAGAAGAATCCTTGCCAGGTCTTTGCTGGATGGAACTGAAGAACCAGCCAAAAGGAAAGGAAGACTGGCCAACCACACTTGACCAATCGTTATTCAATCTCAACTTACACGAAGCATAGGGCACAAACTATAGCTTCCCTGCATGAAAAATAAATAGCAAACAGTGCTGTCAAACAAAAAGCATGGCTATTGGACAAAGCAGCCTTGGCGAAGAAAAAACATGGATAGATAGTTTTATCTTCGTATGAGGTCCAGACACCGCAGCTGTATCTGGTACAACATATATGTCCAACTACACAGCACTTTCTACTCTTGAATTGATTGGGAGCTTTTTGCTCAAAAGATCAGGTTCCTAAATGGAAACAAACATGGCAAACCAGTCTGCGAACAGGGGGAAGAGTCCCCATTACACTTCCTATGTATCTGCCAAGCTGATATTAACTGTTTTTACTTCCAGCTTTCCATTCTCTCCGGATTCGATCATGCCGACCGGCCGTAATGGCATTATTAAACAGCTAGTCATTACAGATCTCTTGCAGGGCAGCCAAGTTCTTGCAAAAAGTCTGCAAACTATTACAAATATCAAATAAATAGCATTTAAGGTGACGCTTTTTACCACATGTTTGCTACACCGATTTGCATTTTTTGCACACAAACTCCAATCACGTGGCTGCCACAAAGGGCACAATGCAGATGCAATTAAAATCGTAATGGAGGTCAACTGTCACCCAGTATCAATCTTGTTTTAGATGTACTCTATACCAAACTGTTTAAGATTACGCCATTTACTAACAGCTGGCTACATTGATTCGCATTTTTGTACATGAACTCCAAACACGTAGCAGCTAAAAAGGGCACTGCGAAGATGTACATAAAATCGTAAAGGAGGACAACTTCCATTAGGCATTAACCTGCACACTTTTTTCCGGTTTTAGATGTATATCGCCAACATTTGTAGACTGGTGCTAAGAATTGAAAGTACTTATTAGCAGGGACTTTTTTTAAACAAAGGTAAGGGAATCATCTGAACCAGCCTAGCGACAGATAAAAAAAACAAAAAAAAACAATTGCTTAGAACATCCTTACAATCCCTGTGAAGCAGTCAGAGGACATTTCAACCTTCTGGACACTATGTTTAATGTCTCATTTTTGACAATGAGACATTGTACATTGCACAATTGAACATGTAAATAGGGATGTTGTTACACTTGATGATTTTATGCTAAAATTATAATGGTTTTAAATAACTACTCAATAAATTCTGTACACTAGTCGAGGTGGTGGCTTCATCGCAAACAATTTCCCCTAAAGTGATCCAGAATACTGGTAATAAAGTTCCAAATCTAGAAAAATATAATGTATACTTATCTTCCGTATTCCTCATCCATTGCTTTAGCCAGAAACATTTATTTATTGCTTGATCAGTAGTCATTCTGTTAGCTGGAGTACCCTCAGGAGGCGATGCCTCACCTTTCCAAACTGGAATAGTAACATCCCCCTTCACAAGTTTCTTAAAATCCTTGAAACATTTCATTTTAATAACCCAATTATTGAATTTGTTTTTTTGAAACCGTATATATTGAATTTATTCCATATTTGGTTCAATTCTCAACTGCCAATCAAATAACAGCTTACATTTTTTGTAACTCCTTCATCCAATCTGTTAACAGAGCTCAAATTGACAATATCTAATACACGGTGTGGTACAGATCACCAATCAACCAATGACAGTGCGAAACACACTAACCTGCCAATCCCAGCACAAAACATTATGACGTAAACTTCTCACTACTCGCAACATCCACCCTCCTCTACAATTGTCTTGTTCTTTGCCATTTAAACAATTTCTGACCAATCTTGTTTGCTTACTATTTTTCATTAAGGAAACTTTTTAGATTTATATTCACTCACGAGGATTCCAAAATCGCAAGTGACTTTTTGACCAGTGAAAAGCCACACCAATTAATGCGGCTTCACCCTAGTGCTCAATAAGGTTTCACCAACATAAGGTTTCACGCTCCACATCTACTGATCTCTTTGCAAAACAAGATAATATCCTGGAATCTTTCGACATCTTAGAGCCTGAAATCAACTTTATCACTACAACAACTTCTTAATACTATTCTTTTGATATTTGGTTCCTCTGCAAAGAAAACACATTCACTGTACTCTCACAACCACAGCATTTATCCTCATTATTGATACTCACAACTCCAAAACTGCGACTGCCAAGATCGTAACTGTTCATCACTCCATCTGGATGTGGGCACTGGAAACTGGAAGCATAATTATGTAAATTTTAATGGGTACTAATATTAAGCTCTATTCTGGATGTGAAAACATCTAGTCTGCTACTAGAAACTGTGGGAGCTCAAGGACTCACCAAGATGGTTCAGTATTATTATACACCCACTTACAAATCTCACTGTATAGAATCCTTGTGGCTCTGGTGAGGTTGACGGACCATTTCCACTTTAGGCGAATTGAAGCTTTCCAAAATAATTCAAAACATCAATGACATTTAGAATAATCAATCAGTCAATGATAAAAGGTTGTTGAAAGTTTCAAAAAACTTTATTTATCATAAGGTTAGTATCTCTAAATATCTTTATTCAGATAAGTAGGTTTACAGAAATATAAAATGGATTTGGTCAGAAGTCAGCATTAGAAAAATACACAGTGTTCTATAAAGAAACCCCGTAAGCTAACTAAATGACCTATTCTAAATAGAACCCATGAAGAGTTCCTCTGGAGAAGAGCAGTAAGAAATTAACTTCTCATAGAGAGTAGTTCTGGAAACTCAGCTGAGTACCCTACAACTGCATTACCAACTTTAAGAGTGCGATACTTGCAGTACCAAAAGATCACTAAAATCTAAAAGTCACCATAGGGGAATAGCTAAAGATATCAGTCATCCATAAAGAAGAGTCTCAGGACATGGGAAGGGCCAGCGGAAGGACCACTGGAATGGAATAATGGGTAAGAATAAGTCTCAGAGATGAGGTAAAAGAAGTGGTGCTAACTACCTAGGAACACTCATTAATATAGACTCATACTTTCCGAACAATTCTGTAGGCGTCCTCTGTCGATATCCAATGAGAATAGTTCACAAGGTGGTGTTGTCACTCATGCAATGCTTTTTCTTCCGATTCCCACATTCTGCAACCTCGTTGCCATTGATGGATACAATTGTTACAGCATTTGTTACATGAGGGAAGGCTCTCATGAGAACACTCATACCTAAACTAAAGGATGCAATATGAGCTCAATGCGTGAACAATAGTTAGTCAGTAATATGAAAACATAGATCAATGTTATTCGCAAACATCAGTCTTAAAAGTCTCTTAGTCATCATTTAACATAAGCAGTTTTAACTCTTTGTATTGTAACACATGATCTAACATGGGTTGAGGATCTGAATGATCACAATATTATAGTAAGCACATTTCTGTAAGATGTCTCTAATGCTAAGCCGTTTTGATAAATAACTTATTCATGTAACTGTGAGCAAGCGTCAAGTGAAAAGACTTTTGGGTCTTGTTAATATACACATTTAGAAATGGTTGCCTGGTGAAAAAAGTTTTGAAACACGCATTAACTTATATGTGATTAGCTAATGCATTTTCACAATGTATTTAATAGGATTCTAAACATTATGCATTTATACTTTTTCCTACAAGTCTTTTCCTAACATAAACATTTCTATAACATTTAAAGCATTTTTAAAGTGCAATTCTGACACAGTGAGTAAATTGTTTTTCTAAATTCCTGCTCATTTCTCTCAGAAGGAAGGCAACATTTCAAGCATGGCATCAGAACATGCCACGCAAATGGCACTCACAGACAAAGCTCTGTTTTTGGCAGAGGATGAAAAAACTGACTCTATTCCTGAAAGTGGTGAAATGGGTCCTCCCCTACATGTTCAACTGGGAAAATTAGAAAATGTATCCTAGACTGAGCTAAGCAAATGGTGGGAAGCAACTTCCTTGCAGAATTATGTGGACACCAAAAGGATCCCTCGTGGCTTAACAGTTTTTTTTATCCCCATACATGACAACCCAGACCTGATGATGGTTGATGAATGGATTGCAAATCTGACTTCCTGCTCCAAGACCATGTTAAATTTTCAGATAAAATATGCCTGGTCTAACTGAGAAAAAGCACTAAAAGAGGTTGATTCCATCAATACGTGGTTATCAGCCCGAAAAGAACAGGAACAGATTACCAAATATAAAAATGATATTGAGCTGCGGCTGGAAAAACCATAAGTAGATATTAAAATGCATGAACAAACAAAATTTGCGAGAAATTTACAAGATTATGAACCTGGAAGAATACTAACTTTCTAGAAAACATTTAACAACACATATGAAAACTAATGGGGAGTGAAATCTGGCTATATGGGAATGCCCAACGACAGTGTCAATTGGAGCAGAGACAATAGAAGTAAATGGTACATCTGAGACTGGGGGAGCAAGTACTTCTGAAGGTGAAAGCAACTGTTCTACTTTTTACAACAATTTCGCCCCCTGAGGAGGGTGCAAGAAATAAATCAGCAATCCTCAATTGAAAGGGGTCATACTTCAAAGGGAAGAAGTGGCGGAGGAAAAGCCAAAAAACATCCACTAGAAACAAAGAAAAAAACAACAGGAAACACCTTGATGGGGATGTTTAGGAGAGGACCACCAGACATGTTTTATAACAATAATCTGTTACCGCTGTTGACTGAGCTGCGATGTCCAACACCGGAGATCTCTACTTCTGTCGCTACTCAGTAGAGGTGCACTTTTTAAATTGATGGCTCTACCTCATTGTCCTTATGCCTTATAGAACACACCCTACCCAGTCCCGGTGTCCAACTTTACAGCAATCAAAAGTGAAACCCGTACATTGCTCTGGGATTGCATATAGCTAATAAAAAACTGATGAGGGGATGGTATGGCAAAGGAATCGCTCTGCTCACCATTCAAAACTACTATTGCGTGGCACAGCTAACAACCATTAACCACTGGGTTCACCTCCCTGAAGAAAAAACTGTGTTTCATGTAGATAGACAAACCATGCAACCAGGCGGATATCTTAGGGCCATCTATTGCGGACTGCAATATACAACCATTAAAGGCCCAACGGCCCCAAAGGGACATGAAAAATCAGGCCACTCCTCTCTGGGATATAGCAAAACTAGGAACATTAGGCTGGATTTGATAAGTGGGACTTCATCGGTCTCTCTAACGTAGGAGACCTCTTGGCACAGGGAGAGGTCATCCCTATCGTTGAACTGCAATGCAAGTACCAAGTAGCACCCACTGAAACCTATTGCTATTTACAGTTACAACACACATTGCAGGTGGCACTGCTGAAAGGTGTGATGCTTCCCGAGTCTTCACCCTTAGTGGACAGATTATTAAATGATCACATGCCCCACAGGGCAATTTTCCTCATGTACCAAAAACGAATCAAAAACTCATCAGATACCCTAAAATATCTGCAGGAACAGTGGGCGCGCGACCAAGAGGGTCTTGAGGATGACGAGTGGCCCGAGGCTTAGGTATCCCTGAGGAAGGTGGGTATAAGGTCCATATTCTATCTAGTACAGCTACAAATTCGACATAGATCCTACTATGCGCGCACCACCATGGCAAAAATTGGTAGTGCAATGGACGCATAGTGTAGCAGACAGTGCGGCCAAACAAACACATTCTTCCACACTAAATGGAGTGGCCCTGAGATACAACGATTCTGGAAGTCACTGGTTGCCTTTATGAATGGCCTATGTGGGAATAACATGAGTGCCTCTGCAAAATGCTGTCTCAAATGTCTGAGAGGCAACAGACCTAAGCCGCAAGGAGCAGATTTGGATGACTCTGGGGCAGGCGATAGTCAAGCGAAACATTGCACAATTATAGGATGGGGGTAGCAAGCACCACATCCAGAGGACTGGAAATGAGAGAACGATTGGATTTGTTTCTGGCATTCTGGCAGAGCAGGAGAGATGTGAGGCTCTTGGCTGTCCTAAAAAATAGACGAAAATTTTGGGAAAATTGAATGACCGTACAGGCAATCCCTGCAACCCCTCATTAGTGCTGGTTCTCATGTATTGCTCGCTAATCACTCCAAATAAAATACCTCTGCTTGCAATTGTGATGGGGAGTTGGGGGGAACTCAGGAACTGTTTGTGGTTCAGAGTAAACTGCTCGATTTGGCTATGCTAATGTACAATAGTGTGTTCTTAGCTTTGTCTTTATTATTTTTTGCCATGTATTAAAAAGAGAGGATCACCAGCGTAACAAGGAATGGGATAAATAAGACTCTTATCAACCTCTCAAACAGAACACTAACTGAAGCAGAATGTAAAATACTTTGCTTTAGCCTTTCGTATTCAAACAGATAAGAAGGCTGAAACTAAAGAAAACCTTCAAAATGGTTTGAAAACCCCAATCACAAAACCTTTTTTTCCGGCAGGGCCCGCGGATCCTGCCAATTTTTTTTATTTAAATGATGTTGTGTCCCTGTGAGACCTTCCCCAAGAGTTCCCCACCCTGTCCCTTTTCCTTTTTTTACTGTTTTTTGTGGGACTTGATTCAAGCTGAGTCTCAAGATGGCTGCCAACACTTGGTTTGAAGTGTTGGCAGACAATCAGACTGCAGCATGAGATCGGGGGAGGGGGTCATGGATCCTCTGTGTCCCTATATATACACATCTGGATTTTCCTTAATATTTCAAAATGTGCTGAATGACCAACAGCTAACTGCCAAATTTGATGTCTAAAAGTTTTCTATGGAAATTAACATGGAGAAAACGCATTTTGGGACCCCCCCCCCTTTTCTCGACCACTGCTTCACGGATCACCCTGAAACTTTGGAGACAGCAGCTGAATTAACTGTTGCACTAGATTTGAAATTTCCGTGATGATCCGTCGAATGATGCCAAAGTTATTGGCAAGTGAAGAAATACTCTTCCTATGGAAACCAGGTCCTAACTTTAACCACCTACTCGCAACTGCTAGTAGTATATATATATATATACACACATATATATGTAAATGTTTGACAGTTTGTCACTGATGCCGCCCCTCTTCCTTTTGACGTCAGTGCCTGCAGTGGTAATGACACCCGCTAAGAGTATCCACACAAACAAATATCCAGGAAATCCAGAATAAGTCAAGCGGCACACCAGGAGGACAGCACAAAGAGTTTATTGTGCATACAACAACGCGTTTCAGCGAAGCGTTTTTCAAGTTGTGCGACCTGTGCCCAAATCGCCCATAGAAATACGGGTCACAGTGCATAGACCTAGAAAAAACATTTGAATTCGTGGTCAACAGGAAAGCAAAGAAACAGTGGATTCGCAAATAGTTGAAAACAGCGATGACCAGACCATTATCAATCTCTCTAACATTCCTCTGACCGAAAATGAGATATCTACACTGTCCTTAGGTTTGTCCTTTAGTCCTAGGAGTGACTTCAATTATGCAGAATGCCGCATCGATATGTTCAAATTCGTACGCAAACTAAAACTGCGTAAATTCCATCTATTACAACCCGCCAGAAACAGACATGTTGAGGCTCCCAACAAAATCTCGTCAGCCTTAACGGTGGGTGATTTAGATCTGATGCGTGATATGTATGACCTACAACAAGAGGCTGGCAATTGTACATCATCATTCAGCCAGGAAATAGCACAACAAGATGTTGGGGCGTTAACGACATTTAAACCCAATTCAACATTTTGCCCCATCATGATTAGGGACAACATCGATCTATTTCACGATAAGGTGGTACAGGAATTGAAATCTCTGTATAGAAAACAGGGGGCCATCAAAAGGAAGTACACTGCCCAGGATAATCAATATTATTGTTTGATAAAAAAACTTCAGGACAATAAGGACATAGTTATCAGACAATCTGACAAGGGGGGTAACATCGTTCTTTGGCCACGTAGTATGTACATGGCAGAAGCCCTTAGCCAACTAAATGTGACTGATTGTTACAGAAGGAGCGATATGATTATGGTTAAAGCCTTTTGGAATATGTTCTATTCAAACTTACTGGCATGGAAGAGTAAAGGGTTGTTAACATCGGACGAATTCCATTTTCTCAAAAATGACCACCCTGTCATGCCAGTATTGTACTTTATACCAAAGGTTCACAAGAATGCCCTTGTACCACCTGGGAGGCCAATCATTTCAGCCCGCAAAGTATCTTAGAGAATGCAAGCAAATATGTGGATTTTTTTCTACAAGATTTTATGAGACAGTTACCCTCATTCATTCTAGATACTGGTGACCTTCTGCGCAAGTTGGAGGATGTTGTTTGGCATGACAATTATTTGCTCATTTCCCTTGACGTCTCCTCGCTATATACCAGCATTAACCAGAGAGACGGACTGAAAGCTGTGGAGTTTTACCTGAGTAAACGGCCTATTTGTTTCACTGAGCACAACAAAATGCTGATGTCAATCATTTCTATGTGCCTAGAGAATAATTTATTTTTATTCCAGAAACATGTTTACCAGCAGATCAGAGGCGTGGCGATGGGGGCCTGTTTCTCCCCAAGCTATGCCTGTTTGCATATGGGGCTTTGGGAGGAACAGGTCCTCAAATCGTCTTTTGAAGAAATTGTTTGTAACCACATAGTTCGTTGGTATAGGTACATTGACGATCTTTTGATTATTTGGAAGGGCCCGGAGATTGGGGCTCTTCAATTTATAGATGACATCAACAACAACAATTTGAATCTTAAATTTTCAGGTCAAGTTAGTGGTGATAGCATTTGTTTCCTTGATGTTGAACTATTTATCCTTGACAACCATTTGCACTCTATACTCCATAGAAAGGCGACTGCTGGAAATTCTCTTTTACATGCTAGTAGCCACCATCCTGCACACCTGATCCACAGCATCCCCTTTGGGGAGATGCTGCGTATCAGAAGAATATGCACCACCGATTCAGACTGTTTGAAGGCACAGTCAGAATGCCGAGCTAGGTTTCTGAGACGGGGGTATACCACGAAAATGATAGACACAGCTATATGTAAAGCCAATAATCAGGGCAGAATACAGGCATTGGCTAAGAAATCATCTAGTGTTTCTATCACTGAACCAGGGATTTCAGAACCTCCTAGATTAATCCTAACATATAATCAGCAACAGCACACTATAAGAAGGATTGTCACTAGGAATTGGGCGTTGGTCAAAAGTGACTTGGTCCTGGGGGACACACTTTGTCGGTCACCTAATTTGACCTTCAGAAAGGCATGCTCTATGAGGAACTCCCTGGTCAAAAGCAGCCCTGAGCTGATTGACAACACCACGTGGTTATCTACTAGCAAAGGCTTTATAAAGTGTGCTAGTTGTAAAGCATGTAAGCATGGAGTTAACAAAACGGAGTATACTACTCCATGGAATAACAGGATGACCAAAATTGATAAGAAACTCACGTGTAAAACAGAATTTGTCATCTATGTGCTTGAATGCCCATGCGGCTTATGCTACGTGGGCAGTACAAAACTACAGGCACATAAAAGAATTCTGCAACACATTCGGGCTATTGACCATGGTGATCCTGCTTATCCGGTAGCCCGCCACTTTGATGAAACACATTCTAGGAGATCTAGTGAATTACAGTATTTTCTAATTGATTCTGTTCCTCCCCTAAGGAGAGGTGGGAACCGCGATTCCCTGCTAAGAAAACTAGAAACGAGATACATAATTGAGTTGGATAGCAAGATCCCAAATGGATTGAATTCTAGTGAGGACTTTTTTACTCACTTATGATATTCTGAATCAGTTAATATTCAATCCTGCTGTCTGTTAAACATTCAAATCACTATCTCTCTCTCTCTTTTTTTAACCTATGAAAGTATAAGAATTTTTTCTTTTAATACACATAATTTTATTATTTTGCTATTTATAGCATAATTTTGCACAGTAGGTTTTTTGACACCATTGAAGATGACACCGGGTAGATAGCAAATTCTGAGGGCACCCTGAGTATGTTATGTGCAATAACCCATTGGGATAGTTAATAATAACTGTGTAGCAAGTTTTACTCATGTGTCAATAAGGTTTATACACAGATGGTTTTAACCCATGTTATAATGTGTATGAGGATTTTATAAAATGTGAGTGTTGTTATAACCCTATTTTAATCCTTTTTTAACCTTATATGACTTTTAATGAATATATTTATATATTTATTAATTATGAGTGTTAGGTATTTAGACCGTAAACTTGCATATTTGCACACAACGCTACTTTGCACATACAGTTATGTTGAAATATTGAATTGAAAATTACAATTTAGTATTGAAAGAATGAAGGGGAATCACGTAGCATTATGCTGAGATGTTTTCAATGTCTATGATTCTGACACGGCTGTGTCTGCCTATCCCTTTCCCGCGCACTGTCACTTTAAATGGTGCGACTAGAATCATGTGGTGTATCATGTGATCAAGGCTCTTCGGGAGCAGAAACGCGTAATGGCGGCGGTGCTGGGCACAGAATAAACTTTGAAAACACTGAATCTGGGTTCGCCTCGTCTTTCCTAAAACAGACGGATTGTGGACGAGTATTGGAGATATATATATATATATATATATATATATATATATATATATATATAATATATATATACACATATATATATGTAAATGTATGACGGTTTGTCACTGATGCCGCCCCTCTTCCTTTTGACGTCAGTGCCTGCAGTGGTAATGACACCCGCTAAGAGTATCCACACAAACAAATATCCAGGAAATCCAGAATAAGTCAAGCGGCACACCAGGAGGACAGCACAAAGAGTTTATTGTGCATACAACGACGTGTTTCGGCGAAGCGTTTTTCAAGTTGTGCGACCTGTGCCCAAATCGCCCATAGAAATACGGGTCACAGTGCATAGACCTAGAAAAACCATTTGAATTCGTGGTGCAACTCAAATTTTTTAACATTAGTAAATTCATAATGCTTTAAAAACCAGTGCAAAAATACCTTCAAATAAATTCAAATAAAACGCATCCACCATAGCAGAATTAAGAGAGGATTAAGAAAAGTTTTAATTCGCCATGCGTTATCGATATCATAAACATAGATGACAGACCTTCCCGATCACGACCATTCTCAATATTGCCACTAGTTCACCATGAATATAGAAAGCGGACTATATTTGCACGCTGCCCTTTTTGCGCAATCTCATTTATGTCACTGGAATTATATACATATTTACATTGCATCCATATTAATTTCGTTAGCAGATGCGAACTGAGCAGCCATATCACAGGTAATGTAACCCTTAGAAAATACAGCTCATCAATAACATAGGTGACCATGAGCACAAGATCCTGTCACAAAAGCACAGTTCATTCAGCAAATGCTGTACATTCACATGTGTTTAGAGATACGTAAGCATCATAGCGAAAGATCAAAAACCCAGTAATTCATATATCCTGCATATGCAATTCGTTAATGAATTGTTCAAAATTCTACATTTTGAAAGTTACATCACTCATCTGACTCCTATTAATCCATGTTGTTTCATTTCTAGGCATAACAAATAGTGGGCAGGTGGTTAATGTTTTAGTTAGGGCTTAAAATGCAAGTCAGCCCTAGTCCTTTGCAATTCTTGTTATTTCTGTTCCAAACAAGCGATCACAAACCACAGAGTTGCTTTAAAAATGCTATACTAATCATCACCCTTAACTGTTTTCTGCGCCTTTTACAGGGGCTTATGCATGAGAGTCAGACAGAAAAGTAAATAGGCAAACAATCAAATGTTTTGAGGTAAGTACTTTACGATCGATACCATGTACAGCAGTGAAAATTCATTTGGTAACAAAATGCATGCGAGTGTTTACATCTTAATAGCCAGCACTCTATTCAACATGTGTGTGGACAAGTCAATGCTTGGTCAAATGTAGTATCCATGGAGCTGCAAATATAAATGCATTAGATGACTCATTTTCATGTGACAGAAAACCAGTTATAACTATGCCACTTAAAATGTGTAAAGTGTCTTTTTTCATTTTGAAGGAAAAATATTGACTCTTTTGATTGGAAAATCTTATCTCCTGTATGAATGTACATCTGTTTGCCTGACATTCATCCACAAGCCTCTAGAAGAGATGGTGGATGAACTGTTAAGTGCAATGACTACAACACATTCTTAAAGCAATTGACCTCGACCACTCAATTGCTTTGTTGGAAACACATATGCATGTATATGAAAAAACAAAGGTTAGGAAGTGATGATTAGCATTGGCTTTTACACGTAACAATAGGTTTCAAAAGCCTCAGAAATTCACTGGATGTCATTAATAATCTCACATATGAGACTACATATCATATTATCCATAACCATATGACAAAGATGGACATGAATGTAGTATTATTTATGGGTTTGAGTTGATGTTATTTAACCCCTTCAGCGCGGCGGGAATTCCCCCGCGGTGCTGAAGGGTTCGAGCGCGGGCGGGGCCATGACGGAACGGTTCCGTCATGAGCACAGCGCAACCGATGCTCATGACGGAACCGTTCCGCCATGGGCATGGAAGGGGTTAACAACTCTGTCATATTAGGTGGTGTTATTTACTACTAGAAATATTGTCCATTTATAAGCTTTACATTTAGCTTGCGAGTTATGATATACATGGCTGCTGTGTGAGTTAATTGTGGTCCTAAACAAATCTTTCAAATTTCAGAGTTTTTTGGGTTTTAATTCATATTCACTACTATACTTTAACTGTGTTTTTTTCAGTGAATTCCTCTGGTTTTCTATATCTATATTTAGGTGTTATAACCAAAGCTAACCAGAACTTCACTTTAACCTTCAGTGTTTTCAGTGATTGTTTTTATTGTATACTACATTCAGCAGCTTTCTGTTGCCAGAACAAAGCAGGCAGTCAACCCCAGTTGCACGTAGCCTTTGGTCTTGTGCAGCGAGGTATGACTGGGCTTTGCACTCAATCCGTGGCAGATTAAATTTAACTGTATTCTTTAAACAACTGAAATTTTAAAAAAATTGTTTCCAATAATAAAGAATGATGTGGATGTAATATGCAACTTCAAAGAGCAGTGCTACCCCTCTTCACACAATATGAGAAGATGTTGTGAAAATCAGTTTTGGGAGGCCAAATGCTCTGAGTGAATAGGTAAATGGGTAGAAAAATAAGGGACTCAGACATAAAATTTATATTCAATAATCCATAGCCATACCCATACTCAAAAGAAGGGAACATAAGTGAATACGAAATATAAGAGCAATATTGCTTCCTTGAGTTGCATTTATAGTCATATTTCAATCACTGTATGCTATTCAGTTATTCAATATCATATAGCAGAAAGGGTTAAAAAAGAACATGCATTGCAAACTACAACATTGCCACATAAGGCGAACAAATTCGATTTAACAGCAGTTTGCTGATAGCACACTGTAGATTTGCAAACGTGGTGCGGATAAAAAAGTGCAAAACGCAAGGCGGAATGATATAATAAACAGACAGTAGCACTAGGTGAGAGTAACACTCCTTCGGGTTGAACCAAATCCCACTGTATGGAGCTGATTCTCAAAACCATTTATGAGTCCATGAACTTGAACTACAGAGGTTCTTTTTATATACTCTTACATACCTTTGTGAATCGACCATGAAACAGCCAACTTCCTACGATGAGGGCAAACTATTTTTATTTGTGCTTACTTTATATTAATTTTATCTCAATGTTGCCATCATATTCCCATTTTAGCTGTTTTGGCACCAATTCTCAAAAGCATGTAAGAGTATATTGAAGAATCCTACAAGAGTATTACTTTTTGTACTCCAGAATACTTTTATGAATAGGCCCCATTACGTGTTAAAGAATTGGTAACAATGACTCTGATTCAAAAAGGCAAATTTAGACTGTAGATTTACTCAGATGTAAATCTATTACTGCTCACAGGATTAAATCTACAGTTCTTTGCTATTCATCATTTCCGAGTTTGAATTTACAACTAAATATAGATTTTCATGTCTCCACTCCCTGGTGCAGCCAAATACACCTGGATTTACAAATGTAACTTTACTAGTAATTTTTCACATGTAGGTAGGGACCTCGACCACCAAGACCTCCCTATGGGAAAGTATAAGGCAAATCCTAAAGTTTATTACTTAAAAAAAAAAAAATCATATTTTAATATGAAATAAAATGTAAAGTATTTGAAATATTTATATTAAACCTTGAATCATTAAAATACAATGTTTTAGCACATTAACTTGCTAAATTAAATGTGTATTACATAAGTAATTATTTAAAGTATATAATTAATTGATATAAACTATCTTCTAAAGAATAGTTATAAAACCATTCCACCCATAGTAACCTTTATACACGTACTTAATAGATTACATTTTCTTAAAAACTATGCTTAGAATCAATTGAAATTATGTTTCTTTTTTTAATTCAATGTTTAATGTAATTTGATTTTTAAATTAAGTTTATTACATTTTAAAATAACAATGTAATACTTATACATATTTTCAAAATTCAACAAAATATATATGTGTGTGTTCTTTTTATGAAGTTGAAATATTTCTATTTCATTACATTATTTCCTGTGGCGTGTTATTTTAAGTCTCCTTCTCCATTATCTTCTATGGGCCTGTGTTGCAGTACCTGTGAGCGGCCTTTTGTGGTGCTTAATGTATCCGTACCTGGGCTGCAGTACATTTACTATTGTTTTGTCATCTTTAGGGCTGCAGTAACTTTAAATTGCAGTTTGTAAATAGCAATAGGCTTACTCTAATGTGAGTGGGTGTAGGTAATAGTCTGTCTCTGTCTAAAGCCCCCTAACTTTTCCTAAACCCTTTCCATTTTGTAGCATGTATTTATCATTTTGCCCCCACTGACCTGTGTCATTTGCACATTTGCAACTAAAATGTTGGCTTATAACTGTGGAGACCCCTGTCACTCCAGCAGAGGCCTCCACACAGGAAGGATAAGGGAGGCAGAGGTTTTCAACCATACGTTAATGAATGAAATATTTAGTATATGATTAGTACTACTGTATTATTACGTCACATACTACAACATGTAGTTTGTGAGTAAGTCTTAATATGGCTTGTAGACAGCACTGCTGTCAATCTAGACCTATATATAAGAATGAAAGTAGAATTAATTAGTTGAGCAGAGTTTCATGTAACAGTGAGTTGACTTCACCTTATTGAATAGTGTTGGAAACAGCCCACTCCCACTCCGCAGGGTGGTGGTGGACTCCCCGAACACACTGTGGTAGCTTGGCTCGAGTGGTCAGGAAACAGGCACAGTGCTAAGCATACAATATACCCATACAATAACCATGCGTGCATCCGTTCCAAAAACGACTCTACACCGTAAAAATTATGAAAATATTCTTTCTTTATCTTTTTCTCTTAGTTGCTGATTGGAAAAAATAAATAGGTCAATCACAATATACAAGTTTCAATTAGTGCAGGTCAAATAAATATTGGCTGTTTGATGAAATAAATAGGGGTGATCATAAATAACAGGGCATAAATACATGTGCAATATATACAGACAATTAAATACTTTGAGGCAATAAATACTGTACCAATAAATATTGTACACCAACAAGTCCTGTGGACCTATAAATATAGTGCAGCAATAAATAGGTAAAAATTCAATAAATACAGTACCCCCAATAAATAATTAAAAGTATACAGCAACCCTCATATAATCAGATGACACTTCAATTCTTAAGGGCTGATATGGCCCAGGCACAGCTTGTAGGGTTGTGGAAGGCTTGAGGGGGGCTACTCCCTGGCTGGGACAAGGCTGAGGCCTAAGCTGAGGTAGATCAAAGGGGGGAATACCAGTGCCCTGGCTTTCTCTCTCCACACAACCTCTCTAGGTTAGTCCCAGTTCACCCCAGGCACAGTCAGGTTGGTTTCAGCACCTCCCTAGCCCCTTAGAGCAGTCTCTCAGGTCTCCACAGGGCCTTAGGCGCCCTCTACTCCACTTACTGCCCTTTTTCTGATGTTCCGACGCCGCTGGAGTCGTGTCGACGCCGTGAGGTGGTTCCGGTTCGGTCTCGGCGGCCTCGGCACAATGTCAGTTCTTTGACGACGCCGGCAGGCGGTTCCGGTCCGATGTCGGTGGCCTCGGTTCGATCTCGACCTCCGATTCGACGGCGTCGGGCAGTCTCTTCACGATGTCGACTTCGGGCGGCTCCGGTCCGATGGCGCTCTCGGCTCCGATGACGTCGGCCGGCCTGGCCTCGATGTCGACTTCCGGCGACTCCGGGGTGCGATCCTCACCCCCGACCTCCGGTGCTCCTCCTCACAGGCTCCGGGCGACTCCGGAGTGCGATCCTCACTCCCGACCTCCGGTGCTCCTCTACCTCGCTCTCCGACGACTCCGGAGGGCGGACTTCACTCCTCCGATGACGCCGCTCGCTCGACCTCGGTTCACTTCCTCCTCGACCTCTGGTATTCCTCACGACCTCCGTCGGCGCCCTCTCACGACCTCAGGCGGCTCCGGGTACGACGTCTGCTACTTCAGTCAGCGCCGCTTCTCCACCTCGGGCTCCAGGTCTTCAGGCTACTCGACGCCGGACTCCAGGGAAACCAGTTCTCAGGTCAGGATCTTGCTGCTTTCTGCTTCTAAGGCCTGTTCCTGCTGTTCAGGTCCTTAGGATGAGTTTTTCTGTCTTCTTCCCACACAGGGCTATAGGCTGGGATCCATCAGTAGGGACAAGTATCAAGGGTGGGTTTATGGACCCCACTCCAGGCACAAGTTTCCACCCCTGCTGCTTCACTCCTTCCTCCTTCACTGTTGTGCTCCTCTCTCTTCACCAGTCAGGTGCCAACTGCCAGCTCCAACTGCCAACTGCCTCTCTTATCCTCCCAACATTCTAAACGGTCTCCAACTGTCACAGAGTTCTGGAATCTCCTGGAATGTTCTGGAAGGTGCTGGTAGGTTCCAGTGGATGCTGGTAATGTCACAGGTGGCCACCATTTTGTGCTCCAGGCCCTCAGACAGAAGTTTCAGGGGTAGCTAAAATGGCTCCCTGAATCTGTAGCAACACGAAAAAGTCTGGTGGTTCCCAAAAAAGGAAAAATTCAAACAGGGTTTGAGGCAAAAGTGGGACAAAATAAATAATGATGAGGAGGGACCACCCAAAGGGCTGACAGGTCTAACAAATAGCATCATAGTTAGGGCAAGAATACATTCCCCTGGCATGAACACCAAATAGGAACTCAAAACTAGTGTTGCCTTAAAACACAGTCACAACCTCAATAATCTTACACATGTTACATGAATCAGGTCCTCAACGCTAAATTTAGTGGTCGGAAATTTCTTAATTGAATCTTGCAGGTAGCAAGCATATAAAGCAGGAGCCAAGTTAGTGTAACAATTTACTATGAAAAACAACGCAGGACACCTGCTTGGATATGCCTGAGCCCTTGAATGGGAGTTATTCCAAAGTAAGCAACATCTACTGAAACCGGGCCCTTCTTGCACAAGTTATCTAAAAATGTAAACTTTTTCGATTCTGTAACAGAGCTTAAAGGAGCCAGTCCCAGTTTAGCATGGAGTGCGTAAATCCACAGGCCAATTGGGAGAACGAGTGCCCTTTTCAAAATATATTTTCTAATAGAGGAAAATTAAATTGTGATACCAATGATGTTACAGATTAGCCATAAAGGGCCAGTCTTAGATTTTTTGCCCTCATGACCAAGGTCACCGATAACAACACATAGGCCTGATTACATTTCGATATTACCCTTTTTCAGAAAGTTGACAGTACATTTATTGAGAGCATTTGTCAGTGAGGGTGCCAAGATTAATTGTGACATAATTTTGGGGCCCATTAGGATGGCTTGCGGACCTGAGTCCGCCCACCATCTTCGCGGTATTGGGACTGGCTGCCAGACATGCAGCTGTCCTGCACCGCAAATTAGGATGCGACCGCCACCCTACATTTTAACATTGCGGTGGGTGCTGCTTACAGCAGCACCCGCCGCGATGTTAAAATCGCATGGCTGGCATTTCCTTGCACCACATGGCAGGCAGCACGCTCCACGATGGAAAGATCTTTCACCACACACATACTAATATGGCTGGCGGTGCCTGCTAGATACCGCCACCATATTAGTGGCCCACATCCGCCTGGCTGGCAATCGGAACGATTGACAACCGGTGGAAAAGCGGCAGACAGATTTTGCATCCGCCACAATTACCCCCCACCATTGTAATATGGCAGGGGTATTTCATTTTATGATGGCATAGCAGTCGCCACCGCCGGCTCGGTGGTGGCGATCGTTACGCTATCGTAATAGGCCCCTTAATTTTCTTGTCCTTAAACTGGGGGATTATGACCAATCTTTTGCTGCCTAAAACAGTACAGACAGGTCTTTCTTGTGTGATTATTTTCTAAATATTAAATCTTCAGTCTTTAAAATACACATTGTCAGTCAGTTCATCTTATAATAAGGCACAGAATAAACCAGTTCAGCTGCAAGCCCATTTTCAAACTGTCAAACTCCAAGAATTATTCTTAATCACAGAATATAGAGAGCAAAATGACTAGAATCATAGATGTGACAAATTGTCTAATGGTGTTATGTTTAATGGACATACAACCTTCACCCACTAGTAGTGGCATACTTCATCAGTTGGTCTAATCCACATTCAGCGAACACATTGGCATGAATGAGCTCACCAACATGGGAGCTCTTAATATGTTTCTAAATAGTGAGTGCGATCAGGAGAATTATCTAGCAGGCCACCAACGCATTATCATCATCTTCAAAACTCTATTCAGGCTGGAAAGCCATAAAAGTATACACAGATAATTAAAACAATTCAATTACATCCAAAATTAAATAAAACAGTCTGTTCCCATTCCATAGAGCATCCACATGTACTTCATATCTACAGGTACTTCATATTTAAATTCAGAGTAAGGGCCCCTCAGAGTGTCCCATATATCATTCTAAGAGGTCGACTACGACGTCGTTCAGAAAGCATTCCGACCGAATCTGTCTTAGAATGGTGTCCGCCTGAATCGGATTTGGGGAGTCCGACCGACTGATTACGATGATTCCTGGTACCATTCGGTCACACTCCCATTGACTTCAATGGGAGCCAGTGTTCCGACCGAATTCACAGGCTCCCGTTGAAAAAAGGGGTAGGTAGGAAAAGTTGTGCACCCTGTGGCGGGCACCCCTTGGTGGCTGCCACGTTGTGCATGGTCTGAAAGGGGGGTCCCTTGGGTAACCCCACGGGACCCTTTCGGAATGCTCTGTGTGAAGGGGGCCTGCTACGGACCCTCAAAGTCAGATTCCGACAGCTGATCCGTGCCGGACAAATCGATTTGGAAAGACTGCCCGACATCGCAATCGCTGGGTTGGAAACGCGGTCCATAGACCTGTACAAGTCTGCTCCGAACAAATCGGTTCCTTCAGATGCCATCCAGAACTGAGTCGGACCCGAGTCTGAAAGTCTGAACGCTTTCCAAACATCGTAATCGGTCGTTCAGAAAGCTTTTCGAATCGGTCGAAAGACTGGTTCCGAATCGGATTCGGCAGACCTGAATCCGATTCAGAGCCTTTCCGAACGACATCGAAATCGACCCCTTAGAGTTTAATGAGATTTATGAAGAATAAAGTTACATAAAGATGAGTAACAAATATAACATATGTGAACATGAAATCCACAAGAATGTTAACAATGTAGAAGGAACTAAATCTGTTTACAATTTTATATATTTCATTGGGAAACAAGGATGAGATAAAAGGGAACAGGAGGTGGGGGAAGGTAAGTATAAACCAACAATTGAAAAACGAATAGCAGTATGTACTAGTTAATAATTAAAATACATGGTTGATAAGATAAAATATAATTGAAAGAAAACAGACAAAGTTATAACTTTCTGAGGTTTAAAGTTTGCAGAACATGTAGAAATACCATATTGCTTAGAAATTCGTTAATGACAACTAATATATATCTCTATTAGCATGTGGTCTGCACAAAGAGGCAAAGGCTACATCTAATCTATGATAATGACAAACATTATTCCACCAAGCTTTGAATGAAATATTAGTGGAATACTTCCAGTTAGTTGTGATTTGTTGAAAAGCTAAGGACAACATGAGCTCAAATAATCCTTTTTTATGTGAATTTAACATGACAACATCTGATAAACGTCCTAGAAAAAGCAATGATGTCAAAATATGACAGTGTAAATTAAAAATTATTATAACTTGGGACCAGACTTTCCTCCAAAAAGAGACACTGGGAGGGCATAAAAAGAGAAGGTGCATCAGATCACCATAAGGATGCTTGCAAGACCAATATGCTTTATTATTCCTATTGGAAAAATGTGCTATAGATGCAGGTGTATGATATATAATCTATGATATAAAAAGAACATAGATTGAGTAGTAGAGTCTGTTCTAGACATTTTGAATCTTCTAGACCAAATTTTGTTCCAGAAGAAGATGGTCCAAGCACATACCAAATCTGTTTCCCAACTAAGCTCTATCTTGATTTTATTTGGAGAACAATTTGGGATGAAAAAATATTCATAAATGGGGGAGACATTGGGAGTAAATATAAGTATTTTTAAAAGCGAGGCGTCGGATGAAGGAATTGTAGAATTCGATGGGAGAGAATAAAGAATGTTTAAAATGATTTCTATAAGAATAGAGCATTTATGCCAAAATGCGTGAGAGCAATTAAATGTTGTTTGGAATTGAGGTAAAGAGCGAAGATCAATACCTTCAAATAAGTCTCGACCCATATTATACCATTTTATTTCCCAGACTTCCAATATAAAGGTCAATTTTTATAATGATAAGATGAGTGTACTTAAGGGGAGACTGCAAAAAAGAATCCCTAGATCAAATCAGTGATTGATAATAAGGCTTCAATAGAAGGCATGTATGTTTGAATAATGGTGAAAATGTAGTGATGTTCTTTGAAGAAAAAGAAAGGGCTTCTCTTGTAAAGAATGGCGTAGTAAAGGAGTATTTAATGTCAAGCTGTAGGGGTGTAAATGGGGACGAGACTTGGAGAAGTCATTTAGAGGCCTGTCTTAAACAGAAAACTTTATGATAGGTCTGAAAGACTACCCCTCCATCTTGGGTTTCTTAAGATGTAATAGGGAATTTCTAGACTTATTCTTATTCCAGAGAAATTTGAAAAGGCAAGAGTCTATTTTTTTTTTTATATGTAGGTAGTATGTGTACTGGAATCATGGACAAAATATATAACAGTATAGGTGTAATCATCATTTTGAAGGAGTCAAGACGACCCCATCAAGACAGAAATCGCAGATTGCAAGAAGAAATAAGTCCACCAATTCTATTTAATCCTTCTTTCATAATCATTGTAACTGAATCTGCAATACAATTGGTAAGCCAGATGCCGAAATATTTAATTGTAGAACTATTCCAATGGAAACCAGTAAAGTCAAAGGACTGTTTAATACAGAATTTGGTAATGGACAAAACGTGTGTTTTATCAGAATTAATTTTATAACCTGAAACGGAAGAAAACTCAGATATTACATGGAGCAGAGCAGGAATTGTAACGTCAGAATTAGAAGGGAAGAGAAGAATGTCATACGCATAAGTGTTTATCACCATATTGAAAATATGATATAAGGTTATTTTTTCAAATTTGAGATAAAAAGGGTTCAAGGGCTAAAACAAATGAAAAGGGAGAAAAAGGACATACTTGACGAACCCATCATTGTAATGGGAAATATTGGGATACACTTTCATTGACCAACACAGAAGCCAGTGGAGCTGTATAGATTAAAGATTTGAGTGAAATAATATTTGGATTAAACCCATGCCAAGTAGGAGATATACGTAAAAAGGACCAGCTGGCTCTATTAAATACCTTTTCTGAATCTATAGCGACGGCAGCTAAGGAATACAAAAGAGAAGACGTTTTATTTAATACATTCAAATTAATCTAGAATTATCTGAGGCCAGTCGACCCTTAACAAATCCTTAAGGATTGTTCCTTACCTAACAATTGGGGTAGGGATGGTTCAAGCCCAAAAGCAAGTAATTTGGCGAAAATGTTATAATCTACATTTATGAGGGAAATAGGTTGAAGAATCCTGAACATCTTGGTGAATAAGATACATTGTTGCTTCCTGAAAAGTATCCCCAGCTGCACCAAAAAGATAGAAAAATTGAAAAAGTTGCAGAGTTTTAGAAGTAGCATATTTGAAAAGTGTAAATAAAACTCCCCGAAAAACCATCTGGGCCTGGAGCTTTGCCTTTTTTAAGTGAGTTGAGCGCTTTGAGTATTTCTGAGATTGATAAATCCCTTTCAAGGGATGTGAATTTAAGATTATCACAGGTAGTAGGAGGAATGTTCTTAAGATAAGCCTCAATAAAGGAAAGATGTGCAGAGTATTAAGGAGTATAGAAGTTTTTATAAAATGTTATAAATTCCTCTAAAATATCTTGATCTTTGAATAGACATTTCCTGTTGGATGATTGAATGGATTCAATCGAAGTGCACTCTTTCCAAATCTTCATATAATTAGCCTTCCTTATTACATCCTCTGTGATAGTGGGCACTGCTATGTAGTACTATGGATGCGTAGTTATTTTATTAAAGTTTACTAGCGCAAACAAGTTCTTGTAGATTGGAACCAGCGACTTAGGTATAGAACTGGTGTTCTAGGCATTTAATATTAGATAATAAGGACTTTTGCTGTTTAGCAAACCATTTCTTTTTTTTTTGTAGCAAAGTCAATCATCAAACCTCCGGCTGCAGATTTAAAGGTTTCCCATAATAACTGAGGAGTTGTACCTGAACCTGCATTAACCCCTTCTGTGCCCATGACGAGCTGGACTCGTCATGGGCCGCGGTTGCGCTGTGCCCATGACGAGTCCAGCTCGTCATGAACCCCGCCCGCTAATGCAACGAGCGGCACAGGGCGGGGAAAGGGCGTGGCACTGAAGGGGTTAAGTGCAAACAAATCCTCAGCAAAACAAGCGAATAAGGTATAGAAAACAGGATCAAATAAAAGAGAATTGCTAAACCTCTATTCAGTTTGGGATGTGCTGGGAGTAGATCCAAATCTGCAACAACTGGGGAATGGTCAGAAATAACAATAGTAGTAGTAATGAGATTTTGTACCGAAGGTTAACTAAGAAAAATATGATCATAACGTGTGAGGAAATTATGTGGAGGGGTAAAAAACAGAACTCTTTTGCAGTAGGATTACATAATTTCCATGCATCCACTAGGTGATTCTGGGAAGTAGCAGAGTGAAATTGTGAGTTTTGTGGGGAATGAAACGAATTTAAGATTGCTGGGTTTATAAATGGGTTTATATTCTGGCTGCAATCACCTCCTAGAATGAAAAATTCTAGTTATATTAGGCCAGAATAAGTAATCCGGCTGGGTCTCACCATAAACATTGTAAACAGTTAATGGAATATCATTGATGAGCAACTTAATGATCAACTATCTACCTTCAGAGTCCATTTATTGAGTGATAACAGTACATTTTAACTTTTTTTGACATAAAATAATTACTCTATTTTTCTTATTAGATGTAAAAGAGTCAAAAACGGAACCCACCCAATTACGCTTAAGCTTTAAGGCCTCCACTTCTGTGAGGTGAGTTTCTTTTAGGAGGACTAAGGGTCTTATTATGAGTTCGGCGGTCCGACGGCAGAAGGACCGCGATTGCTAGGAGACCTCTAGGCCTTCTGTCCGCTGTATTTCGAGTTTCCTAAGGGGACGGCGGTGTGACCGGTTGACAGTGTATTTCCATATATATTGATGCCTGTGTGTACATTTCAAATGCATATGTATCAAATGCACACATATGCATGATATATGTGGAAAAATACCACGTACCCATTGCCTGAGTCCAACCCATATGTTTGGCAGTGCGGTAATGGGTACATGGTACCAAAGCACTTACCTAGATTTTACTGAAGACGGGGTCGTAGTCCTCCGGGTGAAGAAGTTCCTGTGTAATGGGGACCTGGAGAGAGGGATCCACGTCAAAATCAGCTTGGAAGAACTGGAAAGGGGTGAGTTTGCCCCCCAAATCCTTTGTTTCTGCTTACCTTTAGGGAGCTGTCCAACCGCTGTGGTTGGCCCATCAGGAAGTCTACTTATAATACGGATGGCAGTGTTGCACCTCTGTACTACTCAATGGAGGACGCCTTCCCCCGACCACAACCCCGGAGGTTGGCGGTGTGCTGGAGATGCCGGTTGTCCAGCTACGGTCTTTGCAAAGCCAATCTGCCCAACTCATAATACAGTGGATGGCTTACCGCTGTTGGACCACCAATGTCAGGATAGTGGTCCATGGGTTGCCGAACTCATAATAATTCCCAAAGACTGGATTATAGGAAGCTAGTAAAATAAAATTCTTTTCCTTTTTATAGGGTTAACAAAACACATTTATATTCAAGATATATCTCTGAAATGTAAGAAACAGCAAATAAATATAAAACTACACGATCAACAATATTAAAATGAGAGGAAATGGAGAAAATGGAGAATGAAGGAAGGTAATAGGAGTAGGAGATGACGCCAAAAGTGGAAGAGAAGGATAGGAACGGAAGGCAAGAAGAAAAAGGAGAAATAAATAGAACAATAGAAGACAGTGTATGTCAAAACTGATGACTGAGATGCATACTTTTTAAGGAACAAGAAGGAAAATGGGACGGTGACACACGGATAAAGATGGCACAACCAGGAAGGGACAGCGTGCCTCACTGGAACGAGTAGGAAAAAGGCATGGAAAGAATCTCAGTGACCTGCAGGGGAAGTAAGAAAGTATGATTTGAACAACTAATAAACAATCAGCACTTAACAACACATGTAGGAGTCAATAAAAATTAAAGACACAATAAACCATTGCATGAAAGTAAATGTGAGGAGGAGAATTAATACATTTACTGAGATCAACTGGAACATCAAAGGTGGTAGTGTTGTTCTAAACGTGACTTTGAATGTGTATGGATGAGCTAAAGAAAACACAAAGAGATGATAGACGGAGCGTTGAAACTTTTCAGACATTCACCCCCAGTCACAGATCTGGGTTAAATCCATCATTGTTCTTTAGCTTACTTCGCCACCCCAGTTCAGACCCAGCTATATGCAAATCGGTCTTGGCCCTGCCAAGCCAAGTCTTCAGTAGGAGATAAGCCATTACATGCACATAAAATTTGCAACGCGGGATGAAGTTCAATGAAGTCCATCTTTCATTTAGCCATAGCCATGGAGACATCTTGTGACAAAAAACGTTGTTACACCTGGCCACATAACTTGTTTTTTGATTTGGGTCCATTTAAAACTTTCAAGAGGTCTGTGAATTCCAAAAATGAACTGATCACTTAATGGGGTTTGGTCTGTGAACATGCTGGATGTTTATACTAGTGAATTAAGGTAAGTCTAGAAGTGTTGGTAGAAATTAGGTGAAAAAGGAAACAGGATCCTCGTCTTCAATACCTTCAGGAAGACCATATAAACTTAGGTTATTGTACCTATTTCTATTTTCTAGGTCTTCTGCATGTTTCTTCAACAACAGAAAATCCTTCTCCAAAACATCAATTTTAGTAGAGTAGAGTAGTATGTCACTGACATACTGTTCTACCAATGTTATTCTAGACTCCATAGGTGACCATTTATCATCAAGCGTTTGAAGACGGCTATTGGGTTCCTCAATAATTGGTCCTAAGGCTTTAATTTCCTCTAATACAGTTTCTAAAGATATGGGAGGGACTGACTCTGGTGGTGAAGGAGGTTCAAGTTTTAGCATTATATTAATAGAGGAAGGAAAGTGTGATTTCAATGATGTAAGCACTGAAACTGTGCCAGACTGAGCCATGTCAAAAGAGGCGCCCAAACTATTCATTGAGGGCACTATAAAAGAAAGGCCAGAATCCAATATGGCATTAGGATGACCTTACCTGAATATAAGAAATTCTTAATTTTGCATATATATACACCTTGGTCACAAAAAGGAAAGTGAATGAAAGTCAATGGGCCCAGCGACTCCCTCTGAGTCTAAATTTGGAACCCTTAAAAGCTATGTGAGTATTAAGCAATGACTCCTCAAAATACTGCCATGAAAGGTTTATGGAAACTTGTGAGGGAGAAAAGAAATATATTAAAGCACCATTTGTTGGGTGAAAAATGTAGAAACATCATAGGAACACCATAGATGCTTATACCATGAAAGTGCCTCAGGAGCGGTTAAAGCGCTGAGAAGAAAGTGTTCAGCACGGTGAAAGTAAAAATGGCATCTGCAACAATCCAGGTGATGCCATCCACTCTTGAAGAAGCCAAACTGCCATGAAGAAAAGTCAAATGTGGAAAATACAGGTCAGGATGTGTTCTGCTGCTAAAGGAATGTTGTTTCACAAGTGCAAAATAGCAGAAACCTGTTTTTTTATCAGCGGTTCTGGCGTGGAGCTCTGAGACTTGGCGGCCCTCTTGCATGTCATCCTAGCCATGCCCCCATATCTTTTTTCTAATAATCAAAGCACAGCGGATAAAATAACCTCACCAATACAAGTGTTTATTCTATTTAACTGTTGCAGAAAAAGGAGAGCTATCTTGTACGGTTAGTTTTGTGGTCTTCAGCTTGAATTCGCCACCTCTGAAGGCCACCAACTCAATTTTATTCGGAGTGCCCCAGACAAAATGAAAAATAAAATGTAAAAGATGTTAGTAATTCCTATTACACTTACACACATTGGTCGACAAGTTTTGGATGAATCTAAAGCCTAAATGGGTCAGTGGCCTGCTGACCTGCTGACATTAACAATGTATATTCTTAAAGGTGTTTGACGTATTGTCATAAAAAGAATGAAGAATTCTTCAGAAATGGAGGTATACTCACTGTGATATATGACATATATCATGTAATATATCATATACCATATAATTCCTCATATGTAAAAACAAGGAATACTATGTAACACAATTATAGAGCACAGTTCACAGTTTGGTAACAGAACAAACAGTAATAAAATAACAAAGAGCATGTTATATGGTTACTGCTATATGGCAGAGTGAAAAAATACATCATACTGTGGAACATAACTTGTAGTCCTATCTTACCCTCTAAATAGAGAGATTGAGCTCCATACAAGGAGGGAAGAAGTACCTACCTGTAGATTGTGGTAATCAAAGCATAGTAGTGTAAGTATCTAAGATAAATTGGCAAAAAAGTGAAAAATAGAAAAATGTATTTCAAGAGAAAGAGAGTGCAGGTTGTCCAAACTTACTGTGTCATGTTCATATCAGCTGCCGTCCCTTTGTATATGCAAAAACAACAGTTGATGGACAGAATGCAGAACAATAACATACATTCACCCTAGTACAGAGATCTGGGCCTAAATCCATCTTTTTTTTTTTTTGCTCACCATGCCATTCCAGTTTGAACCCAGCCATATGCAAATCAGTCTTGACCCTGTGCCTCATGGGAACAGTCCAGCCCGATCTGCCAAGCCAGTTCCTCCCTGGACTGAACCAAGCATCCTAGGACTGGTTTCGGGGTTTCACCCCTCTTCAGCCAGGATAGCTTGATTCCTTTGTATATTGCATTTCCATTTGCCAATAACCAATTATGAAGATGTGTGCACTACCTATCATCTGACAGACTAAGCAGTGAATTTGTGAGGCATTACTATTCATCTAACATGTTACAAAATCTGATATTTTTGAGATTGATGATGTATGAAGTAGTGAACTCAGATATACTAAGTGCAAATTTATTTGGGGACATTACCCAGCTTCAGACACCTGTTTGGGTGGTTGACTACACAATGAGACAAAGCAGCTTTCACTATGCTGTGTGACCACCAGTGAATGGGGCAACATGCTAATAAGTGATGTAATCAGACACAACGAGTTTCACGAATGGAGAAGCGACTCCTTTAGAATGCCTACTTGAGCATCCAATTTGTTTAAATCCTACAAGTCAAAATGAATGCCACATTATGCAGAGGGACATTAGCTGATAGGTTGATGGGCGCATATCTACCCTTGACAAAGTAAGTTTGGACAATTAATTTGGTCTGGGAGCAAATATGCATCACTGCCTTAATCCTTTGACAATCACAATCCTTCCTGACAATTGACCATAACTATCCATTTGTACTTGCATCTGCGGCCCTAATGTGTAGCAGGGTTTGGTCAGGCATACACAAAGACATTTTCTTTCACACACATAACAACACACAGCACAGGCACACACATACACACACACCTGTTCAAAGCATGCACACACAAACACAAACACTCATACGTACACACAAGAACCTAGGTACCCAACATTACAAAAAAAACTTTTCCGGCAGTGTCTCGAGTGGCAGGAGAAAAGTCTCTGTCCTGAAGAAAGGGACAGAAGAGGGATCCCGCTACCTCCTCTCATTAGCTGACCTTGTGAAAGGTGAGCCAATGACAGAAGGATCTTGCTTACCTCGCCACAGAGTGGTATGGGATTCAGTGGGAGTTGCTGACCCCACTCCACTCAGTGATGAGCGCCACTGATGGACACTTGGTCTTGGGCATGTTAGAGTTTAAAACAGATTCGCCCAGGTCCAAGTCTATCAGTGACGATCCCCCTTGTAATGAGAGGCAGGCTCACAAAAGACTTTGCTGAGCAGAAGACATCACACCCATGGGCTGTGAAATCTTCAGCCTGACAAATTTTGGCTCAGGCGGCCAGGCGCCTGTGCATTTAGCACATGTACAGCACCTAGGTGCCTGACCCGAACACAAAGAGTGTCTGTTAGATGGACCTTTGCTCAGCCAGTCACTTTTCATGTGCCAGAAAAAGGTGAAGGAAAGGGCCCCTCCTTGCTTGACGACTGGCCGATGCTGCGTACTTGGGTCCATGTAGTTGCGTGATAAAATATTGCAGCCCTTGCAAGACCCCCTTCACTGTCAAATGCCATAATGATGACCACATAACAAGCATAAAGCTTGCCTGTGACCACCATATGAACATCAGTGCTCAATAGAAAAAGGCAAAAGCTGGTGGAAGGTGCTTAATCCAGGTCTGAATCGCTCCTATTTCTCTGGAAGTAGATTTTTGATTAAAACCAATGCTCAAGTTAATTTACAATCACCAACCAGTATGCAGCTGAGGCAGGTGAACTAGCTTAGAAAAGAGCAACCTGCTAATCGAGTCAGCCAATTAACTGGCCATAGCACTGGGAGTCCCATCTGCTGTAGGAGCCATTATATTTGAGGTGTACTATTGTTCTTGCTATATTTACCTCGGTCAGACCCAAGTCAAAATAATGATCTTTAGTAAATTCCTCTAAAGGAGCAATAACTGTGGCTGCTGCTTTATAGGGAGATGATAAATATTGTTTTCAGATTTTTTCAATGTTTCTTCAGGCATGGAATTCGGGAGCAGTATATAACATAAGGTCGTGGTAGCGTACTTGTTTAAAGCAGAGTTAATTGATAGTAGCAAAACACAAAACTTAATTTGTTCTGGTATCAATCCCAAAAATTTAATTTTAGAAAAGAGGGAAGGAATCCCACATGCGATTGTAATCAAAGCATTAACAGTTAGAGGCAACAATGTTGCTCAATATAATTTCGATACAGTATTCATCAGTGCTCTGTGTGAAGTAGAGCAAAAACGAGGGAGGTAGGGGTTCAGTGGTATCGTGAAGGTAAGGGACAGGGAAAAGGTGGTAGTGGCATAAGTGCATCAACAATTTATGGTGTGGTTCTTTTCTAGCCTCAATGAGGTCACATGTTCCAGATGTTACACATAACTCAATAGGGCACTTAATTATTCCTAAATAATGTCGTCAGAGTTTGTGTGGTATGTATAGTCGACGTTTCGACCCCTGATGGCAGGACTGGTTGTTGTCCTTGCGGTAGGGTCTTCTTCAGGACTGGGGAGAGCACCTGAGAAATAATTAGAAGATATGGGTGTGAGGGCAATCAGTCTGTACTGGTGTTAGCTACTAGAGAATAGGTTGGGGAAACATCAGATGTTTAGTCATTCTGTGCGCGCACCCTCTTTGTTAGTTTGCCTCAACCATTCCCAGCGATTCACACCGTCGCTCCTAGTTCACGTGTAATGATCCGGTTGGGCTTTACATGTTTGACTTATGACTACCTCCTTTTACCTTTACTGGTTTAGACCCATTGAGATTTGCTCCCACGGTTCCAAGCCATTCATGCTGCAGCCCAGCTGAGCCGAGTCCCACAGCAGAGTGGCCTGGGTAATCTTATCCCGCTATCCAAGTGATGCTGTTGCTGTATGCCAGATTTTGATGGTCTCTGAGGTTGGGGCAATCAACTGTGTACCTTTCTTCGCTCCATAAAGGGCTCTGAGGTGGCCCCCAGACAGCATATTTAGCATTTTGCATATTTTGGAAGTGAAATTTGAGAACAATGATTACTAAATTACTTGGGGCCAGATGTACGACCCTACCAATTTGCGAGTAGAAAATTGTGTCTTTATGTGACTCGCAAATAGGAATATACAACAGTGTCTCAGATACTGTTTGCGATTCCTTATGGGGTTGCAAATTGCCCGCCTCAATAATATTCATGAGGCAGGTGCAATTTGCGACCTCATTAGGAATGGCTAGCACTGCCTGGTATGGTGGCCTGCTGGGGTCAGCAGACCACCATGTCTGTGACTGCTTTTTAAATAAAGCAGGTTTTTTTTTTAAAATGCAGTCCATTTTCCTTAAAGGAATACAGGATGCATATAAAAAAAAAAATGAATCGTTACTGTTTTAATTTTTAAGAGTAGGCAAAGGTCTGTGGGACTACTGCCTGCTCTTAAAAAATATTTTGAATGCCAGTCACAAAGGGGAAGGGGTCCCACGGGACCCCTTCCTGTTTGTTAGTGGCTTACCACCTACTTGAATTCATTGGTAAACTGCGAGTGCTTTCTGACCACAATTGCAGTCACAAACAATGATACACCCCATTGGGACTCGCTATTAGGAATGGACGCTCTTGACACGCTCCTTTCTAATAGCAAGTCTTACACCCTATTTTGCGAGTCAGTTATAGGTTAGCGACTCGCAAAATAGGGTTCGTACATGGGCCAGACCTATTTTGCGGGCACAAACGGGCCGATTTCCCGTTTGCTACCGCATAAAATGGTCATACATCTGGTCCTAAAAGGGGAGATTAAGGCAGTTTCAAGTGTGGAGGAGAATTCCGATCCCTGCGCACACTTGGGGCCTGATTACGATGCCAGTTGGACCAGCAACTTTCCGTGGTCCTGTCTGAGGCAGACCAACCACCGCAGTCTCGTCGGATATGGTCGGTCCGACCGCCGGATCACGATGCATGCCTCCTGTACTCTGACCGACCACTAAAAGACCGCCGACTCTGACAGCCCAGTGCGTACTCACCCAAATCAGCTTCTCCCCATCTCCAGTGTGGATCCCTTTCTGCAGGTCTCCCCTACATCGTGGCAGCCAAACCCCAAAGACTAGGACCCTGTGGGCTCCAGAATTCAGGTAAGTCCATATGTGGCATATCCCCATTGACTGAACTGTGCACAGACTGTGCTGTTGGAGTTGGCTATGTTTTAGTGGTCAGCCTGAGTACAGAAGTGTTGCATCGTAATCTGGCGGTCAGACCAACCGCTTACGACGAGAGCGCGGACGTCGGACCGCCTCCGACAGGACCGTGGAAGCCGGTCCGACCGGCATCATAATCAGGCCCTTAGTTTAGTTGTGTGATGATTATCGCTCCCGAGTGTTCTCAAACCTTTTGAGATCTAGCTGTGAGTTGCCTGTGAAAAACACCTGATAAAAATGCAAAACATGGGAAAAATACCAAATCTGCATCCTTTGTGTTACTCTCCAAAACTCGAAATAGGAGCTATTCACAGAAATACCTCAACCCAGGGTAGTGGTATTTACTGGGTACAGACAATACCACCCGCTTTTTTGACACACTCACAATAAAGGCATACTAAGGTCTTAGCACAAGAGGAAACAGTTCATGTAGATGTGGAACCCTGTGGATGTTTGACTGGAGTGAAGACATTAAAGGGATCTTTTGAAAAAATATCAAGTTACAAATATAAGGATACAGATATATCGGGAAAAATATTGTGATACAAAAATATTGTTATGCACAATTATTTTTGTCAAGAATATCGGTTTCATCAGGTAAGAAATATCGTCATTCAGAATATCCTTGTTGTCAATATCGTTTTCAATAATCTAGTTGTAAAAACGATTCTTTTTTAATTATTTTAATGCGTTTTAGTTCATACATTAATTTTATGTGTTATTATTGTTTGCATAATTGCTAAGAATATTTTCAAATATAGTTTGCAATTTTAAGTGTTTAATAATTTTAAATGTAATTGCTGATAGTAATTGTTTGTGCGGTAGATGGTTGTTAGGTTTGTAGGCGTATAGGGTGGGAAGATATGTAATAATGAATTAACAATTAATTATGAATTTATTAATAATAATGTAATTATTTATTAATGACGTAACATATTTTTTTGTTTTTTATATCATATTTTTTTGTTATATTTTAAATGCGGCTGCTGGGTTTGTAGGGGTATGGGTTGGGAAGTTAATTAAGTAATAATTTTCTATTATTTCTTTTTCTTAATTATTTAATTGATATTTATTTATGTACATTTTGTAATACTGATTTATTTGACTTATATCTTAGTTGCAGGCTGCTAGGTTTGTCGGGGTATAGGGTGGGATGTTAATTAAGTTATAGTTAATTAATAAATAATTATAAACTGTTAATTAATTAGTTAATTGATTATAAATTATATAAATTGTGTTATACTTATTTATTTGAGTTATATTCTAGGGGGCGTATTTATAAGCCCCTTGCGTCTCTGGTGCGTCACTTTTTGTGACGCTCAGGTGGCGCAGGAGTCTGCTCCATATTTACCAGGCAGCACTAAGCCACTTTTTTGGGCTTAATGCTGCCTTGTAAATATCGACCCCTTGTAACACAATTTTTCGCGTAAAAGGGGCATGCAATGGGTGTTGCTGGGAGCGTTCCCAGCAACATCCATGGCTTTTTGACACTGCCCCAGATTTGCGACAAATAAATAGATGCGGCGCATTCCTGCCCCTTTCTTTTGTTTTGACTTAGGGCAGGGCAGCAGGAAGGCCTGTGGCGCTGCCCTATGAAAAAAAAACCTTAAATGAGGCCCTAGGTGTGTCCTGTTAGGTTTGTAAGGGTATAGTATGGGAAGTTAATTCATTAATAAAAATGATTAATAAAAAATGGATAATTATTTATTAAATTGTTTGCTAATCATATAAACTGTTTCATTGTTTTTATAATATATATATATATTTTTTGTATTAGTTTTTTTATGGGGTGGTTGTTAATTAATATTATTCATTTTAAGAATTTTATATTTTTTCTAATTTAATCGGATTATTCAAATATGTAATGTGTTGAAAGTGAAGTGCTTTCCCTACTGTTGCTTAGATTGGAGTGGAAATAGTAAATCTTACCCCTCTTTAGTCCAACGCTTTTCCTACTGTTGCACAGACTAGATTGGGAATAGTAAATCTTACCCCTCTTTAGTGCAACGCTTTTCCTACTGTTGCACATACTGGAGTGGGAATAGTAAATGTGATCGGTCCTGAAGTCCAACGCTTTCCCTACTGCTGCACAGATGGAGTGGGAATAGTAAATCTAACCCTTCTAAAGTTCAACACTTTACTTACTGGGAGCTGTTTGGAGTTGGAATAGTAAATGTAAACACTTTGAAGTCCAACGCTTTTGTAGCAGTTATTGATGGTTTAATGCCTTAATTATGTGGGTGGAAGCGTTTATAGCGGTTACTCTGAATGTAGACTCTTCTACTTGTCAACGGTCTTCAGGAGACATCATGGTTGCTTACAGCTGTGTTTGAGCATCTGTAAGGCCCTGTCTGTTGCAGGTACCTTAAGCTATTACCTGTAACCAATAAACAGGGCAGCAATGATTGTACCTGTTTTAGTGCTAAATACCTGAGGCAGATATCACCAACCACCACCAACGGACAAATACCTGCAGTGCCCATTGTTCCAGGGAAACAGGTGCACCTCGCTACAAATCAGGGGAAATAGCTTGTGTTCAAAGGTAGATTATATGGAGGAGGATATAGGGAAAACTGAAAATATGAATGCAGCTAAGGACTACCAACCCCTATCAGTGCTCTGTGCAGGACGTGAATGCCAGCTTCCGGTTTCACTCAGGGGGCAGACCTGAAGATGATCCCTGAAGCAAAATTCATATAAGATATGCAATTGTACTTAAGAACAGCAGTCCATACACTTGACCCATGGATAAGGGCAAACACTAGCAACTAAATGCCCACTGGTGCCTTGGACTCTACCATGCAGGAGGCAGTGACCACCTGGGACTGGCCGGATGGTGGAGATCTGTTGCTTTTATCAATCAATCATAGCATTTATAAAGCGCACTACATACCCATGAGGGTCTCAAGGCGCTAAGGTGCAGTAAGATAACTTTGTACTCGATTAAGTAGATCCTTTATGCAATTTCCAAACAGAAAGTGTGCCTCTAGTCAAGGGCAAACATCCCACGCTTTTGCCATGTGCTTTGGGGTAAACACTTGTGAACGGGCACGTGCACTAGCATCAAGTCCTGCAGTTGCACAGCCAGTGCCTCAAGCCCCACAACGAAGGTCATTAGTATTTCCAGAAAGCAGTGTTGGGAAGGATCGGGAGCCCTGCATGTGTGCCTGGGAGACCCATTAGGAATATTCGCTGTGTTCGTGGAACAGCACTACGGACTCTATTTATGGAGCAACATTTTACTCTAGGTATACAAAAACCATGACTACAACTTTAACAGGAAGTGAAGAGTTTTCTTTATTTTAATATAGGTGACAACACATTGAACTATAAAAAATAAAAATGATTCAGGTCCACTTAGTTGTGATGTGGAGCGACTTCTATATTTCACTTGTGACAGCGTTGGCTCAAGCATTAAAGAGTGAATTTAAATTCAAAGTGCATTAAAAAATATGCAGTTTTCACAGAGTGTGAAGACAGTTATGCCTAGCGCTGAAATGCAAGGCTAAATGTCACTTTGGGTCATGCGTTGTGGCTTAATTCAAATGACCTTTGGAATCTCAAGGGTGCTGCCAGCTTCAGCCCCCGAGTGATCTCTAAGCGATCGTCATTTTGTTTCTACAGTTCGGATGTGACCGCCGGGCCAGCGACCCAGGGCTGGCTCTAGGGTGGTGCGATCGGTGCGACCGCACCGGGCATTGACTTGGGGTGGGGGCGTCATTTTTGAAAATGTAAATTATCATTTTAAAAGCATATGCTGCCGCATTCCTGGCCTCCAGCAATTTTCTGACATCAATTAAAATGTCAAGATAACTCCGGTGATTAATCGTCTTCCTGGAAAGAGACTGGAGGTTTGTCTAGTGGAAATTTGTACTCGTCCTAAGGTAGTGCAGAGGGTTAAAACGCCTGCTGCTAAGAACGTGTACCAGGCGATAACAAAATGCATATAATGTAAATAGGTCAGTGGGTTACTGCTTCTCTGAGAGAGCTCCTTTTGTTACATGTGGTTTATAAGTCAAAATCCTTGAGCTGCATGCAATCTGCAAGGTATATGTTAGCACTATATTATTTATGCCCAGTCTTTCATCATCCTAATCTTGTGAAAATTCTTATTTTAAAAGAGAACCCCTAACAATGATGTTACATTTTAAATTCTGAATGTGTGCCTTTCCAGAATAAGGACTCAAACTATATTGCCTACCATATCGATGACATGTCACTCCTACTCTACAGCTTGAGTCCTGTCTGATGTAACATTTCCTATACACTGATTTGCACACATGCAATTGTCTTTTTACTATGTGTGTTGTGTAAAGTGCTTTGACACCTTACACTGGTATGAGTGGTGCTATAAAACTAAATGAATCTGAGAGACAGTGGTCATGGAGATTTGAGAGGCACTGTTAAAGGGTGCTAGTGAAGGAATCTATTCGCTTTTCGAAAAAGCCGCAACTTGAAAGATCACCTCGTGAGAGCAGCACTACCAAACCCCAAACCTAATGTCACTCTAAATACACATTGGGGCTTAGAACCATTGACTGGACACTCAAAATGTGGCAACTGTAATGTATGCGCTTTTACAATAGAAGGCAAGACTTTCAATTTTAACAATTTTGTAATAAAATCACACCCTTTTTCTAATTGTAACACCTGCAATGTAATTTACCTCATTCAATGTCCCTGTCCGAAGGTCTACATTGGACAGACTACACAGAAAATAAAGACTCAGATTGGACAACAACGCAGTAGGGTGCGATGTAAAACACCAAATGCCCCTCTAGTTGAACATTTCAATCTTGTTGGGCACAATGAGGACGACATCAAATGGACAGTCCTAAATGTTTTGAAACTGCCCCCAAGAGGAGCAGATATGGCTCAACTGCTAAACAAGGAGGAACTGAAAATGATCATCCGCAAGGACAGCATTAGGAATAGATTAAACAGAAATGAAGATTGGACCTCCTTACTCTAACTAACAATCATGCACGCTCATGACTATAAGTGCACAACCATGAAACTGAGTTCAATTGTTCACCCCTAAGTCCATAACATGTAATTTGGAATACCCGTAATGTACATGACTATTCCTCTTTTAAATACCAGTAAATCATGTACAGGACTATCGCTTTCTTAAATGCTTTTAAATGTAAAAGTTTTTTTAAAAAGGGTTCCTCACTCAGTATTCACCCTCTTCACACCTGCAGATCACATGTGTTGCATGCCTTAAATGCCTTCAAAAATTTGTACAAACATGGAGGACCTACCTCAAAGACACTACTCATTTTCTTCAAGTTCTACAACAGGTCACGATTGACCCTCAAAGCTCCGTTTTTCTTTGTACCATCAATGTAACAGCACTTTACACCTCAATCCCACATGCAGCAGGGCTTGAAGCAGTGGAATGGGCACTGCTTAAAATGGAGGACATTGGCATTGAAAAAATCTTCATTCTTCAGCTTCTCAAATTTTGTTTGCATAATAGCTACTTTCAGTATCAACAGCAATTTTATGCACAATTGAATGGTACATCCATGGGATTTTCGGGAGCTCCAGCCTATGCGAACATCTATATGGCACAATATGAGCAAGATAACATTATTTCCAATATTGATTGGTGGTCTAAAATCAGCTTATATTATCACTACATTGACAATATCTTCTTGATTTGGAATGACACAGTATTGTCCTTCACTACAATGATTGAGACTCTAAACAGAACTAACCCCCACATTCAACTTACATACACTATTAATGAGGACTCCATCCACTACCTGGACGTTCAAGTGACCAAAACATCTTTGAACCATTTCAAAACAACTGTTTTTCACAAACCAACAGATCGAAACAGCCTTTTAACCTTTTCAAGTTTTCACCCACGCAACCTCATCACGAATCTGCCATTTTCTCAGTTCATAAGAATACGCAGAATCTGCTCTGACCCAGTGAACAGCTCACTTGAACTACTAGAAACTTCTAAACATTTTTCAACAAGAGGGTACCCTCAGGAAGTATTAACTAATTGTCTAACAAGAGCCATGGCTACACCACGGCATGACTTATTGAAACAACAATCACGCACTTCTCCTAAAAGACTGGTATTTGTCAGCAGTTTCTCTACTTCATCGTCCAAAATCAAGAACATTATCCACTCACGGTGGGAACTCTTCAACAAGAACAAGACTTCCAAAATCTCTTCCAAGAGAAACTCATGTTCGCGTACACTAGAGGTAGAAACTTACGTGCTCTCCTAAAACCTACCACAACTAATGAAAGACCTAATATCTACCATGGAACACGCAAATGTCAAGCATGCGTACATTGTAATAATGTAATCACAGGCAACATCCTTACTCATCCCACATCGGGTTCCAAGATTCCTTTGAAACACAGTAGTGATTGCAACACCTCTCATGCCATCTACTGTATCAAATGCCCTTGTGGAAAGGCCTATGTAGGCAAAACCGAACGCAAAATAAAAACTCGCATCACGGAACACAAATCCAGGATTAGAAATAAAAACACCACCTCAAGCCTTGCCATCCATTGGTCAGAAGCACAACATACAATCTCCCAACTCCGTTTTCAAATCATTGAAACCATTAATGTCAAACCAGGGGTCGACATTACCAATCTACTATTACGTAAGGAAATTTTCTGGATTCAGAAATTACATACCCTGGCTCCGTGTGGGCTCAATGACCGACTAGATCTATCATGTTTTTTGTAGACATTTGCCATAACTTCTCTTAGTGCACAATTTTTTCTGGTCTGTCTCTAACACTCTGGGGTTCACTATCCCCCTTCTTATACAGGTTTCACACAGTATCAAATCATTTTTTTCCTCACCACCCTGCATTTCATCCACCGCCCTCCTACTACATTCTCCCTTTTCTCGTTTTCATTTGCCTCTTTCCTATAGTATTCAATGGCCATATCCGTGTAGGAGAGTTTACCTTTGTAAATACATCATCTAACATCTTGTGACCGTTTGTCCATAGCACACACGGTATCACCTACATGTAATTCTTTTTTATTTTATTTATTTTTTTATTGATTTTTTTGTCATTTCCGTATTAATATACCATATTCACACATGGGTGTTCGTTCCTTTCCATTTTAGGGACGTGTTGAGTACCCATTAATTTTTTTCCTTCGTACTCATTTTTTTCTCCTTCATATCCATTTATTATCTTCATGTTTTCTTTCAACTTTTTCATGCTATTTATTGAGTGCCTAATCATTGATCGCTTTTCTCAGGTTCTTTTTTTCAGTTAAATCATGCTTATTTATTTATTCCTTGACTTTTGGCGTTTCTCTCGCTTTTTTGTCATGGTATACCTGGGGAACAACCTTTACAACGCAACTTTTACAACGCACTACCATTACAACGCATTTTTTACAACGCATAATCCATTACAACGCATGACATTACAACGCATGACACTACAACGCATTTTTAAAAACTACCTTTACAACGCATTCCATTACAACGCATACTACCATTACAACGCATACCATTACAACGCATAATATTACACTATACTATCCAACACTTACCCTACTGATGCACCCCCTGGAGTTAGAATAGTAATTTTTACCCCTATACTATCCAACACTTACCCTACTGATGCACCCCCTGGAGTTAGAATAGTAATTTTTACCCCTATACTATCCAACACTTACCCTACTGATGCACCCCCTGGAGTTAGAATAGTAATTTTTACGCCTATACTATCCAACACTTACCCTACTGATGCACCCCCTGGAGTTAGAATAGTAATTTTTACCCCTATACTATCCAACACTTACCCTACTGATGCACCCCCTGGAGTTAGAATAGTAATTTTTACCCCTATACTATCCAACACTTACCCTACTGATGCACCCCCTGGAGTTAGAATAGTAATTTTTACCCCTATACTATCCAACACTTACCCTACTGATGCACCCCCTGGAGTTAGAATAGTAATTTTTACCCCTATACTAACCAACACTTACCCTACTGATGCACCCCCTGGAGTTAGAATAGTAATTTTTACCCCTATACTATCCAACACTTACCCTACTGTTGCACCCCCTGGAGTTAGAATAGTAATTTTTACCCCTATACTATCCAACACTTACCCTACTGATGCACCCCCTGGAGTTAGAATAGTAATTTTTACCCCTATACTATCCAACACTTACCCTACTGATGCACCCCCTGGAGTTAGAATAGTAATTTTTACCCCTATACTATCCAACACTTACCCTACTGTTGCACCCCCTGGAGTTAGAATAGTAATTTTTACCCCTATACTATCCAACACTTACCCTACTGTTGCACCCCCTGGAGTTAGAATAGTAATTTTTACCCCTATACTATCCAACACTTACCCTACTGTTGCACCCCCTGGAGTTTGAATAGTAATTTTTACCCCTATACTATCCAACACTTACCCTACTGTTGCACCCCCTGGAGTTAGAATAGTAATTTTTACCCCTATACTATCCAACACTTACCCTACTGTTGCACCCCCTGGAGTTAGAATAGTAATTTTTACCCCTATACTATCTAATACTTACCTTAAATGTAATTTAATATTATGCGTTGTAATGGTATGCGTTGTAAAGGTAGTATGCGTTGTAATGGTAGTGCGTTGTAAAGGTATTTTTTAAAAATGCGTTGTAGTGTCATGCGTTGTAATGTCATGCGTTGTAATGGATTATGCGTTGTAAAAAATGCGTTGTAAGTGCATGCGTTGTAAAAGTGTGCGTTGTAACGTCATACATCCGGTATACCTTTCCAATATGGCGACCAGGGTTAGTCCTCTTTTTCGCTTGACCATTCCTCGAACATCCATATCCGCATCAGTTCTTCCGTTTTAGCGTTATTTAATGGCGCTAGGTTCGAATTAGATGATCTCGCTCCAGTAACGGACGCCTTCAGACACCACGGTTTACGCTACGCCATTCACATTTTACCAGTGAGTACTTTGTCCACGTGCGGTTCTGCGCCTACACTGTCTCATTTTTTGCCGGTTTCTTAGGATTTTTCTTTACGTAATGTTCCTTTGTTTACAGCACTCGCTTCCGCGTCTGCCTACACCAAATAATTGGTAAGTAGGGATCAGTCCTGACTATAATTCATTCCAGACGCTCTTTGTTCGTTCTTATGTTTTTCTTGTTTGTTCCCTTTTTCTATTTAGCAGTGTCGTTGTCCGGTTATTTTGATTATCTCCTCAATCGAGGGCTCAACAACATAATACATGAGGTGAGGCTCTCTAGCCATCACGTTTCATTTTTTCTATCCCCCCCTCTCTGGCCTGATATACATTAAATAGTTTGCACTTGGTTTACTTACACCACTATGGTGTACTCACACCCCCGGGTGATATTACCTTTGACTTTACACTGTATTTCATACCTCCTACACACAGCGTGATTGGTATCAGTAGGGTGTTGTTTGATGACTTATCCGGGATAATTCACAGTTGACGACCATACAATCAGTGATGTTTCACTATGTAATCTTTAGGGTTAAACACCTTTTATGATTTTTATGTATTTTCTTTTACAGATTGCCCCTGACGAAGGGACATCATAGTCCCGAAATGCATTGGGCTCATCAATATGTCATCATGTGATCATACAAATGTATTATGTACTAGATTTTTGCTCTGTTAGAAAATCATTAGGTTGATGACTGTCAAAAAGTGTCATTTCACACTAATGTATTGACAAAACGTTGCATTTATTCATTGCATATATGAATTAATATATGTCTTCCTGATACAGTTTTTTTGCATCTGATTATTTTTTGTTTGTCAATGTGACTAATAATTCAGGGTTTTTTCTTACCCTTAGTATTGTGCGCAGTGTCAACCATTAGATGGTTGTTCCTTTTTCTTAAATACGAGCCGCCACAATCACCGCGCATCGCAGCCATCACGCTCGTGATCCCATCGTCTCCAGCCATCGCGCAACTCACCACCCAGCACCGGTAAGTGCTTAAGCTTCCCCACGATTAATTCCTATTAGACCCCACCGGTATGCTTTTAAGTTCTTGTCTAGCTTCCTTCCTAGGACTCTACCGATGTCCTGGTAACTCCATCTCCTTGAGGTTTCTAATTTGTTCTCACTTCATTCCAACTAATTGGCAACAAGTTCTAAGGTAAAAGCTTGTCCAAATCACCTTATATAGGCTGGCATGGCACCCCCAGGCCCCGCTCCTAAAAACCCTCCCGCAATTTTCCTTCTTTAGACAACGAGTAACTCAGCTCCATCATCGCATTCACCGCAGCGGGTTCAACGCATAAACTATTTCCATCACGGAACTTCCGATATCGAGGAATCTGCCTTTATCACCTCGCTAAGGTCAGCAGACACCCGCCGGCTGCATCCGCCATAAATTGTCTCAGTGAGCGACACATTTTTTCGCCCCATTTACACTAGACCTTAATTAACTTCCATTGTAATCGCACCACCTGCTATCCGTAAAGCCAGCTTTCAGCCGCCGGTCACAGTCGCAGTAACGTGCACACAGGTTCCCCTGTAAGCACCGTTCCTTATCCTCACGCATCAAACTTTAAATGAATCATTTCCCACAGTTTTCATGCGCAAACCTGCTTGCGCGTACAACAACCTTCACTTTCTGGCATATCGTCAACAAAACCTCCATTGTATAATTGTATTGACGAATTTACCACCGTATACGCCCATCACAGCACAGACCCCAATTCGCCTAAACCACGCCTCCTTACACGGGTCAAACCTTACAGTCATGGTCAATATCCCCACAATCACTTCTGTGCATGGTTCCACAGCATTTTTGTTGTAGCAAGCGCAGGGTTCCTTGCAGGAGCTCACTTTCAGCTCCATGTTATATGTCCTTTAACATGTTGTTTTTCTGCCTTTTTGCCTATTTCTTCCTCCTTGTCAACAGGCAGTATATAAATTCAGGCTTGTAATTAAACCGTCCTGATGATGATCCCAATATTTTGCTAAAGGGGATCGAAACGTCGTCCACCTTTCAAACATATTTGCACGTTAAATCACTGAGTTAAAACTAGTGTGAATACGTTTTTTTTGAAAGCTTGTCCTACCTATCACCATTGGCCATAAGCTTCTTCTTTTTTGCCTGAAATGCTATTTGTCCAAATGTAATTGTCTTTGTTTATATGTAGGACGCATTAATGTGTCCCACACTATTTGTGTGTTCTTAATATGCTTAACAATTCTTGGAATCATTAAATTGTTTGTCCGGCTGGACATCCTACAATATAGTACTGATCCTAGTCTATATTCATTATTATTATAAACAGTTTTTTAAGGACCTTTGTTTGTAATAAAAAGTTGATACCCAAGGTCCTTATTTACCTTACGGGCTCCCTTGTTCACTCCAAAACATGTTCAGCGCAATCGCTAGATTGCAAGGGATTTACTTCCTATTCCCCTCCCTGTGAGTGGGGTTTTCCTGCCCCTTTATTTTCTCCTCTCTAATTTTCACTACCCTCAAGCTTGCTTAACCTACTATGTCAGACTATGCACCACTTTACTCGGATGATTATATTTAAAAAAAAAATGTGAAGGTCCTTCCCTTTTCTCAGATTCAGCAGACACTCCCACCCATACAAATACATCCCTTTCTGAGCAACTAGAGAAATGTAAGAAAAAACAGGTCCGTCTCCAGCTTATGATTCGTATGCTAACTGAATATTTAAAAGCCAACATAATTCCTCTAGGTCTACAAGTCAGAAATATTCCAGGTATCTTTACAGACAATCTGAAATACCTTAATAACTTTAGCTAAATTGGAACAACCTGCTCCAGACATTGGCTAGTACTTGGGATTGACATTGCAACCGAAACACTCCAAACACTGTTTGAAGAGATTAATGATATTGAAAATCAACTCAAAGAATCTAGCCCAGTCGCTGAAAGTAAAAAATTACTTGACCAAATCCAAAAAACAGTGAATGATTTTCAAAGAGTAGAGCAAAATAAAAAATCGACTAAAGTCAAAAAAGACATCAAGGCCTACAGTGTAGAACGCACTTACCCATACCTGTAAAAAGATTTCTATACGAATAGGACTTATACTAATCCCCAGAATACCAGGACTTGGGGCCGTTTCATTAGACGAAAGAATCTGTTCGGATTTTCTGACTCGTCTGTTGACTCATCTGATAACTCAGATTCTGGTGAAGGACAGAGTACTTCTAATCGAAACCCCGGTGCTAGTAGTTTTTTAGGCAGGGGTCAAAACGAAACACCCAAACGAGGTCGAGTGAAGCAAGCCCAACGTTGGTATCAGCCAGGCGAACACCAGGCACCCCAGAAGTTTTACCAATGGTAAACACAAACAGCACTGAGTCTGGGCACTCACAAATCATACCCATTTTCAATTTATCCAAATATATCCTTGCTGAGTCTGAGTTAACTCTTCTCAGTAAGGGACTCTCCTTTGTACTGACTATTCACCCCAACTTCCTTGATCTCCATACTGAGTTGTTGAGATTTTTTAGACGTCTACATCTACATGCTTATTTTTTACTGAAGCCCTCACCTACCAATGCTTCTAACACACCCTTCCATCCCCCATCCACCTTCTCACCTACTTCTAGTATGATCTCATGTGAAATCGTGACATTTGAAAAAATGGTATTAAAAGATCTTACCCTACTAGAAGAAAAGAAACGTTTTATTACCTACAATATATCTCTTGAGGAGAAGAAAGCTATTGTGTCCCTCAAAAGAAATGATTCGCTTATCATAAAATCTGCAGACAAAGGGGGAGGGATTGTGCTTCAAGAAAAAGATGTTTACAAAGCGGAAATTCTACGCCAACTGGCAAACACCGATCATTATTGTAGATTGCCCTCTAATCCCACCAAGGAACTGCAGGGTCTCATCACACAGATCACGACCGAAGCACTAGCAGAAGGGTTCATAAATAAAAAAGAATTTATTTTCTTGAATGTAAAATCACCCAGAATACCGTTGATATATACACTACCAAAGGTTCACAAAAACTTGACAAGTCCACCAGGGCGCCCCATAGTGTCAGGTTGTGGGTCCATTTTGGAACCCTTAGGCCAATAGGTGGATTTCTTTATAAAGGACTTTGTACCTAACACTGCATGTTATGTGAGAGATAGCATGACAATGATAAACTTAGTTGAACACCATCCGTTCAACCCCACGTCAGACTTGCTGTGTACAATGGATGTTGAATCCTTGTACACCAACATACCCCAGACCCTGGCCATGACTGTCATCCAGAAAGTCCTCGATTCCAAGGCCTCACCCACATGCTGTCCAAACATTGTTTATACTCCAACTACTAGAACTTTGCCTCACTAGGAACTTTTTTACCTTTGACAACAAGTTCTACCAGCAAGTGAAGGGACCGTCAATGGGGGCTGTTTTTGCCCCCAATCTAGCGATATTGTTCATGGATCATCTTGTGATGACAATCCTGTCTCCAACCCCTTTTTTTCTGGCATCACATTATGGCGCAGATACATAGACGACATTTTTCAAATTTGGCACGACAATAAGGACACACTTCATCAATTTTTATACTGGCTAAACAATAACTGCCTGGGTCTGACATTCACCCTTACGCTTGACCACTTGGCAATTGCATTTCTGGATCTTACCATCTACCACTCTGATGGCGAACTACTGACAAAACTCTATAGAAAAACCACGGAGCGTAACACGCTTCTATGCTATAAAAGTAACCACGCTAGAACACTAGAGACTCTCTTCCATATTACCAATTCTTACGCATTAGACGCAACTGCTATGCAAAGGAAGACTATTTTCATGAGGCTGCTACATTATCTACCAAGTTGAGATCACGTGGGTATCAAAGAGATTGGTACACAATGCACAGATACGGGCATTGTACTGGCCTAGAAAAGTTTTGTTGTCTCCTAAAGTGAAAGCCAGTACAAATAGAATAGTTTGTGTCACGACATTCTCTGCTGTATCCAACCCTGTCTGCAAATCCATCCTCAAACACTGGTCTGTACTAAATGCGGGCAACTTAAATATAAAGCGCCCTCTACTCGCTTTTCGAAAAAGCCGCAACTTGAAAATCAACTCGTGAGAGCAGCACTACCAAACCCCAAACCTAACGTCACTCTAGATGCACATTGGGGTTTGGAACCATTGACTGGACACTCAAAATGTGGCAACTGTAATGTATGCGATTTTACAATAGAAGGCAAGACTTTCAATTTTAACAATTTTGTTATAAAATCACACACTTTTTCTAATTGTAACACCTGCAATGTAATTTACCTCATTCAATGTCCCTGTCCGAAGGTATACATTGGACAGACTACACAGAAAATAAAGAGTCGGATTGGACAACACCGCAGTAGGGTGCGATGTAAAACACCAAATGCACCTCTAGTTGAACATTTCAATCTTGTTGGGCACAATGAGGATGACATCAAATGAACAGTCCTAAATGTTTTGAAACTGCCCCCAAGAGGAGCAGATATGGCTCAACTGCTAAACAAGGAAGAACTGAAAATGATCATCTGCATGGACAGCATTAGGAACAGATTAAACAGAATTGAAGATTGGACCTCCTTACTCTAACTAATAATCATGCACGCTCATGACTACTAGTGCACAACCATGAAACTGAGTTCAATTGTTCGCCCCTAAGTCCATAACATGTAATTTGGTATACCCATAATGTGTTTGCTTTTCTTTGAAATGTACATGACTATTCCTCTTTTAAATACCAGTAAATCATGTACAGGACTATCGCTTTCTTAAATGCTCTTAAAATGTAAATGTTTTTAAAAAAAGGGTTCCTCACTCAGTATTCACCCTCTTCACACCTGCATTTCAATGGATTTAGTCGTCTTTCTTCTATGTCTTCTAAACCCCTCACCCAATATGGCCGCCATCAACTTAGCCTAGATCACATGTGTTGCATGCCTTAAATACGAGTCGCCACAATCACTGCGCATCGCAGCCATCGCGCTTGTGATCCCATCGTCTCCAGCCATCGCGCAACTCACCACCCAGCACTGGCAAGTGCTTAAGCTTCCCCATGCTTAATTTCTATTAGACCCCACCGGTATGCTTTTAAGTTCTTGCCTGGCTTCCTACCTAGTACTCTACCGATGTCCTGGTAACTCCACCTCCTCGAGGTTTCTAATTTGTTCTCACTCCATTCCAACTAATTGGCAACAAGTTCTAAGGTAAAAGCTTGTCCCAATCACCTTATATAGGCTGGCATGGCACCACCTGGCCCCGCTCTTAAAAACTCTCCTGCAATTTTCATTCTTTAGACAACGAGTAACTCAGCTCCATCATCGCATTCACCGCAGCGGGTTCAACGCGTAAACTATTTCCATCACGGAACTTCCGATATTGAGGAACCTGCCTTTATCACCTTGCTAAGGTCAGCAGACACCCGCCGCCGTAAATTGTCTCAGCGAGCGACACATTTTTTCGCCCCATTTACACTAGACCTTAATTAACTTCCATTGTATTCGCACCACCTGCTCTCCGTAAAGCCAGATTTCAGCCGCCGGTCACCGCCGCAGTAACATGCACACAGGTTCCCCTGTAAGCACCGTTCCTTATCCTCACGCATCGAACTTTAAATGAATCATTTCCCACAGTTTTCCCGCGCAAACTTGCATGCGCGTACACCAACCTTCACTTTCTGGCATATTGTCAACAAAACCTCCATTGTATAATTGTATTGACGAATTTACCACCATATACGCCCATCACAGCACAGACCCCAATTCACCTAAACCACGCCTCCTTACACGGGTCAAACCTTACAGTCATGGTCAATATCCCCACAATACCTTCTGTGCATGGTTCTACAGCACTTTTGTAGTAGCAAGCGCAGGGTTCCTTGCAAGGAGCTCACTGTCAGCTCCATGTTATTGGTCCTTTAACATGTTGTTTTTCTGCCTTTTTCCTATTTTTTACTCCTTGTCAACAGGCAGTATATAAATTCAGGCTTGTAATTAAACCCTCCTGATGATGATCCCAATATTTTGCTAAAGGGGATCGAAACGTCGTCAACCTTTTAAACATATTTGCACGTTAAACCACTTAGTTAAAACTAGTGTGAAAACTGTTTTTTGAAAGCTTGTCCTACTGATCACCATTGGCCATAAGCTTCTTCTTTTTTGCCTGAAATGCTATTTGTCCAAATGTAATTGTCTTTGTTTATATGTAGGACGCAGGACTGTGTCCCACTCTATTTGTGTGCTCTTAATATGCTTAACAATTCTTGGAATCATTAAATTGTTTGTCCGGCTGGACATCCTACAATATAGTACTGATGTCTATATTCATTATTATTATCAACTGTTTTTAAGGACCTTTGTTTTTAATAAAAAAGTGAGGGAATCCGTGGCAGAGGTAGTCATGGGGGGGGGGGGCACCAACAGACATTGTCGCATAGGGCTAGAACCATTCCAGCTGGAAAATCCCCATTATCTGCTGGTATCCCTTCCATCTATCGGTCATCCACCCCTTTACCCTACCTTCTTACACCACACAGGTGCTTTGTAGCAAGATTTGCATTAAATAAAATCCACCTACTTTACTGTTCTCCTGACACCACGCCTTAATGTGATGCTGAAATTAAACCTGCAGAAACACATCCCTCTAGTTGACACCTCCCAGACGTGTCCGGTCACATTTTTAATGAAATGTAAGTATCTAAATAAAAATTGTCTTTAATTACAGGAAACCTCCTCTATAACTAACAAGCACTTCAAAGAAATATGTTCTGATTCACAATGACATGTAAGAGTATGTAAATGAGTACTCCGGAGTAGTCTTTTACGTACTCACGCTTACAAAACTCTTTTTCATACTCTAATATCTAAAGTGAGAAATACATTGGAATATTGTGGTGTTTTTCACATTATTCCAACAAACAGAAAAGACTGCCCTCGCTGCACTTTTGCTGCTAGGGATATGGAAATGGGGGGTTTAAGGCCCGATTCACAAATACACCTAAGAGTATGTAAATGAGAACTCCTGTAGTACTACTTCCCATCACATAAAAGCATTTGTGAATGGCTTCCTAATAATTACACTCAGCAGATCGTTTTATTTCGGTTTTTTTCATAAACAATTCAATGCAATTGATATGGTCATTTTCTTGGGTCTGCACACTACTACTCCAATTCCTTCATTATAAGCATCTGTTGCAGGATGTATCATTTTTGGGAATAATCTGGTTTCTGTAGTAGTAGTGCTGAGTAGAGAACTTCTTTCAAGGAATTAAATGTAATTTCTTAGTCATCACCCTAAACCAGATGAACGTGTTTAGGAGTTAATCTTCCCTGCAGAATTACCATAATTGAACATCAAGAAATATATCACTGATGGAAAGTGGTGAACTAACATTACTAGGCTTTAAATATCATTAACATTGTTCTTTCTGACAAGGTCTAGTGCTGACGTGAAAGGCTGGCACTACCCCAGTGCTAAGAATGAGGCGTTATTGCTAACAGTTGTGGGTGCTAATGTGGATTACGCTGATTGTGGCACTACAAACCAGTTTAGTAATATATGCAAGTGGAAAATGGAATCATGATATAGTGTATTCTTGTTTAATCTACTCTAGGGCTAACCAGTAATAGAAGCATGTTCATATGATACTTACATTCTGCTAAGCCTTGCCAGAAAATCAGGATGTTATCTAAATATAAAAGATCCTTATCATAAGAACTCAGCCTTTTTTCTATTCGTTTGGGGAAATTAAAAGCTGAATAAAAAATTCTTCAAACTCAATTTCCTATTTTACTTTATCAATTCCTAAATGTTTTTGTTTAAATACATATTTTTTTTATATGCAACTTCTTTTGTTGATCATCAGCTAAGGAATAATCATAGGGACTATTCAGAAGTAGTTTACGTTTTCTTGCCTCTTTTGGATCTAATACAACTGGCAAATTTTCTAGTTTTAGTATATCCACTGTCATTTTTAGGTCGAGGTATGGACGTGAAGCTCCGCCCACTGTCCGCCCAGTTATTTTCATTGGCTTGTGTCATTGTCCACTGTAAACTGTGTCTTTTCATTAGTCCATAGGCTCAGTAGACCCTCCTTAGTTTCACCTTTTCCCAATTTGTAACCTCCCATGAGGATACCACCTTTGACGTGTGTTGTTGCTCGGTTAGCTTTAATTACAGGCACCGAGCACTATTTTCTCAAAGAGCTTTGTCCTGCCTGCTCTTGCCGGCAGGAAAAGGCAGGACACGCTCCCTCTTTACACATTTGCAGTCCAATAGGTCTCCATTTGCGAGAGTTCAAGCTATTGGCATTGTAAATGACAATGCCTTTTATTTATTTGTTTTAAAAATAACACATAAATAAAAGGCATTGTCATTTATAATGCCAATAGCTCAAACGTTCGTAAATGCGATATCTATTACATTGCAAATGCTTGTTACTAAAAATGTATTTGTTTCCTTAAGACATTTCAGATCTGTGAATAAAAGTAGACATGCCCATCTTTACCATTGTGGGAGTTCAACCAATTCATCTTCCACCTAATAATCAGCTCAGTTCCCTACAAGTGATAGAAGGCAAGAAATTAAAAACACATAGGGTGGAAAACATCCAAGGGAAGAATTTGTGTTATTTTTCACATGGGAGATGATAGATGGATGTAGCACATTTTTCGGTTTTGTAGTCAAAAATCATATATTTTTTCTGTGTCGAAACACCCTAAGTAATAAAGGAATTGGGGCTCAAGTAACCAAAAAGAGTCTTATAGTTTTGAGAAGGCAGATAGGAGAGCAGGACAAATCAAAAGATTGATTGCATGCTTTTAAGCCATAATTCAATCGGTTTGAAATACAACTCTGAATGTGGAAGAGCAAAGAAGATGAGGTGAAACATTTATAAGAGGAGGAGCTAAGTTCTATTTTTAATTAAATTGAGAATAATTAGTAAACAAACAGGTTAGCAGTTTGGTTAATCATTTGCTGTAGAATATTTTACACACCTACGGGCTTCTAGAAGTGAGCAAGTCCAGGAGGTAAATTAAAAATTTCAATGAGTGTACCTTATCTTCAGGAGCCAGCAGTTATCCTGTCATTGGACGCCTGTATGGCGTTCGATATGGTGGAGTGGCCCTTCCTATTTGCGGTCCTGACACACTTAGGGTTTGGCCCACGGTTTTGTGCGTGGGTGAGCCTACTCTACACAAAGCCACTGGCCCATGTAGCGGCTAATGGACACATATCCGAGGACTTCCCACTGTCCCGAGGCACGCGGCAGGGCTGTCCGCTGTCACCGTTACTGTTTGCACTGGTGTTGGAGCCACTGGCGGCATGGATCAGGTGCGAGCTTCAAATACGCGGACTGAGATGGACGGCAGACTGGGAAGATCGCATTTCGCTTTACGCGGATGACGTTCTGCTTTACCTGGCCTCCCCCAGATGCTTCATCCTGGTACTTCTCAATTTATGTGACCAATTTGGTCGCGCATCGGGCTACACTATCAATTGGTCCAAGTCAATACTTTTCATACTCCGGGGCCCGCCGCCACAGCTCCCGGAGGATTGCCCATTTTAGATCTCGGTAGCGGGATTCCGATATTTGGGAATCTACATCACTTCGGATCCCGATGAATTTTTTAAGCAAAATCTTCTGCCCCCCCTGGAACGTCTAAAAAGAGATGCCACCCATTGGGGGACTCTCCCACTAACGCTGCTGAGGAAGGCAGCGGTTTTTAAGATGATGGCACTGCCTCGATTTCTGTATGCCCTCGAAAATACGCCATACTCAGTGCCGCCTGCCTATTTCAAGCACATTGCGGCTCAAGTCGCGGGGCTAATGTGGGGGAACAAACCGGCGCGCATCGCACAACGCAAACTTAACAAAGGGTGGTTTGATGGGGGCATTGCGCTACCGGACATCCAACTATATTATTGGGCGGCGCATTTGAAAGTCATTAATCAATGGGTGCATGCTCCACAGGCGAATCCCGCCTATAAGGCAGATAGAAGTGGGTTTGGGGCTGAAGGCATGATGTGCGCACTATATAACAGAAAGCATACACCGATATTACTCGGACCCACTAGGGTGACGGTTGACATCTGGCATGTAGCACATGCTAAAATGGGATGGGCAGGAAAGATAACACAGCTCACCCCTCTGTGGGTGACACAGCGGTTGGGCAGCTTGGGACACTGCAAGGGCTTTGACAAATGGGATACAATTGGAGTATCTACAGTGGGTGACATGTGGCATAAGGGAGGAATAGCCACGTTCGAGCATCTTAGGGCACACTACGACCTGGCGCCCTCTGAACGCTTTAGATACCTGCAGATTAGACATGCGCTGCGGGCAGCCATACAGCCAGGCACAGAGGTCCCTGAAGCCACCCCCTTGGAGGATAGGCTTTTGACAGATTGCATGTATAAACGAGCCATTTCTTTCACATATAGAAAGATAGTGAACAACCTCCCGGACCCTCACGGGCGCTCAGGGAAAAATGGGCACGAGATGTGGGCGATTTTGACGACTATGAATGGCGAGAGGCGCTAGCCTCACCGCGGGAGGTGGGGATACCGTCCAGACTTAAACTTGTGCAATTAAAAATCCTACATAGAACTTATTACACTAGATGTATCCTACACACAATAGGGTCAGCACCACATCCATATTGTCTGAGACGCTGTGGGGAGGAGGGCACTTTCCTCTATACCTTGTGGGGATGTCCCAGGATAGTGGAGTACTGGGTAAAGGTGATGAGGACCATATCACAAGTGGTGGAAATATCGTTGGCGCCCGAGCCTAGAAGATGCATTCTAAATGTATGGAAGCCAAATGACCTCACCCGCCCAGCACAGGAGTGGGTAACAATGGGGATAATGGTGGCAAAGCGCAACGTCGCACAAAAGTGGGGAGCGGAAGAGACACCGTCACTGGCCGCCTGGTGGGGGGATCTCGATTTGGCCATGGTGGCAGAGAAAGCAGTGTTTGTAAATCGGGGCTGCCCCGGGAAATTGAATAAGATATGGGGGGCATGGAATAAATACAGGGGATACATTTGTGAACCCCCCGACATTGAAGTAGAGGAGGACTCAGACAATGAAAATGAAGGAGAGTTGGAAATGTAATATGAAGACGCTTACCAGTTTAAGGAAATGTTTACGATTTTGTAATACCAAGTGCCATAATGTTCCTCAATGCAAAGGTAATGATTATATGTATATGTTTAAATATGTCGGAAATATCTATGCCTTGGGCAAGAAAATAATAAAAACAGATTCCAAAAAAAAAAAAAGAATTCAATGAAAAACTGTTGCATTTTGCTTCATTTCTGAATGTTGTTTCAGTGGAGAAAGAGAATATAACAAATGCAATGAGTCCTTTGTTTTATTCTCTTTGAGGAGACTTAGTATGATTCGGGTTCCTTTTCAGCCTTTAGTATTAAGGATATTGGTGTTTACGAAAACTTCAACATATACCTCTTTTCTTGTCCATGGCGTGCTCTCACATCTTTGGAGAGACTGAAGAAAGACAACAGCAAATAGGCGTAATGTTCGTTTAATTCAACTGCCTGGTGACCACATCAAAGATTCTATTCCTGAGCAAACCTTAAATGCATATTCTCTAATCTCTACTTTGAATTCAGCAAGAATTTCCTGTTGTCTTAGCTGTTATCTATGTCTGAAAAAACGTCTCACTGAGGTTGTGATCTAATATTAGCATTAACAGTAATCAGAGTTTTTCAATGGAAGACACACTTTTCAGCAAGTCTGACAGCGTTTGCATGCAGACGATGGTGCTGGAGAGTGGTGTGGGGTGCATACACTCCCACTGCCCAACCACCATCGGCGCCACCATGTCCTCTTTGGAGCAGCCATGAACATTTTGCAATCACCAATCAACACATAAAAGAAAACAGATTCACTGCCCTAGTGAGGAAAGACTGACATAGGGATGTGGGAAACTAAAAGAGGCACAACGACAGTACGTTTGAAGTATTGTGTGTGTGAAAGAAGCTGATAGATGATTTCCCACACACTAATTTCAAAGTATTTGACATACATCCTTTGACAACATTGTTGGTATGGAGCGAGGTCCCCTGTATGACGCAGGAGATTGTTCACCCTGTTTCAAGCGTTAGCAGGTTTGACCCCTAATCCCGCACATGTCACTATGACGAGTGTGCACTGAGGTCTTTTGCAACCTGGACTACAGCCCCTCAGCAAGCTCTAAGGTCATGGAGGCAGGCTGGAGCCTCCTCATTTTGCTAGTGTGACCACAGTCACCTCACAGCTATAGGACTGTCTGGTTGTAGCGATACTGTTTTAGTCATCAAGGTATGCCTTTTTAACTGTCGCCTCCTAGAGAGCTTGCCTACAGGCATCGTCTGAAGTTTAAATTGCCAACCAGTACCCTGCAGCTGGAACCTTCACCGATCTATTTGGGCATGGATTTTGCACGTGTGTTGCTGTCTGCTTGTCTGTGTGTAGAAGACGTGGATGAAGAGAGAGTGGTGCAGTGTCTTACATAACATCCATTTTGTGTGATACAAAATATAATTGTTTCCCATACAGTAGATAGGAACTGCTGGGCTATTCTCAGGCATTTCAGAAAGCAGTGTAGTGAGTCAGAGTGAACAATGTTTATGTGTGGAAATAATGGATCCCTTTTTAAGCTAGTATTTTTTATGCCCATAGTTCTCTGGAAACGCTAAACTTCACAGCTTTTTGAATGGAACAGCACTCTAGTCCTTTGTGCCCTTGTTATGGGTTACTCCAACCTGGAGACTCCTTGGTCCACACAATCATCATGTTCATGCTTTTGACAAAACCGTGGCTGGACCAGTCTTCTTTGAAATACAACAGTGCAAAACTGCCCAGAACCGAGTCACAGAACTGAACTGCTGGAATACATTGAGTCTGCCTAAGACGGGACAGAAACTTCTAGTTGGTGTGCTAAGATTTCTTCACAAGAAACCTGAGTCCTGTAGCAGTCTTGAAGTCACACCAAACATGAAATAAAGTAGAATGTTCTTTCTTCATTCCAAATGATAACAGGCCCACAGGATAACAGAACAATGGGAAGTGAATGTAGTGACAACCTTCCTAGCTCTGTCCCACAACATTCCACCACCTACAGTTTTACACCTCACACATTCTAACATGGAACAATGCCTAAGGATCTATTCTATTAAGTTTACCTTCTGCATTAGTGCAACAGTCCCACACTAGTAGAGACCACAAGAATCCCTAGAGGGCCAAGGTTGTGGTGACTACCACCAACTCTCCATGTCCAGGAACAGGACTAGTAGCCTGTGAAGTTGGCAAGTCTGACTAAAGGGGTTTCTTGGAAGGATAGAGCTGAGCAACTGCTGAGGAGGACCTGTTGATGTGTCCTTGTTCAAGGAGGAAATTGTTTTCAAAAGAGTGGGTTTGTTGAAGAAGCCCAGGTGGAAAGAATCACTACCGCTGTCACGAAATTTGGCAGACCTGCACCGATGTGCCATGGGTGAGATCCGACCAGAGTAAGGTGTCCTCAGCACAGACAGATATATTGTCTTCCTGAATCAGAGGGAAACAGGGAAATTACTAGAGGGAGTTTTGTGAACAAGCATCTAATGCCAAGAAGCAGAAATATGTTAAGAAAATCATCCGGTGTTCGCGATTAAGCAATGACAAAGTACTCACAAGCGCATGAAGGGAATGCATGAGCACAAGGACATCACTGTTGCGACCTGTGGTGAGCACCTACCAGGTTTGGGGTGGAGGGGTTGAGTTGGGATCTGAACAAGAATCCAAGCCACAATACCACTACTGCAGCCTCGCTTCACTGGTGCTGGTGTGCACACATCTGTTGGGCTGGGGCAGGGTCATTGCTACACAAAGGATCATGCAGGAGACCATCATAGGGTGTGATTGCCTTCCCCCGACATGATGTCAGCAAGTGCAAACTTTTTTTTTTTTTTGCTTTATTTATTGAAATTTTTCTCAATCAAGAAACAGACAATTAAGATTCAGTATCTGTAAAGGAGACATATCTGGGGCAATTGGGAGTACTTAGCAAAGGATACAGCGGAATACATAAATGCAATTCGACAGGTACATAGATTAGCAGTGCGGACCATTATACACTACCGAAGAAGTACAAGAATTCAAATAACAATCAGGACATCATGCATTTACCATTACAGACTGCAACAGAATGAGTACGCCAGGGGCTCCAACAGTATATGAGAAGACAGTTATTGTCCGGCAGGAGTGTCAATAGGGAGAGACAGAGCATTCCGGGTTGGATAGATGCCTAGGGGATGAATGTTGGTCTTTAAGACTAAACCTCGTCAGTGTATTGGTGTTCCAATAAATATGTCTGCAGTGGGCCCCAAATGTCCCGGGGGCGAGAGGAGCGGGAGAGCAGTTCAGCATAAGTGTAAAGTTGGTCTTGCCATAGGATCATGTCCAACAACCAGTCTTTAAATGCGGGTACCCGACCCCTAATCCAAAAGCAGGCTATGCGCCGTTTGGCTAGAGCAAGGCAGAAAGAAACAAATTTCCGGTGCTTGGCAGGGAGCTGTTCAGTATATCCTAAGAGAGCCAACAGTGGAGATCTCGAGAGAGGCAGTGAGACCATTGAGTCCAAGGCTGCAAGGACATCGTTCCAGTAGGTATGGATATCCAGACAATCCCAGGCAAGGTGCAGAAAATCAGCATGCTCCATTTTGCATCTATCACACCTATGTGTATCTCTCAACCCAAATTTATGTAGTGTAACTGGGGTGTAATAGCTGCGATGTAAGACTCTATAGTGTATGATATGGAGTCTGCTATTGGCCGAGATCAGTTCCGTCTGTTTACAGCAATAGAGCCATTGTTCATCAGTGAGTTTGTGGCCTAGTTCAGTCGACCACTTAGTCCGTGCTGGGCATGGAGGGTACTCAATATCGCCATATGAACACTGTGTAGAGGGGCAAATGTAGCAGGTTCGGAAGGGAAAACATTGCTGCTAGCCTGAATGCCATGACAAAGACGAGCGTATAAAAACGTTTCCATAGTGGACGGCGGAGGATCAGGGCACAGTTGTTGGAGGGTGCAGAATTTTCCATTACTGTATAGGTCCCCCCAGCAGCGAATATTTCGTTTACGAGCAGCGTTTTTGAAGAGCCCTTCATGTATTAGCGATATTTCTGGATGGTATGTGAGTGGGAGGAGAGGGGAGTAGAGGCTGGGTGCGTGCATGCGATCAAGGATACGACACCAGGCCGTACGTGTACAGTCCATGGAGGTCGGATTGAGGTCGCGGGGCGTAGTGGGGGCAAGAATGACACCTTCCAACGGGATGGGATCTGCGAGCCAGTGTTTGGTGGCAACGTGGGGTGTATACCGAGGTGGATGGAACCAGTAATGGGCATAATGAGCCTGAGCACATAGGTAATAGAGCCCAAAATTAGGAATATCAAAGCCTCCATGGGAATAGGGCCGCATTAGCGTGTTCCACTGCATGCGCGGCTGTTTCCCGCCCCATACCAGCAAGTGCAAACTTCCCTCAGAACTTTCTACGACAAAAAGGGTCCAGTGGCATTGATCCTTAAAGGCATGGGTGTGGGCTACAGGGAACAAATAGTACGACATCTGCCCCTAGTATCATGCAAACCCCCCTTTTAAAAGCAAAAGGCCAATAGAGACTGTCACAGAGACTACTGTGAATACAGGTTCTATTGGTACCCATACTAGAGCTGTAGGAAATACATGCTGTGCTTTATGCTCAGTAGTTCGTAGTTGTGTGTACAAAAATAAGTTGCTTTTCTTTTAAGTAAATTAACATAGTGACCAGACAGTGCATTATTAATGATCATTTGCTGTTTTTTTCAGTTCTCGGTCCCTAATCCCATACCACTTCCCTGAGTAAATCTTGGACTGCTCATCCCCAGTACCTGGTGTACGTAGTTTTCAGCTTCAGGTCTACCAGAAAAGGCAAGCCGTGGGACCCCAATGGTAAACAATCCTCAATCAACCAATCTGGGCCCAGAAAATCTTGATTGCTCCAGGACTCCTATAAAAGTTCTGACTCTTCTTTTTAGAAGGGATGAGGCAGGTGTTCTGGGGGACATGGAGATAGGAGACTGTAATTTTAAGACTAGGGTTAAATAGCTGAGCCCCTGTCAATGAAAGAATCATTTTTAACTGAAGAAGGTAATGCACCTAAGTGAAAGAATATATTATTGTCCTAAACAAATATGTAAAAAGCTTGTTTTTTGTTATCAAAAGGTTATCTGTTTTGAGTTCTAGTTGCTTTTCACTATTGCAACAAATTCTTAGCACTTCTATCAAATGAATTATTTCGCAATGTGTAGGCAGACCAAAATCCATCCCAGTTTCCTTTTGCCTGAATTGAAAGATCTAATAAGGAGCTCCCATTCGGGTTTGTGGTTGGGAGAGCAACAGTGTCTAGACAGACAGGTCAGTTCCTACATGTCTGTCAATGCCAATCGTGACTAGTGGATTCAGTTGGTTTAATTAAACCCACTTGATTTCCTCTACTAGTCTAACAAGAACTTGTAGCAACATGATACAAGTAATGTCCAATGAGACAGCAGTACGATGTGAAAAAGGGAATACACCCGGGCTGATTAAAATGTGAATTAGACTTTTGACAATTAGTGGCTGAAGGGTATTGACCTGGAGGAACCAAAAGATAAAGGGGACTGAAATAAAGTCCTTCTCAATGTATTTATTTGTGTTCATGATATTACTTTGGCAGAGAGCAAACATTTCTTAGGAAGGCCTAAAAAAGCTACAGCAATCCCAGTCAGAGTGAATCCTCCAGTAACATCCTTCTTAATACAGGAGTGCCAGACAATAATTAAAGATACTCTTAAGAGCAAGGGAGTGGCCAGAAAATTAAAATACCACTCACTTTGAACCAAAGATTTGATGGCACCAGGCAAGTGAGCCCGACCGTCCCCAGAAGAATCCCCTTGCCTCTTCTATCCTAGCATCTATCCATTCATCCTTTCACCCTTACATCCACCTGCTGATATCCACCATTTCACTTTCACATTCTGTCGTACATTCATTCTTACATCTCTCATTCAGTCTTTGGCCATCCATCCATCTTCCATCCATCCATCCATCCATCCATCCATCCATCCATCCATCCATCCATCCATCCATCCATCCATCCATCCATCCATCTTTTCACCTGTTCTTTCACAAATCCATCCTTTCAACTGCCCACTCATCCTTTTGCCCATCCACCCTTTCACACACCCACGCATCCTTTCACCTATTCACCCACACATGCATCTTTTCACCAACACAAGGCATCCTTTCACCTATCAACCTTTTCACCCATCCAAACATTCTTTCACCCATTCACCCTTTCTTTCACCCATCCGTTCACCCACTCATGCATACATTCGCCCATCGTTTTACACACCCATGCTTTCTTTCACTCATCCATCCATTCACTTACACATACATCCTTTCACTCACTCACCGTTTCATCCTTTCACCCAAAAATGCATCCTTTCATCTATCAAAGATCATTTCACCCACTCACACATCCTTCTAACCATCCACTCTTTCACCCATCCTTTCATCCACTCATGCATCATTTCACCATCCACCCTTACACTCATCGTGTCACCCACCCACCCATACATCCTTTTACACCCCCACGCATCCTTTCACCATTGTTTCACCGATCCCCCCTTTAACCGATCTTTTCACCCACCCAGGCATCCTTTCACTAATTCACCATCTCACCTATCCTTCCTTTTAACATGATGTTCTTTGTTCCTTTTTCTGTTCATCCATCTTTCTTTAACTTTAATTTTGAGCTTTTTTTCACTAATTGCAGACAGAAGAAGCCCATATCAACCCCAGCTGCAGCTGGTAAAGGGGGAGGGGGGAGTTCATTAAGCCCCTGCTTAAGAGACCTAAGAAATACCAACTCTCACCCTTGGAACCCAGCGAAGTAAAATCACTCTCTTCAATCCTTGTTGAAATCGAAGCACCAAGATAATTCCGAGAGGCAACTGCTACTTAACACCAATTAATAAAACATATAGTTAGTTCGGTGAGCGCAAATGATCCCCACCCTGCCTCCAAGACATCAAGTTGCTAATTTAACTACCTATTAACATCCACCCCACTACTTTCACAGTGGTTCAAAAACCTTCTGGTGCTCACACCAGAATTTATTTTTACAAAAGAACTTCAGGGCCCAGGAAGAGCTTCCCCATGTCTAGAATTTGTTTTTGCATTTGTGTGAAAATCAACACTCACAGAGTGCTGATATCACACAAATGAAATAAAAGCAATAGAAGCCATTAGATGCAGACTGCTTTCAGTTTGGTTGGTGCTTGGGGGAGCATAAGTCAGCCCACAAGCACTGATCAAAGTGTGAAAGGTACAGCTGGAAAGGGGACAGTGCCCACTAGAGCACTACATTCTGTCTACACTTCTTCCCCCCAGGAGGGCAGGTTGGGAGTTTACCCATAATCTCTTGGTGGTGGGTAACAAGCACACAAGAAATCAGAGATTTTCTGAGGGAATGAGAGAGCACCCCCCTGGTCATACTACCCCCTAAAAGACAAAAAAATAGTAATTTTGTCCCCCAGGGTGCAGAAAGCTCGCTGGTGCCAGGGATTATTTATATAAGAAGTGGAAAGAGGGCATTCCTCCCTAGCATTGGGCCTTGCCCCATCCTAAAAAGGGCACTACAGTCTTTCTGCCTCCCTGGGGAGCACATGGGGGGGGGGGGTACCCCGTCTGCCCTCCCTGGGGAGGCAGGAAGCACACTAGGCACAACGGATTGTCTGAGGGGGGAGTGCTCTCCCCTAACAAAAAGTATTTCTGTCCCCCTCTGAGACATTTTTTGGGGGTTATTCTGAAGCTGACCCTTCCCACCCCCAGTCGGACGAGAAAGCTCAAAGGACACCAATGAAAAATTCTCTTTTTTTTAAACACCACCTCCATCAGTCTTTCACATCTCCCTCCACGCATAAAGCATTCACATGGCACGCAAGGGAAATTATTTTTTGGGGGGTATAGTTATGACATATGGGCCAGCAAAAAGTGGGAAAATCCAAATATCCTTTCATTTGGCCCTTGTGAAGGCTCCAACGGTTATTCTGTCCCATTCAGCCGAGGGCCTGAAAACCCAGAATTCCCAGAAATAAAGTAATTTTTTTTATATATTGGGGGTGGGAGCAGGCCCACTTCTGGCTATGCCCTATCCCTAGAGCCTAAACAGTCTCTCCGCCTCCTGAGGAGAAGATTTGAGATTTACCCCAAAGTGCCCGCATGGGCCAGAAATCCTCATAATTCAGGGATATTTTTTAAAGAAAACAAATTGGAGTGTGGGGCAGCCCATCATTAAATTAGGCCTCCTCTTGAACCCTAAAAGCCGAACAGTCTTTCTGCCCCTTCATGGCTTACACCATCCATATCCTCATGACAAGCAAGAGAAAATCTTTGGTGCATAGCTTGGACATGTGAGCCAGCAGAGAAGGGTTAAATCCTAGTTTTCTCTCATTTACCATGGTGAATAGCAACAATATTTAAGATCTGGGTCTGCTGGCAACCAGGTAACCCTATCAGCCATGGCATTTTTAAAACCTAGAGACCAAAGAGAATCGCCTGCAACAGGAACAGATGAAAATAAATTAACAGTTGTAACTGTGCGGAATATTCCAATGCAGGACATTACAATACAGTAATTTTGTTGCAGTTGCATTTGCATTGCGATGTACTACCCCATTGTGCTTTACAATAATCTACTTTTACTGCGGATCTTTCATGATAAGATGGTAAGTAGTAATTATGAAGCACATATAGAGCTAAATATATACAAACCTTCAGTTGCAGCACAGGAAGGCTCGTCCACCTTGCGCCGGTGCTTGGGCAGATCGGCGCTGCCCTGTCCTGAAATGCAAATGACCTCCATACACTACCACCCGCACTCTGAGATGGATATGACCAGTGGAATTATTCCTCATGCGTTTTGTCGCCCCATGCGCCTCTCTCAAAGAATGCATATACATTCCAATAGGAGACATAAACAAAGGACTTATACATAAACACAATCTAAAGTTCTGTGCAAAGCTAAACTATGCTGTCTTTTTTTCCAAACTTTCTTGTCTTCATACACGAAGACGAAAGTGGCCACAAACAGGACTGTGGCAGAACACCCTCTTGAGTAAAATATGTATATATCACTCATATAGTTTTTGAGAAGGATACACAAATAAAACAAATTAAACGTTTTGTAAAGGTAAGATACGTATCTCTTGTAAGTAACAAACATTATTAAGAATAATGTAAAAAAAAAAAAAAAAAAAAAGTTGTTGGGGGTAGCCGACAACAGGAAGGTCTGCCCCCAGGAATAGTTTGTAAAATGGAGCGGTCCAATGACTGCTGCGGTTTGGACTTGGATTGGGCTATATTGTAGCCACAGGTATAAATCAAACCATTTTCTGCTACAAACCACCATTTTCTCAAGGGCAGTAATTGCCTGCTTGCTGCCGCACAGGGCTCCCTCTTCTCAGGTTGTGTATGTGAGGCAATGAGGCCACTCTTATCTGCGGAGAGCGGTCCTGAGAGTCCGTGGGGAAGAGCCTGTGCCCATCAGGCCCGCCTTACAGCAGTGTGCAGTGCGTGTTAGTGCTCTGGGGTGTCTGGGGGTAGAAGTCGGCACTGTTTTGGGCCATGGCAGCGAGCGGTGTGGGAACCAGGGAGGCTTTCTGTTTGCGAGAGGGAACCTGAGAATCAATTGAGGCTGGCATGTCGCGGCCGGTGGGCAAGGCACATTCCAACGTGTGTGCAGCATCTGCGAGGGAGAGGGGAATGGGGGAATTTTAGAGGACTGGCAGTCCTCTGATGATTGTGGCATGGAGGATTGCAGGAGAACTTTTGCTGGGGATGGACTGCTCTCAGCAGCAGGCACAAGCTGGGAGTGTAAGAGCAAAGAGGATAGGGACTATTTCAGGGTAGCTGTGGATGGAGCAGTGGACTTTGCAGACCCCCAGGAGAAAGCATAAGGGCGAGTGCACAGTGGAGGGGAGCAAGCACATGGGCTTCAATATCATTGAACAGAAGGAGTTTTGGGGGACAAATCCCAGCAGGAGCAAGGGAGTGCATGGTGCAGGTGGTGTTGGGAGAAAGAAGGTACTGCAGGGCAACTGGGGCCACCACACCGGGTAGATCAAAAGGGAGGTCTTCGAGGCTCAAGAGGTGCCTCCTGTCTTCGAGGCTACCACACAGGAGGCACCTCTTGAGCCGGCTGTGGCCATTTGGGCAACAGGCCTTGAATGGATCGTTGGGGAGGAACAGATGATTTGGAGCAGGATTACATGACTCGAGGAGGAGAGAAAGAGGACCAGGAGGGTGTATGCCAAGGTGGACAGGCACTCTCATGTGTTGGGGTGCAGGGTGCATGGGTGAAGGCAGAGAAGAGCATGGCATTGGATGAGAGTGGTTGGTTGCTGGACGTAGGGGTGTGAGTAGATGCCATTTAATTACCAGCAACTGAGCTTATCCTCTTTTTTGCAGGGCGATCAGTAGAGTGGCATGACAGACTCAGGCAAGCTCCATGCAGCTCCAACACCTGAGATGACAAGAAGGCTTCACCCAGCTGGATGGCGGAGGGGATGGCAAGAGCACTGCCTCAAGGAGGTCCAGAATGGCTTCACCAGTGCAACTGACAGCAGACAACATGGGACACAGCATCCTGCAGAGGAGTTAGAGTTGGAGTTGATAGGGCAGGTTACACAGATTGGAACAAAGCACAGGTCTCAAACAAATGGTCTTGCCACAGAAACTGCCACAGGTGATGAGGTTGATGATGCACTAGAGGATGCAATTTTAAAATATGATGAGGAGAGCTTGGAAGAAGGGTAATATGTGGAAGATGAGGCACAGGTGAGGAAGAAGCAAGATGGTGGCAACACAGGACAGGTGGCAGAGGGGGATGTTCGTCAATCTGTTGATACTGATTTACAGAGTGTAAGTGTTGGGCAGCAGCAACACAGAAGCCATGGAGTTCCGGAAAGGAGGAGACAAGTGGCGACGTGGTGCACTCCAGAACGGGCACTGACCTTAGTGGCAAGTAAGTATTGCAGCAGGAAGCACGTGGCTGCTGCAATGATATGGGTTGTTGTGGATTCAATGGAGTCGCAGGACAGGGTCACAATACATTTGGGCAAAGGATTTTAAGTGGCAAATATGGGAGCAGGCACCAAAGGGCAGAGCTCCTGTGTGCTAGACAACAAAAAGGATGGGCTCAGGGACAAGAAGCTGAGGGTCACAGAGGCAGTGGCAGGTCCTGAATGTATGGATGGGGAATGCCAGGATCACAGGCCAAGGTAGCAGAGAAGAGTGGGGGTAGAGTGAGGGGAGAAAACTAGAGAGAAAACAGAAGGAAAGGAGAGCAAGGAGTTGAAAATTAAGAAACTGCCCTACCTGGGGGTTTCTAAGACTTTAGGAGCATACCTCATGCTAGTGACCAAAGTAAAATTTGGTTTGGAATATATGCAGAAATGTTGAAATTGCTACATGGGGAGCTGTGGGCTAAGGAGGGCTCCAAGGAAGAAGAATACGAGCTGACCAAGTGCCCTAATGTCCCCTTAACAATAGATAATTAGATGGCAGCTGTTCTAATTTATGCCGGTGTCTATTGCAAAAAATACCCGTAATGGGAAGCTTTTTAAATATATGGATACTATCATCCGGGGTCAATTACTGGTGTTACACTTGGGCTCAATATGATGATATGTTTAAGGCGTGCATGGTCCTGGATCCTGATGCCCAGTGGGGGAAGGTAGACTCAGATCTTTGACACCATACTATGGACCCCTCAAAGTTTGGCAAGGCAATCTTTATGGCCAGTAAGTTACCTATTGTGTATCTGTCCTTTCAAGGGAGGGATAGGATCAACTGGTAAAGGATGGGTGGGCAGACAGGTGCCTGCTGGGATTTTAACAAAGGAGTATGTGCTAGGGAGTATTGCAAGTTCCTGCATGAATATTTGAAATGGCAAAAATCCTCTTGGTAACTGCTATGGGACGGGAAGGCAATCCAGTAATGCCTCAGGGCAGTGGCAGCAGCAACAGGAGCCCACCAGTAGTCAGCATTTTAGTCAAGCTTCCGGGTTTAGGGGTGGATGGGGACCAAAAGGATCTGGGGGCAAAACCTTGTATGCCTATAAAGTTAGATCGCCTGAATTTTTGGCTGGCACTCTAAGATCAGAAAGAGGATGCCTGGTTATTGACAAACTTAATTGTGTCACCCATCGGAGTGTTTCTAGAAAAAGAAAAAGTTCAGTTCAGACTGATTCAACACCTTCCATGGTCAGAGGGCACTTCTGTTAATAATTTTCTCCCAGAGGACCAGGCTTGAGTCACATATTCTTCAGTGGACGTGGTGCTGTCCTGAATAGAGGAAGTAGGTAGAGGGACACAAATGGCCAAGAGCACCATCAAATCGGCTTTCCGCTTGCTCCCAGGCCACCCAGATGACTTTCAGCTGATAGGCATTCAGTTCGAGGGTCAATGGTATGTGGACAAAGGCTCCAGATGGGGTGTTCTGTATCATGCGCACTATTTGAACACTTCACTACCTCCCTCCAATAGGTTTTTTCTAAGTGCACGGTGCACACACATGTTACGCATTATCTTGGTGACTTCTTTTTGTGGGGAACCCTGGTTCCATCGACAGCCAGCGGATGCTGGTACGTTTCCAGGAAGGAGCTCATGGGAAACCTGGGGGTGCCTTTAGCACCAGAGAAAACAGTTGTACCAAGTACAGTGTTGTCATTTTTGGGCACTGAAAATGACTCAGTAGCAATTAATGTCCGCTTACCATTGGAGGAAATATTGATGATGCTTTTGCCATTGGATGACTTGTTAGCAAAATGCAAAGTTACGGTTAGAGAGCTGAAAGTGCTGTTGGGGCATCTGAATTTTGCCTGTAGGGTGGTGAGAGCAGGGAGGACATTTTGTATACAGTTGGGGATGCCATTGTCTGGTTTACTGTTGCCACATCACTACGTCAGATTGTCAGCAGGGACAAAAGAGAATTTGAGAATGTGGCATCTCTTTTTGGAATCTTTCAACGGTATGCTGTTGATGGCAATAGCAGACTATGAGTGGGATGCACAGATTTGCTCTAATGCTGTGGGAGGGATAGGCTTCAGATTATACTGACAAGGGAAATGATGCGTAGAGGACTGGCCCTCGGAATGGAAGTGGGTGGCCGGAGAATGCCTTCTTAAAATGTTTTTGACTTGTAGTGGCAGTGCTCTGTGGGTAGAACAGTGGGCACACAGAAAGGTCTTATTCTACATTGGCAACATGGCTGTGGTGAAGATAGTTAACTGGCAGTCACCAAGAACTGCTGAAGTGATGAAATTGCTTTGGGTTTTTGTGGTAGAGTCTCTGAAGTTTGAAATTATGTTTAGAGCGCAACATGTGCCAGGTGTGGACAATGCAGTGCAGATGCTTTGTCTCGTTCAGAGTGGAAGAGATTCCATGGGCTGCCCATGGTGGCAGGCAGAGTGAGGTCGACAAATCTACAGAAGCTATGGTCAGTAGGCGACAGAGGATGCTCCAACTGGCTTTAGAGTCACTTGCCTTGTTGACAAGGAGGGCTTATAATCCTGATTGGGGGAGTTTTTAGATAGTGAGAAGAGACGGGATGCGTGGGCATGGATAGCAGATATAGACCAGCTCATTTTGAAATTGATTGATAGAGAGCATTCCAGAGTCACAATCGCAGGTAAATTAGCAGGTATTGCATTCACGGAAAAGCTTTTTTGGGGCTACACCCTATTGACAGGGGTGCTGGGAACCAGGATGTTAGAGGGTTTGGCAAGAGAGGGCAGGTGAATTAGGCCAGAGAGGAGGACTCTCATGCGGGGTTTATTTTGAGAAGTGCTCAGGAGACTGTCTGGGATATGCACAAGTAAGGATGAACAGGTTTTGTTCATGACACTGATGTCCTGGATGTTCTTCTGGGTGTTTTGGGTGTCAGAGCTTGTGGGGCTAAGGCGGACTCAGGGTGTCCTTTGGGAGGAAGTATGACAATGTGAGGTAGGGCTTCAAGTTTGGATGCATAAGTTAAAAATTGGTCAGAAGAGTCAGGGTAGATCCTCCCTGCTGCACAGGTCCCCACCCTTTTACCTAGTGAAATGGTCCCCCTCCCTACGGGTAAGGTCTTCGGGAGATATAGGTCAGGTTTTTCGCCATATGGATGGCAGGCTTGTGACGACATTTCAGCTACTGGCTGTCTTAAGAAAAGTGCTGACCCAGATGGGAATAGATGCACAAGATTTTGGGATGCATTCATCTGCATCTGTATGGCAACAGAGTCAGGTTGGAAAGTCTGGAATAGGATGGACATCATGGGCCTGGGTAGATGGGCATCCAACAGTTTTCAATGCTATGTGTGTGGGGGGGGTTGTTAAAACGTTTTCTCATTTTCACTTGTTAGTGTTGTTTTCCAGCTTCAGTTTTAGGCCCATAGGTTGCCGAATCATCATTATGAATAGTAGGACACTTCTAACGGTAAGTGGGCTGAAAGGCTGGCAAGGCAAAGCAGACAAGGTGACAACTTGGGTCTTGACCACAATGTTTTCCAAGGGCCCTGGCATGGCAGAGGGGGCATGCAATGGCGAGAATTGTTACCCTATTTAAATAGGTTGAAGGTAGGATGGAAGTGCCCCGATGTTTTGTTGCTGCATTTAGGAGAGAATGACCTAGTGCTGGGATAAGGAGTGTCTTTGATGAGTGCGATGAAGGATGATTTACAAGAGGTGCAAAGGCAGTGGTGGGGATGCCACGTTGTGTGGCGTGGGGCCAACAAGACAGTAGTTATAGAGAAGGTGAGGAGGAAGATTAATAGGGAAATTAGGGCCTTCTGCAGGGAAAGCCATAGCAGTAGGATCGAGCATGGTGAATTGAAGTATGATGCTTTGGAACTTTTCGGCTGGGACGGAGTTCCTCTTTAATTCTATGGGATGGAGCTCTATTTGTTACAGGTGCAGGAGGTGCTGGCAAAATAATGTACATTAGTGTCTGTGGGGCGGGGTTGGGGGGGCAGAAAATGTTGGTCATGGCCTTTTTCTGGGTCGCTATGGGCCAAGTTGGCATGCGTTAGACAAGTTTATTGTTGTTGACAACAGTAATCCAGGCTGAAAGGGAATGAGTACACTAGCTCACACCTGGAAGAGGCAGGAAATGTAAGGTTCATCAGAAAGTTAAGTTAGTTAGAGGTTAATAGTTGCAGGAGAATGTATGGGGGATTTAAGGTCTCAATTGATAAAGATCAGCCCAGGAGAAGGTGGAGACTTGCAAGTTTAAGTTTTGTGGGGGCGGGGGGACTTTTAGGGGTGGGGAGTAGTTTAACATAGGTAACATATTTGTATAGTGAGTTTTTAGTTTGTAAAGCGAAAGGCCCATGGTTTATGTATGTGATGTGCACCTGTTTCAATAAAAGTGGCCATTTTCACACAAATCCGTTGTCAGTGGTCTATTTTGCTCCCCTTATTCCCTAATGTATTGTTATTGTACAAAAATGACATGACATATCTAGATACCGACTGCTACAATGTTTCAGTGGTGTTTGGTGTGAATTCCTAATGCCCTGTTGCCCAAGTGGGCATGTATAGTGACATTGGAGGAGGTTCAATAATACAGTTGCCCCAAATAGTTACACAGCAGTGTATCACCACACAATATAATTATGTGTTCACAGTACTCACAGTGCTCAATAGCCCAAATGGACATTTTTCTTAAATAGTGCTCTTAAAAGCGTGGCAGACATATGTAAGTCCCAGTGGACATATAACTGTAGAAATGTGTAGTATTTAAATCAACGCTAAGGGGCCGATTATGAGTTTGGTAAAGCTGAAAGCCATGCCAGCAGCCCGCTTCTGCACCACCAAACCTGTGGTTGCACCGCCCGCCAGATTATAAGTTTTATCTTGTCTGGCAGGCTGTTTTTGGCGATCCCACGCCGATGCCACTGAAAAAGGGCAAAAGTCCATGCTTTGAGGAACTGGAGTGCATGCACACATGGGGGCACATGTTGTGCCCCTCTGGATGCATCCCCTTACACGTGGGCAACAAGGGACCCTGGAGGGCCCTCTTTGTTTTAGGACCGCCAGCCTTTTTATGGAAGAAAGACCTCCATGACACCGCTGGTGGTCCTGAAACTCGTAATATGCATGGCGGTGCCGCAGAAGCACAGCCAGCACATTACTTAGCCACTGACGGTAGTGCCATCGCAAGAGAACGGCGGTTCACTGGTGGCTGCGGCGGTGCTATGGCTGTCCGACTGCCCAACTTGTAACGGGGTGGTTGGACTGCCAGTGCGGGGGTGACTGGACTGCCGCTGCCGCACCCCCGCGAGTCTGGCGGTCCTCTGACTGCCAGACTCGTAATTAGGCACTAAGTGTGTTGACTCCTTTGGATAACCAAATCCTCACCATGCTGCCCGTAGTGGGAGTAGATTAAGTAATAAAAGTGTGCCGAGATATGCATCATATTACTAGGAAACGGCAGAAGAGCCTGGATCATACAGCAAAGTGTCTAAAATATTCCTTTCAGACACGGTGCCGGGTCCAGGTCAGCATCTGGGAGACTTAAATATATGGAGGTAGAACTTGCTGCAAATATAGTGTGATATTTGGGCAGTTGTCATAGTCCTACCTTTGTGTTTCATGTGGCTCCGTATATTTTTCACACACATCACTCACCTTACAAATATCAGTGTAAGGATTAGGTTGTATTCAGTGGGAGTTATTTTGATTTGAGTAAATATGCCCATGTGCTAATCTGGATCTGCTACCGTGTGTGAGTGTTTCTCTTACAAAGAGAGCAATGTCATCCTATGTAATGCATGATCAAGAGGCCACAAACCCCAGGGAGACACTCACTTGACACAGGTGATTCACAAATGAGAGTAAAGGGGAAAAACCTGTGGGAGTCTTCACAAACCCCACGGATAAACCTATCATGATATTGCTCAGTGGGCATTAATGCTTAGTTCTCACTGCAGCAGAAAGGGTGCTCAGCATTTAAGTCACTTTGCCTTTATTTACCCTGAGTTAATCTATACATTAGGCAGTAGTTCGGGCTATTTTTCATTTATCAGAGGCACCTCTCACTATTGAAAAGGTCAGAGACTCTGAAGTAGCCAATATTTGGGAGTGATTGTCACTACTGACCTATATTTGGGGCTGGGTGGTGGCAGAATGGAGAAGCCAACCACCAAGTTGGCAACCACCATACCGAGAAACAATAAACATAACTGAAAGATTGAACTATTATATCTAGGTCAGCAAAAGCTGGAGCAAATGACTCCCGTTTGCAGTTTTCAAATTTCATGGGCAATATTTTTTGGAGTGGTTCCCCACATATTTTTGTTTTGTTCATTAGTCAGCAGATTGCAAAACTGATAGTAAACCCCTCAGATGAACGGGGATCGCACACTCATGAACTTTACCTAGGACCATGCACCCAGACTTATCCTATCAAAAGTTCTATTTTTTTGGCAATAGGTATTCTGCCCCGTGGATGGTACACAGTGGTAAGCACTCCCCGCTGACAAATGACATTTTCTTGAGGTCATGGACAGCGTCGGATTGGTAACGTGGACACTCGGGCAATGCCCGCGGGGCCGGTATGCAAAATTCCAGGTGTGGGCTGCTTTTTTGAGCCGCCTGGGGAGCCGATTTGGGCATTTTCTGCATTGTTCGATACTGGCAGCGGCCCAGTGGGTGCCTGAGTGGCCTTTCTGGAGGTAGATTGACATCCATTACCTCCCTTTTATCAACAACATAGGTGTCACTCCCTGTCTCTCGCTGGGCGGGCCCATTAATATATGCATAATGAGCGGGGCCAGGGGGCCTGAGCAAAAGTGGCCTCACTTGTTTTCAGGTGTGTTTCACCAGTGTAAACTAATCCATGCATTTTTTTTAACCCACCCCCTTTTTTATAAAATTTCGCGGAAGCAGTGTTTTGTGGAAAGGCAATATGCAAATGTGGGCCACTTTTTTTTGTAGCATGCCGGGGACGATTTTTTATCCCAATCCAACCCTGGTTATGGAGTTCAAATTCCAACAAGGCAGACTGAGCCTTTCATCCTTCCGAGGTCAAGTGAGTACCCAAACTGGGTAACAGTAACATCTTTTTAACAGCGCTATATTAAAAAAGAAGCTATGCCGTAAAATTGCAGGAACATGAATTTGAATTAATTCCTACTATTCTACCTTTCAGTGACAGTTCTTCACTGTATAAATAATGCAGGATTAACATATTTAACACAGATAATAAGCTTGCCCCAGTGGCCCATTTTTTATGATGTCTCGACGGTACTTTTCATGGCCATTTAGCTTGACTAATGATTTCAAAATGAGCACCGGGCAGACGGGTCTCCCCTCGCCTTGCGAAGTGTCGAATGGTAATTTTCAAGATGGCTGTCTGACTTGCATAAATGTGCATAGTTGACCTGTGCACATCCCGAGGCAAAATGTAGGCGGCAAGTGGCAGCATGAATCTGGATATCAATAAGCATTGTTGTCTTGCGTCATGAGATCCCATGCATCTTTTCTCTCCCATGACTCTACATGACAGAAAGGGCATACGACACGTGCAGATAATTAGGAGGATTGCCCGGACGGAAGGGATTAAGGTCGTGCGTAGAAATGTAAGAAAAAAATCAAAGCATCTCTAAAATGTGATAGGCAGTTACTGATAATTCATAACATTTAGCCCCGCCTGTTTAGTGAAGATATTATAAATAAAATAGAGATAACGATTATATTAAACGTACTTATCTCTACAGAAACATCTAATTTTTGGTTGCGGCCTATATTTACGTCTGGAAGTGTTTAAGCACTCGGACCCGATTCACATAAACAGGGATGGAAATGTAAAAAAAAAAAATGCTGTTGGAGGATTACCTTCTCTGCCATTAGAAGCAACATTCTAACTTTTCACGAAGAATTTTAAGAGTATTCTGGGAAACTCCCCGAAATTCATATTGCAATGCAGAACATCTGAGCAGTTAGAATGTCCACCAGATGGGAAAGTAGATAGATGCATGTGGTGCAAATATATATTTGCAAGTGCAACTTTCGTATCCTCTCTATGGGAACGCACTGATGTCACAATTGTTTGATTACATCGAATTAAAGGGCTTCTGACAGAACAGGAGCAGTGCGAATCTTAGAGAATTTTGTTGCTCCTGATCTGGATCTAGTCAACCAATTTAAAATGCAAACCGTGAAGCACCTTAGGCTTTACAATGAAAACGGGACAAATAGTAAAATAAAACCACCAAGGTCTAATAAGGGATACAATCATAACCAAAAGCGAAACAAATGGGTATAAGGCAGTCAATAGTTGTTTAGATCAAGAAGTAGCATGAAGCTCAGGTCAAAATGCCAAAAATAATTAGGGAAAACCAGATATAGTTCGGCACTAATGAATAAATCGTAGTTAAAAATTAGGGGCCTCATTTATGAGGTTTTGCCGTAGGGCAGTGCCCCAGGCCTTCCTGCTGCGCAGCCCTAGGGCGAAAGAAAAGGGCAGGAATGTGCCGTATCTATCAGATAGGACGCATTCCTGTCTTTTTCCCATGCGCCGGAGCACAATGGGCTGCCGTGCGCCCGCGCAAGCACCTTTTCACTATGGTGCAAGAGTGTCTGCGTTCCAGAGATGATTATTTTTGTGCAGCAATGGAAACCTTCCTGCACAAAAACAATCCCAGGTTGCTAGTTCCTCTTTCTATGTGTGCTTCAGAATGTAACCCACATAGAAAAAGGAAAAACAAGGAAAAATAAATATATTTCTCCGCCTTGTGCCTCCTTTACGCCTCCCCTGGGGAGGAGTACGTTTTTGGCGCTCCCTCAGAGTTATGATTTCTCGTAAATCTGGGGTAGTGTCAAAAAGCCATGGATGTTGCTGGGAACGCCCCCGCAACATTCATTGCACGCCCCTTTAACACAGAAAACTGGTTTAAAGGGGACGATATTTATGAGGCAGCATTAAGCCAAAAAAGTAGCGTAGTGCTACCTCGTAAATATGGAGAAGGCTCCTGTGCCACAGAACGTCACTAAAAAGTGACATTCCGGCAGCGCATGGGGGAGTTCTGTGTAACTCAGTGCTGCCTCCTAAAAGGCAAGGGAGAAATTCACACACCATAAATTAAATAAATAAAATTAATTTGTAGACTTATATAGCGTGCCTTATCACCGGTTAGAGTATCCAGGAGCTGTCCATGGGTATGGGGAGATTATGTGATTTGCCCAGAATCACAGGACATTTAGCCGATGCTCGAACCCGGATCCCCAGCTCCCGAGTCCGCATCTCTGGCCACTGCGCCACACCAAGAAGGAGCTCCTTTTATAATACGTTATACAATGGAAGTCACACATTCAGTACAAATGTGCAAGAGCCACACGGTTTGAACCAATCACGTTAGATAGAGGACACAGTTTCTAAGGTTACATTCTCAACATTATCCCACAAAATGATATAATGTAGATTCCTTCTTTCCAATCCCTGGTGCCCTTCAGACACCTCAGGTTTTGATATAAAGTCATTACCTAAAACACAAAAACAAGTTCTCATAATGAAGAATAACAACATGCTCCCAATAGGTGAGGCCGAGACTCATTTTCTGTATAACAGTGTGTTACAGAACTTAAGAAAACGAATCAACAACCTGTATATAGGAAAATAACATTGCATCTCAAAATACTGTTTACAAAGTTAAAGGTACATAAATCATTGGTGCGCAGGGCAAGACAGAGACAAAAATATGACTGTGTGCTGAAAGACGGCTACAAGCAGTGCTAGACATTTTAAAATTGAGTCCTACTTTGACCGTTGCTAAAATAAGCAAAATGTTCTCAACATAATGGGCCTGATTCACAAAGATAAATTACACATTTGTGTAAGTTTACTCATTTTTGGCATTCACAAAACTGTAATTTAATAGTAACTTTACGACTGCAGAGGCTCCACTGTCAGGGCATGGAACTTCGCACATAAAAGTATAAGCCTGTTGCTGGAAGCCGGAGTCCCAGTCCCACAATACTTTCACAAAATGGGAGACCCGGGACTCCCCACTCAACATTAGGCCAAGTAAGGACACCGTTTGAGATAGCCCTGCTCACCTCCTTAGTAGCTTGGCACGAGCAGCCAGGTCTATCTCCAAGGCACAAGTGTATAGTATGTGCAACCACGCCCACAGCAACCCACTGGTGACACCACAAATGGACTCCACACGAGTTTGATAAACGAGTATAAACTTTATATAAAAAGATATACGATCAGACCACATGATACAAGAATCAACATATAATAAAGGGTGATATTTGTCCCAGCTGGCTGGTAGGTTCAAATCCCAACCACCGCTTTTAAAATGCTATGCTGGTCGTAATGCTAGAATAACACACGTTTCAATGGACAGACAATAGTGCACTGCGTAACGATACAATCCTGTGCTGAACAAAGGAGAAATAATACAATGCGTAACAATCCACCTCGGTACCTTGCAATGGGAGAATTAATGCAATGCGTACTGCTATAAACATGTACTGTGCAATGAAGGAATATTGCAATGCGTCACACCCCAATCACATACTTTGCAATGAAGAAATAATACAATGCATCCGCTACAATCATGTACTTCACAATTAAGGAATAATGCAATGCGTAGCTACAATCATGTACTTTGCAATGAAGAAATAATGCAATGCGGGCCGCTGCAATCCTGTACCTTGCAAGGGAGAAATAATGCAATGCGTAGCGCTACAATCGTGTACTTCATTATGCAGAAATACTGTCAGGTGTCATAAGACAGTTCGGCAGTTCGTTAGCAGCAATATTGGTAATGTGTATTACGACAGTCAGCCTCTTCAATAACAGTTGCCCCCACACGGATCAACAATGACATAAATCACAGCTTCTCACTCTGTTCCCAATACTGCCACTCCTTTGGTCAGTACGGGCGCCACCCTGAGCCGAAACAAAGGCTCACGTCGCCAGAAGGACTAAGAGGCCGAGAGAGTGTCCTTCCGAGCCCGCACCCCACCCAGGCAGTGTTACACGATGATCAGCCGATCACCTTCACAGTCCCAGGTTGCACCAAAGCACGCACACTGCTTCACTGAGACTTACTCCAACTCTGGTACTCCGATATCCAGGCGCTCTTCACCCGCGCCTCCGTCCACACTTCGACATGCTCACCATATGCAAGCCTCACTTCTCCTCCGGTGCACTCGAGGACCAGGCGCTCCTAACCAGCGCCTCCGGTGCACCCCGACAGGCATCCTGCGCGTCCGAGACTCACTCCTTCGATGCATGCGTCGACCAGGCGCTCTCCACCAGTGCCTGCGGTGCACCACGACACGCACCCTGCGCATCCGAGACTCACTTCTTCGATGCACACACCGACCAGAGTCTCACTCCACCACCAATGCACAGGCTGACCAGGCGCTCTTCACCAACACCTGCGGTGCACCACGACACGCACCCAGTGCGTCCGAAACTCACTTCTCCTTCGGTGCACACATTGACTAGGCGCTCTTCACCAATGCCCCCTGTGCACCTCGACACACACCCAGCGCTTCCGAGTCTCACTTTTCTTTCTGTGTGTCCAAGATCACAGGGCACACCTTCCGAGGGTCTCCAGCTGCCACAACACGCGTCCACCGCGTTGCTTGAAACTTCTCCGTAAACGTTTATGTTCCTGTGTTTCCTTTTTTTTATTTAAATAGTTTTTATTGACATTTGCCATTTCAATACAATACATTTCAATCCCCCCTCCCCCCACAGAGACCAAGATCAAGAAACATCTTCAGACAAACCACCTTTAGTATAAACATTATAGAAGTAGTCTCTCGCAGCGTGTAAATTTGATGGTCCAAAAAGACAAAGAGAAAAAGAAAACTAAGGAACAGAGGAACAGAAATTCGCACATCCACTTTCGCCTTAGGATTAATCCCTTAGAAATATTACCCTTGGCAGTGATCTTCTATCCAGAGTAACAAAGGTTCCCAAATCATCATTCCTCTTTGTTTTTTCTTAAGTCCCTTGTTCTTATAAATTGCCACCTCCACATTGCATATAGCAAGTAATCTAGCCCTCCATTGATTCGAAGATGGCAGTTGGGGATCAAGCCATGCGGTGGCTATACACAATCTAAGAACCGCCATTGCTACAAATATCAGCCCCTGTTGTTGTATTGGGCGCTCAATAGCAGCCACTCCTAAGATCATTTCTTCACTAGAGATAGTAATTTCTTCCTGAAATAGATCTGAAATGAAATTAGATATTTCTATCCTAAGATTAGTAAGTGATGGGCAAGTGGCAAACACGTGAATATCGTTAGCTGCCGCCAATGAACAGCGTGGACAAGCGGTTCCCAAGCCAATTGCCCATTTGCCCATTTTATACGGTGTATAATACAAGGCAAAAAATGTTTTATAGAATTGTGCTTGTAATTTAATTGACATTAGCAGTATTTGTGCAAGCTTTAATGCACGCTCCGGTATTGCTCGCTGTACGAATAGGTTAGTCTGCCATCTAGTAAAATGTTTATCGAGATCATCCGGGAAACTACTGATAAGGTCCTTATATATTTCCCCAATTCTAGGAGTAGATTCCAAGCATAATTTATCTATTAATATGATATTTTGAAAATTACAACGCCCCCCCATTTTCTTAGACAAGAAATCCCTGACTTGTAAATACTTGAAAAAATCCCTATTGCTAATGTTATAATCATTGCGAAGTTCTGAAAAGCTTTTCAATTGATTTTCGATATAGAAGCAACCAAGTTGGGTAATCCCTACCCTGTTCCACCTAGACATATAACCATCATGAAATATCTCAGAAAGATCAGAGTTGCCACTAATTGGAGTGTAACATGAGAAGCGTCCCAACCCTAGGAATTTACGGATATTGCTCCAAACTTTCCAAATTCCCTGAATAGTCTTGAGTTTAGTTTTCTTAAAAAAATTATCGTTCATATGTCTCCATAAACACCCTTTACTTCTATCTCCTAATACCATTTCCTGTGGGGTCGGGATCTCACAATGATTCGGCTCAATCACTATCAGATTTATACAGTATTTGGCCACTGTTGCCCAATAATAGATCCTAAAGTTAGGCAATGCTAACCCACCTCTTTCTTTTGGTAACATAATCCATTTTAGTGCCCTTCGTGGTTTCTTAAATCCCCAAATAAATCTGGCAAACAAAGATTCGATGTTTTTAAAGTAATATGGGGAGAACTCGAGACAAATTGTTCTGAAGAAGTATAAAAATTTAGGTAGAATCAGCATTTTAATCAAATTACATCTGCCACCAATAGTTAAGTGTAAATTATCCAATCTAATTAAGTCTTCTCTGGTGCGCACTATTAGTGGGTCAAAATTTAACTGTACAATTTTATCTACCTTGGCACTTATATTGACACCTAGATAAATAGCGTGTTCCACAACTCTCTCGTCTTCCATCTCCACTTTGTCGTTAATGATTATTTGAGTTTTCCCGGTATTTTTTTGTAAGTTTTGCCGAAACGTGTTGCTTCCTTCTCAACCATCTTAATTCCCTCCTTCGGATTGGTAGTAACTAGCGCTATATCATCAGCGTAAGCTAGGACTTTGGTTTCATAGTTGTTAATCGTAATAGATGATACATAAGGATGGTTATCAAGTTTACGTATAAATTGGTCGATATATATTGCGAATAAGAGGGGCGAGCAGGGACATCCCTGTCTAGTTCCCCTCGTAATCATAAAGTTCTCAGACATATTCCCGTTTATCACTACGCTGGCCCTTGGATTGACATATAGTCCTTGGATAGCTTTGATAAATCCCTTCGTTAATCCTCGATCTGACATTGCTGCCCATAAGAACTTCCAGGAGACCCTATCAAATGCCTTTTCTGCATCCAGAAGAATAAGGGCCATAGGGTCTCCTGTAGTTTCTGCATAGTCAAACAAAGAGATAACTCTCTGTATATGATCGCTTGTTGATCTGCCGGGGACAAATCCGTGTTGTCGGGCTGACACAATTTTATGGATTATAGGTGCTAATCGCCGTGCAAGGAGTTTGGAATAAATTTTTGAGTCACCATTGATCAAGGTTATTGGGCGATACGAGCCCATTTCCAACTGATTTTTGTTTTTCTTCAGGAAGATCATTATTTTTGCTAAAGACCAAGACGGTGGTGGGTTTCCTCCCTGAAATATAAACTTAAAAAGTTCTAGCATGATGGGTTTTTAATTGTTCTGCAAATTCGAGGAAAAACTCTGTAGGGATTCCGTCTACACCTGCTGCTTTGCCAGCAGTCAGGGATTTCATAGATAATAGAATTTCCTCCCAACAAATGGGAGAGTCCAGTAAATCCTTATCTTCTTGTTCAAGATGTTCGGCCAGCTCTTTATCCAGATAGTCTCTAGGATCCTCTTGCCCTCCTAACGGTTCTTTATACAATGTTTGATAAAACATTTGAAAAGCAGTTCTAATATCGAGTTCTTCTAATCTCAATTCACCATTCCTATCATTTATAGCTTTTATCATATTTCCTGTTATCTCTTCCCTTGTACGAACAGCAAGCTGGTGCCCTACTTTCTCGCTGAGTTCATAAGTTTTCCCTTTGTATATCATAGCTTTAGTGATCGCTTTTTCCGTAAATATATCAGATATCTTGTTTCTAGTGATTGCAACTTGCGCTAGTCCTTCAGAACCCAGACCTGTTTGCAAAGCTATTATCAAATCTGCTTCAGCTTTATTCAGATTCTGATATAAAGAGGCTAGTTGTTCTTTACCTTTTCTGTTGGTGCGTACTGAGAATTGCAAAGTCTCCCCTCTGATACCAGCTTTCATTGCATCCCAAACTACCTCGACAGGAGCACTGCCCATGTTTATTTCTAAAAAAGATGGTATCCACTCTCTCATAAGAGTATGATACTCCTCCTTTTTTAAAAAGGCTCTTTCAAATGTCCAAGGGTTTCTAGTACGAATAATATTGCTACATGCAATATTCAATTCTAGAGGGTTATGGTCGGATAATACCCTTGGATGCTTCCTCATAGTGCAACCATCCCTGATGGAATTCGACAAAAGGATATAATCTAGACGGGCATGACGAGAATGGGGATGGGAAAAAAAAGTATATCCTTGGTCTCTAGGATGCCCCAATTGCCATCCATCCAGCAGGCCATGTCGTTCACACAAGTCTTTAAATGCTCTAAAGACTTTAGGTTTTCTCCCTTGATAATTAAATAAAGGATCAGCGGTCCAATCTCCGGGTAGGTGAAGGTTTAGATCACCACACGCAATAAGAGGCAAGGGCCAACATACTAATTCATTAGAAATGCTTAGAAGGGTATCAGGGTCATCTCCTAGATTCCCATAAACTGTACATAGAGTAACTGTATTCTGACCACTATTGTAGCGGCACTCAGTAATGGCCCATCTCCCAAGCTTGTCTGCAAGTGATCGACTAAATTGTAAGCCCCCTCCTTTAGCTAGAATGGCCACTCCTTTCGTACGAGTTCCCTGGGTGGATGCAGCTATAAGTTGAAACCCCAAGGATTTCAACAGGTGTTGTTGGCCTCTCTCTATATGGGTCTCTTGTAAGCAAACTATATTAGCTTCCATGGCTTGAAGACCTTCTGCTACGATTTGTCTTTTTTTTAGGTCGTTGAGCCCGCAAATATTTAGAGATACAATTCGTAGTCTAGCCATCTATATTATAAATCTTACGTCGTGTAAGAATGATAGTTGTCGTTTTTAACCGCCATATTCTTCCTCTCTGGCCCTTGATCAGCATTTTAAATCCTACTAACAAATGTATTTCTTTTGATATACTAAAGGTACTCCCTTCACTGATTGACTTCTCTTGGTCTTCCCCCCATCCCAACCCTTCCCTCCCTTCCCTCCCTTCCACCTGTTTGCCCACCCCCCTCCCCCCCTTACCACCCTATGAGGCGCCCTGGGTCCTAGGTACCCCGTTGCCTAATTATATGTACCCTAGATATATCGACTAGAAAACAAAATAAAACCTTAATCCATTCAACCATTTCATTGCATATTAAAGCATAATCCCGAATATACCAAATATTAATATCATATTTGTATAACAAGTTTTTTGTTTGCCATCCCCAGCCCCTTTCCATAGCATGACCCCAAGTTTTAGCAAGATCCACATGCCAAACCCTTTACATTTTTTTTTTTTTTTTAAATTTTTTTTTGCCCTCTATTTGTCATTGTTTTGTTTTACTTTCTCCGATATTTCCCTCAGATATGCTTCGGCCTGGATTTCACTTCTATCTACCGTGTCACTCTGAATAGATTTCAGCCGCTGGCAAGCGTTTTAATTTACGGATCACTTGCGATGTGATCCTCAACAGATTTAATTCCCGAACAGCTGCTGACCTAAGCTCTGCATATATTGATTGTTTCCCGAGGTTACAACCACCCTGATTCACTTTGGAGCCATCTTAATTACGCCTGGAACCCTGTATCCCGCCCGGATTGACACAGCGTTTTTCCTTACTTGGGGTTATCAGAATCTCTACTATTACATTCCCAACGTTGTACCTTGCTGATACTGGTCCAGCATTCCCCTACTGGTGGATATCAGAAGTGCTGTTTGAAGCAATTGTAACCGTAGTCCTGATGATGAACTCAAGTTGACGAGTTCGAAATGCCGTCGACCTTTCAACGTTATTTGCGGTCCTGTAAAGGGTCGTGCCCAAATTATAAAATAATGTTGTGATGATTAATGTTTTGTAAATATTGTGCCCGACTCTTATTGTTAACTTAATTTTGCGCCGCTTCACGTTGATTTTGCACCCTTGTGTCACTGCGCCGTCTTCACCCATCACTTCACCTCCAGTGTTCACATGGTTGTTATGGTTACTGTAATTAAGTTTTTTGTACTTCTAATTATAAATTACAACCTACTTTTTTCAATCCGGTCTCCCTTGCCCTGTTTGTTCTGATTAATTTCTCTGTGTTAAATGGTTCTCTTAAATTGACTAAATCACCTGAAACATGTCTTTAACATCATCATCAGACCCAGTATCTCTCTCTTTTTTCTCATCTTTCCTTTGACTCTTCTCCTTGTCTGCTATCTCCATATTTGTCTCTCTTACAATTCTAGGGAAGATGCCTACACCTTCAAACATATCTTCATGCCTTTCCCAGTATTTTGAATTCCATTTCGTACATCACTCTTCTCAAATTCTCAATTTTTCTCACTTTACATTTACCGTTCAGGGGGAATTGCATGTTATTGTCATTAGAAGAGATCCAGTTCCAATCTTTAATACATAAACAAGTGTGCTGCAATTCCCCCGCTGTAGTGATGGATTTTAATAAATGAAGGGTACTGACCTGGATTGATGTCACAAGTCAACCGCTCAAAAAGCTCAACAGCATGTTGGCTGCAGACAGGAACCCAACCCCAATTCTGGGTAAGCTCACCTGTGGGAGAAACACAAATGCAAGGAGAACTCAGAGAGGTAGAGAGGGAGGGAATTCCATGTGTGTCTATGAACGTCTGGTACCTTGCTCCTAAGGTAGCTCCATGCAATGGCAATCAGTTTGAGCCATGCAGTTCATGCTTGTTTGTGAGCCGTAGGACATAGATATGCCTGAATCAGTAATTCATAAATGAGGCAATCAGGGAAAGTTGCATGGGGAAACTGAATATATGACCAGCTTACCACTACATGCGGTGTCTGGTGTCTCAAGGGAACCAGGGTTCACTAGTGTGGGAATGAATCAGAGGCGAAAAGTGTCTTCCCTCCAGGAGCGGTCTATGCTTAAATCAAGATCAGCTAGCAAGCCCACATTGAGGCCAACGAGATTCCTGAGGAGTAGTGGTTGCCCACAGAGGATGCTAACAAGCTGTGGCAACTAAGGAGAGTTGTGCCTACCGTGGTACGTGGTTCATGGTGGGGGAACTAAACGAGAGTGGGTCGAGAGGGTTCTGTTGAGGTGGGAAGGTTAGGAAGAGGGATGGGGCAATTTGTTTTCCTTTTTTTCTCTTTACTTATCCCTGAGCTCCCATTATTTAGTGTCAGCAGACCTAGGGTGATTTAGACTTTGGTTAATCCAAAATGGACATGTATTGTAATTTTTGTGTGTGTGTGTGCTTCATTATAAAGCCCGAACTGGGGGTGTCATGGAAAAGCACAAAAGATTGGATCAATTAACCTAGAGCCTAAAAAGGTAGATAGCGGTCGCCCACTGAAGGTGAGTTTTTTTTCTCTGACACTAGAAAATCCAAAAAGAAAGAAGAGACAGCTGAGGAGCAGTCAAAATGGGAGATTTCTGTCATTTTTCAAACATTTTTAATATGATTCCTCTTTGTGACACATAGTCAGGGACATTTTCACGGAAGTGTGGTGAAGGTATCTATCCTGACCAAATCTGGAGAAAACAGATATACTTACCGCCACTTTCTTCTTGTTTTGCTTTTGAGCCTCTGGGTGTAGCCCTACTGGACAAAGCACATGATCTAGAAGGAGAGAGAAGAAGGAGAAAGTTGAACGAGATCCTTTCTTACTGGAGCAAATCACCCTTATTAACTAACCTGACAATAAATTATACCAACATTAAGAAATTCATTCAGCCTCCTTATTTATTTTTCCTCCCATTTCTCCCACACCCACCAAGACAGTACACTAATGGACCTGTCAATCAATCAATCAATCACTGCATTTGTAAAGCGCGCTACATACCTGAGAGGGTCTCAAGGCGCTGGGGAGAGGGGGGGGGGTGCTACTGGTCGAAGAGCCAGGTCTTGAGGAGTCTTCTGAAGGCCAGCAGGTCCTGGGTCTGTCGTAGGATGGTGGGGAGAGTGTTCCAGGTCTTGGCGGCGAGGTAGGAGAAGGATCTGCCGCCGGCGGTGGTTTTTCGGATGCAAGGGACTATGGCGAGGGCGAGGTTGGCTGAGCGGAGGCTTCGGGTGGGGGTGTGGAAGCTGAGTCGGTTGTTGAAGTAGGTGGGTCCGGTGTTGAGCAGTGCTTTGTGTGCGTGGATCAGGAGCTTGAAGGTGATCCTTTTGTTGACGGGGAGCCAGTGCAGGCCTCTCAGGTGGAGTGTGATGTGGTTGCGGCGGGGGACGTCGAGGATGAGTCGGGCCGAGGCGTTCTGGATGCGTTGGAGTCGTCTCAGGAGCTTGTTTGTAGTTCCTGAGTAGAGGGCGTTCCCGTAGTCGAGTCTGTTGGTGATGACGGCCTGGGTAACGGTTTTTCTCGTGTCGAGGGGGATCCATTTGAAGATCCTGCGGAGCAAACGGAGGGTGTTGAAGCAGGATGCGGAGACGGCGTTGACTTGCCTGGTCATGGAGAGAGTGGAGTCGAGGATGACCCCCAGGTTGCGTGCGTGGTCCGTTGGTTCCGGGGCTGTGCCTAGTGATGTGGGCCACCAAGAGTCATCCCAGGCTGATGGGGTGGGTCCGAGAATGAGGACCTCTGTCTTGTCTGAGTTCAGCTTCAGTCTGCTGTTCTTCATCCAGTCGGCTACGGCCTTCATTCCTCTGTGGAGGTTAGCTTTGGCGGTGTGGGGATCTTCGGTGAAGGATATGATCAGCTGGGTGTCGTCGGCGTAGGAGATAATGTTGAGGTTGTGTTGTCGTGCGACGTGGGCGAGGGGGGCCATGTAGATATTGAATAACGTCGGGCTGAGGGAGGATCCCTGTGGGACGCTGCAGATGATCTCGGTGGTTTTGGAGCGGAAGGGTGGGAGGCGGACACTCTGGGTTCTGCCGGAGAGGAAGGATGTGGTCCAGGCCAGGGCCTTCTCTTGGATACCGGCGTCATGGAGGCGTGCTGATAGGGTGCGGTGGCAGACCGTGTCAAAGGCTGCTGATAGGTCCAGGAGGATGAGGGCGGCTGTTTCTCCTTTGTCCATCAGGGTCCAGATGTCGTCAGTGGCTCGGTGCTGTGGTTGCTGCGAAAACCGGATTGGGAAGGGTCCAGGATGTTAACTTCGATGTAGCGGGTCAGCTGTTTGTTGAAAATCTTCTCGGTCACTTTTGCCGGGAAAGGGAGCAGGGAGATGGGCCGGAAGTTCTTGAGGTCCTTGGGGTCCTCCTTGGGCTTCTTCAGAAGGGCATTTGATCTCGGCGTGCTTCCAGCTTTCTGGGAAGGTTGCTGTCTCGAAGGAACAGTTGATTGTTTTCCGGAGGTGGGGCGTGATGGTTGCGCTGGCTTTGTTGAAGACGTGGTGAGGGCAGGGGTCCGATGGGGATCCAGAGTGGATGGTGTTCATGGTTTTGATGGTGTCTTCGTCGCTGACGCTGGACCAGACGGTCAGGCGACTGGTGCAAGTGGTAGTCGCAGGGGTGGTGGACTCGGTGGTGGGTGCGGGGGGGGTCGGAGTTGAAGCTGTCGTGGATGTCGGTGATCTTGCAGTGGAAGAAGGTGGCCAGGGAGTCAGACAGGTCTTGAGATGGCGGTATGTCGTTGGTGATGGAGCTGGGGTTGGAGAGTTCTTTCACGATGCTGAAGAGCTCTTTGGTGTTGTGTGTGTTGCTGTCTAGGCGGTCCTTGAAGGCGGTCTTCTTGGCGGTCCTGATGAGTTGGTGGTGTCTGCGGGTGGCGCTCTTGAGGGCTGTGTGGTTGTCTGGTGTTTGGTCGTGGAGCCATTTCTTCTCCAGCTTCCGACAGGTGTGCTTGGATCTCCGGAGGTCCTCGGTGAACCAGGCGGCTTTCTTGTTGGTGTGGTTGGTTGTAGAGGTCTTGAGAGGGGCGAGGGTGTTGGCGCAGTCGTTGATCCACTGTGTGAGGTTGGTCGCGGCGGTGTCTGGGTCGGTGGGTGGTCTCAGGGCGAGGGCGGTAGTCAGTTGGTCCTCGGTGACCTTGCCCCAGCAGCAGCGTGGTAGCTGTTGGGTGCGGTGGGTTTTCTGAAGGTGAAGTGGACGCATCTGTGGTCGGTCCAGTGTGGTTCAGTGGTGTGGTTGAAGGAGACGTGGGGGCTTGCGGAGAAGATGGGGTCGAGCGTGTGTAGGTGTCGTTACGAGCTGTTTGAGTCCGAGGTTGGCGAGGTTGTCGATCAGGGCAGTGGAGTTGGCGTCGTTGTTGTTCTTGAGGTGGAAGTTCAGGTCCCCGAGGAGGATGTAGTCTGTGGAAGCGAGGGCGTGGGTGCTGATGAGGTCGGCGATGGTGTCACTGAACTGTGGGCGGGGTCCGGGAGGTCTGTAGATGAGAGTTCCTCTGAGGGTGGTGTTGGGGTCGGTGTGGATCTGGAAGTGCATGTGCTCGGCGGTGGTGAGGGTGTCATCGGTGTTCGTTGAGATTTTGATGGAGTCTTTGTGGATGATGGCGATTCCTCCTCCCACTCCGTTGGTGCGGTCTCTGCGGGAGATCTTGTAGCCCTGTGGGATGGCTATGGCGATGTCTGGTGCTGAGGTGGCGTTCAGCCAGGTCTCCGTCAGGAAGGCGACGTCGGGGGCGGTGGAGTCTAGGAGGTCCCAGAGTTCGATGGCGTGCTTGCGAGCGGAGCGGGTGTTGAGGAAGATGCAGCGGAGGTGGTTGGGTTCTCTGGCTGGTGGTGTGGAGGGTTGGATGCTGGTGAATCTCCAGTTCCGGCAGGTGAAGTGCCCCTGGGTGCGTTTCGGGGTGGCCCGGTAGCAGGGGTGGTCTCGTCTGGTGTTGAGTGCGTGGAGGGTGCTTGCGTCGTAGTGCAGTCTGGTGTTGCGGAGGGTGCGGGGTCCAGGGGTTTTGGCGCTGGGTGCGGTCCAGGCGCAGACGGGCGCAGACGGGCTTGCCTTAGGCGCGCCCGCTGCGCACGGCCACTGCGCGGCTGCTTCGCGGCCTCCATATGAGGGCAGAGGGAGGGAGGGAGGAGCAGCTGGGAGTGGGGCGGCCAATGGGAGTGAAGGGGGCGGGGCCGCAGGGGCTCAGCGGCGGGGGAAAACCCGGGGAAAAACGGCGGGAAAAGACGGCGGGAGAGGGACAACAGAGCACAGGGGTACAGAAAGCAAAACACAGGGGCACAGAATGAAAAAACAAAGTGGCACAGAAAGCCAAGCGCAGGGGTACAGAATAAAAAAGGGAGCGAGCAGTTAGGCGGCAAAAGCGGCAACGGAGGTTCAACCCACAGGGGGCTGCGTGGCGGATGGGGGGAGCGACCTGCCTGGTGACAGGGTCAAAGGTCTGTGAAGAACTTTGCCAGGAAGAAGGACTTCAGTGCTGCTGCAAGGATTGTCACTGTGCTGGTACTGCTGCTCTGAAATAACTGCTTTTCTTCTCTGCTGTGCTGATTTTTGCCTGCTACTTGCTGCCCTCTGCACTGCTGAGGAAAAGGACTGGACCCATCTCACTTGAACCCACAGTGACTCCAAGACCTTACTTGCTTGCCCCCTGTTCTGAAGTTTCAGAGCATTTAAAGACTTCCTACAGCCCTGCAACAGCACTTGAACTTTGCCATCTGTGAGCCTTGCCTTGCCAAGTGGTGCCAACCCAGTCCTGGGTTCTTCGAAGTGACTTGTCTATGCTGATCTAGCAGAATCCTTGCATGGATGAAATTGCAACGATCAGAGTCGACGCATCCCCTTGAGTGCCGATGCTATTAAACAACATTACTTTGAAAAGGGGTATGTCAATGAAGTCTCGCTGACTGCACGTATTAGAATTGATGCTTAGCCTCTATCCACAGGAAAGATGACAACGCATCGCCTCCTCTGCTACTCACATCAGGACTTCAACAATGACTCTTCCTCCATTCAAGGTCCTTTTTCAGTGGGACATACATGAGTCCTGTAGCCAGCCTGCGCTTCATTGCAGTCAGCCTGAACTTTGGATTTACCAAGGTGTAGCGCAACCAGATGTCTCTGGTTGGCGCTTTATGACACTAAGCACTATATTTGATTTAATCTTTAAAGATTCATAACTCCAGTTTTACTTATTGGATGTCTTTCACTTTGGTCTTGTTTTACTCATAAATATATTATCTATGTTTTTAACTATGTGTGGAGTATTTTTGTGGTTTTTCATTGTGTTACTGTGTGCATGTGTGTTGAACAAATACTTTACACATTGACTTTTTAAATAAGTCTGACTTCTCTGTGTCAAGCTATCAGAGGATGAGCACAGGTTTTCTTTTAGTATGTCTCTAGCTTGCCCTGACTAGAGTGGTGGTCCCTACTTGGACAGGGTCCATACCTCTGCCAACTAGAGACTCCATTTCTAACACTGGTGATAAGCGGTACAGATAGGACTTACGTTTGTGCAATTCCATATAGTAACTCAGTGTTCACTACAATTCTGTACTGAAGACCAATTCAAACCCTTTTCAGTTCTCCCTAAATTGGCTTTTTGATTTTTTGCTAAAACTATGTCTCTCTCTGGAGAACCAGCACCTGCATATACACCTGAAGTCATTAATTGTGAGCTGCCCAAGTTAGAATCCTGTACTGTGGCCCAGTTTAAAGTTTTTTGCAAGGGGTTCCATGTATCCATGAGAGGCTTCACCTGGACAGTGGAGCTGCAGAAAGTTTTGACAGCCTGGACAGAGGCCCAGAATGCAGGGACTGAGGTTCCAAAGGAGGAGGATCAAGAAATTGAGGAGGAAGATGAGAAGCTGATCCTGGGATTTGTTGTGGATTTGTAACTACATGTGGAGGGGTCACCAACTTGCTTGAAGCAGTAATGGCTCCCAGAGCAGGGAGCAGTACCTCATCAGGGAACCTGTCCACAGAGGAGCTGGCAGACAGAATGGAGGAGAGATAGCTCAAGTTGAAGCCTGTTAAATTAAAGCAGGAGCAGAAACTTGCCCAACTAGAGAAGGAGCCTTCTCTAGCTGAGAGGAAAGAAGCTTTGGTGGAGAAGAGGTTGGCCATAGAGAAGAGAAAGACAGTTCCAGAGAGCTGGACATAAGAGCTCTAACAAGTGGGGTCCAGCAGCGGTAATGGTGGCAGCATACCTGCAGTGTCTACTACTGAAGTAAGAGTCCAGATACTCAAGAATTTGATGTCCATTTTTGTAGTGGGGGATGACATAGCAAATGGTTTGCAGCCTATAAAGTGGCTCTAAGAGTTCACAAGGCTCCAGAGGAGTCCTGGGCTTGTAGTTTTGTCATGTAGTTCCTATAAACCTATATAGGATCTGCACGTTGAGACAACACAGACTGTGAGATTCGTGTCCAGACTGATTCCAGACACCCCCACAGAGTATGTTTGCCTGTATAGCAGCTAGCTCACAGTGAAACTAGAAACCCCTCTTACCAAGGAGAGAATAGTTCTTGGCAACTATCAAACATGACAACTCTGTCCCATCAGGGATCGCTGAAGCAGTGCAATACTTTTCGCTCAGTCACTCGTGTTTGCTTTGTCTTAGAGAGATACACAGAATAAATGGTGGGATAGTTTTCAATAAGCATTTATTGAACCAACGTCATTCTAGTGTAAAATAGGTGTGCTGAACCAACCATTAGACAGAAACAGATATAAATGATTATAAGCACCAACAGAGTAAAAGGATGGTAAATTTCTACCATAGTGCTAAAACGATGAATACAGGCAGGTATAAAAATACATTACAGTACTAATGCGTACTCCTACGATGCAACCCTAACTAGATGTACCTAAGTGTACCTAGCACACAGCTTTCTAAACTTTTCATGTTGGTGACTCACCTTTTTGCGAAAAAAAATTCAGGGACACGGTAACGCTAGCGAGCGCAGCGAGCGAGCCCAAACCACCTAAGGGGAGTTCGGGGGTGGGGGGGTTCTCCTCCCGAGAAATTTTTGAAAAAGTAGTGCGCAAATGATGCATTTCCAAGCAAATTTGAGAAAGCAGGAAGGTTAATAAAGCAATTGTTAGTCTGGTCTAACAATGCCAGTTACCTGTATCTGTGTCCAAGAACTATTATACACAGAATTAATAATTAATTAACAAATTAATGATAAAGTTAAATTGAGGTATCTAAAACTACTTAAATCAACGGACTTAAAAGTAATAATGAACAGATGAACAGATTTATCTTTTACATAAGTAAGCATTGATTGAAGAAACTGAAAAAGTTCAGGATGACTCCAACTACCAACACAGAAGATGTGAAATCCCAAACAGTAATTACCAAGGACTGTGGGAATCAGGAAAATTATTGCATCCTGAATAAAGCAACTGAGAATGTAGTAACCCAGTCCTTGTCAATCCAAAACCCTACTAGTTTTTACCAATTCTGCCGAAAATCTCAAAGTACTTGTAGAGATTTTTCATAGGCCAACAAAATGTGACTAGTCCCCAACTTACAGTAAGATAGTTTAAATTGATTGAACAATTATCTCTAATGATACTTATACAAAGTCAAACCTATATCATTAACAATCACTGCTCCAACACCCACTACTTCTTGTTTAGCTCTTTACCAGCTTTATCAGAACACTGACAATTGCACAACTGGGTCAGAAGTATCAAACAACAAGTTGTTGAGTTTCAACATTAACTCCTGGGTCAATAGAACATAGTCATAAAAAAAGCTGTAAGGAAATAATTGCATTCAGGTCAACTACTAAACCTAAAAAATGCAGATTCCTTAATATGTATCTAATAACAAACTGGAAAAACTATTTGATATCCTAAATCACCAAAATATTTTAAAACTTTTTAGGTGTAAATCGTTTGATTGTTTTTTGTCAACACAAACACATAAATAAACATCCCCGCATTCGCTTCAGGTACAATATAATTCGTCAAGGGACCGTCCCTTATAGCACTAATCTAAGGCCAGTTGTGCGTAGAATCGCCGTGACTGAGAAAAGTAAGGTATAGGATTGGCAGGGCCCATAGTGCTAAGACAGACAAACTAAATAACATCTCCCAACAGAGCAGCACCGCCATAGTCCAGGAGGGAGACCCTCCAGTGAGTACTCAGACAAGACCCTAGTCCGCTATAACACTCAGCGGTAAGGGGCGATGCAAAATCAAAACCCCCCTCCCTCCTCCCCAACCCCCCCCGCCCTCCCCTCGTCGAGTGCATGGGTCTGTGCCACCCCGCCCCTTCCTGTCTCCCCCCAGGCAGGCCCTCCAGCACGTGTCCCCACAGGGGGCCTATATCTCCGGTGTCGTGAGCCGCAAGAGGCGGAGATATCTCGGGCAGGTCAGCTCCCTGAATTCAGTAACCAGCAGGGACCGGAACGGCTGCCAAAGGTCATTGAACTGCTCCGCGTCCCCTGCCACTGTAAGCGACAGTTTCTCCATACCCAGTACATGCCATAACCTATGAAGCCAGCCCGTGATCGTGGGTAGTGTAGGGGAGCGCCAGTGTTTAAGTATATTCTGCATCGCCGACCCCAACGCAATGGCTATCTGCCGACCCCTGCGGGAGCGTAATGGGTACATCAATCTGTTCGGGAGGCCCAGTAGTATGTACGATGGGAAGCGCGGCAACTCAGTGTCGAAGTGGGAGTCAATATCATCTATCACCGCCGTCCAGTAGGAGGCTAGAAGCGGACAGCCCCAGAGGATGTGCGTCAGCGTGCCCACCTGTCCGCAACCCCGCCAGCAGGTGCTATCTTTGCTGCGGTCCATGTCGTGTATCCGCTCCGGTGTGTAGTACCAATATGTTGACACTTTGGTGAACGTTTCAGTCAACCCCATATGATAAGCCGAGTGTCTAGCCCTATATGCGACCTGTTCCCATTCCTTGTGACTCAAGGATCTGCCCAGTTCTCTTTCCCAGCGCTCCCTCCCCGGGTTATAGAAGTGTGAGGAAGGCGGCTGAAGAAACCGGTAAAGGTCGGTGATAAGCTTCGTGTCGGACGTGCGAGAGAGAAGCCAACGAGAAGGAGCGTCCTATCGGCCATCTCACGCACCTTTGGGTGCAACGCCCAGTGGCGGACCTGCAAATAACGCAGTCTGTCGCTCTCCGGGAGTGCGTAGACCTGGCAGAACTGAGGGAAGGGGATAACCCCCTCCGGGTCGTACATGTGGCACAGGGCCCGGCACCCCGCCGCCCGCCAGTGAGTGAAGGCCCCTTTCTCCAGTCCTGGGGAAAAGTCAGGGTTGTCGATCAGGGGCGCAAGCGGCGAGGGGAATGTTGTCAACCCATGTGCGGCATTGGTAGCGTCCCAGACCCGTAGGGGGACTCTCGTGACGAATGAAGCGTATAGGTTTGCCGGTCGGTGAGCCCTTCGCAGGAAGGGGACTTCCTGTAATGACCTGCCCGCCACCGCCTGATCCTGAAAAAGCCAATGCTTGTCAGATTCCCACTTGCTCCACTCCACAAGGGAACAGAGCTGCGCTGCCTGAAAGTATTTGCGGAGATCCGGAATCCCCAGTCCCCCGGCCTCCGGGGCGAGCGTAGAGAGCACCCTCTTCATCCTGGGTGTCCTACCCTGCCTTTTGAAGCGCATCAAGTCGGACTGCATCTGTCGGATCCAACCGGCAGGCAGTTGCAACGGTAGCGCCCTAAAAAGGTACAAAATCTGGGGTAGAACAGTCATTTTAACGGCCGCTATCCTGCCCAGCCATGAAAGGGTGCCACGGTCCCACCGGCCTATCTCCTCCCGGACCTTCTTACCCAAGGTGGTATAATTAGCAGTCACCATAGCCGGGAGGGTGGGAGCTAGTTGGATCCCCAAATAGGGAACCAGATCAGTCGACCAGAGCATTGGGAAACGACCCTGCAAGTAGGTCTTGGTAGCGGGCGCGAGAGACACATCCAAGGCCACCGACTTCCCCATGTTCATCTTGAAGCCCGCGACCGTGGCAAAGGAGTTCAACTCCTCGATACACGCCGGTAGGGCAGAGAGCGGATCCTCCAGTGACAATATGACGTCATCAGCATAAAGGCTAACGGCATGGGTAAAGCCCCCAAACTTCACCCCCTGTACTGCTGGGTTGTCGCGTATCCTCTGGGCAAAAGGCTCCATGTAGATGGCGAAGAGCAGAGGTGACAGCGGGCATCCCTGCCTCGTTCCCCTCTCGATGTCAAAACTCCTAGAGCTATATCCATTCACTCGCACCGTCGCCGTCGGGGATTTGTAGCAATTGAGAATCATAGTGCGGAATGTATCCCCTATACCCACCTTCAGCAACATCCGCTCCAGATAAGGCCAGTGGACATGGTCGAACGCCTTCTCAGCATCCACCAGGAGCAACATCCTCTCCCCGGGAATCCGCGACGCCTTTTCCAGCAGGGGAACTATTCTTTTGGTATTGTCCACTGTCTGCCGTCCCGGGACGAAGCCCGCCTGGTCCAGGTCAATAAGGCTCGCTAGGTGCGGGGCCAATCGGGCCGCTAGGATCCCGGTGTATAGCTTGAGGTCTATATTCAGCAGTGATATTGGCCTGTACGAGCCGCATTGCACCCTGTCCTTCCCCGGCTTGGGGATAACCGAGAGAGAGACTCGCAGCAGGTCCGGGGGGATGGCACCCGGCGCGGAGAACGAATTGAAGAGGCGCGTGAGGAGCGGGGCTAACGTTGCACAGAATGTTTTATAAAAAAGGGATGTGTAGCCGTCCGGCCCCGGGGCTTTGCCATGCTTAAGATTAGCTATAGCGGAGATCACCTCCTCGACACGAATGTCCCTGTCTAGGAGCTCCGCCTGCGAAGGTGCCAAGCAGGGGAGCGAAACCGAATCCAGGTACACCGCCATCGCTGGCTCATCCGGGGGCTCCCCCGCATAGAGGTTCGCATAGAATGTGCGAAAGGTCTCCGCTATATCAGCATCTTCCGAGACCTCTACCCCCGTGGGGTCAGAAATCGCCTTCATTAGCTGCCGCCGTCACGCCACTCTGAGTCTATTCGCCAGAAACCGGCCGCACCTGTCTCCCCCCGTGTAATAGGCGTGGCGCAAGCGCAACGCAGCGTACACCGCCCGATCCATGTCCAGCGCCGCCAGGAGCTTCCTCGCCTCCTTGAGTTGCCACCAGATACGGGGGGCCCCTGTTCTACTATGTATGTGTTCAAGTTCGCTAACCCGTTGGGTGAGTTCGTCCCTCTTTTGCCGTCGGTCTCGGTTGTCGGCCGCGGAGATCGCTATAATTTCCCCCCGCAGTACAGCCTTCAAGGCAGCCCATTGGGTCGCCCGGGAGGTCTCGGAGTTGTCATTATGGGCTAAGTAGTCCCGAATCGTGTCCGCAACCCGCTTGACCACCTCCTTCCTATGTAGTAAGGTGTCCCGCAAACGCCAGACCCTCGGCGGACAGGTAATCGGTGGCAGGCAAAGCTTAGCAGAGACCGGGGCGTGATCAGATAGGGAAATCACCCCTATCTCTGTCGCGGCGGTAAGCGCACGCACCGGGCCCGTGACCAGGAGATGGTCCAACCTCGCATAGGTTTTATGTGCGTGGGAGTAATATGAATAGTCCCTATCCGTGGGATGCATATAACGCCATAGATCGTGGAGGCCCAGCTCCGCCAGGCGCGCCCGACACCCGGCCGAGAATTCCCCCGTCTGCGGAAAGCGAGTCGCTGACCTGTCGAGTGCAGAATCAAAGACCATGTTAAAGTCGCCTCCGAGGACAATATGTCTGTCCTGCGTTGCCGCGACATCCACCAACGCCGAGCGGAGAAAGCGCTCCTGTTGTTCGTTGGGGCTGTACAGGGACCCTACCGTAGAAGGAAGCCCCCCGACTCGAAATCTGTACACCAGCAACCGGCCTCTCTGTTCTGCGTGCTTATGGAGGACCTCCCCCCGAAAACGCCCAGCCACCAGAATCGCCACCCCCGCCGTCTTAGTGTTGCAGGATGAAAAGAATTGTATCGGGAATTTGTGGGAGCATAGTCAGTGGCAGTCCCGAGGCACCAGGTGGGTCTCCTGGAGGAGGCAAATATCTGCTTGGGTGCTCTCCAGTAAAGACAACACCGTTCGCCGTTTAACTGGGTTATTGAGACCCCTAACATTCAGGGTCACGATCTTAAGAGTGGTGGGTGGCATAGAGGGTGACAAAGAAGGTAGCGCTGAGCCTCCGCGTACTCGGATGCCGTCTCAAAGAGGCCGCCGCAGCGGCCAGTACCCCTGCGATGCACTGGATGTCCCTCCCTCCCCTCCCGGTTCCCCCCCAACCCCCGGGTCTCGCTCCCAGACCACCCCCCCATCCCGCACCCTCTAACAGGTCCCCGAACCCCCACAAACTCACCCCCCCAAAGAAATACCAACAACCCTTGAACCCCTTGCACCCTCCTCCCCACCCCCAACCCCAAACGCTCACAAACCATAGTCCCAGTCAAGTCCCAGAGGGACAAGTCCGTGGTAAAGTACCTGAGTGGACGTCCAGCCACTGTCCCCTCCCCGCGACCCCCCCCACTCCCCCCTGATCCCCCAAACCTGCAAGATGAAGTAGGCTGTGATGATCTCCCCCCGGAGTGTTCTTATGCCGTCACTGCAGTGTAACTGTTGGCAGTGTCCCTGGCGACCTCAAGCACCGCGTCTTCCATGCCGGCTCTGACGGTAGAAGAGTCCGGCCATCCGGCCCGCCCGCGGGAGCGCCGCCTCGACACTCTCTGCCAGCCATCTCTAGTCGAGCGCCCCCGGCGTGGCGTAGACCCCTCTTCCTCCGTTGCGGTAATGCCTAGGACCCCACATGTCTCTTGCAATGAGCGCAGTTGATGCATGGCGCCGTTCCACCGGAAGATAAGACGGAAAGGGTGACCCCAGGCATAGGGCGTCTCGTGTTCCCTCAGGAAGTCCGTGGCAATCTTGAAGGCCTTACGTTTCTGTAGGGTAATTGCCGATAAGTCCTGGAATAAAGCGACAGGGTGGCCGTGAAAGGTCAGAGACCGTCGCTTCCGTGCCTCAGCCAATATGCGCTCTTTAAGCGGGAAATCCGGGAAGAAGGCCAGAATGTCCGGCGGCGGGGCCGATGCCCGTCTCGGCGGTCCCACCCTGTGTGCTCTGTCTATCCGAACACAGAAGTCCTCCGACTCCCCCAGGATCTCCCTGAACAGGGCCTGTAGGTAGCCTGCCACATCGGCTCCCTCCTCCAAAGACGGCACTCCCCGGACCCGAATGTTGTTCCTCCGGGACCTGTTTTCAAGGTCCTCGTTGTGTGCCTGGAGATCTAGCTGTTGGTCCCGGAGGCGCAGCACCTCTTGCTGTAGCTGTTCGATTTCTTTGTCTCTCCGTTGGCTGGCACGGTGGCCACCCGTTCCCCCAGGCCATCCACCTCTCTCCGCACCTCTCACACCTCACCGGCCACTTCCTGTTTCAATGTTTGAAAGTCATCTCTGAGGGAGCTGAAGAGGGACTCCAGAAAGGATCTAGTGACTGACGGTTCCACGTCATGTGCGGTCCGTGAGCCCCCGGAAGAGCTCGGCGATGGCTGCCCCTTCTCCGACCTCTGGTGGTTCTTGCCGAGCATCTCGGGGAGGGTGCGATCCCCCTTTTTACCGCTTCTGCCACTTGCCATCGCGGGGAGAACACAGGTCCGCCAGCCGTCGCAGTACCTCGCTCCAATCCCTGGCACCGTACCCCCGCTTCCCACCGGATGCACGTCGCCAGTCTGTGCAGGTCAGTTGGGCGCCGTGCGGTCACATGTTCTGGGGTCCCACCAGCCTATGCCACTTTCCTTCGGCCCGTGCTCGCCTCCCCCGCACCAGGCCCGCTAGTCTCCGCGGTTTCAGGGATGTCCACCCTTGCGGTCGTAACTCCCTCACTCCCCTGGGGGCGAAGCCTGGCCGCGAGGCCCCCTCTAGCTCGGGGGTTCCGCTCTGCAAGCCGCTGATGGAAGGAGTGACCACTCTCCTTATTCCAGGGGCTCCGCAAGGGTCTTGGGTTCCCTCTCCCCCAGCCGGGCCACCCCGGCAGCGTCTCAGCCCTTACCAGGCGCAATTGCTTCCGTGCACTGCGGGGCCTCTCTGCCACTCGTCCTCTGGGGGACCCGTCCCCTCCGCTGCCAGGCAAATGGTCTCCACCAGTCCCCTCGTCCAAGTCGAGCCACCAGGTTCCGCCGCACCGCCTTCACCCCACGGGGCACTGGGGCCTTCCTCCGTCCTCGACTGGTCCCTCCGTCGCGTCTCCGCAGCAGTGATGTCAGCGGGCGGCCTCGGCCGCGGCGTTCCACCTCAGCAGCAGCGCCGTCATCCCACGCTGGCCCAGGTGCCCTCGGGGCCTTCCCGTCCCCGGATCGGCCGTCTCGCCGTTCGCGCTGTGAAAGGGGTCGAAGCCTAGAGCCTCCGGGCCGTCGGCCTCCACTTGCACCCCGGTCGCTGCTGGGCCCCTCTCCGCACTGGCTCGTGCACGGACATAAGGGTGCTCCGCTACAGGCCTCACCTCCGGCCCGGCCCAGGGATGCGTCTCTTCGCGCCTCCAGCCGCCTCCTCGAGCCTCTTCACGGCGCGGCTCTCCCCGCGACTCAAGTGCAGGCGATACCACCATGCGGAGGGGCTTTGCGTGGTGCGGTCCCAGTCCGCGCCCCGGCTGCACTACACGGGTCGCTCCGCTAGGCCGCAGGTCCCGGCTCCGTCCCAGCGCCGCTCCCGGCCTCCACCGTGTCTCTGGGTCCCGGCTGGACTTATGCGGCCCACAACGAGCCGTGAAGGTGTCGTCGTCCGCCTGCCACTGCTACCATGCCCGGTTCTAGCAGAACGGGGGGAGATCCTGCAGAAACGGGCGGTTCAGGGGCCAAAGGGTGCGGGAGCTCGCAGAGAGTGCGACCGCTCACCCCGCCATCTTGGCCACGCCCCTTAAAACTTTTTAAATCCTTCCCAGAGCTTAAAGAAGCAAACTCCTCAGGTTTACAAAAATGTATATTTCCTTCAAAATAAAAACGCTAATGGAGAACTGACCAGAACAACATGGACAACACAATCCATAGTCCCAAAAATATGGCCATGAAAAGAAGATCTGGCTGAATTGGGCATCACAACAGTGCAAGTTGAAACACCAAAATATCAATAGTACTAAAACATGAACATTTGTGGGGAGATAATCTAAAGTTACCATTAAGAAGATCTCGTAAATGTAAAGGCATGAATTTTGTATTGAACATGCAAACTTGAGAATTCTGACCCATAAATGTCTGTCAGGTGATCGAAGTGTGTCTATGCTGAATGCACATGCACAATTATCTTTATTAAAGTCAAACTTTAATAATTATTCCTAGTATGATTGAAAATAATATAAATCAGATTTCAGAGTTTTCAATCTGCTCTTGCAGCATTGCAGGCACAGACCGACAGATAAAGTCAAGTGGACTAAACTTACTTAACTTCCTTTTCATTATCCAGCTTTACAGCTCATAAAAAGTTAGGAAAGAAAAATATTTTGGGTGTTGGATTATTAACCTGAATCAACAGCAAATTCAATACTAATAGTGTCTCCATTGACTCAAAATCAAGTTGTACCCTAATAGTTTCAATAGATCAACACGATAACATTAAACTGGATCATTTTTTTCCCCTGCAAATGGTATCAACAAAGGGGTTGTACTGCTGAAAACACCATCTTCCCATGTTTCAGGATCAGGCTGACGTTTGTCAGGAAACCAACATTTTCGACACAGTTTTGGCATTTTACTGGGACTTTGCCTATTTAAAAATGTTTTTGTGCTTTTAACCTCCTTCAGTTAGTGGTAGAAATGGGTGAAAAAGCAATAATGGATCCTCGAAAGGTATACATTTCTAACAAGTAGACAAATTAAAAATGTTCCTATAGAAACTAACAGTTTAAATAAAAAGAAATGAAATGGAGTTAAAAAAACAGCCATTTGCGCCAACGTTTCTTTTCATCTGTAACTTCTTCTAAGTAAGGCAGATTCTTTAAAGCAATATACCGTTATGTCTGCTGGACCCTTCTGGTTGTGTTGATATATAGGACTTGTGGGTTCACCAAGAACCCGAGGCACCCAGAGCCAATAACTGAGCTGCGCCTCTCAATGGGTTCTCATTGTGTACAGCATATACAGGTATATAGTAATTCATTTGGTATAATATAAAGAGTGAAAAATAGGCACCTATGTATTTCCTAAATGGGAACAAAATATAAAGTTTAGAAGCAGTAGTTATTCGCACATCTCCAAAATTGTGGGTACCCATGCTAGCATGTGAAATAGAGGATATTTTTCTAAGTAACTTCATTTTTACACATTGGGTTACATTTGGAAGGCAGATGCATGGGAAGTCAACTGGTAATAAAATTTCTAATTCTACAATTCTGTGTTCCTCCAAGTCTCCCAATAAAAATGGTACCTCACTTGTGTGGGTAGGCTTAGTGCCTTCGAAAGGAAAATTCCCTAAACGCAACATGGGCACATCACATTTTTCCACACAAAACTGACCATTTTTTTCTAGCTGTGGATTTTGGACCCTAGCTAAGCTGGCACCTGCAAAACCTAGCAAACCTGTACATTTTTTAAAAACTAGACATCCTGGGAAATCCAGGATTGGGTGACTTGTGTGGCTCTCACCAGGTTCTGTTGCCTGGAATCCATTGCAAACTCAAACTTCGTAAAAGAAAACACATTCCCCTCACATTACTGTGATAGAAAGTCCTAGAATCTGTGGGTAGCCACAAACTTCTACCCACCAAGCATTACCCAAGTGTCCCAGTACAAATGGTACCTCACTTGTGTGGGTAGGCCTAGTGCCGGTGACAGGAACGGCCTAAAATGCAATGTGGGCCCTTTTTAGGTCTCGTCTGAGACAGCGCTTTAGCGCTGCTCTGGCGAGACTTATAGTAAGCGAGTTTTGGAAGTGCAAACAGTGCTTTTCAGGCCTCCAAATACAGTGCATGTGCCCCGGGCGCACGCACCATTTGGCAGCCTGAAAAGCACTGCCTGATCACTTGCTGTGATGTCCTCAGTGAGCCGCGCGGCCACTGAGGACATCAAAGTGCACACCATTTGCCACCCCCTTCCTGCTTGTTATTGTCTAGCTAGGTGTTAAAGCTCTGCCTCTGCTCTTTGCTTGCAAGTCTACGCTTTTCTTTGCAGCTAGTGGGGTGCTTTTGGTAGGTAAACAATAAAATATTACCTAAGAAACATCTTTGTTAGAAAGAAAAGGGAGAAGAGAGGAATTATAAACCGCCTAATGTTTGTTGTGCAGTTTGTTACATTTTGACTTGCGTTTTATCGTAGCAGACAGAACGAGAGATGACAAGTTGTAGCTGCGTGTCATTTTGTCTCACACGTTCTGACCGTGTATGATTGATCACTTATTTTTCGCCCATTTAAAATATGTTTTTGCAAATGGCCCAATCTCCCGAGGGGAACTTTCAGTCATCCCTTGTAAATGGCAGCTTCCCATCAGAGAACGCCATGTACAAATCTCTGTGCCAATGAGGGTGAACACATTCTGGCATACCTGGAATCAGGCGCGCAACACCCATTGGACTCACAGGGCTTCAGCCCCCCCCCCTATGTGGCAGCCCGGGATGAGACAGCTTCCCGGTGCACACACAGCCGTGCCCGAGCACTTCACAGGTCTTTAAAAGACCATCTGCATGTTAATGAGGCTTCGCTGTTGTTTCACCCCTTCTAAGAGCCCCTGCAGCCGCCTAGATTCTGCCCCCCCACCCCCGAAATCAGCGCCACTCTGCCTACTGTTTAAAGATTCAGCCCCCCCCCCGAAATTTTTGCTTAGCCCCCCCCCCCCCCGAAATTTGGCTCTAGTTGCGCCTCTGCCTGGAATTTAATTCGGATTAAAAAGGAGAAATGAAACTTAAAGCACGTACTCAGTACATACATGCACTCGTCACCGCACAGCTATCTCACAAACATAATAACAGTACAAAGTGGCTCAGAGAGTTAAACATCGCGGCTGACTTGGGATGTTATAGGTGGACCATACTTATAAGGTGGGTAAATGTTACAGCTTTACAATGTGTAATGGCAACAGTTGCCGCTTCTATTTAAAGCACCTAGAGGTGACAGGAGCGGCGCTTTAAAAAAATGTTTTTCTTCTTAACCTTTGTCTGTTTGGGTGAGCTCCTTTCAGGCATTGGTTTGTCCGGTTGTCCGTTATGTTTCAGGGCCAGCCTAGAGGATTTTGCAGATGATTAGATTACCCAATTTACACTTTGAATTGGCGATGCACTGGAAAAAGGTTCATGTTCGCATGCCCTTTGCCAAAGCCAGCTTTTACCTGCTTTCTGACAAATCGACATCCCCTACCCATCTTGCACATCAGCCACACTCTCATACTTGCCAAAACACATATTCAGGCAGGAGATCCCGATTTTTAAAGCCAAAAGTTACTTTATTTTTGCTTTGTCCTAACTGAAATTACCTCCTCTTCAATGCACGTTAATGGGGAAATAAATTCTCCCATTTATTTATTCTTTTAATTTTAAATTTACATCTTTCGTGTCTACACATGTTGGCATGCATGCACTGTGTCCTGAGTATTATATTTTCTCTGCATGGCATTGAGAATGAGATGAAACGTGTCCTTGTAATGTCCACATATTTAGTTCAATACCTTAAGACACGATGACATACTTGCCCCCACATATATACTGTTTTTAGTTGCAATGTTGATGCACAGGCTCCAAAATGGCTGCATATATTTGTGGCTTTGTACATGAAAACTCTCAAGGTAATGGATACGGTTATTCGTATGAAAGCACATTTTTTTTAATTAGGTATTATTTATGTATGCATTTGTTTAGATGAATACTGCCATGAAATGTCACCACAGATTGACTAGAATTAAGCCCAATCCCTTATCAATATAGTTGCACACCTTGTGACTAACATGTTTTCATCTGACTAGTGGTGCAGTCGCACACAGATTGTTATAGTACTGTTGACTTGCATCAGCGCACATGTCTTTTTTGGAATGTATCTATAAATGTTTCCTGAGCATGTATTCTTGAAGTAGACTGCATGACCCAGTGTGTAGTAATTGTATATCTATTCAATCCCTGGCAGCACAGCACCCAGGCTAATGTGCTGCTTGGCTAAAAACTATAACTATCCATTGGCTGAATTCAGCTCGATTGGGCTATCCCTGTGCTTAGAAATATCAAAAACAATCTACAGAAGAATCTACATCAATTCAAAATTTATTTATTATTTTCTTTTGCAAATTCTATCTGTCTTCTATTTTTTGGGAATTAGAAATACATTTTTTTAAGGTGGTAATAAAAGTCGCCATAATTTTCTCTGTGTCCATATATATAATACAAATAGTGCAAACATGAATACAGTACTATTAAATGTGCAGATTTGTGCAAGAAAAAACATACAATATAACAATATTAAATTTGTCCCCATATCAATATCTCATTAATACAAACCTCACATCCAGTCATAGCATACCACACATTCTCATTCACACATCACATTCATTGTTTTCCAGCTTAAAAATGGCTTGCTACAGAAAGAACTCATGGTGAAGATTCTTCTTTAGTACCATGGTAATGCCGCCAGCTGGAGAATGGAACAGGCCAACGCACGTTTCAGTGGATAACTGTCATTCAATCCACCTTCTTCAGGACCGCTTGCTTTCTTAAAGTTAATGCAGCGGAGGTTGATTAGGGGATCAATTGATATGTGTCAAGATGATTTCCTTGTTTAAATATTGTCTTGCTTCTTCTGAAGCTCTTATATCCCACTCTGCCAGGAGCAACAAGGTCAACAAGTCCTGATTTTATTTGCGTTATGGTATTTATAGTCTTGAGTTCATAACTGGGGAAACAAAACAAGCCCCAAATTACAAAGATACATTCAGGCAGTGCCCCGCCGTTCCCGCCCACTTCGACCACTGATTCAGAGAGATTTAGTAAGGGGCACAAGACCTTAGGAATGCGGTTTATGGCCAGTGCATGTGAGGCATTCAAGCGCGAAGCTGGCATCTGGCATCGGACTTGAAAGCAGCAGACTGCTTTCGCCAGCGTGCGCTCGGCCTCACTTCCAGCATCCCCTCTTACAACAATTAACTTTCGTTATAACTCACACCCCATATGCTCGTTCCCTCCCACCCTTCCTTTGATGTCCACTTTTCTTGTTGTTTACAAACCACACCACACACTGCTGCACGCCACACACTGCTGCACGCCACATACTGCTGCACGCCACATACTGCTGCACGCCGCACACTGCTGCATGACGCACACTACCGCACGCCACACACTGCTGCATTACACACTGCTGCACGCCACACACTGCTGCACGCTGCACACTGCTGCATTACTCACTGCTGCATGCTGCACGACACTGCTGCACGCCGCACACAGCTGCACGCCGCACACTGCTGCACGCCGCTGCACGCCACACAGTGCTGCATGCCTCACACTGCTACACGAAACACTGCTGCACGCCACACACTGCTGCACGCCGCACACTGCTGCACGCCACACACTGCTGCACGCCGCACACTGCTGCATGCCGCACACTGCTGCACGCCTCACACTGCTACACGCCTCACACTGCTGCACGCCACACACTGCCGCACACTGCTGCATGCCGCACACTGCTGCACTCCACACACTGCTTTTATGCGAGTTTATGCTACTGACATTGCAAATGACAATGCCTTTTATTTGTTTTACAACCAAAACATAAATAAAAGCCATTGTAATTTTACAATGCCAATAGCTCAAACTCTTATAAATACGAGACCTATTGCATTGCAAATGCTTGTTTTGCAATGTGCCTAGCTGTAGATTTTGGACCCTAGCTCAGCCGACACCTGGGGAAATGGTGCACACCTGCACATTTTTTTAAACTATACATCCTGTGGAATCCTAGATTGGGTGACTTGTGTGGCTCTCACTAGGTTCTGTGACCCAGGATCCCTTGTAAACCTCAAACTTTGTAAAAACAAAAAACATTTTCTTCACATTCCTGTGAAGGAATGCCCTGGAATCTGCAGGAAGCCACAAACACCCAAGCATCCAGCACTCTCCCGATAAAAATGGTACCACACTTGTGTGGGTAGGCCTCGTGCCCGTGACAGAAAATGGGTCAAAATGCAACTTGCGCACATCACATTTTTCCTGTGAAAACGACCCTTTTTTCCCGCAATGTGCCTATCTGTGGATTTTGGACACTACCTCAGCTTGCACCTGGAGATGCTAGCAAACCTGTACATTTTTGAAAACTAGAAATCCTGGGGAATCCGGGACGAGGTGACTTGTGCACACCGAATCCCTTGCAACCCTCAAACTTAAAAAAACCAAAACATTTTCCTCACATTTCTAAAGGTGGGCCAAGTAAAATGAGGTGTCTTGTTCATTGGGAGACCTGGAGGAATGCTGGGTGGTAGGAAATTTGTGTCAGCCCAGTGATCCCACAACTTTTACTCACAGAAATGTGTGAAAATTAAGATTTTTCAGCTAGATTTGAGGTTTGCAGGGGAGTCTGGGTAGGAAAATATTTGGGTATCCATGTAAGTAATACCTCCCTGGATTCCCCTGGCTGTCTAGTTTTCAGAAATGTCTGGGTTAGTTAGGTTACCCTAGATGGCCGCCGAGCCTGAAAGCAAAAAACGCAGGTGACTCTTACAAAACCAGGTTGTTTTGTGATAGAAAACGTTGATGTATCCAAAATATGTTTTCAGCCCTTTCCTGCCGCGATTACTTGTCTCACCCACACAAGTGAGGTACCTTTTTTATCGGGAGACTTGGGGAAATGCTGGGTGGTTAGAAATTTGTGGCTTCTTTCTGAATCTGGAAAATTATGGTACATTAATGCATGCAAGGAAAAGGTGACTTTAGTCACATTTTGAGGTTTGCAGGACATTGCGACTAAGATAACTTGTTGGGATTCACAAGAGAGACATCACTGTGTACTCCCATTGGGTGTTTAGTTTGTGAAAATATCTAGAATTGGTGGATTTAAAAAAAAAAAAAATTATTGGTATTTTATTCAGCGATAACAAACATTTCCAGGTTGTATTTTCAGCACAATTACATACGTGTAGGCATGACAATATAACACATAGCAAGAGCTGATATGTACATCAAATAGGCATTATATGTACTTGTGGCATTAGTCTCTGAAACAGTTGGTCTTAAGCAACTAGAAAGTTCATCAGAGGGCCTGCTCCCAATCATGGTTTGAATCAATCAAGTGAAATGTTGCCATACCCTGGAGAGAATATGAACAACAAAGCCATTGGAAACAGTTCAGTTGTATAATGGGCTGGCACACTATCACTCTCCAGAGAAGTAGTATTTATGTTACATGTGCTAGTACAGTTACCTTATGGAGGTGCTGATGCGGTGTCCGCCTGTAACGCTGATGGGTGCTCCAACAGGTACATAGTGAGTGGGGCCCATATATCTCGTGGTCTGGAGGACGCGGGAATCAATTCAGCATATTTATTCAACTGTTCTTGCCACAGGATTAGGTCACCCAGCAAGTCCTTAAATTTGGGAGCCCTTCCCCTACCCTATCGGCAGGCCAACCTGCGTCTGGCCAACAAAATGCTAAAATCAACAAACTTGCATTGGGCAGTGGGGATCGACTGAGTATATCCCAGCAGAGCCAACACTGGGGACATCTGTAATTTCAGCAGAGTCATATGCATCAGGGCTTCAAATATCTGCTGCCAGAACCATCGAACTACCCCACAAGACCACGCCAAATGCAGGAAATCCGCATTATCTGTGTTGCATCTATCACATCGTGCGTGGTCTCTTAGGCCATACTGGTGCAACCTGGCAGGAGTATAATATGTGCGATGCAGGTATTTATAATGTATGATGCGCAGTCGGCTGTTTGAGGAAATAAGCCCTGTCTGCCTACAGCAATAATCCCATGGCTGGTCCGTAATGTCACATACCAGTTCCATGCACCACTTAGCATGAGCAGGGCATGGTTTATATTCCATTTCTGTATATAGGCTATGGTAGAGGGTCGACACTAGAAGAGAGGAATCCAGGGCACGCAGCACATGATGCAGTGGCACAAATTTAGGAGGTTCTCTGGGATATGAAAGAGTATGCTCACATATACCCTGTCTCAGTCGGACATACAGAAATATGTCCATAGAGGAGGCTTGCGCATTTAGAAACAATTGTGTCATGGTCTTAAAGGAGCCGTTATGATAAAGGTCACCCCAGCAATGAATCTGGAATTTGGATTTAGCCTTGGAGAAAATCCCTTCTAATAGCAGCGGCATCTGCGGATGATATGTGAGGGGGAACGCCGGAGAATATAGCATTGGTGCCTTGAGTGTTTGAAGAAGGCGCTGCCAGGCTTTGATAGTGCCGTCCACTAGATGGCCCTGCAGCCCTGTGTTCGGGTACAGCTAGGATTACACCATCTAGTGGGACTGGATGTGCCAACCAATGTTCTGTGGCGATCTGAGGTGTGTATCTGGGGGGTGGAACCAATAATGTGCAAAGTGCGCCTGTGCGCATAGATAATATAACGCGAAATTCGGTAACGTCAAAACCTCCTTGGGAATATGGTCGAGTAAGGGTTTCTCACTGCAATCGTGGTTGCCTGCCTCCCCAAACCAGTTGTTTGAGCTCTGTCCTGAGCATGTTAAAAAAGGGTCTCTCAGGGTATAGAGGGATATTTAAAAAAAGATATAGAAATTTGGGAAGGATAATCATTTTGATAAGCGAGATGCGCCCTGCCATTGTGAGGGGCAAAGCTATGCATCTATTGATGCAGTTAGGACCTGTTCCAATGCACAACCATAATTACAACGCAGGAGCTCATCGCGGTCATTGGTGACCTGCACCCCCAAATATTTCACCTATTCAGCACACCATTCTATGGGGTATTCAGTGGCAAAGGGTTTCGCCGCTGCAGTGAGTGGGGAACTAGTTGCGATTTAGCCCAATTGATGGTGATACCAGACAGTCTGCCAAAACGTATACACTCGCGAAGTAATGGGTTAAGGTTATGAATCGGGTCTTTTACATATAAAGTGACGTCATCTGCGTATAAAGAGACCAAGATGGGGCACAGAAAACATCGAAGGCCTTTTTCCGAATGGTGTTGCTGGAGTCTCGCTGCAAGGGGTTCAATGGCAAGGGCGAATAATAATGGGGACAAAGGGCATCCTTGATGTGTGCCCCTCGTGAGCTCAATGGAGGAGGAGATGTGCCCGTTTATGCGCACCCGGGCAGTGGGGTAGGTATATAGTAGTCGGATCCACGACAAGAACCCGATTGGGAGTCCCATGCACTGCAGGTGAACAGGTTGTCCCATTCCACCGAATCGAAGGCTTTCGTGGCATCTAAAAAGATCGCCACGATTGCCAGTTGCGGGTCAACATTGTGCATGACTGAAAATAGCGTATGCGAATTGTGAGATGTCGCTCTACCCGGTAGAAAACCCGCTTGATCCGGCAAAACCAACTTCTTCATCAATAGCCGGAGTCTGTTCGCCAGAAGCTTAGCCAGGATGTTTACATCCGTGTTAATTAAGGAGAGCTGTCTATACGAATCACAGTATTCCATAGGTTTATCAGGTTTCAACAGGGAGATAATGAGAGCTTCTCTCATAGAAGCTGGCAATAGATGAGATTCTAGTGATTCCTCATAGACGTCCCTCAATATAGGTATCAGCTGTTCGATGTATGCTTTGTAAAAATCTACTGGTAGCCCATCAGACCCCGCGGCCTTGCTGGATTTAATTTGCATAATCGCATCTTTAAACTCATTTACCTCAAAGGGTGCTGCTAGAAACTCGTTGGGAGTCACCTAACCAACCCAAAGTGATGTCCTGCAGAAAAGGGCCGAAGTCCGGGGGATGCATTGCGTTTGGAGGTATACAGCGTCTCATAGTGTGAGGTGAATGTGTCAAGAATATCGCGGCCATCTTTATGGTGCATTCCAGATGCATCCAATATCTCCCTTATGTAATTAGAACATTTTGGTTTTTGTATGCTCCGAGCTAGCGCCCTGCCTGGCCTTTCCCCCTCTCCATAACGACGCACAGTGAAATGTTTCCCCCGGAACCGGGTCTCACGCTCAGCAGTGTCTATATATCCAGTGAGTTTATTCCGAAGGTCCACCCTCCGTGCACCCGATGGGTCTTGCCACATATCTGTTTCTAACTTCTTCAGTTCTCCCTCTAGTGTACCTAACTTATGTCTAATGTCCCTAAGTACCCCAAACCTTTTGGCCATGCAAAAAACGCGGATTGTCACCTTAAAAGCTTCCCACAGAGTACTGACACAAGTCACAGACCCTTTCTTGCGGTGAAAAAAGTCTGAGATCTCCTCACCCAATTCAGCCTTAAATACCGTATCTAGGAGTGCTTAGGGTTCCAGTCTCCAGCTGAACGGGGGACCAAGGATGCAGGGGAGAGTTACCTGTAAACTCACAGGCGAGTGGTCCAAAAATGTCTTAGCCATGAGTGGCACAGATGTTATCCAAGGAACTATACCCCTGGTAACTAACCAATAGTCTAGTCGGGACCAGGCAGCCCGGGCAGTTGTGTGATACGTGCCTTCCCTCCTCCGAGGGTGCCAATGCCGCCAGGCGTCAACCAATCCATTGTCTTGGCGAAGCTTTGAAAGAGTCTCATGCGTCCGTGTGTAATGGTGTGGTTGGGGATAAGAGTGATCCAGCTCAGGGCCTCAGGGCACAATGTTGCATTGAAATCCCCCCCAAATAATATGTGTGGAACCTACTTTTAGGATCAGTCCCCAAAGGGACATGTAGTAGTCAGGGTCATCAATGTTAGGATCATAGCAACTTACCAATGTGAGGGATTGTGTGCCTAGAGTACCCCAGTTTAGACAATACCTGCCCGCGGCGTCACTCAGTGAGCCTCCAAAGACAAAAGGGGTGCCTTTTTAAAATAATAATAACGTTCCTCTCGCATAGGAGGAGTACGAGGAGAATATTCTTATCGACGCCCACCTAGTTCCAAAACAGGACCCATTATGGGGGGTAGTCTGCATTTCCTGAAGTGCCGCTATATGTATTTGATGTCGGTCTAGGTAGGAGAAAAGTTGTCTACATTTGCAGGGATTCCCCAGGCCTCTGACATTCCATGTGATTAGATTAACCTTCAGGGGATCAGCTGGCGATGCCATGTACGTGTCGGAAGTAGAAAGTGTATGAAGCCAAATGTGAGAGCCGAAATGTAAGACGTGCCATGTATGGTGATATATACAATTAGTGCTGCGTCATATCGAAACAGTGAAAGTGCTACAACCAAAACTTTACCCACCCCCACCTACCACGGCACCCCAATAGTGCCGGGAATCGCCCGCCCACCCAAGCCCTAGTTTAACAGTATATAGGCATACTCAATGAAGACATTACATAGAGTCAAAGTACAGAAAACCAACAAGTGGTAAGGCAGATTTACCATGTGGGGGTCACCAGGGCAACACCAAAACAACCACTCCTCTCTCCACCAAAGGCCGGGTATGTGTAATGAATGGCTTGAGTTGGAATAGAACCAGCCAGGGGGAGGAGGGGGGTTCACCTGGCTCTACGTGAAATGTACCCCCTGCCATATTGAGGGGAAAGGCAGAGATGGTGTGGACAGCGGGGGATGAAAACAATATCTCAATATCCAGGAATCAACAATGACACTTATCTGGAGGCAGTCCCTATCAGTGGAGCCGTTGTCTCTAGTCCATTACATCATCACCCACAGGCCTGTGGGCTCCAACCCGGGGGGGGGGGATTCTGCGAGGCAAGATCCACCAAGGAGCGGTGATATTGTGGATGAACAAAGATGAATGGAAAGCAGAGAGTTCACACAGTGTCCCACTTCCTACCCGTGTTGGGTAGGGCTTTAGCCTGTTTGTGGATAGGGCGATCTGGAGACTCGATCTTCTGATGTAGTTCCTGGAGAGCGACGTTGGATCGATTTCAGGTACTCCTCCACCTGATGCGGGTTCATGAAGATGTTGCTTTTACCGCGATAGGTGACCCGCAAGCGCGCCGGGTACAGCAGGGCATATTCGATCCGGGGTTTACGGAGTTTTTGCTTAACACCCAAAAATTTGCGACGCGCCTCCTGCACCGCCACAGTGAAGTCTGTAAAGATGGTAAACTCCACTGCTTCATACTGTAGATTCTTGCGTTCTCTGGCCAGTTTCAGGGCGGCGTCTCTATCACGGTAATTTAGGATACGTGCCACAATTGTTCGTGGGGGGCCTCCAGGGGGTGGTCTAGGTCCTAGGGTGTGGTGTGCCCGTTCTACTATGAACTGGGAGGAGAAAGGGTTCTCATCAGTTGCGCCGCGTAACAGTCTCTCCACATACTCCTCCATGCGGCCTGTATTAGTGCTTTCCGGAATTCCCATGATTCGGATATTATTGCGGTGGCTGTGAGCTTCCAAGTCCTCATTCTATGCTGCAATGACTTTGAGCAGTTCGTCCATTTGGGTTACTAGATTCTGCAGCTGCAGGGTAGTGTCCTCATTATCAGATATGCAACGCTCTGTTTCTTTTAGCTGACCGTCGTGTTTGTCAACCTTTTGGACCAGGAAGTCAAGGCACATATTCATGGTGTCCATTTTCCCAGATACGTCAGTCATACTATGCTGCAGGGCTAGAAGCAGCGACTTGACTTCATCTCCCTGCGTTGAGGACTGAGTCTGCGTCACATCTCATGAGGTTGGGATGAAGTCATCTGAGTTTGAGCGTGTGGCTACTCTCTTGGCGTCAAAGACTAGCTTTGGCTGTCTGCCGTCTGGTTCACCAATGACTGGCGCTGTACCCACGTAACTCATTCCAGGTGAGTGAAAGGTGGGGAACCTGTCTTGGCGCCGCAGTCGCAGCAATGTGCTGTTACCTCTGACAGCCATCTCGGATTTCCAGGTCTCACACCATGTCACAGGAGGTCTGACTGAGAGGTATAGGAGGTATGGTGTGCAGCTCCTCAGCAATCAGTGCGCATACGGGGAGAGGTATCTGGCGTCCCAGAACTGAAAGAGCGAGTACACAGCAGGCGCTGCGTCTGTTGCTTCATCCTGAGGCAATTAGGCTCGACAAGTAGACCCACGCTATTTCAATGGGGTCCCAGCATAGGATGTGAATGTACCCCTGGAAAGCGGCACCACACTGCAAGCTGACACAGACAGGTCATCATCTCGCCGAGTGAATCCAGAACTCAATAGGGACGGGATGATCGCTACTGAAGGGGCCGAGTGCTTGTGTGGTAGCGGCGGCAGTCAAGCAGTCTACGCCTCCGCCGCCATTGCTGGAAGTTTCTGTCTCAAGGCAGGCTTGTGCTCGGGCCACAAATCTCATTCAGCCACAGTATTTACAGCAAGTCTCTTAGCCCAAGTCCGCAAATCGATCTCTGTGCATCAGTCCCGGGGGGGGACACGACCGCATAGCCACCCCTCCGTGCTCCCTGCCCGTTAAGGCCACACAGCGCGATCCCCGCCCAGGGGGGTAGGTTTGCACCTCTTCTGCACTCACCACCTCAGAGTTGCCGAGGGACAGCACAGTAGTGGATGTGTCTTGCACTGAGGCAGTGTGATTGTTCAGTCTGCCACCGTTTTCCCTCCTTGTCCTCTCCCCCTGATTTCTCCCGCTGTCCGCTGTCCGCGGTCCAGTTTAGTGAGGCCTGCACCCACGCGGGAAGCCGCTGTGCTCAAGTTATCTCTGCAGCCGGCCGGAGCTCCAGGCAGGATACGGTGATCTTCCACAGTCAATTTCTCCAGGTTCTTTCTCCCGCGCAGGGCCTCAGTTTCAGCTAATACCCGCACCGGAGCGAGTGCTGAGTCCACGCTACCAGTACCTGGCGAGCATGTCCTGATTACACAGCAGGGGTAAAAGAGAAATATAACATATTTTAGCCAAGGCGCCGGAGCCTCACAGGTGTGTGGCCATCTTAGTCGTGCGCCACCTAGAGCCCCCCAGAATTGGTGGATTTTTCCAAGAGGGAATGTACACATTGGCTGAGAAGGACAGAAAAAGATAATTATTACAGCACAACCATCTATTCCTCAAGCACACCCACATACTGGTTGGATTTGGCATGAGGGTGAGTGGTGGTTCAGTATATAAAGTGTTATTAACGAGATTTAACAAAAATGAAATGCCATGTTTATAATTGAAAGGACAGAAAATTTAACCAGTGACTCACAGCTTGTGAGCTGTACAGCCGCGACACGGCATCAACCTCTTATAGGCCATTCATACACCTTTCATACATATTATACACACAAAACCATTTACAACGCCAGCCGTGGTCCCAGCACATAAGAACCCTCACATCAACAGACATCGCCATTCAATGGCCCATCACTTTCTCACACCCACATGCCTGACACAGCAACCACACAGGCTAATGGATTGTGTGGACTGGTGTTTGGCTACCTGCATGTGTAGTGACCAGCAGCAAGTTACTACTCACACACCAAGCGCCATTCCATACTCACCGCCAGCCAAGCACCAACCCACCTACACCACCAGGCAAGTGCCAGTCCACACACACCACCAGCCAAGTGCCAGTCCATGCACACCACCAGCCAAGCGCCAGTCCATGCACACCACCAGCCAAGCACTAGTCCACACACACCACCGGCCAAGCACCAGTCCACACACACTGCCAGCCAAGCTCCAGTCCACGCAGACCACCAGCCAAGTTCCAGTCCATGCACACAGCCAGCCAAGTGCCAGTCCACACACACTGCCAGCCAAGTGCCAGTCCACACACACTGCTAGCCAAGCACCAGTCCACACACACCAGTAGCCAAGCACCAGTCCACACACACTCCCATCACATTTTGAGATTTTTTATACAAAAAAGAAAACACAAACAAATTTTAAGTAGATACAAACACAAAAGCTGAAACTAAATGCATCACACTAATGCCAACCTTGAAACTGAGCAAAAATTATAAAACAATACAGATCAGGCAGTTTACTTTAACACTCATGGATGCTCCCAATAATTCATTTGCGTGTGGTACATTTTAAAAGAAGCAGGCTCACAAAGCACATGGATAGAAGGACACTCAGGGCAGTACATCCGAGTCTTCTTCTGCACACCTCTTCGCCAACAGACACTACATCTCGTACTGGGAAAGTCTTTTGTGGGCATGGGACGAATGTGAGCAGGAAAGTGGTGATCTTTCAATCTAACTACATCCTCCACCACTCAAAATCTAGGAACACTTGCCTGTTTAACTGCAACAAGGCTGCCTATCACAGACTCCTGAAACTTAACAAAAGTCATCTTTGACTCAGGAGAGCATTCCTTAAATACAGCAAAAGAATTCAAGTATGCTAAGTGGAAAAGATGGCTAGCCAACATCTTATACCAAATGTAAGCCTTACAAAGAGCAGTCTAAGGTTACAACCTCTGCTCTACTCTATCAACACCACCCATGTGCCTATTATAGTCTAAAATGCACACAGGTTAACGCACTTCAGCAACCTGACCCCAAACAGTCACAGATGAATTACTTTCATCATGGATGGTAGTCAGCATGTAGACATCTCTCATGCCTGCAAACTTCACAGCTAGAAGTTCCTCACTATGCACTGCACTGACCCTGCTCAAGCTTTTGACAAACAAGTTATTTTGGGTAACCTTTACAGTTAGAACAGATTGTGCCGCAATCAACAGTGTCCACTTAGGCCAATTCTCTGAACAACTGCACACCAGTGTAGAAGTTATCTACGTATGAATGGTGGCCTTTGCTAAAACATCCTTTACCACGTTTCCACACAATGTTCTCACTCACTCCGAAAGGGGGTGGACAACCAGGGGGGTCAATCCTGGAATCCCTACCAGTGTACACCCTGAAATTAGAGACAAATCCCGTCCTACTGTCGCACAGAATATACATCTTAATTCCACAGAGTGCTCTCTAGGTATGTACTGCCTAAAAACTGAGCGGCCCTTGAACAAGACCAAAGACTCATCCACAGATATTTCTTTCCCTGGAGCATAGATCTCAGAAAATTGATCTACAAAGTGATCAATGACAGGCCGAATCCTAAAAAGACGGTCACAATCAGGGTGATTTGGTGGCGATGCTAAAATATTATCGACAAAATGCAGCATCCAAAGCAGAAGCAAATACCGATCACAACTCATGATTGCCGGAAATATGGCCGTTGCCATCAAGGGACTAGTAAACCAATATGAAGACATCAATGGCTTCCTTGTCAAGCCCATCAAAAAAGTTAAACCCAAGAACATCTTCAACTCATCAAGATTTGTGGGAGTCCACTGGGTAGCTCTAGAGTGGAGCCTAAGTCTGGCACTGTTGTCTCTCAAATACTGTTCAGCATACATATTAATTCGTCTGCTCAACATTCTTCACCAAAAATACATCGTCCATAAACAGGTGAAAAAATGTACACGCAAAAGGTTTTTAATATCCACTCTACACATTAGGACACCAGTGAAGTTGGGCAATGACGGCTTCACCAGATGTTAGCTCTTCCAATGGGAAGCCTTACAGCCCCAGGCTTCAGTCCAGATGTCTCTTGCTGCACTACAGGCACATCAATGTCCTCCTCTAAAACAGGCACTTCATCTGCACTAAGAGTGCCTTCATTAACTGATGATTCCTGTCTGACAGAAAATGCACTTCCAGAATCTTACATTCCCTCCTCTGCCTCAGATGCAGAGACAGTATGATAATCATGCTCAGAGGAAGTCTCGAAAAGCATACCAACAACCTGCTGGGCTATCATCCTGCGGCTAACCTTAATCCTTACTAAGAAAGGAGACTTCACAAACAAGTTAAAAACAACCAACACTGTGCAAAATAAGTAATAAGCAAAGTGTGGCTTTATCACATAGATCTATATACACAAAAACTATATGACTCACTTGCCAGAGACAGCTACACTCACCAACACCTACTCTGCAGAGACACAGCAAAAACCAACGAAATCCCACTGGAAAAAAACCCAAAGCAAATTACTCACAAGGTAACAAAATACACAACGAGCACAAATGCAAAAAGATTTTCACACTGAATAAAACAAGCTAAACATACTGATATTATTATGCCATTTACAAAAACACATTCATGCAGGGAAATTAAACTCAATTAGAGTGAATAATACAAAAAACGTTTTCTTACCAAACACATGCAACTGCACAAACCGCAAAACCACCATTAATGAAACCGCAACCTGGAACATTAACCAAAGGGGCAAAAGCCTGGAACTAGAATAAAAAGGAGAAATAAAGCATTACAATCGCAATTGACAAGAAATAAAACAATTAACATTATAACACGCTATGTCACAACCCAAATGGCCAATCTGCCAAGAGGGACAGAAAAACAGCCAAGAGTAAACCAATGACCCATCCCATTGAGGCAACGCTTACCCTAGAGGCCACCAACAAACATAAATATATCCATATCCCTGGTGCTAGTAGGTTGTCTGCCCCCCGGGGGCAGATGAGCCTCAAAAATGGGCGGATCTGATGGTAGAAAATGGACAAAGTAATTTTAAAACATTATTAGCGCCAATAGGGGTGACCATTACCAAAGGGACCAAGCTGAAAACATAAATATATACAGATCCCTGGTGCTAGTGGGTTTTCTACCCTCCCCCGGGGGCAGATGGGCCTCAAATAGGGCTGGTCCACCCCCGGGGGCAGAAAATTGCCACAAATATTAAAACAAAATTGAGGGGTGATCCTTGCCTAATAGATCTTCCCCATGCAAAAACATGTACAAACATTATAAATCCCTCATGCTAGCGTTGTTTTCTCCCCCGGGGCAGATGGGATTCAAAGTTGGCCAAATCTGACCCAGGGGGCAGAAAATAGCCGATACAAATGCCCCCATTTGGAAACGACCCTTGCCAAGGGGTCGCTTCCATATACAAAATAAATCATTGGTTCTAGTGGATTTTCGACACCCCCGGTGGCAAATGGGCCTTCAGAAGGGGCCGATCTGTCGGGGGGGGGGGGGCGGTAGAAAATGGCCGCAAGTATAAAAAGAAAATTAGGGGGGTGATCCTTGCCCAAGGGATCGCCTCCTTGCACTTCTCTAGGACTAGTGGGGTTTTTTGTCCCCCCTCCCCCCCCCCGGTAGAGAAAGGCTAAAAAAACAGGCTAATGGTAACCTTCTCTTAAACAGTGCATTTACTCCTCTGCACAAGAATAAACAATCATCAATCTGGATTAATATGCATTCCCAACTAGACCGTTAGTACATTCCTGCTATGGTGTGGATGTGGCACCCCACAACACACGCCTCAATTTAATAACTTTATAGCTCAAGGTCTTGGATTTTGATTAAATCAGATAAAGAAACCTTAAGCCATAAAACAAAACACATTTTATAATTATAATTTACCAACACATTAATACACATACATAATGCATGAATAGTGAAAACACAATTGACGCAAACACAGTTAGTAAAAACGAATGAGATGAAATTACCAAAATCGCAATAACCAAAACGTTTGCTATTCCACAAATCAAAGCCACATGGACAAAGTGATCACAACCCCCATACATTTTTCATGATACTGGAAACTCAAACTACAAATCTCCCTAAGCACTGTTAAGCATATGATATTACACTCTCATTGGCACACTCTCTCACAGTGCATCACCTCATTTATACTTAAATTTAAGGACCAGTTTCAGGAACACTGAAACATTGCAACATATGTAAACAGGATCATTCGAATTTGGGACTAGAGACTGAATCATGGCAAAATTGGGTTCTTAAGCTAGTTAACTGTAGCATCAAGACCCAGAAGGAACCATCTAGGTGCCACTGCTAACCATATTCTGCTACCAAAACTGATGGCGCTTTCTCTGATTATGTTGAATTAAAATGCTTCTGAAGGACTTGGAATGGTGTTTATCCTTCAAGGATTTTATTGCTCCTGAACAGGATCTAGTCAACAAATTCAAATGCAAACTGTAAACACATTAGGCATTACAATGAAAATGGGACAAAACGTATTATAAAACCATAAAGGTTTATTAAGGTTTAAAATCATTACAAAAGTAAAAATAAGTGGTTAGAAGCCAGTCAATAGTCGCGCAGATCAAGAAATAGAAAGGAGCCAAGATAAAAATGAAAGAAATAATTAAGTAGAACTAGATATAGTTCAGCTCTAATAAATACATTCAAATCATAAATCAGAAGTCAGAACAGCATGGTGCTGCCTTCTAAAAGTCAAGAATGAAATGAGCCCAATACCCTCGGGAAGGGGCTTCTTTTATTATATGTTGCGCAATGGAAGCCATACGTGCAATACAATTGTGCAATAGTCACACACGTTGAACCATTCCCTTCAGAAAGAGAACAATAGAGTTTCTAAGCTCACATTCTCTATATTATCCAACAGATTCAATTAATGTAGTCTTTCGTTGTTACTTAATTCACAATGACAAGCTCTCATAATGAAGAATCACACTGTGGTCCCTATAGGGGAGGACATAGAAGAATTCACTCTCAATGGAACAGCGTGTTACAATCCAACAAAAAAGAAACATCAATTTGTACATGCGAAAATAAATTACCTGCACATGAATCACCTGTGCGCCGGGGGAGACAAAAAGATGTCTGCATTATGAAAATAGCCGCAAGAATTACTAGATATTTTCAAATAGAGGCCTACATTGATCAACATTGGAATAAGCAAAATCTTATCAACATATCCTTATCTCAAGTACTTGTTTTATTTGTGTTAATAGTGTTCTGCATATTAATTACAAAACCTTTTGTCAGCAGCACTCACCATGCCTTTGACAGGCGCACATATATGTGAATTTCAAGGTGAGACCAACAAGCAACAGGCTTTTAAATACTGCCAAATATATGATTTTGGGCATTTTCACCACCTTTTGTAAGATGGTCAGCTCAGAAACGATCAAGAACATGTGCCTAATTCTATTAATGTCAATGTACAATTCCCCCTACTGGGAAGATTCTTTATTCATGAGATCACTTTTGCAAAAGAAAAAAAAACGAAAGAAAAATCACCTACGCAAACTTGAAATTTATGCTTGGAAAGTGCTTTTCTGCATCTACCAAGCTTATGTGTAAATATACTGTGTGAATGAGATACTCAATCAACAAGCCACCAATTTTATAATAACCACATTTTGTCACTTGTCAAAGCAGATGGAAATAATTGTATATACTTTGGGCTTGAATCACAAAGGTAAACTTACACTTTTTGTAGGTTTATTATGTGTTTGGTAATCAAAAACTACAAGTTTCATTTACTAATAGTAATTGTATTCCTTGTGGAGCCTACACACATACAATTATGTGTGGAGTTCTCTGCAGTCGTAAATGGATTTTGCCTGAAGAGCTTTGTTGTCTAGAGGGAAGATATAGGTTTATTTTACGCTTCTAGTAGCCTGGGCCATAAAAAAACTTTGTCATCAAGGGTAATCAATAAGTGCACACCAAAGAAGGTTTCTCAAGACGGAAGTAATGTGGGATCTTTAAGAGGAGTTTATAGCAATTGTGACCGTAGACTCTTGCAACACCAGTAGAATTTTTCCATAATACAATAAATTGTCATAATCAATTATGCACAAATTATCATCAGAAAGAAGCATGAATTGCTTCCTCAAACTCCATGATAGTAGTTTTCATTTTCCAATAGATATTTCCATTTTATAAATTAAGTGCATTTGTAAGGGATACAGGTCTACAAGTACAGTCACAATTTTTTCTTATCTTCACTCAAGAGCTTAAAACCGAATGTGTATATATTCTCTTTCATTTGATTCCTCAAGTCAAGGCATTTTCTCAGCCCAATCATTTACTTTTTCTTACTTTGAGAAGACTCTCAATGTTCAGTTTTTCTTTCAAGGAAATTCTTTTGCCACTAAATCGAACAGTATGCCAATTCTCAACTTTGCCTCTGGGTTTTTGTACTGTGAAAGATCATTCAAAATTGAGGAAATTCGCTGTTATTTATTTCCTTGCTGACAATTCTACTCATTAACCTCAAAATTCCTTCCCTAATTCTAACGACGTTCCTATAGTTATGATAATTCACAAGCAGGCTAAATATGTCATACATAATTCATAGAGCAGCCCTAAACCCCATTCAGAAGAGTTCAGTTACTAAATCCACAATTATTTTTAGCACCATCTCAGAAGGCATGCGATCATTGCATTAGCACTATTGTACCTGGTAAAATGTTCACCAAAATGTAGTTAGATTTAATTCCCAGTGTGGTTGTAGACTCATTTCTGAAACACACTCACACACAGATCCTTGTACTATGGCACAAAGGTGTGTGTATGGTACTTGGCAGCAACATTCTGCACCATGCTATGGGGGATGAGAGGAGAGGGATATATCTTTGTAGATATGGCTCTCTCCTGCTCTCTCCCTCTCACGCAATGCAACATAACATTTTTGGATGCTGCACTGCATTGGCTGAAAGTTTGGTGAATCTGACCCATCATAAGACTTAGAGATACTCTGAAGGTATATCATTGCTATATCAAGTGACTGTTCATACCAAATGGAGTTGCCTTTTCTGTGCCCCATATTCTTCACCAAATCCATTATTGAGACCCTAAAACTGTGCCACTGGCTTTTGGTGCATCCTAAATGCCAGATCACAAAGCAAATACTGTCCCAAGAACAGCAATTGTAGTTAGATAAAGTGAAAATTCACTATTGACAACAAATTCAACTGTGTATACCCTGTGCAATGCATCACAAACATGTGCAAACTGTTGACAGTATGTAGGAAATGGTTTATGAACTCAGTTGATACAGATCTTAAATCTTGCCAAAAGGATTAGAAAGAAGACTAGCCTAGGTTATTTGTTCTTAGTCCAGTGACACTTCATATGAGATCAGAAGATTTTGTAGTTCAATTTCACCACCAACTATGTCTCTGACAGCTTTGCACACAGCCTTCCAGTGTGCTGTCAAGAGCTGACAGCCAGCATAAGTAGACTTTCCACCTCTTTACCACTGACCAACATAACCTATTGATTATGTAGACAATGTTTAGTATTATTAATGATCTCTTAGAACTATGGTAATCTAATGGAGGAATATGTAAGATAGAGGGTCCTAGCACACTAAATATTCTCCTATCCCAGTTCATCTGTTTGGCACAAGCTCAGTATACTATCTGTGTCTCATAGTAGTGTTAGCCTTAATTCATAGATCAGGGGACGCAGGTGTAACAATTGCCATCCCTTCCTTCTTAGTAGCAAGCCATGAGGTCTGTATGGCAACCCCTGTTAGTTTCCAGTAGTCAGAACAATGCTCAAGAAATTACACAGTGAGGAAAGATAAACTTAGAATGAGGATTTGGCATTGCTGTTATTCATTTCTGGAATTTACTGTAGCAAGTGATCCATTTCAAACCCATTTGGCCTAACACGTTGACAAAAAATGAGTTGGGAGTAGAACAAAATATGAAGGAGACTTTTAATGTGATAGTCAAATAATTTCTGTCATTGCTAATCATGAGCAGCAGCTGCTCACTGCAGCTGCTATGATCAATGATAGTATCCACCAGTAACAGTCCATCTTTCTATTAGAAACCTGGTTTTGTCAATCAGTGCTAGTCAAGTATTGGCTCTCTACATCAGTGTCACTGCCTCTCAGTAACCAACATTGTTAGTCTGATTCAGAGTGTCCAATATGAACCTATAACTGCTGTTGATTTCACATATTTTCCACAAAAGCACACATTCTGGAGTAGGTTCATATCCGCCCATATCCTCAGGAAGCACCCAATAAGAACTCATACTGTAATTTTCTCAAGTTTCAACTACATCAAAGTTGCATTCTAAATATTGTCATAACATAACACACACTACTCTAATTCTAGAACATATTATTGATAGTGTACATCCCCTTAGAAAATAACATAAATGCACATTGTGTTAAAAAGCACTAACCTTGTGGAAAGATGAGTTTACACACTTATCCCTTTCCAAAGCTTACTGTACAGAATGACAATATGTGGGCTAAATGTAGCCCCGGGAAAGAGGAATGGGATAAGAGAGAAAACAGAACCACTAATTATTGCGCTTCTGACCCAGCACTCTGATGGGCACCAATAACATCTAAGTACTGGACATCTAAAGATACAATGAATATCTCCAAGTACCTGCTCATCATAGTTGACCTCTTATCACTTGATATAGCAGTGATATACCTTCAGAGTATCTCTAAGTCTTATGATGGGTCAGATTCACCAAACTTTCAGCCAATGCAGTGCAGCATCCAAAAATGTTATGTTGCATTGCGTGAGAGGGAGAGAGCAGGAGAGAGCCATATCTACAAAGATATATCCCTCTCCTCTCATCCCCCATAGCATGGTGCAGAATGTTGCTGCCAAGTACCATACACACACCTTTGTGCCATAGTACAAGGATCTGTGTGTGAGTCTAGCATATGTTTTGTACTGAAAAGGTTCTCTTTCAGTGATAAATACTTTGCCTAGATAACTTTAAAAACGTTTCCTGCTTTTTATGTATGTCGCACAATGTGGCACACATGCAAAGTCAGAAGAGAAAGGAGCATTGAAAACATTTCTCCATTTAATGCCTGATTTCAAATGGCCTTCATTTTTGATGCAAACCCCGTCTCAAATTTTTGGTAGAGACGGTTCTGCTTAAAATTCCATCGGCGGTTGCATGAGAATGCCAATGTACCACCTATGGAATGCCTTATTGACAGTAAGTAAGTAACAAAGCAGTGGTTCATACTGCTTTGCGTTACTTTTAGACTACTTTTCAGGACATAACAAGTTTTGCACTGGAAAGTTAATGACTAAAAAACATTTTGTGCTAGTTTATGTCACTTTTGTTATGCAAGCCCAGCATACAATATTAGTAAAATTGGCCCAAGGTGTTCCGTGCAACACTATTCCTGAAAATGTGACACAAATATTTAGCACTATAGCTAATGTCATTTAAGCTTTTGACATATTTCTCACTATCCTTGCTGTCAAGATGGTTGCCTTTTATCATGTGAATATAGGCTCTTGCCTAAGATATATATTCAAGGTTGTTGTTCCACAACTGTAAAATATCAAAGATTTATCAGAAATATTTAACTCACACTGATACCACTTACCTAAACTCCATTCACTACCTTAACTATAAAATGTGCATCGCAAACATACCATAGGGACTTATTTAGAGTTTGGCAGACTGGTGCACATATTGATGAATACAGGCCCCAGCAAGGCCCGCTAGTACAAAGGGTTTGCCCTTCTGCGTACAAAATACTAGAAGGAAGTTGGCACGGAAACTGCAAATACAAAGACAAAGTTTATTAACCTTCAAAGGTGGTCCTACAACCTACGCAACACTCTACAGCATTGCACAGAGTAGCACAAAGGACTTGTGCACATGGTCCCCTTTTATACACAATAGAGGGGCTCATAAGTAGGCGGATACAACACGAAGCAAGATTTATGACCTTATATGGACATGTTCAGTGCATGATCAATATGTGGGCGGAGTTAACAGTTACTTGAAACCCGTAAAAACATATTGGAGCAAGGCCTAATTAGTGGCAGATGTGATCAGTTCTGGACATGCGCCAAAACGCACAAAGGGGTTATTTATAGACTGTTGCTAGGCAGATCTCGGGAGTGACTGGCGAAGAGGTAGGACTCTCCTCGTGCAAAGCACATGGTGTTATGGCCATACAAAATGGCGGACAGCTAAACATAACATTGGTCAATATAAAGCAAAAACGTAACTTCGAACATGAAGAGCACATGTCTTCAGTAAATGCTTAATCATATCGCTGTTTTATTTACAACAGACGACCCTTTCAGCATTTGCTGAAGACACTCGGCCTACTAGGATAATCGAGATAATCATCATTTATATCTATTCTCATCATCTCGGTTATTTCTTTGTTTATGCTCTTTTGATAAGTGGCATCGGAAACAGCTTTCTTATTGGGGATACAGAATGAAACACATAGAGTACATATCATAGGACTGCATTGGATACACATACAACACGTGAACAATATTGCTACAATAATGCATAGACCAGTAAGAACTTTCCATCCCCACGTAGTAATTAAAGTCCAAAACCATCCCGAAAAGGTCCAAGTACCGTTTTCTGTATGAAGGTCAGCAGCAATTTTATGCAATTTATTAATAGCTTGATAAACTGATGGTGTATGATCAGGGATGAATACACAACAGCTACTCCCTATAATTCTGCAGGCTCCACCCCTATCTGCTAACATAACATCTAGGACCATACGATTCTGTAATGCAACAATTCTTGTGATTTGTAATTCTTCTGTAATGTTCCCGAGAGCAGCAGCAGTTTGATTCGTTACAGCCTCAACAACCCTGGTTAATTGTCGAACCTTCCTACTATTCAAGGCAGCTCCAACGAAGAAAAACAGTCCTAGATTAAAATCAATATACTGTTGCAAACTGGTATCCATCTGATCAACATCATCAACAGATAGAGTGCGTTTATACCTATTTACAGTTATATTGTTTAATAACTTCAAGTCTTTATGATAAGACGTGGGTGCTAAGAATACAGGGGGTAATAAAAAGGCCACATAACATACCCCGGACCATCCGGCAGGCAAACGATAGTAACCTTTATTGCCGCACACAAAATAAGTATTGTGGGAGGCCAGAAAGGTACTGTTATTTAATCCGTCGATATTTAGCACAACAATGCAGTCACTAACACCAACAGGAATATAACCAACACTTTGGATACACAGGTCTGCTTGGGCTTGTGCCACTGAAATTACAAATTTCTCATTTCCGTTAGTGTCTCTAGTGTTCGTAAAGATATAGGGAATCGATTCATTGTCTGGTCGATATTCTTCCCATTCCCATATTGTTCCATTGGCTTGGGGGTAGCCTTCTTTATCTTGATGACACTCTTTATTAAGTCTGAAAAGTAATCGTCCTACTGTAGGCTTTCGTGTGGCAAAAAGCAAAGTATACCATGCCCTACAAGAGCCATTGTGCGAGAAAGGGAGAGGTATAAATGGTGTTCCCGCTTTCTTCTGATGGGCTGGCATCATGCCACATATCCAACAGTTCGTAGCATTTGTAGCAACGTGGGTATGATGCAGCATCTGGATAAAAGTATTATTCAGATAGGACTGGCGATGCTTCAATTCCTGGTATGGAAGGGTGTAGAAATAGTGCTCCTTGGGCACTGGAGTAGACACAACAAACAACTCACGGGCAGGAATTGCATCCTCTATAAACCACGTGGTTGTAGCGGCAATTGCTATAGCAGCGACGAAACCTATCACACAGAAAATTTTCTTCTTCTCCATTTAAAAAAACAAATATCAATATCTTCCTGAAACTTAGAAAAGGTTGTCAGAACTCTTCCCCCTAGGCAGTGGTTGATTTCCTCACCATCGGGCCAAGACGGGTATCACTACACTAATGCAGGGCTGATCCCCCCCCTTGCCTCATTGGCTCTCCGTTTCACCAACCTAGGGGCCGTTCTGACAACGCATGGCGATACTCAGAAATTCACTTCCTCGGTCTGAGGTGATATCTTCTTACTCCAGGAGTCGATTGGTCCGGGAAGAGCTCCTCAGTGTCGTCCGGGTCCACGGCACAGCCTTTCTTCGCAGTCAAGATTTCTCGATGGTCGGTCAGTACAGCAGGTTCCACCAATCCGGGTGGCACTCTACGACAATGTATGGAATGAATCCAATTTTTCCGATTAGAGACCCGGACAGCCGTTCTCGTCGCAAGCAAGACCTGCTCAGGACCATGCCATCTTGGTTCTAAACTGCTCGTCCTTTCAAAGGCTTTGATTAGGACAAAATCACCGGGCCGAAGATCATGGCCCTCACCTATGGACCGGTCAGGGTGCGCTTCTCGAAGCTGTTGATGAATAGAGACCAACTTATCAGTTAATTGTGCCAAATAATCACTCATCATTACACAAGGTACATCATACACTGACTTCGGTTTTGGTTGACCCCAAATATTCATCAGACGCCCAAACACGATCTCATATGGCGTGAGACCGGTGCGAGAATGTGGCACTGATCTGATTGACAATAATGCCAGAGGTAAAGCATCTGGCCAAGTCAGGGAAGTGGAAGCTTGTATCTTCGCTAATATAAGCTTCAAAATCCCATTATACTTCTCAACCAATCCCGCAGACTGAGGGTGAAACACTGCGTGGAATTTCTGCGTAATTCCTAATCCTTTCAGGACATATTTGATAACGTCCGCTATAAAATGAGGTCCGTTATCACTCCACAACAATCTGCAAACACCATATCGAGGGAAGAACTCCTTCAATAACACCTTAGCTGTAGTAATTGCAGTATTGTCTTTCGTAGGGTATGCCTCAATCCATTTGCTGAAGGCACAAACCACTACTAGAACATACTTCAGATTATTACAGCGTTCAAGCTGAATATAATCCATTTGCAAAACTTCAAAAGGTGCAGCGGGTGTTGCAAATCCTCCTGCTGGAGTTCGTGTCCCTTTTCCTGGATTGTACTTTAGGCAGATCATACAAGTTTGCACCACTCTCTTTGCCGTGCTAGCAATCTCTGGATGCTCCCAAACTTGGGTGAGCAATTTTACAATTGCGGAAGCTCCAACATGTGCTAGCCCATGTGCCATCTTAACCATAGGTTGTACAAAAGCTATGGGTAACTTCCATTTATCCATTTGCTTATTTCTCCAACAACCTTCATCATCCAATTCTCCGTCAGTAGACCATTGCTCCCGTTCTTTGTCGGAAGCTGTCCTCTGTATCTCTAACACTTCTCTCCTAGCATCGTGCCATCTTTCTGCCTGCGACTTCACCACATACATTGCAGTAGTGTTAGGCTGCATCGCAGTATCTCCTGCTACTCGATCCGCCAGAGCATTCCCTTCCCCCACTCTATCTATCACTTTCTTATGTGCACTGCATTTAACTATGGCAATCTTCTTTGGATATGTTAATGCAGTCAAGAGGTTGTGGACTAATTCTCCATGCATTATCTGTGCTCCATGTGACGTTAGAAACCCTCTCTCCTTCCAGAGCAACCCAAAGTCATGCGCTACCCCGAAGGCATAGCAGCTATCCGTATAGACATTTACACACAATCCTGCACTAAGCTCACATGCTCGTGTTAAAGCTATCAGTTCCGCTGCTTGAGCTGATTTCTGCGGTATGCGTGCTGTCTCCACTATTGTTTGTAGCGTGGTGATTGCATATGCTGCTGAGGTCGTACCATCTGGTAGCTTCAGGCACGACCCATCTACCCACAATTCTCCATCTACATCTGTAAAGGGCGTATCCTGGAGATCAATACGACCCTTTGTCTGTTCCTCAGTTACGAAAATGCAATCATGTGTTTCCTGTGACTCAGACTGAGTCTCCGGACACGGCAATAATGTGGCCGGATTTAGTGTTGCGCATCTCTTCAATGTGATATGAGGAGCCAACAATGTTAGTTCATATCCTGTTAGACGAGCCCTAGTTAAGTGCTGCGTCTTTGTCTGATTCAGCAGAGCATCAACAGCATGGGGAACCAACACCAATAGCTTATGAGATAACACAATTCCTTCACTTTGGCGTATTGACACAGCTGTCGCCGCAACCGAGCGAAAACACCCAGGCAGTGCTCGGGCGACAGGATCAAGTACTGCTGAAAAATATGCACAAGGGCGCTGCTTGTCGCCGTGCATCTGTACTAAAACTGATAACGCACATCCATCTCTTTCATGTACATACAATGTAAAGGGCTTCGTATAGTCAGGGGTGCCTAACACTGGAGCTGAACAAAGGGCTTGTCGTAATTGTTGAAAAGCATTTCCACACTCGTCTGACCAGGGAAGGGGAGTTGGGGTGTCTTTCGTCAAAAGTGCCAACAATGGTTTAACTATGTGTGAAAAACCCAATATCCATTGCCTACAGAAAGAAGTGAGTCCCAAAAAGGCACGCACGTCTTTCTGTGTGGAAGGTACTGGAGTGTCCAAAATCGCTTGGATGCGATCTAATGTGAGTGCACGCCCCTCCTTAGACAAAAGGTGACCTAGGTAGGTTACCTTTGGTCTACAGAATTGTAATTTTTTCTTCGATACTTTGTGATTGTGCGATGCCAAAAAGGAAAGCAAGGATAATGTGCACATCTCACATTGCTCAGGAGTATCGGCCGCCAACAAGATGTCATCGACATATTGTATGAGGGCCACCCCTTCAGGTAAAACAAAGGAATCTAACTGTCTTTTCAATGCTTGACTATAAATGCTAGGACTTTCTGTGTAACCTTGAGGAACTCTACAAAATCGATATGACCGATTATTCAAAGTGAAACCGAAAAGATATCGGCTATCAGGATGAATGGGAATCGAAAAGAAGGCATTTTTCAAATCAATAACAGAGAACGTGGTGGCCGTTGGCGGGACCATAGTAAGTAATGTCGTAATGTCAAAAACCACTGGGTATTGGGGTATCACTATCTTATTCACCTCCCTCAAATCAATAATGAAGCGATAAATCCGAGTATCAATATCTTTTTTCAAAATCGGAAGGATAGGACTATTGCATACATTATAGGAAACCTCCTCCACTACCCCGCCTTAATGAGATCCTGCACTATCCGTGTGAGTGCCTCCTCCCCCTCCTGCGAAATACGATATTGAGGTAGGCGTGGTAACACAGCTCCCTCCTTTACCCTAATGTGTACCGGGGGGATAACCATCCGTCCCACATCAGTATCCGAGGCGGTCCACAGAGTGCGGGGTAGAGAAGCCAATGCGGTATCCTCCGCAACCACACACATTCTTCCTGTCCTCGGATAGTTATCGTTTAGAATCACACGCACTCCATCAGGGGAGCAACGGATTGTGGCTCTGAAATGTTTAAGCATATCCAGACCCACAATGTTATCAGGCATGTTCGGGGAAAGCAAAAACGGACAAGGTGTAGAGAACTTATTAACCTGAAATGCAAGGGGTTGTGATAATGGGCTAAGTGAAGGTGTGCCATCGAACCCTATCAATGTAACCGTTAAGCCAGACAGGGGAGCCCTCGGAACCAATTGTTTAGACAAAGCGCTACGAGTAGCTCCTGTATCAACCAGAAACCGATCAGTAGAACCCATCACACGTGCTGTAACATAAGGACCCCTCTGATCTACTGGCACATCAACTGATTCCTCCCCCCATCCTACGCACTCCTATGCATGCCGTGAATCGGGATACCCAGGGCGTTCACAATCGGACATTTGATACTGGTTTTGTTGATCAAACACATTAGGCCCATCATGTGGCCGCATATTAGAATCAAATCGAGCACGATCAGTTAAATGTCCTCTAGGTCCCGAGAAACCTCCTCTACCTCTCATCGGCCCCTGGCCACGCCCCTGGCGCTGTGCCTGCAATACCGGACAATCCCGGGCCCAATGACCCAACTGTTTACAATATGCACATTGATCCTTAGTTACATCTGGGCGACCAAAAGGGGGACCATAAAATCCTCTTCCACCTCTCTCAGCACCCCGGCGAGGCGGACCATACACTTGCGCTAGCATCACCTTCGTTTTTAAGTCTTTCGACTTCTTTTCTTCGTTACCCTTCGCTTCTTGTTCCTGACGCTCGTAATACTCAGCCATCGTCAGGAGGGATGCCGGAGACGATGTCGTCCAAGAGCTTTCACTCGCTTTTAATCGAGCTGCTACTCCTGGCAAAAAATTCGACACATATTTGTCAACGAAAAGATGTCGACCCGTATCATGCGTAAGTGACTGAAATCATGTAATGTTTCCTCAAATCGCGTAAAGAAATCAGATACGGATTCATCAACCTTCTGTTTGCATGAGGCTAACATATTCCAATCAATCTTTTTAGGGGGGATAATCATTTTCAACTTAGTCAAAATAGCAGTTGGAAGATCTAAAATAAGCTGAGGCGGCTTTTGCGTGGGTTTTCTGTCTCTATCCTCATCTTCTATGTCAGACCATTTCGCCTTGAAAACAGTCAGATCATCTACTTTCCGTACGGATCTCCACATATCCGGTGGTAAAATAAGCCCAAAGAACAAATCTATATCTGCTAAGGTCATGGTACAAGAATTTAAAGCCCCCTCTACTTCCTCGTAAAAGGCGGCTGGATTCTTTCGGGATCAGGTAGTGCTTTCTTCAATGCCATAATATCAGCCCTATGCCAAGGAGTATAAACCCAATTGTACACAAAATATCCTCTAGCATCAGGGGAAGACATATCCGAACTAGTACCTGCCCCTTTGGGAGGAACGTACAGAGGCGCTGCCTCTCGCATCGGTTTAGCATGCACTAATTCAATCTTATCTGACTGAAGGATAGACGACTGTTTCCCGCCGACATTTGGATTCGATTGCTCCTCCTCCCCTTTCTTTTGGCGCGCTTTCTCTTTGAGTTCAAACGTCGCGTCCTGCAATGCAAACAGCCGTCGAACCGCATCGGGTACCTTAGAGGGAGAAAAGACACCGTTACGTAATGCTTTAGAATCTAATACTATATCATCAGACTCAAGAACATCAGAATATTTCTGAAAGGCAGTAACCACTTCGTCAGAAAAAGTTTCAGCAAAGTATAACTTTTCCCTATCCTGCCAACCTTCCAAAGATGTCAATAATTCAGTAAGAGATAGCTTGCCTTTAAGCGCACGAAAAGAAATTTTCCGAAGCTCACCCATACGATCAGTTGATAACATGGACCGCGTGTCTACCTGTCCCCTAAGAAATCCAGGATCCTTGACTCCCAGAGCGGACGGGCCAACATAAGGTGGCGGAGAGCGATCTAACAAAGAAAAATCATCTTCAAGATTATTGAGGACAGGATAAAGAGGCTGCCGAACAGCATATTGACCCGATATTTGCAACCTATGCTCTTTCTCCTGTTTTTCCGCCAGTTCTTTTTCCTCACGCTGCCTCGCTTCCAGTGCTATCACATGATCCTTTTTCCGTCGTTCTTTGTCACTCAGCACTTTTTCACGTTTCTTGCGCTCACGTACTTCTTTCACCCACAATCGCACACATTCAAACATATCTTGTCTCGCACGCCGCTTACATATACACTGCTACACATACTCAATCTTACGCATATCAAACGATCCATACAAAGGCCATCGCAGCTCAGGATCCTTCTTGGTATATTTCCTCCACAATGTGCTGTACATTATAGGGGAAAGACCATATTTCACATACATGTCCCTATTAGGAGTCCCCTCTGGGGGGGCTGGTTCAGATTCCTCAAGACTTAACCGGTTTCCAAAACAGCAGCACCACTTACGGAGTGCACTCAAAGCAGGCATGTTCAAGAACAGTGCAAAATATGCAATATTATAAAAAAAATGGCACTTAAACGTTGCGCCGTTCAAATTCAAACACCCCCGGAGAAATATCTCCACATTACCTGCCTATATGTGTTGCAACGCATATATTTTCACATTACCTTCTCTCAAAACATGACCGGTCATCACAAATCAAATCAAATAGCCTGGTCCACTCAGGCTTCAAAACGCTCGCAGCAAGCACCGTACAACGGTTCTTACCAATCAAGAGCACCCAGATTCCAACTGCCAAGTTCCAAATTCGCCCAAACGGCCATTGCACGGCAGAACCGACAGAAGGGGTCTCAGTCGAGGACCGGCGCCACCCAGATGGTCAGCTCAGAAGGGAAGGAAGAAAGCCTCGGGATGCCAGGACTAAAACCGCCGCTGGCAGTGATCACATCCCCGGCAAGGTTCCACTCCTTCGTCACGACCAATCCTTCGAGTATCCGAGTCGCCGATGAGCCCCACGTGACGGGCGCCAATTGATGAATACAGGCCCCAGCAAGGCCCGCTAGTACAAAGGGTTCGCCCTTCTGCGTACATAATACTTGAAGGAAGTTGGCACGGAAACTGCAAATACAAAGACAAAGTTTATTAGCCTTCAAAGGTGGTCCTACAACCTACGCAACACTCTACAGCATTGCACAGAGTAGCACAAAGAACATGAAGAGCACATGTCTTCAGTAAATGCTTAATCATATCGCTGTTTTATTTACAACAATCTTGTCTGCCATATTACAAATGTCATACACCATAATGCATTTGCAATGCCCGATAAGATATGCGCCACATTTGTGTAGGAGTATCCTATTTACCAAACTCTGAATATGACCTATAGTCTTTGAACGTAAAATGTCCATTTCATCACATAGATAAGAGTTGAAAATGTGCAAAAAAAAGATACTTCTGAAATATATCTTAAAAACAGTTCTTTAAGTATTTAAAATTCACATAAAACAAGACTTGAATTCATAGACTACTTCTCTTTGTTCAATCCCAGTTTTCAAATTCACAAACTCCAAGGCTTCCATGGCTTCTGAAGCCAAGGTCCTGGCTGCAGCAACAAAGGTGCATTGGTTGTTTAGCAAGGATACTATGACTCATTAGGAAACTTATACCCAATGAGTTCACAATGGATGGTCCCATTTCCAACAACATGAGAGTTCAGTGGACTTGTGGAAAATATAGTGTACGTATCGGTGCTGATGCATAGTACATCCTTCAGAGAGCACCAATACTCCAGGAACAGTGCTAGATTTTGCTCTCTTGAAAAAACTCAGTGCTAGTGAGCTTGGAGTATTGATCGTGTGCATACCCCAAGCAATGTAAAAGGTAAAGCACATATCAGGACACATTAACAATTTTTCAAAATTCTGAATTAACCACAATTTGCCCAGGTTTCACAGTGGCCCATTAAACACGCATTTGCCCATTTCCTAAAATACCCTAGCAAATATATATAGCACATTGCCTACAATGGGTCAACAAGTAACAATTGTGAGTTATCACTGTGATTCAAAAAACAGATTAGCAACTCATATTTTCTACAATGCCTGAGTATCCTTTCTCAGTTTCAATAAATGCCAGTGAAAGCATTTATTGCACACTTCTTAAAATGCAGAAACTTCTGGTTTTACCTGTGTCTCAGTAAATATATATGTTAGAACTGCCAGCCTTAGGGTGGTCTTTCCCCAAACTTTTTGCCTTACTTCATCCATTTCTACAGATCTCATTTTTGCTGGCCTTAAGACTATGCAATTGCTAACCAGTGATACAGTGCATGTGCTCACTCCTCTAAACATGGTAACAATGACTTATCCCCGTCTGACATATTTAATTTACTTATAAGTCCCTAAAAAATTGGCATTAGATGTACCCAGAGCTGGTAAATTGAATGATGCAATTTGGTCTGAAATTCTTAATGGACCAGTCACTTAAGTAGCCATTTAAACATGTCTCAGGCCTTCCTTTGTAGCCTGTGTGTGCAGTTTCGACTGCCATTTTCACCTGGCAAAATGAACCTTTTCTCTCTTAGGATAACATTGGAGTGACCTTATTACATTTAATTAGCTGTAATTTCAAACTAGGAACAGATAACCACTTCATGTTTGGTATCTATGGAATCTCAAAGGTGGATTTTAAATTACAATTTTGAAAATGACATTTTTAGAAAGTTCAAAAAGAACATTGATGGACAGAATGCAGAACAATGTCATATATTCACCCCAGTACAGAGATATGGGCCTAAATCCATAATTTTTTTGCTCACCATGCCATTCCAGTTTGGACCCAACCATATGCAAATCAGTCTTGACCCTGCACCCAATGGGAACAGTCCAGCCCAAACTGCCAGGCCAGGTCCTCCCTGGACTGAAAACAAGCATCCTAGGTCCGGTTTCAGGCTTTCAGCCCTCATCAGCCAGGATAGCTTGACTCCAGTGGCATGGAGAGCACAGGACCCACGTCTGGGCATACCCGTCCCATTTAAGGTGACAAATGCAAAAAGAACAACTGATGGACAGAATGCAGAACAATGTCATACATTCACCCCAGTACAGAGATATGGGCCTAAATCCATAATTTTTTTGCTCACCATGCCATTCCAGTTTGGACCCAGCCATATGCAAATCAGTCTTGACCCTGCACCCAATGGGAACAGTCCAGCCCGAACTACCAGGCCAGGTCCTCCCTGGACTGGAAACAAGCATCCAAGGACCGGTTTCGGGCTTTCAGCCCTCATCAGCCAGGATAGCTTGACTCCAGGGCATGGAGAGCATGGGACCCACATCTGGGCATACCCGTCCCACTCGGGGTGGCAACTGCAAAAAGGACAATTGATGGACAGAATGCAGAACAGTGTCATATATTCACCCGAGTACAGAGATCTGGGCCTAAATCCATTGTTTTTTTGCTCACCATGCCATTCTAGTTTGGACCCAGTCATATGCAAATCAGTCTTGACCCTGCACCCAATGGGAACAGTCCAGCTCGAACTGCCAGGCCAGGTCCTCCCTGGACTGGAAACAAGCATCCTAGGACCGGTTTCGGGCTTTCAGCCCTCATCAGCCAGGATAGCTTGACTCCATGGGCATACCCGTCCCACTCGGGGTAACAAATGCAAAAAGAACAGTTGATGGACAGAATGCAGAACAATGTCATACATTCACCCCAGTACAGAGATCTGGGCCTAAATCCATTGTTTTTTTGCTCACCATGCCATTCCAGTTTGGACCCAGCCATATGCAAATCAGTCTTGACCCTCGTTTTGCATTTTTATAAAGTTGGCATTTTCTTGCCTTAGCCATTTAGTGCCTGTAGGCAGTCTCTGGTTCACATGACTGGGTATAGCTGACATTTGGGCTTGGTGCATTCCTTCTAGACAGCCACAAAAAATAGAGAGCTTAGAGGGAGAACAGAGGAATACCCCCGGCATACATGGGTATGAGGGACTTGAACCAGAACGTGAAACTGAAAAACAAGCCAAACTTCAATAACAACACTTCCGTCCCTCTTCCTTGCTGTTAACATCTTGCAAGTGATACGTATTGCAATGTTTGTAAACGTTTATGTAATAGTTAATATAAGAGCCTTAAGAAAGCGCCAGGCCAATGGGCCACCAGGGTGTGAAACACTTGTTGGCTGTGGCTGCTGGAACAACCATCAATCTGTGAAATTGGGATGACTATGATAGAAACATCTGATGTAGAATAAAATAATAAATACCACAAAAGAAGCAGTACTCAGATTCATTATACTGTAGTATTATTGCACCGATAAATAACATTATTGGAACAAGAAATGACCTCAAATTAATAGGGGACTCACTCAATCTCTTAACAGAGGGCTTTGGTGTGCCTGGATGGGCTATCACTGGCAGGATGGGAGGGCGGAGCTGGGCACAACCGTACTTACACTTGAATAGGCTGTGTCCTGCCACCACACAATGGGCTGCATACCCCCTGTAGATAGTCTGGAGCCAGTGAACTTCAAAGGGAAACCTCTAGAAGCTTCGCCGACTACAGATGCAGAACTGGGTATAAATACTGACCACAGACACCAACTCTTCAGAACACTTTTGGACCTGTGCATACTCTGCCAGGAGACAGACAGCTGTACTGCCTGAAAGCACTGCCTCTCTGCTGGACTGCTGCTCTGAAGGACTGCTGCCCTCTGTGCTGACCTGCTGCCTGCTGCTGTCTTGACAAGGCGAGAAGGACTGGACCTGCCTCTGTTGAACCCACGACCCCAGAGTGACTCCAAGGGCTAGTTGGCTGGCTTCCTTGACTAGAGCCTCAGCGACAGAAGGATTAAGCAACCTTGAACCCAGCACCTGGACTCTTCCATCTGTGAGCCCTACCCTGCCAAGCGGTGCTGCTCCAGAACTGGACCCTTGGAAGGGGGCCTGAAGGTGCTCTGCCAGTCCATCTGTTGTCCCAGCTGAAATGATGCATCTCCTCTGCTGTGTGGTGCAATACCGAGCAGAACTGAAGCATCGCCTCTGCTTCACACAGTGTAAGGACTCTGTATCAACCTCGCAGCCAGCATCGGAACTACCACCGGTGTGAAGCTTTCCAGGCGCCGGCCCTCTGTGAGCTAGTGACTACCCTAGCTGTCCTGCCCCTCCCGTTAGCAGTCAAAATGCTCAAAAAGTCAGGTTTGCTTATCCCAATGAGTCTTGGGTAGGAATATCTTGCCTCAGACGTGGCAGTGTCAAATAAAGTCACGAAACGGGGAAAAAAGGTAAACAGGAAATAAAGTTCACATCCACGGGAGGTTGCTCTCTTCTTCTCTTGTGGGCTTTGTATCAGCCTTGCTTCTTTTCCTCTTGAAGAAGGGGAGGGGGGTTATGCCGGTAATGGAACATACGGGGCCAAAAGAAAGGACACAATCAGATCACTTTTAGGACTGGTGCTGATATCAGGGCAGAGTGCTCCCATCACATGTGCTCCCTAACGTGCTGTGCCTAGGTGCCAGGAGCATTTAGTGCTTTGGGTGGGGGGTGGCCCTTAACCCCGGCCCACCAACCCCTAAAAGAAAAGAACCCTGCTTGGGGCACTTGCCAGGACCAACGACCCTCCTGGGCCGCGGGAGTGGAAGTCACAGCCTCCCCTTCTCCTGTTGGAGTCCTGGACACAAGCCCGTTGCTCCTAGAGCGGTCGTCTGTCTGCTGCTCCTCCTTGCTAGATGGAAACGATTCTCCGTTTTCCTTCCTCTCATCGGCTTCACTCTTCTCCTTCCCCAAGTTTCATGCGCAGCGTCCTCTTGTCCTCCATGGTTCCGACCGGCTGCTCTCCTATTGGTGGAGGTCCATCGCTTTATGGTTGGACCGCTAGACCGCCTACCCTGTTTCTTGTGATTCCGGTGTTGTGGGAGGGAAAACCTCACACCCTCGATTCGCAAATCTTGAAAGCCTCTATGATGATGCAGGTTCTCACATTGCAGCCTCACAGCTCTTTGAGACCCACAGATCAGCTCAACCGCGCAAGGCATCCTTGATGCGGGACTTCACATTACAAGCTCTCATTGTAAATTGACGGGATTCTCGACAACAACGCAGGAGCTTGCATCGCAGCTCCCCATAATTGATGAGACACCTTGGCTGCATGATGGATCCTCAGCACAAGAGCTTGCAATGCTTCACACCCAGGACTTAAGGTACTCTTGTTCAGCAGGCCTGACTGAGTCCCTGTAACCGCACCATGGTCTATTAGGGTTGGCCTAAACCTGTGACGTTTTCCCAATTCGG